>NC_079362.1:56561391-57200766 GCF_029582105.1 Oenanthe melanoleuca
AGAAGTTTTCTTTTGAAATAGAGACTTCAATTCCAATCCCCTCGAGTATTATAATTGTTTGAATCAAGGACTCTGAGGCAGAGATAAGGGGGTAGGAATAACAGCTCTTTTACTAATATATCTAACTGTACGAGCAGAAACAACAGCAGTTGTTAAAATTACCAACAAAACAGAACAGATAACTTGGTTCCAGTCCTTTCTTTAGCTGTGGGCACGCTCTGTCTCGGCGGGAGCGGAGGCAGGAGGGGGTGGCTGCGGCCACGCTGGTCTTGGGTGGGAGCGGCTGGAGCGGCAGCTCCTCACTCACCGTTTGGGTTCTGGTGCTCTGCTACATCCGCAGAGGCAGGAGGCTGCAGTGGGGCAGATGCAGGGCAGGTGATCGCAGAGGGTCTGGCTCTCCTGCGTTTGACTGCATGTCTCCAGACGGGGAATCCTCCTCCAAGCTCCTGGAAACAGGAGTCCCCCCTGGAAGCACGAGAGCCTCTCTGGAAGCCGATCCCACCTACCCCTTTTGTCTAGAGTCATCAAAGGTCCTGGGTGTAACCCGGCCAGCTCCATTGGCATGATAATGGGAAAAAATCTTTAAATTTACACAGTAATAGAAAAACACTCAACACCCAACAGTGAACAAGAAAGCAAAGAAACAATGTAGGTAACATAATAAACAGCCTAATCATTAAAGGGAGGTTGTGTGGAAGTAATGCGAAAGGGTGTATGTGTGTGAAGACAGCTGAGTTAATTTTCACGTATTTATAGAAGCTTCTTCCATGTATGCGCAGCAGTATTGGAAAAAACACAGAGGACTTCTGAAAGCATAGAATAGACACTCAGAAGTGCCAGGAAGAGGCTGGTATTTTTGGCCCTTGAGTAAAAATAAGGAGAGAGCTGACCTTGTGTTATCAAAGATGTGATAGCTAGGGAATTAACTAACTAAAAAAAGGACTTGAACACAGAGCAGAAATACAATTCATTTGGGGAAAAATAAAAAAAGAAAAAGAAAAAAAAAGAGGGAGGATTGGAGAGATCCTAAGACAAGGAAAAACATAGCCAAGGCAACTGACCACCACAACAGTGTTCAGAATAGAAATGAGCAAAGCAGAGGTGGTTCTGCCTAGGTCAGAGAAAAGTTCCTGCAGTACTGCAAAGGTATCAGTATAAGCTATTAGCTTGCACCAGATATATATTTATGAGTGGGTATGAAAGACTGTCCTGAAGCATCATTGTGGATTGAAAAGATATTAAAGGCTTTCCCTCGGCCACATGCTGGTTATACTGGCAGGCAGGTATCCATGAAATGTGTCAGAGGGATCAGGATTTCAACCTGCCCTGGAGGGAATGGGTAAGGAGAAGAGAGGTAGCTCTGTGAACAGTCCATTGTAGAGATTAGAGTGTTTCTGAGATAAGCAGAGGGCAAAGGAATGTGGTGGAGACAGAACTCTCAAAAGAAGCTGAAAAGAGATGAAGAGGATGCTCTGAATAACATGTCACATGTGGAGATGAGAGGAAAACAAGAAGAGAGATTTTTGGGAAAGGAAAAGGAAAAATGGGAGCTTGGAAGAACTTGGTTGCTATTGATGCAAGCAGATGATAACCCAAGATCGACGAAGACAGAGAAAAAATTCACTGCAGATCTTCGATAACATGTTAACCTGAGTAAAGAGGAAGTATTTTGACTTTGCAGCAAGCCTTGAACTATTCCATTTGCATGTTTCAATGTGTTAATTTTAACCCTGAGACGAGGTGCTTTATAGGTGTATCACAAATTTTTGAGTAACTAAGGAGTAGTAACCTACTATTTTTGAAGCAGAAAATAACTTACTGACTTCCTTACCAACAATAATTTCCATCTTTGTTTTTATAGGACACATCCCAACTTTCTGCAGCATTTAATGTGGGATTATAACTTTTGTTTCTGACTCTACAATGATCATATACATTCCTTATTCATCAGAGAGGCATAATTAAAATGAATGATCTCTCCTGAAAATTTGTATAATTACTTTAAATACTCAGAACTTCATTTTAATCCTTTAATCCTTTAATTTTTAATTAAGTTTTATGGGGTAGAAGAGTAAAAGAGTAAAACAGAGTAAAATGCTAAAAATAAAATCATCTTAAACTTTAATAGTATTAAGGCCAGGAGAAAGACAGAGTGGTAAAAATGAAAAACTGACTAAAACTATAATGGCAGGTAACAAATAAAATTTCTAATTTGTGTTATTTATTGTCAGATTACAGCTGCCTACTTAGGCATAGTTAAGTAGTGAGAGTAGTATTTTCAGTGAGCTGCATCCATCTGTTCTAGAAATCAGCCAAGACAGTGTTATCTGAACCACCTTAGCACTTTCGCTGTTAGAAATCATGGTTGTATTGTGATTAGATAGTAGGGTATAGGCAAAAGTCTGTGTAGGGAAAACATTCTATGGCTTTTGTCTAGCATATTATTCAAGATGAATCTGTTGCTCTACACATCCGTGGCAAACCATGACAGTAATACACCAAGGACAAGAATTCATCCTCCAAAGATGTTATTTGAAAATTTCAGCTGCATACTAATACTAATACATATACAGGTGTATACTAAACACCCATAACTGCTTAACATACAAATTTCTACTGCTGCTTATAAAAAACTAGATTTTGACAGCCCCTAAGGTTAAGCCCAGCGTTTGGCACTCTATAATCCTTTCTTAAAATTCCTGAAAATTAGTATTGGAGAAGTAGGCACTTCACTGAAGAAGTCAGTCAAGGAAGAGTATGGAGCAGCAGGATATTTTATTTATACCTGCTGGAATACCAGAAAGTTTAGTTCAACAAATGGAGCTTATCCAGAAACCTACCATTGGTATCGACTTGCTCCACTGCTCATCACAGGCTGACCTGCCCAGCTCTTGAAAGGCACAACTTTTGTTATCACCATCTTTCACTTTGAAAACAATCCTTCTTCAATCTCTCATGAGACCACCACAGGTTAACCTCTATTTTATTTTCTTTATATCTTTAAAAGAAATGAGATTTCAAAGCCTTGCTTCCTTGCATTGAAGAAACCCAAAATACTGTATTTTTGAAATTTTCTTCAATACTATTTTTCACTGAAATCAGTGCCAGAGCTCTTAAAGAAACTGACACAATGCTTTTGAAGCCCTGGTGCTTGATTCTATGTACTACTGCATCTCTACAGCAATTACATCTATTTTGCCTAAGCTGCCTCTTACCCCAGTGAAAATTCCACACATCAGGACTTAAAAGATATGATTGAAATTGTTCATACTATTAAATGACAGTGAAGTTTACAGATAAACAAGCTACAGTTGACAGCAGGTTCTAGCCTTTGTTTTTGTTTGGAACACAGCTCTATGCGAGTCAAAAGGCAATTTCTAGAGCTTAAAACCCATATTGTCAGATAAAAGCTGAGCAGTTTTCATATATTCACACCAGTGCTCCCAGAAGGGTTTTGAGACTGGGAACTCATTGTGAACTGCTTTATTGAAAGCCAGTGGAAAAACAGCAGCAAACAAAACAACAGCCGGGCTATTGGAGCAAGATGTGTTGCACAGAACCCTCAGCTGTATGTCCATGGCTGCCTGCTCCTGCTCCTGCTGAACCTCAGAAAAGTTCTAATTGCTAAAGCAGTAACACGATTTAAATGTATAACATGCAAATTTGAAGAAGCTCATATAATTTCTCTGACATTACAGAGGGTCCTTGATGTATGTAGGTAAATAGTTTCAAGTAATAAATTTTTTGTGCTCTTGCTGTTTTAGTGAGGACCTATTGGGAATGTTGGAAATTCAAGCCTGGAATGTTCTTCTGGTTGAAAATTTTTCTGTGGCTTGAGTTTTAAAAGCTAGATTACAATCAGTTTGTTTAGATTATATTTACAGTTCTTCAAAGTCAAATGCTTCCTTTAGACTTAGAAGGAATAAAACCATGTTTTAGCTATGGCATACAGCACTTGAAGCAGGGGCTCTCTGTTTTCTCATCGTTGCAGGCATGTAATTTCCATTAGTCTCAATTAGATTGATGTGTTTCTATCAAAGGAAATAGTTTCTTTATAGTGTTGCCTTAAATAACATGGAAACTAAAATTAGAAGAGATATATGATGGGTCCTTAGAAATCCAGCCTCAATAAATTTCTAAGAAAGCTTGCTGAGCATGAAGCAGAACATGTCCTGACTCTGTAACATGAAGGATAAACACTGTAATTCTGGAAAAGAACTAATTATTTTTTAGTGGATTGTTCATGTGGACCCCTGGATCCTTGAGTCCTGACTCAGTGTTTTTTCTGTGACTCAGTTTATATGCTGTCTGAGATCAAAAACGTGTTTGTACAAGTGATGCAATCTAATTTTGTATCAAATGAAGCAAGCCACATTTCACGTGGCATGGGAAATCTGAGTTAGATGTTGTGACCACCCTTCTCTTGTTCTGCTGAGCAACTTCAACCACCACCCTGTCATCTTCTGGAAAAGAAACATGGTGAGCTGCATGCAGGAGACTCCTGGAATGCATAGAGGAGAAATTCTTGACCAGGGGATAGTCAGCCCTACTAACTAGGGAGAGTGTGACACCAGATTTGATGGTCACCTCCGTAAGTGAGCTAATCAGAGATGTCAAGATTGGAGGCAGTCTGGGCTGCAGTGATCATGCACTGCTGGAGCCTGCAGTCTGGAAGAATATAGGTTAGGTAAGGAGTAATATCAGGCTTGTGAACTTTAGAAAGGCAGACTTCCAGCTTTTCAGTGAGATAGTCAGTGGGATGCTCTGGAAGACTGCCCATGGGGACAAGGTAGCAGGACAGATCTGGCAGACCTTTAAGGAAGTCTTCCACTGAGCACTAGAGCTGATGATTCCCAGGAGAAGGAAACTGGGAAAGGAAGACAAGAGATCAGATGTCTGACTAGGAAACTGCTGAGTAAACTAAGGGGAAAAAGTAAATGCACAAGCAGTGGAAACAAAGACAGCTAACAGGAAGAGTATAGAAAAGAAGTATGGTTGTGTAGGAAGAGGGTGAGGAAGGCCAAGGCAAAACTGGAACTGAAATCTGGTGAGGGACACAAAGAATAACGGGAAGGGTGTTTACAGGCACGTTAATTGGAAAAGGAAGATCTAAAAAGTGTACCTTCAACAAGCAACACTGGTGAACAGGTAGCAACAGACAAGGAAGCAATAGACAAGACTGAGTTTCTTAATAATTTTTTTACTTCAGTCTTCACAGGCAGCCTCTCTTCCCACACTCTCAAGTGGATAAACAGTAGGATGGAGACTGGGAGAGCAAAGTCCCAGCTGTTGTAAGAGAGGAGCAGATTCATGACCACATGAGGAACCTAAATGCGCATAAGTCTCCAGGACCTGACAAGATGCATCCCAGAATCCCGAGGGATTTGGCTGATGTAAGTTACCAAGCCACTCTCCATACTTGGAAGTCCATGGCAGTCAGATGAAGTCCACAGCTGAGTGGGTAAGGGGAAACATTGCGCTTGTCTTTAAAAAGGGTAGAAAGGAGTACCCTGGGAATTACTGACCTGTCAACCTCCCCTCTGTGCCTGGAAAGATGATGGAACAGACCATCCTAGAATCTGTGCTAAGGAGCATGGGGGACAGGGAGATGATTTGAGACAGCCAGCACACCTTCACCAAAGCAAGTCCTGCCTGACCAACCCAGTGCCCCTCTGTGGCTGGGTGGCTCCATCAGTGGACAAAGGCTGCAGGTGTAATTTATTTGGACACTCTAAAGCCTTTGACATTGTAGCCCACAACATCCTTCTGTCTGGAGAGTGATGGATTTAATGGGTGTACTGTTAGGTGGTAATGAATTGTTTGGATGGTTGCATCCAGAGGGTGATCAGTGACTCCCAGCTCTGACGCCACTAACAAGTGGTTTCCCTCAGTGGTCTCTAATGGGACCAGAGTTACTAAATATATTCATTAATGACATAGACAAAGGGATTAAACACACCCTCAGCAGATTTGCAGGGGACCCCAAACTGAGTGGTACAGCTCACATTCCTGGAGGATGAGATGCCATCCAGAGGGACCTGGACAGGCTCCAGAGGTGGCCCATGGGAACCTCATGAAGTTTAACAAGAACAAGTGCAAGGTGCTGTACCTGAGTCAGAGCAGACCCCAGTATCAATCCAGGTTGGGGATGAACAGATCAGAGCAGCCCTGCCCAGAAGGACTTGGGGTGAGAGGCTGGACATGACCCAGCCATGGGCACTGCCAGCCCAGAGAGCCAAACGTGTGCTGGGTGCATCCAGAGCAGAGTGGGCAGCAGGGCAGGGAGGGGATTCTGCCCCTCTGCTCTGCTCTGCTGAGACCCCACCTGCAGTGCTGCACCCAGTTCTGGGGTCCCAGCACAGGAAGGACATGCTCTTGGAGCAAGTATACAGGAGGCCACCAAGATGATAAGAAGAATAGAAGGTCTCTCGTAAGAGGAAAGGCTGAGACAATTGGGATTGTTCAGCCTGGAAGTGAAAAGATGTTGGGTGACCTAACTGGGATTCCAGTACCTGAGGGAAACTTACAAAAAAGATGGGGCAAGACTATTCTGAAGAGCAGACAAGGGGCAATAGCTCCAAAATGAGAGTAAGTTTGGATCAGAGAGTAGGAAAAATTGTGTTACTGTGTGGGTGTTATTATCTGAACAGTTGCTCAGAGAAGTTGTGGGTGCTTCATCCCACAGGTGTTCAGGGCCAGGTTGGATGGGGCTCTGAGCAGCATGGTCCAGTGGAAGGTGTCCCTGCCTACAGCAGGAGGGTAGGACCTAGATGATTTTCAAGATCCCCTCCAACCCAAGTAATTCTATGATTCTCTCCCACCAAAATGGCCAAAGAGATTAATGATTAGTTTATTCTTCCACATTCTTTCAATGCATTCCATTTTTTGATACAATTGAAAATTGCAGTGATAATTTATTTGTGAATCTGAGAAGTTCATTGGCATCTCTGGCTCCTAAGAATCCATCAATATGAGATCAGAAGGGTTTTTTTACAGAATGCAAAAAGAGCAGAATTCAAACTGTAATGGATCCTTGATCAGACATTATTTTTATATCTAGTGGAAATTCTTGGACTCTAGGGATTTCTGGGCCAGCATCTGCACTTAAGAACATTACAGCTGACTTCCTGAAAAATTGTCTACAAAAAGATTCTGCTGAAGCTGGAGGCACTGGCACAATCTGTGCTGTACGCAGGGGTTGTGAATCTTATTCAAGTGCTGTGTTTCTAGATTCATCATTCTAAAGAAGAAAGGAATTTTTTACACTGTATATGATGCATATTTGGAGATTGTCCCTCTGATATTTTATTTGGGGTATGATGATTTCTGAGTTTGGTTATCTTTGTGGGTTTTGCATAATGGGAATGAAAAAGAAATCCAATGGGATCCTGGGGGACACTGGGAGGAGCATTGCCAGCAGGTGAAGGGAGGTGATCCTGTCCCCTTACTAGGTGTGGCCAGGGGCACAAACTGAAACACAGAGGAGTTCCACCCAAGCATGAAGAAGAGCTTTACTGTGGGAGTGACAGACAGGTTGTGGAGCCTATATCCCTAGAGATATTATAAAGCATGTAGACTTCCTGAGTACTGTGCTGTAGGGGACCCTGCTTGAGCAGTAAAGTAGGACTGGACGACTTCCAGTGGTCCCTTCCAACCTCACAAATGTGTGACTGTTTTTAAGCCATCCTGGTGCAGAAGTGCTATATATCATCTGGTGGGCACTCACAGAATGGCACCAGCTTCAGCCAACACCTCTTGGGAAAGGTCCTATTTTTAAGCTAAATCATGATATGACATAACTAACTTTTTTTTCCCCTTAAAACATTTTCTCTGTTTTATTGTTTGTGCATAAATGCTGTTTAATTCTGCTATGCTGAATTTATGCAAACTCTTAAAGGCTTGAGAATTCAAACTTAGAGATTATGTGGATTTGACTGGGATTACAATATGTCATAATAACTTCAACAATTGTCCTAAAAATTTGCTTAGGTCAAAGCAAAACTACTCCTGATTGCCATCTAGTGAACCAGACTAGTATACTCCTATTTTATTACCACCCTGATTACTTCCTGTGTGTAAGAACCTAAAGGGATAACACATATCTTCCTCTCTCCGTGCAACCAACAAAATACAGGCATATGAATCTCAGACTTTTCACCAGGGGATGAGGAAAAAAGGGGAGAAAAATCAGGGACATGACCCTCTGCTCTACTTATGAAAAAAACCCACAAGGAAGGATAAACATCAGCAAGCACCTAATTCTGTAGGTATATGTAGTGTTGAATATATTTCCCCTTGTCCAGAACCATATTTAAATAGACTGACTGATTTATTTTCACTGTATGTGAACACTATTGATTTTTAATGAATAACTGCCTTTTTATAGTTGAAAGCTCTACGACCTCTAACAGTTCCTTTTGCAGACAATTAGTTTCTTTTTATTTTTGAATACGTCCCTAAGGGAAGCAAAGTTTTCATAGAAGTTTTCAGGTCAGTCTTACGCCCTCACAACTCCTTCACTGATCTTGCACACAGTCAATCATTTCCTTTCACCACTGATTTAAAACATTGCACAGTCTTGGAAAGATTATTCCCTCTTACGCATCCATTTCCAGGGTTTCTAACTCATTCTTTGAATCATAGTGTGAGCTCACAATAATGAAAATTTAAATGTTTTTTAAAAATATTGTTTCTGTGTGATGTGGATTCCAAGCTATCATTATTAGATATATTAGTGACAAACAAAGCTTTTCAGAAAGATATGATTCTTAGTTTCTAAAGGAGCTGAAGCTAATCCACATGCTGTGACCTGCATGCTCAATTACCAGGCTGTCCTGAAGTAGTTTACTCCAAGGTAAATCACTAAAATTAACAAGTGATATTCTGAATAATTTTATAGTATTTTCTTTTTTACTTCTTCAAAGAGATTAAACAATATCCAAAATCTGCTTGACACCAAAATTAAGTCACCTAAATGTCTTGAAGAGAGTGTAAAGGGTAGGCAGGAAGAAACTGAATGCAGAATGGTTAGGATTAGAGTTATAAAAACATTGTCAACCTTGAAAATACATATATGCACTGAGAAAAAAATAAAAAGGTGGATATTGTTCTGCCAGGTAATAACAGTAAGACCTGGGTCCTTGCCAGAGACCCCTACTGATGCTTGCTGCTGTTCTGACACCAAGGGAGAGAAACAAGAGTGAGCTCTGCCTATGCTCATTGAGAGTCAGTTTTGCCAGTAGCTGTGGGTAGACACCAGGTGACTCTAAGCTCTTTCCAAAGACAGCTGAATCCTTTGTGGAGTGAGGGCTTAATTTGAATGGGTATGATCCATCCTGATTAGGGATGAGACTGAAACTCTTGAGTAGATTTCAGGACAGAAATAGAAAGAAACATTTGATGAGTCTCTAAAAGTAAATTAAAAATACTTCAGCTCTGGTTTGAGGCAGGCTTAGAGAGGTGAAGGGGAATTAGTTCTAACAGCTTGTGCTGAAGACCAGAAAAAAGTACATATAACTAGCAAATGTCTTTGGTATGAGGCTGTCACTGAAATTACTGATGAACACTTCCAGAGACAGATTTAGATTATCTTCTGGCCAAAGATTTCAGACCTACCAGGGTTACTCAGATTTGTACAGTATTTCATCCTCATGTACATGCCTCTGGGTGTGAACCAAGCAATTTATAGTTTGCATTCTCATCAGAGGGAAAAAGAGACTTGGAAAAAGGCACCTTGAGCAAAGGTTGCCGTTGATGAGTCCCAGCCCAAGCAGAACTGGTTTAAATGTCTTTATGGGAAAGGTGGGGATCAGATGGGCCAGGTAATGCCTGTCTTAGCTACTTACAGAGTCACAATATAATGGCTGTTATTTGTGCCACTTGGTTTTCAACTACTAGCAGTCACTCTACAGCACCCATTTGCTGTATAGAAGAAAAAATTGGTTACTCTGGTTTTGAGTGCATCTACACAGCCCAAGGACAAGAAAAACCGACTGTGCCTTCTAGAAAAATAGGAGAAAAGGCCTCTCAAAAATGTAAACCAGCAGGAAGCCAAGTGGGCACAAGGGAAAGCAGCTGGAAAGGAACTGATGGTTGTTCTGCTGCTTCTGCCTGAACCCTGGTGAAAGAAGCAGAGCTGCTCAGCAGGTATAAGCAGCATTATCCTGTTCCCTTCAGGGAAGGTAGAGCTATTTTTCACAATCTCAAAGTGAAAATATTTTTGTGCTTTTTCTCCTTGGCTGGTATTTTACTTGTAGTCAGGCCAACTTTGATGTAGTTAGCACTTTTCCCTCACAGTACTAGGAAAATGCCTGCTCTGGTCTTGATTCATTCATACCCACTACTGAGAAGAGTCCTTGTTTCTGCTGTAAATTAGTAATTTAATGTGCATGTGTGTGCCAGATTCTACTGGGGTATAAGATGAAATGATTTTACTTGATGAAATAAAAACAATCTGCAAAGGCTTTGAACTGATTCATGTCAGAATGGTGTGGGTAATATTCCCGCTTCTCGACATTATTTAAATGCCTTTGGTTTACAATATAAATAGAACAATTTTATGCTAAAAATTAAAGCATTTCTTTTTCTGAAGGGACTGCTGCTGCTTACGCAAATTAAACCTCAATGTTTCTATTGTAGATGTTCTTTTGGAAAGTCTTAATGCAATTATGAATCTTATAATAAAGATATGACCTGTAGTTTAAAAGTAGTTGCTTAATCTAAATGCAGTAGAGAATCACAGAAATTACTCTTCCAAATGAAATAAAGTCAGAATCTGTTTCCAAGATTTGCTCAAGCAACAGATAAGGCACTCAGGACCTTTCAGGATTAAATGCTTTGTCAGGCCAGGCTGGATAATTTCCCTTTCTCTTTTAATGTAAATGAAGCTACTGGAATTATAGAAAATCACAGAAATCAATTCAATGAATGAACATTTGGCTAGCACAAACATTTTCCCCCAGATTTTTGCTTTTTGCTCCAATTTCCCACCTTCTGAGGATGCCAGCTCTCCTCATATCTCCTCCAGCTTTTCTGTTTCAGCTGCCCTTTGTTCTCTTTGCATCCCTAACTTTATTTCTTATTCAGTATTGTGATGGGCCCCTTTCCTTCCCACAGATCACCAGCCTTTACAAATCTTGAACAAATATAATGGAGACTTCACCTCTCTCTTAAATTTGAATTAAATTTGAATTGGCCAACAGATTAGAAAACTGTTGGCTGGACTGGCAAATAATTTTATAAGCCTCATTTTCTTAAGACATCAAGCTAGAAGGTAGCAATATATTAAAGACAGATAATTGATCTAAGTATGCGGACATAATAAATTATTATCAATATTTCAAATAATTTAGCAGAGAGTTATACTTCTAAAGAACTTGTGCCAGTAGATGGAAACAAAATTTTATTTAGCCAAATAATTTTGAAGGCAAATCAAAGCAGAATCAGATGGTAACAATTAGTGGGAGAAAAACTGTTTTGTAATGTATGTCATTGAATTTCGTCTACAATATTGTGGTTAGTGTTTCTCCTACTTAAAGGAAGTGCTGTCAGAATAATATTAGACTTTAAGGATATCCTTTGTAAAAGAAGGTTAAACACATAGAAGTAGGGCATGTAACTTTTCTAGAATGCAAAATTCTCTCAGCAACCTAACTAAGCATGAAAATGGAACTATAATGTATAAAATAATATATAAATAGTAGTAACATCTGATTCAGCAGTTCTGCTCCATATGGGCTATATCCCCATATGATGATATAGTCAGAAAACACAGTCCTAAAATGCAAATTTTGAAAGGACTATGATTAATGTCCTCTGAATGGCTGCGTAATGATTTCTTAAATTATAAAATTTTATGCAGTAATTCCTGCAGAGAATTTTATTATTTTCTATGCTGTGTGTTTCAAAACTATCAAATTTGATAATTTATGGCTAAGTTATATAATATCTTTCAGAAGGACATTTAATTTAAAGCTCATGATTAATGAACCACTTTTCTTGTGCTCCTATGACATGTTACAGTCATCATTAAGGAGTTGGATTATATTTGAAATTTTTTTTTCAATTTCAGAATTAATTTTTAGCAATTTCTTATTTGTCTGCCATTTTAAAAAGCTGTCTAAAGTTGGGCACCTGTGCAGTTACTTGAAAACTGTTCAAATTATCTTCTGGTCTTTAGGCTCTGGCTTCATCAAGAAGATAGTGTTATAGTCCAGGTGCTTTGAGCAGTGGTTGACTGAAAAAAGAAAAGATTAAACCAAAAAAGACATTTTCCTTCTTAGAGTTCCACAGAGTGAAAGTCTGCAGTTGTCCTTACATGTTATGTTGTATATGTAAAAAAAACAACCCAGCTTAAAATTTGAATCAAACTCTGAATTTTTTGGCTAGTGGTTACAGTTTTCATATGAAGACCTACTTTAGTATAGAAACATACAATGACATATTCATCAGTAATATTTATTCCTGTAGAATTACTAATAAATTGGAAAATTGCTAGCAGAATTGCACCTGAATAGGATTTTAAAGCTGAACAAATACTAGGAAAAACTTTCTTTGAATACTCAAGACTGATTTTTTAAAATTCATCTACAATAGTGAATCTTATATGTTCGGCTTCTGAGTATCAGCCTACTCAAGAAGTGCTGGAAAAATACTGGAAAACGTGTAATTTTTTAAACATAAATGTGTCAATATTTTCTGGAAGCAGATGTTAACAAGAACAATGCTGCATAATGTTCTAGATTCAGATGGTACTGTTTAGTGACAGAACTTGCTCAAACGGTGCCCTTTGAAAGGAAGAGCATATCTGCAGGGCAACAACAAAGCAAAGGACAGACTACCCACTGCATTTTCATTTTATTATACACTGAAGCTACATGTTTTGCCTATAGCTAAACTTAAAATGAAAATTGTGATTCCAAGAATCAGAATTGCCAGAGAGCTGGGGTAAGGCCTGTCTGTGTTTTGTTCTTGTGGCTCTAAGGATGGCATCACATTATGCAAAGAAACAAAAGGTATAATTAAAATAGACCAAATTAAGATATTTTATCCTACTTCTAGAAGCCAAAGAGTTACTTTCTGTGTGACATATGGGGCTGGTTTTGTGCCAGTCAATCACAGGCAACTTAAGTGATTTTAAAAGCCATAAACAAAAATGTTGCACATGTTTACACTGAGTTTCGTTTTTCCAACATACAAGGAAAAAGCAATTAGGTTGATCAATTTTCTGAGATTCAATACATCCTGACCTAGTTAGATTCCATCAAATCTAACACAGTTAATCAAAACACCTCTTTCATGCAGTGAAGTAAGTTAAATGACAAGGTAAAAAAATCCAACTGGGAGAATAAAGCAGCAAATCTGTACAGTTCCCATTGAAATGGAAAGTGTGATAAAGCCAGTGACCTGCAAATCTTTATGAAAGTACATCTGCAGTATGCATCTTAGTTATGGGGGTTATTTTAGAGCAAATGCTGTGACATAGATATTTTAAGTACTGGAGGCATAATGTCTTTTTGCAAAAAATACAATAACAGTTCTTTGTATAGAAAACTTATATTCTTATGAGAATTGCTCTGTGATTTAGAGAAAAAAAAAACCCACTACACACTAGAGTAATAGGTTCCTCCTACTACTAAGATGTTTAAAGTAATTCTAAACTATTTTTCTTTCAAACATTTTCCGTTTAGGGATAAGAGCCATAAACAGACAAACTAAAACAAAAAACCCCTAACCAACTAATCTAAAAAAAAAAAAAAACAGAACAAACATGTGAAAATGGAGTAAATATACTAGACCAGCAATAAACCAAGAAAAAAATTGGCCAGTCAGCCTCACCTCTGTGCCTGGAAAGATCATAGGCAGATTCTCCTGGAAGCTCTGCTTAGATACATGGACAACATGGAGGTGATTAGTGACAGTCAACACGGCCTCAGTAAAGGCAAATTGTGCCTGACAAACCTGGTGGCCTTGTATGACAGAGTTACACCCTGGGTATATATGGGAAGAATGACTGACATCAGCTTGGACTCTGCCCTGAATGACAGTCCTGTCTCTAAATTCAAGAAACATGAATCTGATGGATGGGCCACTTAGCAAATAAGGAGTTGGCTGAATGTCAAAAATTTCTATTAAATGGGAAGATTGCACCCTGAATGCTGTTACATTTCTTGGCATTATTTCAGATATACTTGTATTGCTGGTATCACCAAGTAAGATGCTGTGAATTCAACAAAACTATTAATTGCTTCCAAGACATTTGTAAAAAAAAAATTAATTTGTAAAAGACTTTAATTTGTAAAAAGATTAATTAATTTCTGCATCAAAAATATGTGCCATTTAATTTGATTTCTGTTTAAAGCATACCAATATAATTGACTTAATTCAACCTTGAAGTTTAGACATTGACAGTTAAAAGTAATGTTGTTTTTAAGATAAATACCATTGTATCTCTGTTTTGTGTCATCCTAAAACCAATAAAAAGTCATTGAAATGGTTTTCTGTTGTAGAATTTGCTGCAAAAATTACTATGCCAATATTTTTTAAGTTAAAGGATTAAAGGTATTTTCCACAATAAAGGAATATTTTTGTCTCTGATTTTGTATTTATAATGAAGAAAATAGCAGAGCCTAATTCCTTAAATGTACGTTCCATTTTCCTTACACTTTTTTTTCCAGTGCCTGGCCTCCATCACAGCTGTGATCTTTTTGCCAGCATTTGCTGAAGTTTGTGTGGGGATGATGCAGGAAGGTGTTCTGATGATCCAGGCAGCACCTATTAGTTGAGTGGCCATCAGCATCTGCTTGTTTTACAACCTTTTCCACCCCAAAATACAGATTTGGATTTTTCTTTTTTGTGTAGGTACTCTTTTTCACAGAATGTATGTGAAGTCAATAATTTCAGAAGTCTTTCTCTGCTCTCAAATTAACTTGAAATGGTCAATTACAGCAAAAAAGAGCAAAGAGAGAGTCACATAAAGCCATGCAAAAAGTGTGATTAAACAAACTAAATTAATTTAGAAAGCCAGATTGAAAACTACCAACCCATATGGCATCGTTATTATCTTCGTATATACTTTCTTTTTTTCTAGCTTTGATAGCTATCTTAGTAGATACACAATGAGGAATTAACTTTTAGATAATTTTAATCAACTAGCCTTTATTTTTTATACTGTAAACTACTACTACCACTTTTTAGAGCTTCATCAGTTTTCAGCTTGTAATGACATTTTCCATTGTTGTTGAAGTATTCAGAGCTGATTGCTACAGGTTAAGATTAAACCCCAGGTACACACATTTTCTTTTTAATTCCAGGAAAGTAATATAATGTTTTAACTGAGTCCTTCCAGGAATTTGGTTCAAAAACTCATGGCTAAATATATGGTAAGTAGAAACAACTGCTGTGATTCAAACTTTTTTTTGTTAAACTCACTTTTAATTTTGGAAGCACTAATTATTCCATTGTACCTGAGAAAGCATAAAAAAACATAGCTGTAAGTACCAGAATATTAATCTCTATTGTAAGGCATTGTATTTTAAAGACCACTCTGACTCATGGCAATTTTCAGCAAATGTGTAATTCAGTAAAGTAACATGAAGTTCTGAGAGGGGATTGCCCTTAACCCTAGTGCAGCAACCCAAAAACCACAGCAGTGTTAATAGCAGAATTGAAAGGTTTTTTTACTGTATTTGATAGAGCAGTTCTCTTCTCTCTTTACAACACAGTAGGAGAGATCTTGTGGCTACAACAGAACGCAAGCAGGGAGCTCCTAAATGAAAGACAAAACTTTGGAAAACCTTTCTAGTTAGTAGTGTGCATAAAAAAAGCTGTTGAGGATGAACTTTTCTGGGTACTTGTACTTATTTTTCCAAATTCTCTGTTCTGTATTTCTTTGTGAAATGACTCATCCACTGTTCTCAGTTTGCTGAATCAGTTGGGTTATATATTGAGAGTGAGGTGACAGCATGACTGGGGTGACATAGTCAGCCACTTTCAGTACATAATTCTGTGTTGATTTTCTGAGTTCTGCATTCTCCATCACCAGTAGCACTGTATTTCTTCCTTGGTCCAATGCTGAGATCTGTATCCTCAGTGGGGATTGAGTTTGGGAGCGTGACATTGCATATATTGCATACATTGCATATATTAAATTCAAACATTTGGGAGTAATATCTACAGACATGCTGGTGTGTTTGCAGATGTCTGTATGTGTCTGTACAGGAGTAGCTACTTCTGCAGGAAGATGGGTGGATTGCATGTAGCTGGAAACAAGGTAAGTTTAAGTCCTCTAAGTAGAGAACAGGAAATGAAACTGCTTTCGCTTCATCTACTTCATTTCTACAAGTAGTTTGCCAACAAGCATGAGACCTGATGAACCTAAATGAATTTAGTCCCTCTTTAGCCTTGGATACTTCTTGAAAGTGTGGACTATTTTGTTTCCCTGTACTTTGCAGCTACTGTCAATGAATAACTGAGCTCCGGGGTGAAATCATGGATGAATGGATAAGACTGGCCCTCCTAAATTAAATTTCTTTCTGTAGGGTGGGATTATATGTGCATGAGATTTTGCAGCAGAGCTGCCACTTTCAGCAAGGTACCTTATTAATCAACTCCTCACTGAACACAGCTTTGTCTGAGCATTGCTGCAAAACCAGCCTCTTACCCTGAGGGAAGACTTGACATGAGCAAGCCACTACTCTGCCAAGCTGCTGTGACAGATACGCTGAATCTGCCACATGCAAGCACCATCTTTTCTGATTTCATTCTCACTAAGAATAAACAGATCATACAAAGTGCTGGTCATTGCTTAAAACCCACTTGCTGATGTTCTGCATGGCTGGCTATAAACTTTGAGGCAGGAGCTATTCACACTTGGATGGTCATTATCCAAAAATTGCAAAAATGTCAAATTGAAGCTGTAGAGACACTGCATGGAGATCAACTGTTTGCTACAGCTTTGATCTTGTATTAGCTGGTAAAGGTTTGGCATGCCCACTGTAGCTAAGTACAGGGAAGTAATTAATTAAGTTACAAGCTGTGGTACTTAGCTGCTCGTGCAGTTTTGTAATTAACTGAAGAATCCTTCAGCAATCATTCTCATGGTTCGTCCCTTTTCTAATGAAGTGTCCTTTGCTGCCATGCTTTTGCTCTGAAGACCATCCACACTGAGGTACAATACTCTGACTGGTGTGGCTAGAGCCCCAAGGGACTTAGTCCCTGGTAGTCTGTCACCTGGCCAGCCCAAAGCCACACCATGAAGGAAAGATAATCTCTCATGCTATGCTGCCAGGAAAGAGCCAGTGTAAACAGTCATGATACAGGTCAGGTGAAGAAGTGAAGGCACCAGTCTTTCATTTTTGCCCTTCCTTTTCTCTGGTTTTGTTCCAAATTTCAACTGCTATTCCTTTTCTTGTAGCTTACAACATCCTCACACTTTCCTCAGCACAATAACCCTTCAGCCATGTGGAAGTGCTGCCGTGTATGGAGAGTTGCTCCTCCTCTTGGGCAGTCACCAGTGAGTCAAAAATGTTGTGTGGGTGGCTGCATGATGGGTGCATGGGCTGGGGATGGGGGAAATTTGTCACCTGGCATTTCCAGGGGAGGTTTCACAATACTGCCTCCCAATTCCAGCGTGGCATTAAAGATGACACAGCAGTAGAAAACTTTCTGTAGTGAAAAAGAAACTTCAGAAACCAAAATTCTTCTCTGAAAAAAATCCAACCAACAAAATTGAATGAATCAACAAAACCTTCCCTGTGAAGGTGGAAGAGACCATAAGAGACCATAAGAACATTCAGCCCAGTCAGTCTGGGATACTGTAGTGTGCATTTATTAATGTTTATGAACTATATAATATTTAATTTTTTTTAAAGACAATCATTGCTTTTTCAGATTTCTCAAAAAAAGGAGTTACAGCCCAATTTATTCCTCAACTGATTATTGATATGGATGGGAAAAGATAGCTTTGGATGACAGTGCAAAAGGCTTTCTGTGGTGAGGTCATGTTTGTTCTGCCACCTTTCCACTTTTGCAGAGATTCGCCCAGAGGCTGGTTTGCTGTCCATGCTTTTGTGAGTTACTATTTAACACTGATGAGGTGCATCTCTAGTTATTTTCTCAATTGTTTGTTCTTTTGGGTTTGGGCTCTCTTAGCTTGAAAAAGGAAAATGTAAGTTTTTATTTGAGCTGTCTGAATCAAAGCACTAGTGCTGCAAGCTCAGTGTTTGCCAATCAGTCAGAGTATGGTAAACAACTGCAGGTGACTGTTGAACATGACTTTGAGCCATGACAAAAGCACTGTGAGGAGGTGATTGATTGGTCACTCTTGCCTCCAGAAGCAGTAGCTATGAACCAAATGATACACAGAGGCATGAAGTGTAGATGTTAGTGAATATAGAAAATGCGTGCTCCTTCAAGGCCTCTTGTTTTTCTTCTAATACTGTCTAGACATCACCATGTATGAGCCGACTCAGGTCAGGAAAAAATTTCTAGACTTCACACTAATGGTGTCTCTTGCAAGGTTGTTTTTAATGAGCCTTTTCAGAAAGATGCTCTAGTCTAATTCTGCTTGTGCAGATGGTTCCCAGCAGTTATGTAAAAAGTATCTGTCTATGATCTGACCCTTCTGGACAAGTCTCTCCTTCTCTGGACAAGTCACAGGCATCAGCTGATGTAATCACTTCCAGAAACTTATTTGTCACATTTTTTATCTTCCTTTTAGCCTTTCCTCCAAGGCTTTCCACACAACAGTTTTTTTGAAAGTTTATATAAATGCTTTCCATCGCATCCTGGTTACATTCCAACAGTAAAACACACTTCAATGGAAACAGTATCACAGCCCTTGTAAGGATGTAATTTGTAATTCAGATTTCATAGTTGTACTAGGAAATGCTCTGGATCTTCATGTGCTTCATCTTTTTTTAAGAGTCAGCTTCAAAGATGTTCTTGAATCAGGGATTTTTTTATGAGTAAATAGCTGGTGGGAGTTAATGATAAGTTCATTTAAAAACATTTTATTTCTGCTACAGTACTGTGGGAATAGAGTTTCTGTGTTGGTGTTAACACTCATCAGGAAGACTGAGAACCAATCTAATCCTTGGCATTTCTTAGGCACATTTGAGTGATCAAAAGGGATTTGCAGAGATTATAGGTTTTTTTTTTGTGCCATGCAAATCATGTAAATTAAATGAATTAGGAAACAGAGCAACTCAAGTAAGACTAGAAGTGAGTCTGTGGACTTAAGATCCAGATATTTAGAAGGCCATCAGGAAAGGTGCCTGCAGCAAAAACAGTGTTATTATGAGGATGAGCAATTCCTGATCATTGGTTCAGTGTATGCTGGGCTAGAGTGTGGACCTGTACACTCATAAGTCAGGACAAACTAATATTAGTAAGTGTTTGCAGCCCGGGACTTAGTCCAGTGGCCCCTGATGACCAGTGAAGTATGAAATAGATATTGACTTCCAGCCAGACACAAGAAGATATTGTTTTATACCCAGGTAGGACCCAAGATAATGTCCCTACTCTGTGAGTACCATGTCTTTTCAAGGTGTTTAACTGCAACCACTGTGATATGGAACATTTGAAAACTGCATAATAATTTAATTTCTGATTCCTGTAGAGCTGAAAAACCCCAAGTGTTAGTGGCCTTTGATTTGCCATATGAATTAATGAACTGAGTCATGAATTCAGTTTTGGATCCAAAACCTCTTGAGAATTCTGACCTTTTGATCAGTCTTGATCCCATTCTTAGTACCATAATTTGCAGCAACCCTGTATTAATATATGACTAATTTATATCTCTATACCTAATCACAACTTACAGATAATATTTGAATAATAAAAATTAAAGTAATTAACTTGTATTTCAAAGCTTTATGTGTCAAAAGATACAAAACTAGAGGTGCAGGGCTGTTACAGTAAAAAGATTTGCTGGGCTGTAGATTACAAGCCTTGCTACAAGAGACATGACTCTCTATGGTCATTTACACACCTTTTTTTTGTAGGAATATCATGACACCTTTCAGGTTTCTCACCTAGAGTACTCCCATGTCCTGAATTTGGCTAGGATAGAGTTAATTTTCTTCCTACTTGTACAGTGCTTGTACAGTGCTGCATTTTGAATTGAATAATTTTGAATGAGAATAATGTTGATAACACACGGATGGTTTAGTTGTTCTAATTAGTGCTTACCCTAAATGAAAGACTTTTCAGTTTGCCATTCTGTCAGTGAACAAGATTCTAGGAAGGAGCTTGGCCAGTAGTGCTAACCTAAACTGGCCAAAGGGATATTATATACCAGAGAATGTAATGCCCAGAATATGTACTGGGGACACTAGGCTGGGAGCTACTGATTGCCCTGGGGGTGGGGCTGGTCCTCAGTCAGTGGTGGTGAGAAACTGCACTGTACAATTGCTTATTTCTTATGGGTTTTATTCCTCTCTCCCTCTCATTCTTTCTTAATATTATTATTATTATATTTTTGTGTATTGCTGTTCTATTAGGAGTAATGGTTCAGACAGTCCCTGGAAAACCATCCTTAATTACAAAGTGATTCAGGAAGTATGGACATACTTTAAGAAGGCAATTTTAAGGCTGCAGGAGCAGGTCATTCCTATATGCCAAAAATAAGCTGTCAGGGAATAAGACCAGCCTGACTGAATTTATTTTTCATTAACTCAGGAAAAAAAACAAGGTTTATGACCTTTGGAAGAAGTGGCAAGCAACTCTGGAAATGTACAACGTTGTCTTTAGCTAATATAGAGAGAAAATTAGAAAGATGAACTCTCAGCTTGAACCAAATTTGGTCACTACTGTGAATGACAATGAAGTGTATATACTTTAGAAAGTATAAATGGTTCAGCAAAAAAGGAGGGACAAAGAAAATCTCCATCCATTATTGGATGAAGGGGAAACACTGTCATGAAGGGTGAGGGAAAGGCTGATGCACTTAATGCCTTCTTCTACCTCTGTCTATACCTGTAAAACCAGTGATCCTCAGGGCAGTGTCCTGAGCTGGTAGACAGGGACAGGGAGCAGACTGCACTCTCCAGAGTCCTGGAGGAAGTAGTTATTGACCTGCTGAAACATAAGTTTAGACACTTGTAAGTGTCTAAATGGGATTGAGATAGGATTCATCCAAGGATACTGAGGGAGGTGGAAGAAGAGCTTGCCAAGCCAATCTCCACCTTTTTTTTTGTCAGTCCTGGTAAACCAGGTGACTGGAAACTAGCCAATATTTATATCTACAAGAACCATCAAAAGGAGGATCCAGGGAAGTAAAGGTCTGTCAACCTGACATGGCTGCTTGAGAAGGTTATGGAACAAATTATCTTGAGTGCAATCACATGGTATACAGGAGAACCAGAGGATCAGGTCCAGAGAACATAGGTTTGTGAATAGCCCTTCCTACAAGTCTGATCTCCATTTATGATCAGGTAACCTGTTTAGTGATGATAGAAATACTGTGGAGGTGTTTACCTGGACTTTGGCAAAGCCTTTGAGACTGTCTCCCATGGCGTTCTCCTAAAGACACTGGCTGATTATGGCTTGGAGAGGTGCACTCTGCATTAAAAACTGGCAGAATGGCAGTGTCCAGGGTGATGATGAATGGCCTTACATCTTATTGGTGGCCAGTCACTAGTGGGGTTGCCCAAGGTTCAGGACTGAGGTCAGTCCTGTTTACTATCTGGATGAGGGGGTTGAGTGCACCCTTAGAAAGTCTGCAGGCCACACCAAGCTGTGTGGGTTATTGATGTGCTAGAGGGCAGGAAGGCTCTGCAGAGGGATCTGCACAGGCTGGATCATAGCTGAGGCCAGTGGTGTGAGGTTCAACAGGGCCCAGTGCTGGGTCCTGCCCTTGGGTCACAACAACCCCAGGCAGTGCCACAGGCTGGGACAGAGAGGC
This sequence comes from Oenanthe melanoleuca, assembly GCF_029582105.1. Classification (NCBI taxonomy): domain Eukaryota; kingdom Metazoa; phylum Chordata; class Aves; order Passeriformes; family Muscicapidae; genus Oenanthe; species Oenanthe melanoleuca. The sequence goes on from NC_079362.1 coordinate 56,583,296, forward strand.
TGGAAAGGACCTGGGGGTGCTGGTGCCAGCAGCTGAACATGAGCCAGGGTGTGCCCAGGGGGCCAAGAAGGCCAATGGCATCCTGGCCTGGATCAGCAATGGTGTGGGCAGCAGGAGCAGGGCAGGGATTGTCCCCCTGTCCTGGGCACTGCTGAGGCCACACCTCGAGTGCTGTGTCCAGCTCTGGGCCCTGAGTGCAAGAAAGACACTGAGGGACTGGAGTGAGTGCAGAGAAGGGCAATGGAGCTGGGGCAGGGTCTGGAGCACCAGTGCTGTAAGGAGCAGTTGAGAGAGCTGGGTTTTTTATATTTTTGAAAAATGGAGTCTCAGAGGAGACATTATCATTCCCTGTGACAGCTGTGTGAGAGTATAAGTGTGGGGGTTGATCTCTTCTTTCAGGCAACCAGTGACAGGGAGGACATGGCCTCAAGCTATGCCATCAGAGATTCAGGACATACATCAAGAAGAATTTCGTTATGCAAGGGGTTGTGAAGCATTGAAACAGGCTACTCAGAGAGGTGCTGCAGTCACCAGCCCTGCAGGTGTTCAAGAAATGACTGAACATGCACTTAGAACTGTTGCCTAGTTGACAGGACAGTGGTTGATCCAAGGTTGGACTCTAGGTCTCACAGGTTTTGCAACCTAAAAGATTCTGTGATTCTGTGATTATCATTAGTATTATTTTGATACTATTTAATTTTTTTTCTTATCTTGATCTTAAAATAAGCCAGGTTGCTGGCTGGAGTTAAAACATGGCCATCCTTTTTGACCTCCCAGTGTGGAGAAGAATTGAAATAAAAATTAAAACCTGTGGATTGAGACAAGAAGTGTTAAGTAAATGAATATATAATGGTAATCACAATAGGTATAATTTCAATGAAAATAGGGAGAAAGGAGAATAAAACCCAAGAGAGACAAATGCTATACAATACGAAGCTCTTGTTCCACTGAACGATGTCAGCCTGGCCCCACCAGTGATTGGCCCCTGTGCGGAACTTCGAGGAGTTCTAAAAATAGATGGTCAAGAACGAAATTAGGCCTAACGAGGCAAACACTGTATCTGAGAACTGTTTATTGGTAATGAACCCCATCCCCCCCCCAACCACAATAAAAAGGAGTTACCTTACAAAAGAGAGTTAGAAAAGGCAGAGCAAGAGGAAGAAAAATGGGAGGGAGAGGTAGAGCGGGAGAGTGAGGAGGCAGAGGGAAAAGAGGGCGTTTGGCCCAGTGCGGCCGGTGTCCCGAGGGGCGGCCATGTCACTGCCGGCCTGTGGCGGCTCTGCGGGGGGACAGGGGTGAGGGGATGGGGCAGGAGGGATGGGACTGGATATGGATGAGGGGATGGGGCAGGAGGGATGGGACACGGGTGAGGGGATGGGGCAGGAGGGATGGGACTGGATATGGATGAGGGGATGGGGCAGGAGGGATGGGACACGGGTGAGGGGATGGGGCAGGAGGATGGGACTGGATATGGATGAGGGGATGGGGCAGGAGGGATGGGACACGGGTGAGGGGATGGGGCAGGAGAGACTGAACTGGACACGGGTGAGGGGATGGGACAGGAGGGACTGGACTGGACATGGATGAGAGGATGGGGCCGAGGGCTGGGACTGGACATGGGTGAAGGGATGGGGCAAGAGGGGACTGGACAGGGTCCCCGTGAGGACAGGCAGGGGCGGGCAGGGTTGGACCCCGGTGGCTCAGCAGGGACACAGAGAGGCAGAACAGACACGAGGGTGAACAAGAGCCAGCGTGGACAGGAGAGCCAAAAGGTTGGCTAAGGTCAGGGCAAAAACATGAGACACAAAAAGCCCCAAATCAAAAGCAAGTTTCGACAAGCAAGCCTCAAAAAGCCCTCGAATCACCAAGCAAAAGCACAGCCCCAAGCCAAAAGCCACACTGAAAAAGCAAGTTCGAAAAGCCCCAGAGGAGTGCAAAGGCAAGGGACAGAACAGCCCCCCCGGGGCTTGGGCTGCAGTGAGTTCTTGTCCAGCTCCTCCCCGGCTGTGCCTGCTGACAGGAGAGCTCTGACCCGTGCAGTGTCCCCGTGCAGCCCAGGGGTAGAGAAGAAACCTTCTGCCCTCTGATGCTGGGTGTCCCCTGCGGGGCCCCCCTGCCACTGCCTGTCCCAGGTTAGACATGAACGGGTGGCCAGGCAAAGTCCCCCCAGAGACAAGGCTTTCCTCCTGGATCCTCTCCTGGCTGTCTCCTGGACATTGCACGTGTACAACCCCTCCCCTACAGGCCTTCAGCAACCATTGCTGAGGCATAACAAAACTAAATTGGCTCCTCACAGTGTCCTATGCAGCACCGTGCATGCTAACACATCTTTTTCCTTTGGACGTTAAGGGTGTAATTAACCTGAACCTATACAGTACAGCTATTTATCCCCACCAATTATAGGAGAAAAATGAGTACTTTTTGATATAATTTATTGCATTTTAAAGTAACATCTACTCTTAAGATAAAAAATATGGCAATGATTTAGACTAGTAGCTTAAATGTAAATACCTATATTGGCCATTAGAATTTAATCTAAGGCCATTAGTGTCATTTGCACCTCAAGTGTTTGTATTCTGAAGACACAGATAATAATTTTAAGAAATACAATATTTTTCCCTGCCCTAGTGTTATAACTTGTATTATTTTGATGGAGTCATATATCCAACAGCTTCTGGTATCTGGGAAAAAAAAAGTAGAAAATGGTTGCAAGCTAAAAGAGTATTCCACACATTTTGTCAGTATGTTTGAGATGTTGAGAAGGAAACACAACACAGCTAGGCATAAGATAATGAATTGCATATAAGATTGTTCTTAAAAAAGTTACAATAATATTAAATATAGCCAGATTAAATGGAAAAAGAAAAATAGAAAAAAAAAAGTGACAGGGTATTGCAGTACATAAGAAAGTAAGTATGTTAAATAAAGAGTTAAAATGTGCCTATGAGACACTTAAGTGGAAATGTGCATTTGAGTTTAGTTAGATGACATTTAATACGCCAACATAGTAGTTATGAAAAGTAGAACCTCAGCTTTCTTAGCACAGTAAATGCTCTGAGAACTGTTGAGACACATAACTTTCTTTATTTTGGCTGCAAAACAGCATTTAAAAAATAAATACATGAAAACATTGCCTCAAAATACAGCATAAAAAAATGTCTGTCACAAAGCCTTTGAACTTGTAAGAGATTAGGCTTAAGCTGCTTGTCAGTCAATTTATAATATTGGAAAAGCTGTAAAAAAATCAATTCTTAAAACTTCAGGTTTTTTTGTTCATACCAATACCTTCTAAAAATTTTTCTTAATCAAATGTATAAAGCAGCTTCAAATGAAAGGGAGAGAATTATTTTAATGATATGAATACATACTGAATAAAATCACTAACAACTGTCATACACTTTGGAGTTAGGAGACAGCTTATAAGGACACAGATAATACTTCTGATGAACTTCAGTTCCTTTGATGAAAATTTGTTTACGTTTTTACATGGAAATGCTACATCTGCTGGAGACGCCTAAAGGAGGATGACAGACATGAGTAAAGAACCTTCCCTTCCCTTCCCTTCCCTTCCCTTCCCTTCCCTTCCCTTCCCTTCCCTTCCCTTCCCTTCCCTTCCCTTCCCTTCCCTTCCCTTCCCTTCCCTTCCCTTCCCTTCCCTTCCCTTCCCTTCCCTTCCCTTCCCTTCCCTTCCCTTCCCTTCCCTTCCCTTCCCTTCCCTTCCCTTCCCTTCCCTTCCCTTCCCTTCCCTTCCCTTCCCTTCCCTTCCCTTCCCTTCCCTTCCCTTCCCTTCCCTTCCCTTCCCTTCCCTTCCCTTCCCTTCCCTTCCCTTCCCTTCCCTTCCCTTCCCTTCCCTTCCCTTCCCCTCCCCCTTCCCCTCCCCCTTCCCCTTCCCCTCCCCCTTCCCTTCCCCTCCCCCTTCCCTTCCCCTCCCCCTTCCCTTCCCCTCCCCCTTCCCTTCCCCTCCCCCTTCCCTTCCCCTCCCCCTTCCCTTCCCCTCCCCCTTCCCTTCCCCTCCCCCTTCCCTTCCCCTCCCCCTTCCCTTCCCCTCCCCCTTCCCTTCCCCTCCCCCTTCCCTTCCCCTCCCCCTTCCCTTCCCCTCCCCCTTCCCTTCCCCTCCCCCTTCCCTTCCCCTCCCCCTTCCCTTCCCCTCCCCCTTCCCTTCCCCTCCCCCTTCCCTTCCCCTCCCCCTTCCCTTCCCCTCCCCCTTCCCTTCCCCTCCCCCTTCCCTTCCCCTCCCCCTTCCCTTCCCCTCCCCCTTCCCTTCCCTTCCCTTCCCTTCCCTTCCCTTCCCTTCCCTTCCCTTCCCTTCCCTGACACTTCCCTTCCCTTCCCTTCCCTTCCCTTCCCTTCCCTTCCCTTCCCTTCCCTTCCCTTCCCTTCCCCTTCCCTTCCCTTCCCTTCCCTTCCCTTCCCTTCCCTCCCTGAAACTTCCCTGAAACTTCCCTGAAACTTCCCTTCCCTGAAACTTCCTGAAACTTCCCTGAAACTTCCTTTCCCTGAAACTTCCCTGAAACTTCCCTTCCCTGAAACTTCCCTTCCCTGAAACTTCCCTGAAACTTCCCTTCCCTGAGACTTCCCTGAAACTTCCCTGAAACTTCCCTGAAACTTCCCTTCCCTGAAACTTCCCTGAAACTTCCCTGAAACTTCCCTTCCCTGAAACTTCCCTTCCCGCAGGTACATTTGGAAGGGAATACGGGAGGTGAACCTAGTCTAACTCCCTGCTAAAGCAGGGTCCTCTACAGCACAGGACTTAGGAATGTGTCTAGACAGCTTTTGAGTATCTCCAGGGAAGCAAAATCCACAACCTGTCTGGGCAACCTGTTCCAGTACTCTGTCACTCTCACAGTGAAGCTCTTCCTAATGTTCATGTGGAACTGCCCTGTGTTTCAGTTTGTGTCCGTGGCCAAACAGAGAAGAGCCTGGTTGGTCCTCTGGATACCCTCTCTTCAGACACTTGTGTGCACTGATGAGGTCCCTTCTCAGTCTCTTCTACGGGCTGAACAGGCCCTGCTCTCTTAGCTTTTCCTTATAAGAGAGATGCAACAGTCTTCTGCTGGATGTACTTGGACTTAAAGAGCACAGTGAACTGTCTCAAAATAGTGTCAAAGAAAAAATTCCCATAAGATAAGCACAGATGGCAAACAGGAAGGAGTTAAAATTCCAAGATTAAATGGAGGTTTGTTTAACAGTAACATTTACTGTTAAACAAAATCCATACTATTGACTTTGGCACAAATACCAAAGTCAATAGTATTTGTACCTCTCATCTGTTCCTCAGTTTGGGCAGAGGCATCTTAATAATTGGATCCTAACATCGCTCCAGGAGCTCCATGTCCCTCTTGTCCTGAGGAGCTCAGAACTGGACACAGCACTCCAGGTGAGGCCTCTCCAGGGCTGAGTGCAGGGGCAGGATCACCTCCCTTCACCTGCTGGCAATACTCTTCCTAATGCCCCTAGGTTACCATTTTCATTCTTGGATACATGGCCACACTGCTAACTCAGGGATGTTAATTTTGTTAATTTTATAGCAAAGGAAGTAGATTTTTTTCCTGCTGTGATCATCTAGTCTGCCTTTTGGTGCGGAGTTGGAAATATGCGTCAGGATTTGTAGCCACCCATCATTTGGACTTCACATTGGTGCCAAAGGTGCCAATTAGTGTGGCCAGCAAGCAGATATCTAGAAGTCAACTGATAATCTGAGATTATATCTGCTCTAATTGAAAAGAGAAAATAATAATTTAAAAATCTAGATAAAGGGTTTCAGGTCCTATCAGCAACCCTTTTTAACAACTTTTCTGTCGTGGGATGGATATATTTCATTATAAGACGTATTGAGTGTGTATGGTTAACCTGGAAGTGCTGGGCATTTGCATCAGCAAACCAGGTGGCCTGCATTTATCCTTCTGTATAATCTTCTATATCTTGGTTCTTAAGTAAGACCCTGAAATTTGGTAATTCTGAGACTGGATTCTTTACTTTAGGGGAAATAGCTCATGCATATCCACAAATTCTAGGACATAAATAGCTTAGCCTTGCTGTTGCTAGTACAGACTACATGTACTGTTCATCTAAACAGCATCACAGGAGATAGAAGTGTTTAGAGGTATTATGAGGCAGAAATCTACATCAGTCAGCAGTCTGCTCTTTCCCTTCTTTCTGTTTTTAACAAACTAGGTTATTAATAATGTTATTTTCTTTTCCGTTCCTTCTGATTCTGCAAGTTCCTCCTTTTCACTGTTCCATCTCCTTCCACCTTCCATGCATTGCTCTATGTAGACACTACACCTCTTTTTATACTTGCCTGTCTTATGCAGAGAAGTCTGAAGGCTGACTTGATGCAGTATCAAGTTTCTATTTTCACTCTTTCCAGTAGCATTCAATGGATGTTATTCTTGGTGCCTCAGGATTCCTTTGGCCTTTCAAAGGGGTGCGCCTTTACTGAAAGCATTCTACTCACTGGCTGCATAGCAGAAATGGAAAGGAGCCTATTACAATATCCTTTGACAGAAAAACGCCTGTCTAAATTAATAACTCAAGCAGGCCTTTGGCAGTTCCTGCAGAATTTCCAGCCCTGTGGGACAAGGCAGTTCATGTAGAGTTCTACATGTCTGACATTCTGTTTTCCTCAGAGACATGGGCAGCAATGATGCTAATGTCTTTTTCCCGTTTGCAAGCATTGCTAAATTGGATGGTAGTTCTAGCTAGCAGTTGAAGCATATGATCTGCAGCCTTGGAGACAGGTAGCACTGTAGAAAGAACAAACCATGTTCTCATTTGGGGATGATAAAGGACTTGCTCTGTATGTTATAAAGCAAGAACCATTGGGAATAAAGGCAAACTCTGAAAAAAACACGAAAACTCTGTTAAAATGGAGTGTGAATGGCATAAAGGCGCAGGATTTTGAAATAATCAAAAAACTGTTCACTGTCACACTCAAACTGCTATTGAGGTTCCTGACATATGAAAGAGACAAAATTTTCCTTTCAGATTGCTGGGATATCTCAATTCCAAGTATTAGCATATTGTCAAGAACTGGAACTATTTGGTATGGACAGAGTATTAAAATATTAGAAGCTGTTTATGGAAAGAGGAAATCTCTTGGTGGATGAGTTTTCACTCGGGTAGCTGACTGTCTAAATAGAAAACTAACAATTCTGTAGCACCTAAAGATTTAAAGTTCCTTGGAAAGAACAGGTTGTCACTGTCTTCCCCCGACACCAAATGGAGGGAGTTCAAGGGTGTAAAGTGTTTCAGATTAACTTTCATGTTTTCTCCTTGTTTTGGTTTCACGTGCTTGGGGGAGGGGCGGATTCACCTCAGGGCAAGCTCCATGAGGCTGGGGAGTGGGAGGGGCTCTTCCATTTCTGGGAGCTCCCCTGTGAGCTGCTGGCACCAATCAGAGAGCTGATTTGGTGATGGACATCTCTGGAAAACAATGAAAAGTTATTTTGCTTTCACAAATCACAGTGGATCAGGTTGGCTGTTTCTTTTTCAGTTTCCAGCCTTCAGAGGTGCGGTGGCTTCTGGCTGGGGCACCGGCCCCTGGTCTGGCTCCAGGCTCAGCGGGGGGCCCCTGGCCAGCACAAGCTCTGTGGGGAGCCCCTGGCTTAGGGGCCCCCTGACTCCGCATGGCCCTGGCCGCATGGCCCTGGCACTGGACACATGGCCTCGGCTCGGCTGGGCTCACCTCTCCATGTGGCAGAAGGGGCCTCCAGCTGCCTGTGTGGTTTTCTTCATGCTTTGGATACAATTTTAACTTCTTTATGCCTGTATTAGATTCTTGATCTCCTAAGCTTTCCTGAATGAGAAGAAATGAAGCATGGAGACTACAGAGCTCAGCGGAATGAAAATAAAGTTCCTGATGGGAAGAGATTGAAAAGATGCCACTGATAAGTAGCTGAAAACCTTTTTTGTGGGCTAAGGGGATTGTGACTTCACTAAAATTTCTTTAAACTGTGAAATATACTTAGGGAGTTTGGATGTTTGAGAAGAAGACTTTTTGCCTTAGGGAAATGGAGCTCTCTCTGTTCTGGGACTGGAATATGAAGAGACATTTGATAGTGAAGGAGATGAAGAGAATTTTGTTTTTCAGCAGCCTGCCTTTAAAAGTAGTACCCCAATGGTGTAACATAACCCATAGCACAGTTCTGGAAGGACTGTGAAAAAATGGGAGGAGAAGCATAATCTGCAATATTTTCCCGGGCGGATGTGGATTGTGAAGGTGAAGACACCCCCTAAGCCGTAACTAAAAAAGGGACTTTTCTCTCCTAAGTGAACTGAACTGATTATCTGAATGTATAACTGACTGTTTTCTGTATGTTTGTTGGTAAGAAATGTAAAATGAAGGGGAGGAGGGAACAATCTAGGAATCTTATTCTGAATTTTTTGTGTTATTAATAAACTTCTTCTTGTACCTTTTTTTTTAAGTTTTGAGCCTGCCTTGTCTCTACTCCTGGGTCCTGTCTCTAAAAGAAATTAAATATATTAAAGTTGGCAAACCCTAATCACACTGTGACACTCCTGAAAAAGCACATGGTGCAGCACTAGAGTAAGACCCTGTGGCCAGGGATTCTTGGTCACAATGGTCATGGTCTATTCTTCACTCATGGGTCATGCAGCCAGCTGGAACCAGTGTTCCTCATATCTCCTCTTTGCCTGTTCCTGCCGTAGCAAGGGCAGAGCTTCAGCATCCATGTGTGTTAATGTACAGCTCACAGAGTTGCCCCAAGAAGACCCTTGGCAGACTAACACAATTACCAACATATCCCTTATCCTTTGCCAACCGTTCTAGGTGCTGAGTCAAGAAAGTAATAAGATCCAGCTTACAATTTCAATCCTGTACAGTCTTACACAAGTGAATCATCCAGTGTATATGGAAGTAGTCACATAATTTTAAAATTACGAGTTTTTCCAAATAATTTGGTATTTTAAGTGTATGGAGAATGTCTGTTTCTCTTTTCCCTCTGTTTTTTTTTTTCCTAGTGAAAAGCAGTTGCTTTTTGAATATTATGAACCACAATATTTTTCAAGTTTCAATAAAATTTGTTTTATGAACATGAAAGACTAGTGAGATTGTGAGACTTTTAGAAAGTGAAAAAGTGTTTTCTTCATCTTTAAGGACTTACATAATTTCTTGGCATGCTGGTTTTGGCTGAGGTAGAGTTAAAGTTCTTCTCAGTGGCTGGTGTGGGGCTGTATTATAGATCTGTGATGAGCAAAGGATTGAGAATGTGATGTCTTTGCTGTTGCTGAACAGGGCTCATACAGAGCAAAGGCTTTTTCAGCTTTTCATACTGCCGTGCTGGCAGGGGAGATGGAAATTCCTGGGAGACTGGGAGGAGGCCCAGCCAGGACAGGTGACCCCAACTGACCAAAGGGATATTCCAGAACTGTGTAACATCATGCTCAGTATATAAAGTGGGGGAAGAAGGAGGAAGTGGGGGGATATTTGGAGGAGATGGAGTTTGTCTTCCCAAGTCACCGTTACATGTGATGGGTCCCTGCTGTCCTGGAGGTGGCTGAACACCTGCCTGCTTGTGGGAAGCTCTGAATTAATTCCTTGGTTTGCTTGTTTTATGTGTGTGGCTTCTGCTTTGCTGTGTGTATCTCAACCTGTGAGTTTTCCAGCTTTTGCCCTTTTGATTCTCTCCCTGATTCTGTTGTGGTAATGAGTGAGCAGTTGCTTGGGGTTGGTAGCTGTGGTTAACCCATGACACTTGCATACAAAATTTTGTTAAATATTGTAATAGAGAAAAAGAATTTTAATTTTCAAAACAACAATAATGCTTGAATGAGAGACTCACACAATTTTTTGCACCTAGTTTCAGTTCACAGGAGTAAAGGCATAAAGAAGGAAAATACACTACAAAATATGACAACTGAGAGATTTCAGGGATGTAAGAACATCAGAGAGACATTACAGGCACTGGTGAGGAAAAAGTACCATTGAAACACAAGAAATCAGATTTTGGGACTACATTGGATTATGATGGAATTGATGTATCTGTCACAATTCAGCTTATTTCTTTTTTTTTCTTTTTCTTCACTTCCTAGACTCCGTTTACCTTGAGTCACAAGTTCTTCTCACTTTTTGCCCTTCTGAATTTCTGTCTCTGTCTTAAACCCTGGAAAATGCAAAAGTGAAAATTAAGTACACAGACATTAGTACACAGAAGTAAATAAACTATATTGGCTCCAGACAGATTGCAGAACTGTAAGATGTATTTATAGTACTACAGGCAGTGGCCTATGGGTAGGACCCTGCTCTCAGACTAAGTAATTCCTGTGGAACAGGTCTGTATTGCTGGAAATTTTAGACAGTGGTCCTCATGGGCCAGGAAGTTCCTATGGCTTCTGCTGGAATATGTGACAGGAGAAAATCAAGGTGTGCACTCTTTCTTGAGTCATCCTATTATCAAATCACTATAGATCTAAAAGAATGTGTGGACTGACTTTGAATGGTCAATTTTCATGTCCTTACACTTAGTACAGACATATGTCTTCAATAGTATAAAGAAAGTGAGTACCAGAAAAGACCAAATAGACCTTGTGGTAGGTAAGAAACAGTGTCATGACCAGAATACAGAGGCTGATATCTGCAGTATTCAGGAGAGAGAGAAATAAGTTAAAAAAGGATAATATTATACATTGATCACATCCTGTCTCTTGAAAACAGGGGTGGCATGATCAGATCTTAATGCTTTGAAATCACTGATGAATAGCTGCAGAGCTCATATTGTCTCTGGATATTTTGGCAGAGCTGACAACTGATAGGACAACTTTTTCCACTCTTGCCCTGTGGGACTACGTTTCTGACACTGATATATTACTTAGAAAGGTAAATGTGACCATGTTTTTACTTCCCAGTTAAAGATCCGAAAAAAGAATCTGTGAACAATGATAATTTAATCTTAAATTAAATAGAAAGACACTAGGCTAATGATTTTTAATTTTGAAGAAAAACTGAGGAAGCCTAAAACATTTAGAGCTGGAAATGCAAATGTTTTGTGAAATTTTTATGGAATCTATGAAGAAAAGAGTTCTAATTTTACATAAGAAACAGTCACAGAAAGAATATTAAAATAAGCAGATTGTCTTAAAGGAATAAACGGATTAGACAGTAAGAAAAACAAGTCAGAAAGCACGGCAGTGGAGTGAGAATTTCAAAATCCATCTCTGTTTAAGTCATGTGCTGTCAGCCACCCAGAGACCTAGGGAAGAAAAACCTACCCAATTTTTTTTAAATGTCGACCAATGAGCCATATTTATTTTTATGCATGATCATCTACTGTTCAAAGCCTTTCATAATAATTTCACCTTTCTTCTGTTTTTTTCTTTGGCCTTAATATTAAGTTTTTTCACCACACTATTTCAGACTGATTTTTTATTTTTTTGTTGGCCATACAGTTTTTGTTGTATTCCTCTTTGTTTCTCTTATGTGGCACTTCATGGAGAAAGAAGGTCTCTATATAGGAGCTCCAGAAATAGGTATTTCAAAGAAAAATTGTGCAATGCATCAAAATATATTTCCTAGAACCATATCACATTTGGACATTTGGTGTATTGGTATAGAGACAATTTTAACTAAGACAATAACAAAACTGACAAAACAATGTAAACATTGTTTACATGATTTTGGAGAACCAACCCAATTTCAAAAGAAAAAAGTATTTTGTTGTCTAACAATGCCAAATTTTGGGCATAATTTTTTGTGTTTCAACCTTAACATGAAATAGTGAAGAAGATACGGATTAAGCTATGCATATTACTAAACTACAGATACACTTTATGCTGAAAAGAGAAGGATAAAGACGCAGTGATATCTATGTTTTGGATCTGCCCTGGTTCTGGCCGGGACAGAGTTAATTTTTTTCAGTAGCATGGCTAAATTGGCATGGCTAGGAGGTTATTCTGTACCACTGCACATCTTTGTCAGCAGTGGAGGGTAAGGAACTCTCCCAGGCATCTCAGGAGGACAGGCGGTCTTTGCTGCTGAGCAAACGTGGAAGAAGAAGGAAAGCCCATGTTCACTGTTGCTCTGGATCTAGAGTGAGCATTTTTGCATGTAAACTGTGCTGTCTTTTGTGTGCTTTTGTTACTAACGTTGTTGTCATTACTCTTCACTTTCTTATCTCATTGATGTTTCCAGTAAACCATTCTTATCCCAACCCATGATCATCATTTTTGTGTGTCCAATCCTCAACTCCATCCTGCTTCAGTGGGAAGGGGAGAGGAAGGGGAAGCAAGACACAGGCATCTGGTTGGTGAGAGTCTTGGTGGAGGCACTGAATTGGGGAATACAATTCCTAAAGTGTAACAGGATGTCATTAGCACAGCTTTCATAAAGGGTATTTCCTTCAACAAGTAACAGATGCAATTAGCAGTAAACTAAAGGAAAAATTGAGCTCTGAGCCTCCAGAACTATACTAGAGTTTGTAAAAGGCCTTATTTGACATACAGATAAAGCCTATGTGTCTGCAGAGCCTGTATATTTAACCACCAGGTTTCAAAACAAAGCTGCTGTCAGTGTCCCTCTGAGAGGCACTCAAGGGCAGCGCTGGGACTGCATTTGATTGACACTATAAAATGTCCATCTCAATGGTGCAGGGTTACAGGGCATGGACATGGATTGTAACTGATATAGCAGCCAAATACCAGATGTATGATATGAAAGATAACTAAATCAGATCAATTTTGTTATGCCTCAATTGCAGCTACTGGCATCATATGAAGTGACTAATCAGAATGAGAGAGATGTAATTAGAGATAAATTGATTGTGGCAAATCTTTCTACGCATGAATAATATGGGAAAGGTAAAACATTAAGCCTCCCCTTACAAGCTTCTATGTAGCTTCCAACGAGTCAATGGAAAAAACTCCCCAGAAAAACAGTTCCTGTGGGTTTTTCTTGGGGCAAAAGGCTCTTCAAAAAGCAAAGGCAGGAGGCAAAACAAAGTTGTGCATCATGTTCATGACTGATGCAGATTTTGGACTGTGCCTCAATCTTTGCAGACTAAGAGACTAATTTAAGCAAAGAGGGTGGCATGACAAGGGGAACATTTGAAAGAACAAGACAGACAACTCTGCTCTGTAGGTTTGGCAGGTTTGAAAGCTCTGTTCACTGCAGGGAGTTTCAGATCTTCAGAATTGCCAACACAACCTTTAGCCTTTGATTGCTACTGTGATGAGAGGTTGCAGGAACACTGGGGCTGATTTTGAAAGGATCTGTATTTTTGATGGAGCTGTAAGAAGTGCACAACGCTGTGAACTGTTGCTGCCTGTAGAGATGAGGTTGCTAATGCAGCTGCAGTGCAAACCCAGGACAATGCAGTAGGCACACCAGCCATACTCTGACACTGACCCTCAGTCTTACATTCAAGGCATTAAACAACAGCAGCAGCAATACACAGCTGAAGATGCACACAGTGTTCTGGGGTTTTTAAATTGAAGCAGTGTACATTTTCTGGTTTTCTGTTTTTCAAAAAATTTTTCAAAATTTGGAACTTGTTTTGGTCAAGGGAAGGTCAGTATCTACCTGGTTCCAGAAATACTACCAGTTCAGCACCTGAATAATTTTAGCCACAGGGGTTTCCAAACTCTGTGTGGATGCCACTCTATGAATTCAGAGCTCTTGCTGTGCTTGTGAGATCTGCTCACTCTGTAATAAAATCTAAACTGCTGTCTCTACTATAGCATGTCATGAAGAAGTTTTTTGCAGCCTTCAACTGTACTCTAATTCAGCTACTCTGACCAGCAAGGCAACAGACATGCATCTCTCCAGTTTCATGAAATGCAGTGGAACTGTTGCAACAACTCTTCAAGTTTTGATATTGCCAAGATGCTTTGAAGTCCCTGGGCCATTTTGACCAGTACTTGGTGGCCATTACTGCACTTGGATGCTTGTACTTCATGGGTGACTGCTTTTCAGCACTTCAAATTGCCTCTTGATGGGTGGTTGTAAGTTGTTTTTGAGCTTTATTGTGATGATGGTCCTCTTACATCTACTGCCCTCATAAACGAGTACTACTCTGTCCCTCTGTTTCTATTAAGTGTTCCTTTCGCTTTGTAAAAATTCTAAAACTTGAGCCTTGGTGTGCAATGCCTACCTAGAAAGTTCATGAGCCCCATGCTCTACTGTCATACAGTATTTTCAGAAGTATCTTTTCTTTCATTATTAATAATGACTTTTTCTGAAGCTCTTGGACACTTGAAGTCAAAATGTCCTGAATTAAATACCACCAGTAGAGGATTGTAAGGGAACGTATTTCCATTAATATGCATTTAGACTTTAGCAAATTTGATTTATGTGTCTTCCTCCTATTTCATGCTTGTTACCCACTGAAATATGAAGTGAATAAATGACACACGTGACAGCAGATTCATAGAAAACCATCTTCTCAGAAAGCAAATTTTTGGCTCTTGCAAGTCAGCATTCATGTCAGAAAGGAGGAGAGAAACCTGGATGACTTAAACATCTAGCAAATATGACCTGAATTTGAAATGGTCTCATGTATTCAATAAACCTTAATTTATCTTCATCATTAGAGAACAAAGAACAGTCAAAAGATCAATATAAAGAAATTTAATGCAGTTTATTTATAGGCTAGGACTAGCTTAATAATGCTTCCATTTAGAAACAAACTATTATAAATGTACAATATAAAAACTATAAGCAAATTGATTATTATAAAACTAGGAGTTAAATGGGCTCAAATATGAAAGCTTTCTTAGCAGTAGGTGCTTTCTGATATTTCCTAGGGGTTTTTTAAGTACTAAACTGAGCTTAATATGCTATGATGAATAGTGCAGAACAATTTGGCAAAAGGCTGCAAAACTTCACTATTAAGACTTCCAGCATGGCTGATTGTGAATGCTACTCCTTTTAGCTTTTTTTCATTTGTCCTTCTATCACAGTGGTGTTGAGCACAAGACTTGCTATACAGCAATGACACAAGAGCAGGGAAGGAAGGCAGTGCTTCCCCCCACGTGGGGCAGGGTTGGAAAGGCACCTGCTAAGTGAGAGAGCAGCTTGAAGAACATGGAACTTTGTGATGCAGCTGGATATAATGTGAGAGAAATGGCAGCTTTGCTGCCTCTGTCACTGACTCCTTATTCCCATCTACACTGACTGACCCAGCCCTGGCCTTTGGTAGCTGTCAGGCTTCTATGAATACTCAGTTCATCTTGTGGGGTCTGATCTGCAGAGCACCGAAACATAACTGAAACTGAAATTTAATTTCAGAGCTGTGCTTTTCATACATAATGATTAGCACAATGCAGAACTCTTCCAAAAAAAGGTCTCAGATATCCACGATTAGTATACTTTAAATTAGTGAAATGTTTTGACCTTAATATTCCCCTTTCTGTTTTCCATCTGTAAAATGAAGGATGCAATATCACTTAGTCTTGGTACTTTATGACATGCTACGGTGATATACAAAAATCATCCTAGAAAACATGTGATTGCTACTCTTGATACATTTGGGTCCTAGATTTTTATTACAATTGGTAATGGAGAGTAAAATCTACTAGTATTGTCTATTGGGAACACTGGGATTTTATAGGAGAAATTTCTATGGTTATATGATACATAATAATAGTAGACAATAATAGACAATTCTAAAACTTATGAAATGCATTGTTATCAATGTTGAAGATTTTAAAAATAATTCTTTGATTTATATGAATACACTGAGTGTTGAAATAGATACGCTTTTGATAATTGGAAGTATGTGTTTTGTTACTCTCCTTGAGCTCTTCTCAGATGGCACAATATTCACTTTTAAATTTTTTTTATCAGTGGAAGGATTCTTCAGCTAGACTAGTCAGAATCACCAGAACTACATACATCTGCTACTGAAATAAGACAAACCCAGCATAACTGTACTGCTTTTATAAAATTAGAATATTTTATAACTCGTAAAATTAAAATTCTTAATAATTCATTATAGCTATGTTTATAGTATGCTGATATAGCCAGGTATAGAAGCTGATGTTTAGATGGCATCAGTAATGTGACAAGCCTTTAGAAGGTATTAATAAATGGCTAAAACTAATGTGCAATACTAAATTTCTTCTGCAAGGCTTAAACCTAATGTCTTCACTTCATTGGAAATTTTTTTACTGTGAAAAAATATCAACTTCTGCTTGATTTTCTTCTTCTAGGTAGGGCAAATATTAGATCAATTTTGATTCACATCTCAAGTTATCTGCTAAAATCTCACTTTTGTCCTTAATTTATTTGCAGAATATAATACCTGAATTAAAAATAAGGCTCATAGTGAACTCCAAGTCCTCTGAAATCCTGTTTATTTTTGAATTATCATTTTAGACAAAAATAAAACCCTGTTTTTCCACTAGATATTCACTAGATATTCACTAGATTACCAAACACGAAAAAAAAGTTATAATTTTCACTCTTTATTTTCAGGTCTGTAATCATTTTTACTCAGAGTTTGAACACATGAGTGAAATGGCTTTTTATGGGTACAATGTAAACAATGTAAGTATGTGATTAACTTAGCAAGGCAAGACTCCTAAATACTCAAAATCAAACGTTTATTTTGAAATGCCATCAAATCCCAAACTACTTCTTTTCCATATCTCTAATTAGAAGTACAGGCTGTTACTTCAGCTATGATGGACTTGGATTCAAAATCTGAAGTAAGAGAAACATAGAATATTAAGGATTTGGAATGGACCTTAGAGATAATTTAGTACCAGGAGCCCTGCACGGGAGGGGCACCTCCCACTAGATCAGGCTGCTCAAAGCCCCATCCAACCTGGCCTTGAACACTCCCAGGGTTGGGGGCATCCACAGCCTCCCTGGACAACCTCTTCTGTGTCTCACCACCCTGAAGTCAAGAATTTCCTCCTAATATCAAACCTAAATTTCGCCTCTTGTGGTTTGTACCCATTACTCCTTGTGCTGTCATGATAAAAAACCCCTCAGGGTTCCCTGCAGGCTCTTCTGGATTCTGCAAAGTTGCTATGAGGTCCCCACACAACCTTCTCTTCTCCAGGGTCAACAGCTACAACTTTCCCAGCCTGTCTTCACAGGGAAGGTGTTTCATTCCTCTTATCAGCTTCATGGCCTCCTCTGGTCTCACTGTGACAGTTCCTTGTCCTTCCTTTGCTGGGGACTCCAGGCCTGGGTGCAGCACTCCAGCTGGGGACTCATCAGAGCAGTGCAGAGGGGCAGAATCCCCTCCTTCACTTCCCATCCTGCTTTGGATGCAGCCCAGGACACTGCTGGCTTTCTGGGCTGTGAGCACACACTGCTGGCTAATGTTCAATCTTCCATGAGCCATCACCAAATCTTTCACTGCAGGGCTGCTCTCAATCACTTCTCTGCCCAAGCTGTTGTGTGTCTGGGATTGCCATGACCCAGCTGTAGGACCTTGCACTTTGCCTTGTTGACCCCATGAGGTTTGCACTGGCCCAGCTCTCAAGCCTGTCCAGGTCCCTCTGGATGCCATCCCTTCCCTCCAGTGTGTTGACTGCCCCACACAGCCTGGTGTCATAAACAAACTTGCTGAGTCAATATATGATGTCTTGATATTCAGAATTCAGCTTTCAGCTGGTCATAAATTTATTCTAAAATTGCATTTCTTGTTATAATTCAAACTGCCAAATCCTTAAAAAAATACTATTTTATGAGACAGATTTGTTAAGTGAACATCTCCAGACAAGTATTAAGCCCTGAAAATAAATCTTCAACTAACTGACAAACGAGTCTCATTCTATATTCTCTCTTTAGTGGCTGATTATTTTCCTCCACATAATAAAGAAGTCATTAATGTATAATGAAAGAGACAGCTTCATTATTTTCTCTTTGAAAATTTTTCTCTTTGAAAAATACATACTTAACCATATGGAGCCTTTTGCACACGAGGATTTTTTCTTGCTAACAAGTTCATTGCCAATGGTGTGATTACTTAGCCATCGTATCCCTTACAGTTGAGAAATACCCCCTTGAATAGCAATAAGAAGGTCAAAGTCAAAGTAGCTTTTTTGTCTCCTTCAACACCAGACATTCCATGAAAACTCTGCTCCTGGCAGCAAGTGGCCATATTGGCTGTGTGTGTTATTAAAAAGGCTCCTTTTTTTTATGGCATGAAACAAAATTACTTCTATAATAAAACAGTGTAGTCTTACTTGAAATTTTGCTCAGCTAGGGCAAAATTCTCTCCAGGTAACAGCTGAAAAAGATACATCTTCACATATATCCTAGCTGACAAATGCATCTGGAAGGAAGCACATTGCTTCTCTGAATTGCTTGTAAACATGCCAGCTGCTGCACTCAAAGCTACAGCTGATGCTGAGTCAAAGTCACAAATGCAAAAAGCAACACTTTTGCGAATCTCTTTGTGCTGACTGTCTCGCCTCATGAGAAAAACATTACTCCTGTCATTTTTCATTGTATTATGCAGCCAGGTTCCACCCCTGTAGTGACATGTCTGTCACATCTCATGTCCTCTGTGTGGTCATGCAGGTAAATCCCCAGGTTACCTTGTGGCATGTACCCTCTCTCTCAAGTGGGGTACTTGTCCCAATAGCAGAGACTCTGATTTGCTCTGGTGGAGCATGGGATATTTCCTCTCTAGCTTGCTCAAGTCTTTTCAATCTGTCATGTATTGAGAACACCATCAATCAGAAAACCAGTGTGTGTGTCTATGTTTTGGAAATCTGACCCTTAGGCTGCTGATCACACATTTCTTCCCAAACTCAAAGCCTTGCAAAATCAAAATGAAAGGCAAGGATATAGTCTTTTCACATGTTCAGGGGAAAGCTGTCTTATGCATTCAGTTCAGCCTACATACTCCTCCTTTCTCCATCATCCCTCCCCATACTGTTTGCTTAGGCATCCTTTTTTGGATCATCAGGTTGTCATTTATTAGTTTCCTGTTTCTGGCCAGTTCAGGGTTAATTTTTTGCAGTAGCTGGAAGGGGATGTGCCTAGACATGGGGGTTATTCTATAACACCTCATGTCATTGCTGGGGCTGGGGTAAAGGGATCCCCTTACACGGAGAAGGGGATCCTTCTGGTTGAGAAAACATTGCATAGGAAGCCGTCTGGTATTGTCTATTGTCTGGTTGTTTTGGCTGGGGTTTTTTTTTTTGTTTGGGTTTTTTTTTTTTTTTTTTTTTTTTCCTGTGTAAATTGCGTATTTTCTTCTACCCTCTTTCATAAGTACTGTTGCTGTAACTTTTTATTTTCTTACCTAAATGCTGTTTCCACTAAAGTGTTCTTATCTCAATCCATGATCCCTCTTTAGTGGCTCCAATTCTCCTCTCCAGCCTGCTGCAGTGGTGAGGGAGAGAGAAGATCAGGGGAGTGAGAGAGAGTGGCCACGTGGTTTGGAGAGTCTTGGAGGGGGCACTGAACTGGGATATATTGTTCCAAGACCATGACAACTATATATGTGGATGCTAATGCTAGTGTATGGGCTTTACAAAACATTTAGCCAAAGAGTATTTTATTTAAAATCTTCCATTGCCAGCATGCAGGCTCACTTTCTAACCTCTATGTGCTCTTTTCGTTCTTAAAATCTTACCTATACTATACGTTATGCAAGGTGTTTACTGCTGAATATAGTCTATATTCAATTTGGTTTTGTTATAGTTTTTATTATCTTTTAATTTGAGGTGCAACAAGGCCAAGTGCTGGGTCCTGTATTTTGGTAACAGCAACCACAGGCAGGGGTAAAGGCTTGGGAAAGAGTGATTGGAAAATGGCCCAGTAGAAAATTACCTGGGGATGATGGTGACAGTAGCTGAACATGAGCCAGTGAATGCCCACTGTTGTGGGTTGACCCAGGCTGGATGCCAGGAACCCATATAAGACACTCACTCTGCAACTGGAGAGAGGAGAGGAAATCTAACAGAGGGTTCATTGGCTGAGATAAGGACTGGGAGAGATTGCTCACTTAATAGTACCAAGGACAAAACAGGCTCAACTTAAAGATATGAAGTGAATTTGCTGCTAACAAAGCCAGAGCAGGACAATGCCTCCCATGGGTGACAACTCTCCATGACCTTCTCCAGTGTGAATCCATCTCATGAGCAGCAGCTGCCTGTGAACTGCTGCAATGTCAGTCCATCCCACAGGCAGCAGTCCTCCCCAGACTGCTGCAGCATGGGTCACTCTTCCATGGGGTGCAGCCCTTCAAGGAAAGGCTGCTCCAGCATGGGAGCATCACTCCACAGATCTCCCACAGGCTGACAGTCTTCTCTCAGGCATTCACCTGCTCTGGCCTGGGACCCCTCCAGAGGCTGCAGGTGATCTCTGCAGATGGAGCTGTGCTCCAGGGGCTGCAGGGGCACAGCTGATTCACCATGGGCTGCACCACGGGCTGCAGGGGAGCCTCAGCTCAGTGCCTGGAGCAGCTCCTGTACCTTCTCCACAGAGCTTGGTGTCTGCAGAGTCACTCTTCTCACATGTTCTCACCCTGCTCTGCTTTGGCTGGAATTAAAACTGCACCACAACCTTTGTTCTAATTTCTTCCTAAATCTCTTATCACAGACACAGTACCCTCATTACTAATTGTCCCAGTCTTGGCCAGCAGCACGTGCATCTTTGGAGCCACCAGGGACTGTTGGCTCTGCTGGATATGGTGGAAGCTTCCAGCAGCTTCTCACAGAAGCCACCTCTGTGACCCACTGCTACCAAAACAAAGCCATGCAAAACCAATACAGCCCAGGGGGCCAAGAAGGCCAATGGCATCCTGGCCTGGATCAGCAATGGTGTGGGCAGCAGGAGCAGGGCAGGGATTGTCCCCCTGTCCTGGGCACTGCTGAGGCCACACCTCGAGTGCTGTGTCCAGCTCTGGGCCCTGAGTGCAAGAAAGGCACTGAGGGGCTGGAGTGAGTGCAGAGAAGGGCAATGGAGCTGGGGCAGGGTCTGGAGCACCAGGGCTGTGAGGAGCAGCTGAGGGGGCTGGGGGTGTTTATCCTGCAGAAAAGGAGGCTCACAAGGGGTTATCACTCATTACTACTGCTTGAAAGAAGGCTGTTGCTAGTGGTGGTCAGTCTCTTCTTCAGGCATCCAGTGAGATTATGAGAGGACATGGCCTCAAAGCTGTGGCAGGGGACACTCAGCCTGGGCATCAGGAAAGATTTCTTTATGTAAAGGGTTGTTGAGCATTGGAACAGGCTTCCCAGGGAGTGTGTGGAGTCACCATCCCTGAAGGTGTTCAAAAAATAACTGGATGTGGAATACAGTGCCATGGTCTAATTGACAGAGTGATGATTGGTCAAAGGTTGTTCTCATAATCTTGGAGGTTTTCCCAAACTAAATGATTCTGCAATTCAGTTTATAACATCTTTTTCAGGTACCTTTTATATGTTGGTTTGTGGCAGTGGAGTCTAATCATATTCAGTGTAAGCTGCAAATACTTATGCAAAACAAATTTATTTTATTCTATGACATCAATTAGCAACAAATCATAGAGTTTCCATGTGGCATGTGAAAATGATTTTATTTATAAATCAAAACATTTTTATTAGAAGGCACTAGTTCACCAGATTGAGTTTTTCTTCAAAGCATGAGATTTTGCACATTTTTCATTCTACAAAGATCAGTTTAGGAAAGACCAATTTTTATTTTCTCTTACAATAATAGTAATTTTTTTTTTTTAATTTTTTTTTTTTTTACCATATAGCAGGAATCAGTTCTGTCTTCTCCAGAGATGAGCAGATAGCACAAGTACATAAATATCACTCCTTGGGAAAGAAAGCTTCAAAAAGCATCAGTGTTCTAGTTTTTAATTGACTTTGTTCTGAAATTCAAACACCACATATCATATGTCATTTCCATAAATTTTCTGAAAATAGAGTGCTTCAAACATTTCAGTTTTTATTTTTGGAGATAACTTGCTAGAGCATTTTTAAGGTTGTTATTGTCCTTATGTAATTCTGAAATACAATGGACTGGTACAGTTTTTCTTAAGCTTCTGTAGGAGAAACCACCAAGAATTTCTGTTCTCTGCTAATTCTAATACTGTCTTTAATACTATATTTTAAATTGGTTGTGTTCTCAGATTACATGATTTGAACTTGTGTATTGTAAAAGAATTTGTCAGCTTAACAGTTTTCTTCATGTTGTTTAATTGATTGTCATAAATTTAGATCTGGATGCTTGGTAATGGAATTTCCCTCATTCTAGCCAAATACAAATGAACAAATGAACAAATGAACAAATGAACAAATACAAATTGAACACCGATGTCAGAGCTCACAGGATAGAACTTCCCTTCAAATAACATATTGGACTGATTATATTTTTGATGAGGAACATTCAACTCTTTGTTGTTATTATGCTGTGAAAGATTACACCTTTCTCTTTTTGTTTCAAGTATTGCTGTGGAATCGTGATTTTGCTATTTTAAGACTCTGAGACCCTGAGGTTGTCAAGCTGACGAGAATTCCAACAGAATGTCTGTGGCTTTTCGTCTATCTACTTTAATTAGCAATTTTAATTAAAATTCTTACTGTTTAGTATCCTGTGGGTATTGCTACTTGTTTTTAGGGTGACTTTATGATGTTTGTATTTCGAATTGTTTGTTTTGTTCATATTGGATTAAGTTTTGTACTTTTAAGACTAGTTTTGAGAGTGAAGGGGAGGGATAATGTACACATTTTGTTTTTTGAAACTGCACTTGCTTTTCTGTGTTTCTTTTTCATGGATTGTATTGTTTGCAGTACGGTTAGTGGGAGAGAGTATTCCTCTCCTCAAGTAAACTGAAAAAAAAAATCTTAAAAAGTGGCAAACTAACTAAAATTCCCATATTTTGTCTGCCTGTGCTGTTGGTAAGAAAGAAAAAAAGGCTAGAGTGGAGGGAAAGGTGTTCTGTAAGTTTATTTTATTTTTCCTTATACATCTTTAATTCTATTAGTAATTTTTTTCCTTTATACCTTCAAAATTTAAAACCTATTTTCCCTTAAAGTATTTTCTCCTAATCCTTATCTCATCCAGGTATTTTCTTTTCTTCTCCCTTGCTTAACTGTAGCGGAAAAGAACAAATAAGTGATTTGCATAGGAACACTAACATTTGGCCAATGTCAACCTGTCACACTAGAAGTGGATCTTTATATAATATGTCTTTTGAATTTTGTGTTGTAATTATGCCTCAAATTTAGTGAAAAAAATATTTTTCTTCTGATTATTTAATAATTTTTGTAACCATTTGCTTAAATTCATAATGTCTCTCTAAGTGAAAGCCTTCATGTATCTCTGCTCCCTAAGCTTTTTTAAATTTTAATACCTTTCTAGTCCCTAAACTAATTTTCTTATCTGAAAATAGCTTTAATATTGTACCTAATACGTAACTTTTACAGACAAAAAGAACAAATTAAAATAGCTATTTTGCTGATTGTGGTGATAATAATTTATAAAGAGTTTACAAAGGTACTAGAGTTTGTTTAAAATATACATAGTTTATAGTTTCTTTGTTCTACCCTGCAATAGTCCTAGTTCCAGCAATATATTTTAGGTGTTTATCCAGTAGAAGACCACAAAATAAAGAATTCAACACCTGAGAAACCTAATAGCAAGTTACCTAACAACTAAAAAAACTTAGTACTGTGTACATCCATGATGTAGCAAAAACTTATATGACTTAAGCCACAAAAATATTCTGCTGTATTAATAACAAAGTGAAATGATAAAAGAGACTGTGTTTGATATGGCAAAGACGCTCTGAGCATATGCAGATGCCACGCATGGCCCAACACATTGAAGAACTGCAGCTATAAAAGCATGTGTGCAAAAATTAGAATAGAAGAAAAAAATCACAAAGAACAAAGAAAATAAAGGCCTTCTCCAAATCTCAGCAATACAGATCAAGAATTCTAATACCAAATGCAAACTTCCCCCAAATAAAAAAAGAAAGTACATCCCACAAAATAATTCTTCCTTCATAATTGTGAGAAACTCATGAAAAAGTAAAATAAAAGATGCACTGCTGGTCTAGCACGAATGCATAAATTCAAAAATAGAAGGCTCAGAAAAGAAGTTCCACCAAAAAACCAGCTCGAATTGCCCATGGACAAACTGCCAAACTTAATAATGATGACATATCTGATCCCCTTAAAAAACCCTCTAAAATATATACTCAAAGAAAGAAAAATAAACAAACTTAAAAAAGCCATGCCTCTAGCACAGTAGAGGCTAGAGAAAACCATGTTTTTTAGACTGTGTAACTTTGTTAGCCTGGTGGCACATTAAAACCACAAAAATATAAAGCTTAGGCAACACTAGTGTACAGTATGTATATTAATCCCATCAAAATATATGAAAGCAAAATCTATTTCTATTGCTAATGTAACAAAAAAAAAAAAAATCACAAAATTTAACTTTAGTAGAAACGAATATAAACCTAACTAAAAATGAATTAAAGAAACACCCTATTGTAACTAGCCCAAAAGCCCCATATATTTTGAACATTAACTTCCTCCAAAGTGAGTATTTCAAAAACCCAAAGAAACTCAAATGACATTTAAAATAATGAATATGAAGACAAAAAGCATTAAACAATTAAACACTTTACCTAAACTATCAAAACACCCATTTGTAATAAAATATCTAAAAATAAAGAAGCAATGAATATGAATTGCTGCTTCAACAGTATACCACAAATGGTACAGATTAACTTGAAATATTGTGATACACATCAATAAAATAATCCATAAACTAAAGAATCAAAAAGTAGTCAACAAAACCCACTTACCGTTCAACAGTCCCATTTAACCTATAGGCAAATCTGAAAAGAAATAGAAACAGACTGTAAACTATTGTACCTTAAATAAAATAACTCCACCATTAAGCACTGGTGTACCAAACATATTGGAGCTCTAATATAAGTTAAAGTCCAAAACAGCAAAATATTATGCCACTATTAGCATTGCCAGTACATTTTTCTCCATTCCTTTAACAACAAAATACAAACCTCAGTGTCATGGTGTGACATGGGTTTTGCCAATTTTAATATATTTAATTACTTTTAGAGATAGGATTTGGGAGTAGAGACAAGGCAGGCTCAAAACTATAAAAGGTAAATTATGAATAACACCAAAAAAGGATTCAGAATAAGATTCCTAGATTATTCCCTCCTCCCTTCATTCCACATTCCTTAACAACATCATGCAGAAAACACTTCAGTCAGTTATCCACCCAAATAATAATTTCAGTTCACTTAAGAGAGAAAAGTTGTTTTTTTAGTTATGGCTTAGGGAATGTCTTCACCTTCACAATCTACATCCACACAGGAAAAAATTGCAGATTATGACTCTCCTCTCATTTTTCACAGTCTTTCCAGAGCTGTGCTATGGATTATGTTACACACTTGGGGTATTACTTTTAAAGGCAGGCTGCTGAAAAACAAAATTCTCTTCATGTCCTTCTCTATCAAATATCTCTGTTCATATTCCAGTCCCAGAATAGGGAGAGCTCCAATTTCTCCGAGGCAAAAAGTCTTCTTCTCAAGCAACCAAACCTCCCCAAGTATATTTCACAGTTTAAAGGAATTTTAGTGTAGTCACAATCCCCTTAGCCTACAAAAAAGGTTTTCAGCTACTTATCAGTGGCATCTTTTCAATCTCTTTCCATCAGGAACTTTATTTTCATTCCACTGACATCTGTAGTCTCCATGCTTTATTTCTTCTCATTCAGGGGAGGTCAGGAGATCAAGAATCTTATCCAGGCATTAAGAAGTTAAAATTGTATCCAGATCATGAAGAAGCCACATGGGCAGCTGGAGGCCTCTTCTGCCATGTGGAAAGCTGAGCTGAGCCAAGCTGGGGCCATGCGGCCGGTGCCGGAGCCATGCGGTTGGGGAGGGGGAAGCCGGGACCACGCAGCCTGGCTGGGCCCCCACCAAACCGGGGCCGGGGTGCCAAGCCGGGCCCCCCGCTGAGCTGGGGCTGGGGCGCTGGGCCAGAGCCACCGCACCTCCTGGGAGCCGGAAGCCGAAAAGTGCAGTTAACTTAATCCAATGTGATTTGTGAAAGCGAAACAACCTTCCATTGGTTTCCCGAGCTGTCCATCACAAAACCAGCTCTCTGATTGGTCCCCGCAGCTCACAGGGGAAGGTCCCAGAGACTGGACAGCCCCGCCTGTTCCCCGGGCTGCTGGTGCTTTCCCTGAGGCGAATCCACCCCTCCCCCCAGCATGTGAAACCTACACACTCAGTTTACCTTCATGCAAAAAAGAGTGCAATACACCTAAAACTGACTTTCTAGAATGAAATTAAATTATATGTTGAGACTGGGACTATCTTGGCTTTTCATTTATGCCAAAGTATCTTTCCCTCAGTCCTAAGAGGCATGTTCTACTGGATTGTTTTAGTATGTTTGGGTTGTTTTCATGAGTCACATTTACTGGACTTTATTTAAAATACATCAGGTTGCTCGTTTGGTAGTTTTTACAGCAGTCTATTTCTGTTCTTAGTGAAAAACCCCCAATCTTAATGTTACCCAGCAATTTTATAATCTTGTTTCACTGTAATGAGCATTTATGGATACTAGTTTTAATGAAGCTTCTCCCAACCTTGCAATTGCATACTCTCTTTTCTCCACGTCTGAAACACCCCATAATGAAGACAGTTGTTTTTACTAATTCCAAGCAGCAGTGGGAAATAATTTCCAAAATATTTCATCCAGTTTAACCATTTGCAGCAGGAGAGAATGAGGGAGGTAACATTCATACAAGCTGTTTCTAGGTGTGCTGCCTTTGGTTGGGATAGAGTTAATTTTCTTCACAGTGGCTGGTGTGTGTCTGTGTGGATTTGTGCTGAACACAGAGTTGATGATACAGAGATTTTCTTTTATTGCCGAGAAGAGCTTGCACAGAGAAAAGGCCTTTTCTGCTTCTCATACTGCCACACTAGCAGCGGAGATGGGAGCTCCTGGGAAGCTGGGAGGAGACACAGCCAGGAAAGGTGACCCCACCTGACCAGAGGGATATTCCAGACTGTGTGACATCAAGCTCAGTATATAAAGTAGGAGAAGAAGGAGGAAGGACAGACATTTGGAGTGATGTCATTTGTCTTCCCAAGTCACTGTTATGCGTGATGCATCCCTGCTCTCCTGGGCATGGCTGAAGACCTGCCTGCTTGTGGGAAGCTCTGAATTAATTCCTTGGTTTGCTTGTTTTATGTGTGGGGCTTTAGCTTTCCTTATTAAACTGTGTGTATCTCAACCTGTGAGTTTTCCAGCTTTAACCATTCTGATTCTCTCCCAGATCCTGCTGGTGGGGCAGTGAGCGAGCAGCTGTGTGGGACTTGGTGGCTGGCTGGGGTTAAACATTTCACAAGGTCTTAATGTAACATTCAGAGTTATATATGTACAGCACAACCACAAATTGTCATAAAAATACTCTGAAAGTCGTGGTAATTTGAGTTGTCTTGGATCTGTGAGAATTTTTGCAGCTCAGAACTTATGACAGTTTCATCAGATTTCAGCAGCTGAGGGGATTTTACCAGGTTGGTCTCAAATCAGTGGCAAGTGTTTATATCTGTGTTGTAAAGAAGAACTTAAAAGGAACTGAGCCACAATGATGCTCAGTATTACTGGTTTTTCCTCTTTCTGTTTTAAACAGGACAAACCCCACAAGCAATAATTAATTGAGCACAGACACCACCCATCCTATGCTTTAAAAAGCTAAATGGAAGATGCTGCTATTAGGTCCCAGAAGCTGACAGTATGTGTAGGGATGCCTGTGCCCTGGAAAGCCCTAGTGGTAAATTATTCCCTGAATATATCTTGTACAGTTTCAAAGCACTTTGGGATCCTTTATTATAAGTGTTATTACATAAGGGTGAATATACCTCCGAGGTTTATGTCAGAATTCCTGGCAGTGCACCAGCTGACAGTACTGCTGGCAGACATCATCTCAGTGCTCTTCTGCTGACAACAGAAAAATCCAGCCACTAAAAGCATGTCAGTCTCAAAAAGCATTTTGCTAATTTATGTTCCTTACAGTAGCTAGGTAGAGGAGGAAAGTTAATGGCCAAATCTCTTCCACACAGATATGACGCCTGCAGAGTTGACTTCTTTTTACCTGCCTCAGACAGAATTTCTGAGTCAACTGAGGCAAAGGGCAGAAATCAGTCTGGTTCTCACACCATTAAGGACCAATAGAATAAACAAAGTTGATAAGAGGACTGGAGCACATTCTGTATGAGAACAGGCTGAGAAAGCTGGGACCGTTCAACCTAGAGAAAAGAAGGTTGTGTAAGAACCTCATAGCAACTTTCCAGTATCTGGAAGTGGCCTACAGGGAAACCAGAGAGGGACTGTTCATCAGGAACTGTAAGGTACAAACTGGAAAATTTAGGTATAGGTATTAGGAAGAAATTTTGTACTGTGAGTGTAGTGAGACACTGGCACTGGCTGCCCAGGGAGGTTGTGAATGCTCCATCCTGGGTAGTGTTCAAAGCCAGGTTGGCTGGGGCTTTGAGCAACCTGATCTAGTGGAAGGTGCACCTACCTGTGGCAGGGAGGGGTGGGGATAGATGATATTTAAGGTTCTTTCAAACCCCTTAACATTCTGTGATTACATGACTCTATTATTCTCTTTGTCGTGTCCGTAAGAAAATTGGAACCCCTCCTTTCAGATTAAGTACTACGTCACGTTTTATACTAGGTACAGAAATAACTGCAGCATCTTTTAGCTGGGAAAACTGAGAAAGCAGTCATAGCTTACTATTAAAACTGGTGATAAGATGCTTCTGAGAATTGGCTTCTTAGAAAACTTTACTAGAGTTTTTTGGCCTTTTTCACAGAAACTGGCAGCAAGAGCTTTGGTGTTTTCAAGGGCTCTGAAAGCAGTGTAATCAATTGATTTGCATTGACAAAACCATATAACCTATAGAGGATTTGTCTGAAAAGTCTGTGTACTTATGTTGTGTTTCAGGCATCAAATAGAGTGTTGTGAAATCCAATGCAAATAGTGCAAATAAAATTAATGCTTTTTCAGTTTCGTATTTTTCTTTCTAATGTTACTGACCTATGATCATTAAAAATTCTAAATTTCTTTATAAGTACACTGTATACCCATTTCTTGAAAAAAAAAGAAAAAAAATAGTGCTATAATGTCGCAGCCTGTGGTGTCTCCTTAGACTTGAGATCACCTCAGGAGGACATAAAGGTGGTCTGGGATTCGGGTTTTTTCCAATGGCTGCCGAGGAGAGACTGGAGGAGGCTGTTCTCAGAGGTTTCAAGGTTGTTTATTGTTTCTTATCTCTAAAGTCCAGGTAACAGCGATCTGTTCAGCCAGACATCCAGGGCGGAATCTGCCTGGCAGAGGCAGGTCTTATATTTTATACTCTAAATTACGTACTTAATATTTACAATTATTTTCCAATACACTACAATCTTGTAACATTGTCCAGCTTTGTCCCCATCCAATCTGAGAGTCTCAGCTTGCCATCCAGCATGGGTGACATGAAGAAGAAGAAGAAAGAGACAAACCACGGCCCAAATCCTCCATGTTAGCTAAAACCCTCTAATATAAACATTCCTAAAAATCTATCTTTTCTACATTCTACCACTCTAATTTATACTTTACTTATTTTGGTGGCTTGTATTTCTTCCCTCAATTTTGGTAGATTTTTCCAGGGGCATAAATCCAGCCCCCAAGACTTCGGGGTCCCATTCCAGGGTCTTTGAGAGCCTTGCCAAGGGGGTCTCAAGGCCTCCAGGGAAGCCAGGGGAGCACCCTGGACTCCCACACTATAAGTAGCTATTATGTCAGGATGTCAGGATAGCTGCTGCTGTCCTGGGGTTAAACTTCTAGGCTAGTTTTCTTTTTAAATTAATTGCATAAATTTTCAGTCCAATTAGCGAATCCATAAGAGAGCCACTGAGTTTGGGACTGCTTGCCTAAACCTCAACACACTTCAGGACCACCTCTTGCAGAACAGGGAACAGAAGACAAATTACAGCAAAAAGCAGGAATGAACGAGCTAACCTTCAGTGGCACTGAAAAAGATGTGCTTTCAGAATCTTGGAGTGAATTACAGTGATAAGCTATTCCCTGATTCCCAATGGCATTCCACCTTTAAGGTGTGTGGCTGGGGAAGCTCTGAGCTCTGTGGCGGGCTTTTTTCAAAGCCTTATTCCCTAGGTGTCCCCGATGTCGCGGTGTTTGGTTTTGCTTGGTTAGCTCGGTTTTGTTGACCCAGGCAAAGGGTTTTTTCCCTTCCCTGGCCTTGGAGAAGTTGTAGCAGTGATCCTTCAGCTGCTTTTTGAGGTGAACTGGACAGCTTGTTAGTCCAAGACCAGAGAAATTAGACCTGTGGGAGAGGGGTCACTCCAGCCCCACACCTTGGGAAGCTGAGCTGGGGAGACAAAGAACACCCAAAGGCTCCAGATCAGTTACTTCCTCTGCCCTGGAAGGCCTGACAGTTTCTTATCTATCAGTTATTTACTTTTCTTTTTCCTCCTGCCTTGTGGACATTCTGCTGATTAATGAACTGTTGGGGTTTTTTTCTCATTTTCATCCATTAGTATTAATTTCTTGTGGGTGAAAGGGATTGTTGGAACCCTTTTAGAGGAGACAACTCATTACAGAGTGTCTTCTCCTAAATTTATCTCAAAACTGAGACACGCAGGTAATCCCTGTCATAAATATGAGGTTCAAAGCAGCTACAATGAGAATGAAGGCATGTGGGCTCTTGCAAGATTACTTTGTGTAGGACTGATGTTCAGAATGGAAAAGCCATCTAGAACATTCTGCAAAGGGAGAATGTAGAGGAAACATTGTGCTTGCGTAATTTATTAAATATAAAAGAGGCAGAACTCAGAAAAAATTATCCCATTTAGCTGATGGTGTAATTGCTGGACTATCCTTCCTGTCTTGATATTTTATGTGTGCATCTTTATTACCCCTTCAGAGAAATTAATTTTGGCAAACTGTATGCAAATATGTTTATACTTTGCTAAAAAAGAAATTCTCATCTATTATTTAAAAATCCACATTTAGATATTTTAGTTATAGTAAAATGTCTCAGAACTGGAATTATTAATAGAAAAACCACCGATCTGGTGTTGTATGTTCAGTCCTGTCAGTCACAGACTGGTTTTGATTTCTTTCCTATACTCTGTAGTTGTCTAACAGGGGTCTCTGACTTCGTATTAATGTGTTGGAAGCAAATAAAAAATCAGTCATAAGATACCTCAGCTGTCAGTTACTACAGTCTTCAGATGTGTGCTACATAGATGCAATATAAGATAGATATCATTCCTCTATAATATTATGGAATTATGTTATGAATATATTATCTATATACTTAAGGAATTACTGCTAATGAAATATAATAAGTACTGATATTAACCAAGGTGGGCTGCTCTACAGCCACTAGCAGTATGGGATTTTCCAAGGTGTTTGTGTTTCCCATCAGTGAAAATGTGGGAGCACATCTGCACTAGCCTCTGCTGATCACCACCATCAATGAAGGAAAACCAAACCACCTCTCCTGCAAAAGTCTGGGCTTTTAATATCCCCGAGGCCAGGGAGGACTGAGCTTCAGCCAGTGCTTGTGGAGACCTGAGAAGTCTTCCCATCCCCAGTCCCTTCCCTGCAGTGACTGATGGGGCCTCCGAGGGCACTTCCCAGCCAGAGGAGAGCCCCACATCCCTCGTGTCTCCATGCATTAATCTGGACTTCCCACAACCATGCTGAGGGAACCTAACATGCTTCCCACAACATGTCAGTGTCATGCCTATCAGGAGAGAAATCGACATGGGCAGAACAAGCAGAATCAGTTGCATTAGTCAAAGACCAGACATTGAAATGATTACATAAATTAATAGTAAGGGGACACTGGAATAAGGGAACAGAAGCCCTTTATAAGTCAGAACAAAGTATTTTCTCTGAAAACTGTAGAATTCGCATTTATTAAAGAAAAAGAGATCTATCTAATGACTGTTCACAAATCTAGACCCTGTGTGTTAAAAAGGGTCATCCATAAGGCAGTGTCACAGCAGTGCACTCATGTTCACAGATAAAAATGAAACTGCTGGCTGCATGTGGAATTGCTGAATTAACTAACACCATAACTTCTCACAATATTGGGTAGATGTGTGCATTCAGTGCTCAGGCAAGACAGATCAGGCATTTTTACAGTGAAAAACTTCCTGTTCAAGTTAATTAAAATAGGAAGTCTGTATTAACCACTGAATTATCTATGGTAGCTAATGCAAGAAACTACATTACTGCCAATTAATTGAGAGAAAAAAATATGTTTCTGCAATCTAATTCAGAATCTTTTATAAATGTCAAACACTGCATTATTGCTAGGGATAATTCCTTGTTTATCCATATGTATAATATGTGGATATACTGCAACAGACTTTTTAATTGTTCTTCAAATTGCCTTGTCTCTCCTCAACTCTTTCTTCAGTATTCAATTATTAGTTCAAACATCAAAAATGCTTTTGCTAAGTAACTGGTAATGCTTCTGATTGCATTAGCCAAAAATTGAGTTCCATAAGGATCTTGGATGGATATCAGGAAGATTAAAACCCTGTCTCATTTGCCAATCAAAATTAATAGACTTATTAAGCATGAACTGTGCCTTTTAGGGTTTCACCTGCATTGATTTCTCAGACAATGAAAATTCTATTTAAAGTATTTAATCAGACAGACACAGGAACATCTATACTGATGTTTATTCTGAATGACTGGAAATACTGAAAATTAAACACATGGAGAAAATGTTGGACTAAATAAATTTGCTGTGGCATTAGTGGGTTTGTGTCAGAAAGAACTCAGATTTGAGACACTCTTGTTACCTAATACCTTAAAGCAGTTTATACCATGTTTAGGTGCAGCTACCTGATGTTTCAGGGAACAAGTGAATCATAGAAAGTGATGGATGTCCTAGCTCCAGTCCTCTGAAAATGCCCCCTTACCTGGTAGCTCCAATTTAGCAGTGAGTCACTGGTAGTTCTGGATTTCCCTTGCATGTCTCCAGAGACATTACTGAGCTGGAAGGAACTGCTGTGATCTGTATGTGAATATGTTACAGAAAGCAAAGAGTTTAGAAGGGAGGAGCTGCCTGACTAAAAGAGATCTGCACTCTCAAAAATGTGTTTTCGCTCTGAAAATGTCACCTTCTCGCTATTTAATCCCTGGTGAATCCATTTATTACACTCCAATCCAGTTCATTAGAGTTGATATTAAAGGCAGAGGAGTTTGAAGAGCATGAATGACACCAGTCCCAAGAAAGATGGAAAGGTGATTTGATCATTGATATAAAGAACTGTCAGCAAAAGTAGAAAATAATTTCTGAATGCTTAGCACTTTAAAACCAAAAGCTGTTCTTAAAATTTAAACTAGACCCCTACAACATTGTTCAGAGAAAATATAATTTTCATGTCAAAACTACATTCCTTGTTTTGCCCCATGTTATTATATGACTAATGATAAAACCTTTAACTGCAACATCTCCTGCAATTATTTCCATGGAACCTATTCTCCATTTTTTCAAGCTGTATTGAACAGAGATGGGCACATTTCTGGGAATATACTGAAAGAAAAAAAAAATAATAAAGTAAGCAAGAAAGCAAGCAAGCAAGCAGTTGTTTCATTGTGCTCTTTCTAGAAATTATGGGGAAAAGATATAGGAGACCCTAGGAGAGATGAATCCTTTAAAGGAGCAGGAAACAATTTCTTACAATGCAAATAACCCCATTTCATTTGCCCTGCTACAGTTCTATTCACAGCAGCTCTCTTTAGGCTAAGTTAGGGCAGCCTAAAGGTAGATATAATCCTCAAGTGGCTGACCATATGTATTTTATAGGGAACTCAGGCAGAGACACTCTCTCTTATTTTGGCAATCCCTTCTGCCTGCTGTGTTGCCTTGGGAGAGTGCTTGTCTGGTGTCCTGCCACCGAGATGTCCTTTTCCTTGAGATGAGGTTGTTAGGGCTGTCTTTCGGGGAAGAATGGCCGTGTATTCACAACAGTTATACTGTGCTGGAAAATCCAGCCCATCAATTAATTTTGCACTCCTGCTCTCTTTGTATAGCCATCTCATCTACAGACAATGTTCAATTTGCTTTATGTGAGCCTGGCTTCTTTTACTATAGATTTTGTCTTGCTGGAAAACCTGTCAAACAGCTTCTTTGTGCAGAAAAAATTTAATTTCAATTAAGCAGGTGTCATTCTGAAATAATACAGTTGAATTCAGTGCAGGTCACCCAGATTTACATCATTAACAATTATAACAATTTGGTCCACAGTTAGAAATAGCTACGTAAAATCTTACCCTATTTGTTAATTGATTCGTGTGTTAGATGAAGGGTGAACAAGACATGGTAATGGCATATCATATAATTCCAAACTATCATAAAATACAAAACATTCAACCTGGCATAATTCATCTATGAAATTAAATCATTGTTCCCCACCTTCATTCTTTGAAAGCATATCCATAACCAACATAGAGAATACAGGGGAATGACTCAAGGTTTTTCCTTTTGTTTTAGACAATAAATATTTATATGTGCTTATATGTACTATGCCTTAATGGCTTTAAACCTATGGAATTAGGGTGATATGATCTTAAGAGTAGTTTTTCTAGAGTTTTGATATTTTTCACTTTTGTAACCTGAAATTTAATGACTCCTGTTATCCTCATAATTCTCATTACAAAGGCTGATCTCTGGAGCATCCAACATATGTTAATCATTTTGCATATAAGGGTGATTGTAATTAGGCACCCTGAGTCACATGCTCTATCACCTCTTCTATGACATTTATCCACTTAGGTGGATAGAATCACAGAGTCAGAATTGTAGAATCATAGGATGATATTGGGTTGGAAGGGACCTTTAAAGGTCATCTAGCTCAAGCCTCCTGATATGTGCAGGGGCATCTTCAACTACATCAGGTTTCTCAGTCCTGCACTGCCCTGGAGTGTTTTCAGGGCCAGGCATTTATCACCTTTCTGGGCAATCTGCTTTAGTGTTTCACCACACTCGTCATAAAAACTCTCTTCCTTATACCTAGTTTTCAGTCAGTCTTCCTTTGTCCACTGGTGGAGTTGCTGCTGCAGAAGCTCACTAGATGGGTCAGGCAGGACTTGCCATTGGTGAAGCTGAGTTCACTGTCTCAAACTACATCCCTGTTTTCCATGTGCCTTAGCACAGCTTCTAGTAGGATCTGTTCCATCATCTTCCCAGGCACAGGGCTGAGGCTGACAGGTTGGGAGTTTCCAAGGTCATCTTTCCATCATTTAAAAAAATGGTTGTATGTTTCCACTTTTCTCATCAGGGACTTCTGACTGTCATGTCTTTTCAAATACCATGGAGGTATTGGCAGCTACATTAGTCACTTCCCTCAGGACGGTAGGATGGATCTTGGCAGTTTCCATAGACTTATATTCACTTCCTTCAGTGGGTTTCAAACCTAAACATTTCTTACAGTGGGAGGGACTTTGCTCCCTCATTCCTGCTCTTGTGGTCTACTCCGTTGAGGGGTAGGGAAAGCAGCTGCCAGAGAAGATTGAAGCAAAAGGTTGTTGAGTACCTGAGCCTTCTCCTCCGCTCTTTTATCGGTTTTCCAATTCTGCTCATGAGGGGGAATTCATTCTTTTTAACCTTTCTGTCCTGGATGACACACCTGTAGAAGCCCTTCTTATTCTCTGTGTCCTTTGCAGGCTTCATCTGCAGCCACACCTTGGACTTCCTGACCCCATCCCTATAGAACTAGGTAGCATGCCT
Source organism: Oenanthe melanoleuca (assembly GCF_029582105.1). Classification (NCBI taxonomy): domain Eukaryota; kingdom Metazoa; phylum Chordata; class Aves; order Passeriformes; family Muscicapidae; genus Oenanthe; species Oenanthe melanoleuca. The sequence continues at coordinate 56,619,022 of NC_079362.1, forward strand.
ATACTCTTCCCAGGACACATGCTTCCACTGCCTGTGTGTTTGCCTCTTGTTCCAAAGTGTTACTCAAAACAGGTAACAGAAACATTAGTTATCGTTCCTCGCAGGAAGACAATAAAGTCCTTGACAATTCCTTTGGGATTCATTGATTTATAAATGCTGCACAGTGCACTACTCTATGCAAAAATATTGCTGATAGGGCCCTTTAAAAAAGTTTTATGATGATAATTCTTAAATCTTGTTTCTTAAGCTGAATTTATAAATGAATGCAAATCCCTTTTTCTTTCTGTGATTCAGTGGGATGAAAACATACCAGAAAATGCTAAGCTGTGTTAAAAGGGAAGTATCCTGCAATGTTTTCCAGTTAAGAGTCATCCTTGTAATTTATCCAGAATCATTTATGAACATGCTTTAGGAACCATACAGGGATACACACATGAAACAAGATGAATTAAACAACAAATGTATAAAAGAATAAACAGAGCAACAAAACATGGGCAAAATGTGCAGTATTTATGGGCATGAGTGAAAAAAAATTAGAAGGTAAAAATTACTGAATCATAGAATAGCTTAGGTTGGAAAAAACCCTTAAGATCATTGAGTAACACTGTAAACTGAATACTGGCAATTCCTTTACTAAACCACATCCCTGGCTGCCATGTCTGCGTATCTTTTAAATAACTCCAGGGATGTTGACTGCAGCACTTACCTGGGCAGCCTGTTGCAATGCTTGACAATCCTTTCAGCGAAAAAAATTTTCCTAACATTAAATCTAAGCCTCCCCTGGCACAACTGGGGCTATTTCCTCTTGTCCTATTACTTGTTACCTGGGAGAAGAAACCAAGCTCACCTGAACCTTCTTTCAGTAGTTGAGGAGAATGATAAGGTCTCCTCTGTGTCTCCTTTCTCCAGTCTAGTCAAGTCCAGCTCCCTCAGCTGCTCCCCATGACTCACTCTCTAGACCTTTGACCACCTTCTTTGCTCTTTTCTGGATGCTCTCCAGCCCCCTAATGTCTTGTGCCATCAAAAATTCAGTGCCATTCATGATGAATTCCTCATGGGGTTAACAGTAAAAAAAACTGCGAGTCACCTAAATCAGACAGAGCCAGAGACTCCTAGTCTGCTTCTTGGCATGGAGAGGAAAGTGTTAATGAAACAGTGTAAGGCAGCAAGCTCTTCTGTCTGGGAACTATTAAAAGGCTCCAATTTCTTGGTTTACTCTGGTGTATGATAGAAGACCATTCCATAACACTAGGGTTTCAAGATGTCCTGCGGAGCCAGCAAGATGTTTCGTTTATCACATATTCCAGATACTTGGTGTTTCTACTGCTATTCAGTTATATCCAGTTTCTTTTGGAGAGCAAAATTCACTGCTTTCATTTCTATCCTTGTAGAAACAACCAGCTCATACTGTTACTGTGGATATAGAAAACCAGTTCACACTGTGTTACTGTGGATATAGATAAGTGCTACATTGTATAGGATAGCAACCAATTTTTTTTTTTTTTTTCCCTTGAGGCAGAAAGACTTATATCTTATAAAAATCCTCCTTTTGTTTGTATTGACCTCAGTGGACCCCAAAACACAAGCCTCTGGAGTAATCTGTGAGCATGTTGCTTGAGAGGCTGGCTGGGATCTCTCATTGCCTTTCAAATGGGTCTGCTTCCTCTTTGTTGTTGATCTCTCTGTTGTCATTATGTGCACAAGTGCTGAAACTGGATTTAGTGGGCTGCCTCTCGAGCCATAGGTCAGTCTCTACCTGTTTTGTGAACACCAAGATTTATGCAACTGAAAGGTACATAGTTGCTGAGTTGAAGCAGCTCTGCATACGTCCAGAAGATGCAACCATGCATAAGAGCAGAATATTTATTTGTTTTCTAGAATGATGTAGAAAGGTCAAGAGTTTTGAGTTAAGTCACTCAACATTATATCCGTATCTGCTGCACCAGACATTCAGCTTCTGTTTGTATTTATTGTCACTAGACAGTTTCAAATGCTTCATAGAATGTCAAGAAACCACTTGTTTCATAATTTGCAAACAATTAATGAATTCTGTACTTGGCCTATGCTCTGGAGAGTTATGATTTCATTTCATATGATAATCCAGTTCTATTTGATTCACTCACAAGGCAGATATTTTTGTGAATGCAGCTATGTGGGGGGTGAGAAACTTGTGACCATAATATAGATGTTATGTTACTTGCAAGGTATTTACTTGAACCACTAAATCCAGTCACTGGTCAGTAAGATGTTTGAATGATGAGTTTTTTACCTTCCCTGTAGCATTAGAAATGTTGGGAATCTACAATTCTTTGGGTCTGAGCTGGCTTATACTATTTGGCACCAGAACTTAAAGTAGCAGAAGAAAGGTTTCAAAACTACATTTCTAGTAACCATATGCATCTTGTTAAATTATATAATATAACTTACTTGTATAATTTACTTTATACAATATAATTTACTTGTATTTGTATAAAACCAGTAGTGTATGCACCATTGGTCTCATGGACACCCTTTTCTGATGTAACATAACACTAAGATGCTTGCCTAGAGCTTGAATTTTTCTTCAGTCTTTCTGTGGATAAATTATTTTCTGGATTTTTACTATGGCTATAAGCAAGCTGCACAATTTAGCTTCTTTAAATGTGTGCTCTAGGTGTTTTTTAGCTTGATTTTCTAGAGGATTTGAGGGTTGAGCTGGATATTGGACATCTATTTTCTTATTATGTTAATTTGGAAGACCTAGTTGTATCTTCTTACTACAATGTTTTCACCCAGGGACATCTGGCTAGAGCACTGATTGAGCAGTTCCAGACCAGCTTCTTTCAGCCAAAACATCATTTATTTATTTTCCCATCTAAAAAGCTGGTAATGCAAACTGTGGTTCAAAAAAGCATTATCTGGGTCTTTCATTTGTCTTTCACAGAAACAAGAGGTGAAAGTAAACTTTTGGTAATGGTTAGTAGTGACCATCTGCACCAAGCTTATTATTTCCTTTGCCATCCAAGGCACTTGATGTCTTTAAAATTTGCACACCAACACACCAATTATCCAGGGACAGAAAAATGAAATTATCTAGTTTGCATATTTTCCCACACCCTACATAATGGTACTCTATGGCAATGTTGTGTCTTAAAGTATGCACTTTAAGTATAAAAACTGTGATCCCAAAACCATAAAGGAAAGGAATTCTCTTGTTGTACTATGAAAGCTGAAAGAAAATAACCCAAACTGAAGTTGTTATGGTTTAACTGAAGACTTTCCTTCCCTAGTATTTCTTCTGATAAAAAAAAATTTGCAAAAGCATCTCTTGTTACTAAAAACACCAGTTTACAGGAGATGGCACTGTTTGGCCTACCTCTCCCTGCTTCCAAATCATGGTGTTAAGATTCAATTATTAAATTACTCAAGACATGGCTCTGCCTGATTTAAGGTGCAAATGAGACCATATGCTGAGACCAATAGTACAGATTATTATGAGATAAATGTGATGGAGAGAGAGAGAGAAAGAAATAGGGAAAAGAAAGAGAAGGAATAAGAGTAGTCACCCATGATCTTGTGACAAGACTTCACCGTTGCAATTCCAGTGTCTGCTGGTTGAAGTGGTGGCCACTGTCTTGATCCATCAAGGATGGGGAAAGCCCATAAAGCACCAAAGTTCCATGGATTACAGATGCTTAGGTGCAGATGGGAAGGCCCAGGTATCTCTCCTTTGGTGGGGAGTTTTACTCTGAATGATGTAATGTTGTAGATCACAAGACAGTTTAGGAATCTCTGATGATCCAGGACACTTCTTAGGATGCCACAGTCAGGGCAGTTTAGTCAATTATGGCCATTAGAAGGGGTGAATACCCTCAGGCTAAATGTGAATATCTCCATACTTTACTGGAGGGGTGTTTACACCCCTGAGCCATTAATTAAAGAGAGGACATTGGTAGTGGCATTATTAAAGAGCACTATCCCACCTCCTATGATTTGCATCTCATCATCCTCTTCCCTTATTGTTAAGTGGTTGACTGAGTCATTAGCCAGTCCAGTCTCTCACACATGGTCAGGTGGCATTAATTTTCTTGAGTTAAGACTGCCTTTTTTGTGAACCAAAAAGTTTTTTACATAGAAGTATATGGCTATGTTTGCTTTTGAAAGATTGAATTTATGATTGCATATATTTCCACCTACTGGAATGGACAGAATTTCTCAGTCTCATCCTTTAAACCAAAGACAGAAAATAGTCTGCTCATTTATAATCCATGCTTTCAACTAGATGACAGGTGAAATGCCATTCAAAGATAAATTATCATATTTCAGTTTGAGAATTCGAACTGGAGATTACAAAATTATGGGCTACAATGGCAAATTTAGACTATCTTTATTTTTTGAATGCTGCAATTTGCATTCTATTTTTTATCCTGTATGCAAAGACAAAGGAAAAAGTTGAGGCTTGCCTTTAATCCTGTTGGTTTAAGCTGCCTCTTCAATTCCCTTGGCACTGAGCCTAGATTATGCCAGTCACCCACCCCATGGCAGCTGGATTGCTAAATTCCAGTCTAGGCCCTTTAGCCACTGAGCTTTTCAAAATAAATTTCAGTATGTTGTAATGTTGAATTAATTAGTTCAGTTCAGACCTCAGCTTCATGGAAAATGTGGGGCCAGAACACTCTGGAAAATATGAAAATCAGGAAATGATAGGATCTCTTTGGATCTGTTCCTTCTTATGGCAGCCACCATGACACAGATGCCCATAGAGTCTACAAATATCCAGCTCAAGTTAAATGGTGCTGTGCTTCGGGCAAGACAAATGAGATCAGGAGTGCACCAGAGGTACTCACAATGTTGTTAGACACCACAAGAGCCCTTGGAACAAGGGAGTGTGGCCAAGGGCTGAAAATGTCTGTGCAGAATCACTCAGGCAAATGCAGGTTCACTTATTTTTGGGCTGGCTGAATGTTTCTATTTGTTTCAGCTCATCATCTCCCTGGCTGAATTGGCTTTGATCCCAGGAAAAGTGTGGTGTCAGTGCTGCACCCTTGCTCTCAGTGGTTGCACACCAAGTGCTCTCCACGGAAAAAATGGAGAATTAACTGCATTTAAACAATTCAGATCAAATTACTATGAAGGCATCTGTGAGAGAAATTACAACTTGATGTGTTTCACCTCTGATGTCCTTTATCAGTAAGAAGGTTAGAAATCTAAATCCTGTGTTGATACAATTACAAACCCAGACTAAATTCATGTTCTGAACTCTGCCAGGCTTTGACACACCTTAAATGCAATACAGGCTTTTCTCTGTAACACTCATGTCCTTTGATTGCTGGCAAAATTAAGTTTCCTTTACTGGTTTTACTATCTTGGTTGCAAGATGACTTTCTAAGTACTTTCTGTTTTCTACAGCTTTCTTAAAAGAGGAAGCATATTTATTACTGGCCAAAAACTAAAATAATGCATAAATAGATCTTCAGGACATTAAAACATTGGTGGATTTAGGACAAGTAGTTTGCATTTTGCCTTCTTAAAGGTAGGTCAGTCTTTCCTTTGTTCCTAAGACCTTGTTCTTCCTGCTCTTTATAGAGTAGAAGACCAGAAGCATATAATTTTATGATCTCTGTTTCTTTTGAAAAAGCATCTTGGTACTTTGGCTAACATCTTGAAATTGAAATGTCCACATGCCTTGGGCACCCCTTTGATCAAAACACCTCTTTCTGCCCTGGCCCCAGGGGAAAGTTACTGCTGCTGTAACTGTAAATGATGATAAACCAGAAGTGAAAGCTGACTCAGACTGTCAGCACTGTTTTTGCTTTGTAGTGAAGATGTTTCAGGTGACTTTTGTCACAAGGATTTGTCATGGCCATCCATACAGAAAAGTGGTGTCCTCTGAAGGCTTTTGCTACATTCATTAAATACATTTTCAGCTGCTTTACCTCTCCTTTCCATCCACAGATGACCTGCATGTATTGTTAGGAAAAAGAAATAGGGGTTGAACTTACAGAAGTACTCTCTGAGATATGAGGGCATAGTTTAGCTATCCAGAATCCCACTCAGTAATTGCTGGACAAAGTGTGAGTCTGGATATGAGTTTCCTTTATTGAAGCAAAGTGAATGGAAATCTGGGAACTAGTTCTATAATATAGCTCAGATATTGGAAACTAATAGCTCATTCAAACATTTCAAGCAATCTATGCCACCTATTTCTGTGAGGGCTGCTGGTGGAAACATTTGATAAGATTATTGCACATAGAAATGAGTATGTCTGTGATGTTAAGTCTAAGGGATTATATTTCTTTGGCAGTGAAAGAACAAAACATGTTTCCAGTGTTGATGCTGCCACAACACCAAATGCTGTTTTAAGAGCCCTTTCTTCTGTATTTAGATAATTCTTGTCTTCTCTGGGTGCAATTTCAAAGTATACTATGTGAATGGACACATTTCCTCTTAAATTACTGGCAAAACTCTCCCATACCTCAGTGGAAAGCGGATAAGATGCTATTTGTAGGATGGTGACTTTTTCCTGTTACAAGTATCCCTTGTGATGTTCTGCCAATCATTGCAATACAGATACACTGAGCTTTGGAACAGATAGTGAATCACCAAAACTTATCAAACCAAGCCAGAAGAACACAAATAATTTATATAGTAGTTTTCATTAGAGTTCTCAAAGTTCTTCGTAAGCATAGATTAGTTTATTCTGTCTCTTACACAAAATGTGGTCCAAAGTAAATTAACCAAAGCAAGTATTAAGATTATAGCAGGAACTAACATGAAGTAGCATTAAGGCTGAGTTCTTAGCTGCCATACCACCATATGTTTCAGGGAGTATGAAGACATTATTCCATGTTATCCATAGCTGGGCATTAATTATGTCTTGGTGGTTTCTCTTCCATTTAAATTCAGTTAGTTGTGGAAGTAAATATAAAAAAAAAAACCAGATTGTGTCTGTGTTTTTCAATGAAACGCAATATATTCAGGCCAGTTGCTGAATTTTAGCAATACAAGCAAAGATTTTTAAAGCAATGAGCCAGTTGGAGTTTTGCCTATGTACAGAGCATGAGACAATCCCAGTCTGCAAATGCTTCCACCAGGCTTGCATTAGCTTTTCAGTAGGAATTAATTTGACAAAACCTTTTTTTTATAACCAAAGTAATCAGAACAAAAAAGAAGTTCTGCAAGTGCTCCCCTCTGTGCTCATTCACTCAAATAAAAACCCCTGTTGTCATAAAAAGTACACTAAGGATACAGAAATACTTTTAAATGAACTAGTTCTTGTGGCAGCATGAAATCTGGGATTAGATATACAGTGCTATTAGTCTCATTTGTGTCTATCTAGTCAGTCTTGTGTTACTTTTATCTAATTTTCATAAATGTTTAAGCTGGTAATATACATCATTCCTCTTGTCTCCTGTAGCGCTCTGAGAAGTGACAAAAAACCCCCCAGACTTAACATCCAACCCTGATTTGCAATCAATCTCCACCATTTCAAATCACATGATTCTGCCTAATGGTGATAAAGAGCTCCAGCAATTGGATAATGTTGAGGATTATTGGTCACAGTGATCAGCTGTTGGGAAAGGCTTAAAATAGTTACAAATGTGTTGGTGTGATTTACTAGAGAAGACACCAATTTTCCATCATGTATTCCCAGTATCCTGTGTTATACCTAGTCCTATTTTTGTTTGCATTATATTCACATGAGCAAACTTTGAAGACAGGATAGTTTTGAAAACCAAAAGGTGAGAGGAGCCTGTATAGGGGCAGATCAGTTTCTTGGTTACAGTAATTCTCACCACAAAACTTAGTACTGCACACAGCACTGATAACTGAATGTATGATCTGTATGTATATTAAAAAAAAGTTTTTAAATCTTTGTCTTAGATTTTTTGAGCTATATTTTTTTGTGGGATGGAGTACTGTGTAATTTTTAGAATTAGGCAGTGCAAGGAAGAGCTTTAGAGAAGGAATATTATTCTTCTTCACAAGTAGTGCACTTAGAGTAATGCTCATGAAGCCCTTGAGCTTCATCCAGATTCAGTTTTATAAGACAATTTTGTCCTGATTTTGTGAGTATAATTTAATTTCTAGCTGCTGTCTTTTTTCTTTTCCATTCCAAATTAACATGCAGCACTAATGCTACCTGCTTACATTTCAAGCTTTCAGCACTAAGTCCCTAGAATATTTGGTTTTAAAAAATTCAAAACAACATCAATATTTCTTTAATGCTCTTTAAAGAATGTATTTCCTGACCAGAAACCATTACACCACCTGTTACATTTGAAATATTTGTTCCTAAATTTCCCTAGCACTTAGGCAGGAGTTTTTTTTAATACATTTTTTTTGCAGGATCCCTGTGGGATCAAGTTGTGACATTCATGAGGAAGCACAGTTCAGCTCTCTTTGATCCATGGCAAATGCAGAACAAGCAGCAATACTTTTGATAAAACCTGAAGAATCTCCTGAGAACACAAGTCAATATTTTCCTCAGTATTGTCACAGGCTTTCTTACATTCTGATTTTGATCTGAGCAATATAATTTGGAAGCATCTTTTCCTGATTGTGACTTTTCCAAATGTTCCTTAAGTAGAGAACATAATTACCACTGCCAGACTGCTGTTCTGTCTTTCACAAAGCTATGCTAGTGATGTTTCCTCATGGATTTTGAACCAGGTGCTTCCTCAGTCAAATACAAGATTACATTATTCCCTCTGGACTCTTCTTCTCCCAGGCCAACTGCCTGGCAGACTTTCATCAGGAAATTCTTGTTATTGTTTTTCTAAATCCTACCTCTACAAAGATTTAAGATACTCTCTCATCAGTATGCAGATGTACTTCACTGATTTTGTTTGGATATTTTCTACCGCTGACTAATTAATTTCCTCTTTAAGATACACCTGATCAGAATGTGCAGCTAAAAACCAGAAATCTGGAAAATGTGTTGGCTCCAAACTTCTTGCTTTCCAAGAAAACAGACGCGATATATTTTGCAACCATTTCTGTCTTCCATTTCACCTTTGCTTCTGATGTTCCAGGTGTCACTTTCAAACTAAGCATTTCCTGTAGCCACCAGCCAGCTGTCCTGCCCATTTTACGTGGGACTGTGTGATGGGAGGGGAGGCAGGGAGCGAGGGAAGGACAGTGACTGGTCCTCTGCTTCTTTTATTCTTCTGATTTCTAAAACTCCTGCTCCTATTGGAATTTCTCCAACAGACAGCCCACACCTGGTAAGACCACCATGTCATTGCACAGTTACTTTTTATAGAGATTAAGGAATGAAAAAAATGTCATTTTTTTAACATTAGTGAAGATAGAATCTGTCACAACATGAGATGTATCTTATTTTTTTATGTTTATATAAATTCAAGATTCACAGCACATATGAAAACAAACTGATAATTTTTTTCTGAAAAGTTATTCTTGAATTTTTTGTCACCTCTCTGAATTGCTGCTTCACATCTAAATTTTTATTTACTTTCTAAATTTTGAGGTGAACTTGCTACTAAGGGCAGGAATTTTCTCTCATGCAGTGCAGACAACATTTCTTTTTTAAAAATCTGAATGGTGTAAATACAATGTGTATATAGAAGGAATACAAAATTTTTGAAGGCATAGAAATTAAGGAAAGTGAAATAAAGCTGGAAAAGGGAAGTACCAATTTCAGAAATGTCAAAGACTCCTCAAATTTGATGAGAAGAGTTACCTTTCCATGAGCCCTGTAAGGCTTCTTTTCCTGTAAGGAAAAAAAGGAATTCCTTGATATAGTCTTCCATGTTCTGACTAGTCAGTTCTCCTAAGAAAGGGCTCAGGAAATATATATACCAATCGTTCATTCCATATATCTCATAAGGATAAAAGTACAGAGTAATTCCACTCATTTTGATAACATTGCTTCATTTTTATAGAATAATCATCACACTTTGATGCTTTAGTCTATGAGAGTGCTGACCAGATCATTTTGCAATAACTGTCTCTTTTAACATCAGGCTTCCAGATTGCTGGTGTGGCACTGCATGCCAAACTGTGCAACACTTTTCCTTGGGTAAGCTACAGAAAAGGGCCCTTTGAGATGATTTTTGCAGACAGTCTGTCATTCTGCAGCAAGGTGAGAAATAGTAGGACATGAGGCATGAAAACAGTGTGTGTGCTAAAGAAAACAAACCCATAAGCCTGGAGAATATTGTGGTGAAAAATCCACTTTAGCCAGTGCAGGAGGAAGCCTTCATTCCTGCATGAATGAGTTTTCTTACATGCCCAAGGGATGTAGATGTTTACTGAGCTGCCTGACTGGACTTTGCAGCAATGTTTGAGGCTTTGTAGCCCAGGTCATTAAACAGCTGGAAGATAAACTTGCTGAGCTGTGGGAAACACAAAATAAAGTAGGGATGCAATGATGCACTGTGCATGGGCAAAACCTACAATCAACAGTACTTGGTGACATGCAAGAACAGTAAGATCAAGCAACAAACAACTGGAACATTGCTGACTTATCTTGCCATGCTGACATCACCTTCATCATGAGAGGGTTATATCTCAGACCCACCTTATCTAACCCTCACCATTTGATGGGAAAAGGTAGTGGCTTGTTTATAAATCTTGTACTGTGGAAACATCTTGACTAAAATCCTTTTAACAGTTCTTCCTGTGTCTCATTCACTCAATGTGAGGGAGAGTTACCATGAAGGACCATAACCAATAATTTAAAAAGCTGCTGACTGATGTAAGAAAACCCATGTGGGCACTGGGCTACTCTGTGTTGCTAAAAAATGAGTTGGTGTATCAGGCCAACTCAGCTTCTGTCTCATCCTCATATTTATAGCTTTATTAAAAGGAACAGACAAACAAGGATTTCAGCATGAAACCAGAATTGCCTTACTATAATATTCTTAGTCTTTCTCTGCAAAAGAGAGATTTGAAACACGCTGATAATTGACAAGCCTTGTCAAACGCTGAAAGGAACTCCGAAATACTTTAAAAGACTTTAATATCATATGGATTTTTTGTGGTTTCACATCCACTTCACATCCACAAATTACATCTGGACTGTGACTGCTCATATAATTCTTATGCGAGTGAAGAAGGTAGAACTTGGTCCTTCTGATGAATGCATATCTAGTCACAAGATTTGCTTCAAAGATACCATGGAGTGAAGAGAGCATGAGCAGCACACTTTTCTGGAAAAAACTTTGAAGTAATGGTTATATACATTTATCAGGACTTGCATGAACCTCACTTTTCCTGCTGTTCATTAATGCCAGCAACACTAATGTACTGTCAAAAGAAATTAGTGGACTTATGTTGCTTGAATAATTGATATCTGCAGCCAGTCCAAATTTTAGTCAAAACATTTTGTGCTAAAGTATTTCCTTAATTGAAATGAGATTTTTTTTTAGAACAGTCCAGTTCTTCTAAAATAAGTTGTTGGAGTGTTTTTATTTTAATTCTACATAGCTACATAACTTCTTTCTTAATTATAGAAGTAGTGCAGTATACCGTGCTCTTTTTACAGTTATATTGTATGAAGGATGAGATATTCAATCCATTCTTTTCCCATATTCTATCCCCAGTAACATCATCATCATCACCATCATCATCATTATCATTACTATCAATCATCCTCATCATCATGGGTTTTTTCATCAGTCTGTACTGTAACACCCTGTTAACTCTCTCCTAGCTACTTACTCTGAGGGAGCTAAAGTGTGCTACATGAGATAAACGAAGGAATCCAAAAGAGGCTCTTTGTCTTTCTCAGGGATCTTGTTTTTTGCATGATGACTCCGGGACAAAGAGCGTTAGGGTCTCAGCTAACGGACTTTTCTAGGGAAAAGGTCAGGGAGGGATCTTGGAAAGAAGCCAATAGGATGTGGACACGAAGTTAGGGTAACACATTCCTTATACCTCTTTAGGTATTGGGTTACAACATCTACAATACCGAGACTACTGGCAACAAATGGGATCCACCTGTCTCAACAGGGAAAGTGGATCTTAGTTGAGGAGTTAGACTATATTGAGAGACCTATAAACCAAATTTGGCATGGGAGAGGGACATAGCAAGGCTCAAAGAGATGAAGTATGTGAAAGGGAGAACTCCAGTGACCACCCCAGTAAAAAGAAGCGTCAAGAGGAAATACCTCACTCAAGAACAAGCAGCCAAAGATGTAACACAACGGGATTATGGGGAATCCCTTTGCAATCCTATTGGGACATTGACACAATCAAATGTAAACCAACACATGAAGTACGGGGAACAAACAGGAGGAGCTGTTTGCAGTCACTGGGTTTTGATGTCAGTGCCATTGCAGAGACATGGTGGGATAGCTCACATGACTGGAATACTGTCAAGAAGGACTACTTGCTGCTTAGGAAAGACTGACCACGAAGGCACTGCAGTGGAGTTGACCTCTCTGTGAAGACAACACTCAGATTGCATTGAGCTCTCTCTTGGTGAGGATGATGAGTGAGTTGAGAGCTCCTGTGTTAGGATGAAAGGACAGACAAATAAAGATGACTGTGAGTATTTGCTTCAGGACACCTGATCAGGAGGAGGAAGTGAGTGTGGTCTTAAACAGGCAGCTAGAAGCAGCCTCACAATCACAGGGTCTGCTTCTTGTGGGCATCTTTATCTACCCGGAAATCTGCTGGAGAAACAACATAGCAAAACACAAAAAGTCCAGGAGGTTTCAGAAGAGGACTGGTGATAAATTCCTGTCACAGGTTGTGGAGGATCCCACAAGGAATGGTGTTCTGATTGTCCTTGTACTAACAAACAGGGAAGTCCTTGTTGGACATAGAAGCTGGGGGCAGCCTTGGCTGCAGTGACCATAAGACTGTGGACTTCAGTATCAGATGTGGAGGCAGTAGGGCAGCAAGTCAGATTGCAACAATGGACTTAAGGAGAGCTAACTTTAGCCTCTTCATGGATTTTCTTGAAAGAATCTCGTGGGAAAATCCATGGAGAGAAGACAGGTCCAAGAGAGTTGGTTGGTATTCCAGTATCACTTCCTCTAGGTTCAAGAACAGTGCATCCTGAAGAATAAGAAATCTGGCAAAAAGGGCAAGGAACCTACACGAACAAATAAAGAATGCCTATAATTACTCATGTATCAACAGGAATTGTGCAGAAGATGGAATCGGGGTCAGGCCACTTGGAATGAATATTGGGAGTGATACACTTGGAATGACTATTGTCAGAAAATAGAAATATGACAAGGGAGGCGAAGACCCATCTGGAATTAAATCTGGCCAAACAGGCCATGGACACCAAGAAGGGTTCCTTCAAATGCATTGATAACCAAAGGAAAACAAAGGATAATGCGGGTTCACTAGCAAATGAAGAGGGGACTCTGGTAAAAGAGGAAGCAGAGGCTTGGCCTTGTCAGTGTGGACTTTGCATCAGTCTGCGCTGACCAGACCAGGCCTCAGGAGTCCCTGGGCCAGGAGACCAGGGTAAATAAATATTGAGAGGAAGACTTTCCCTTGGTCAAAGAGGATTGGGCTTGAGAACACCTGGGAAAACTTGATATCCTCAAGTCCATGAGCCCTGATGGGATGTATGAGTGCTGATCCCACAGTGCTGAGAGAGCTGGCACACAGCATAGGAAGCCTGCTCATGATCACCTTTGAAAGCTCATGAAGATCAGGAGAGATGCTGAGGACTGCAAGAAAGGAAATGTCACCCCAGTTTTCAAAATGGGAAAGAAAAGGACCCAGGGAATTGCAGGCCAGTCAGATTCTTCTTGATCCCTGGGAAGGTGATGGAGCACCTAGTTTTTGAGGCCATCTCTGTCCCTATGGAAGACAAGAAGGTGATCAGGAATAGTCAGCATGGGTTCACTAAAGTAGGTGTTTGATTCCCTTCTACGATGGAAGGGCTTCCCGGATGGTTGAGAGGGCAGCAGTGGGTATTGTCTGCCTCAAATTTAGCAAGGCACTGGACACTGTCAACATCCTCATAGACAAACTCAAGAGGTGTGGACTGGATGAGTGGCCAGTGGAATGGACTGACAACTGTCTGAATGACAGATCCCAGAGGCTTGTAGTTAGTGGCACAGGTTGTACTTCAGGGCCTGCCACTAACAAAAACCCCCAAGATTCAGTACTAGGCCCAGTATTGGTTAACTTATTGACTGAGGACACAGAGCTGGGAGCAGGGGCCTATACCCTGGAGGGCTGTGCAACCCTTCAGAAGGACCTTGACAGGATGGAGACATGGGCAGTGAAGTACTGAAACCTCAACAAAGGCTGAAACTTAACAAAGGCAAGTGCAGAGTACTGCATCTGGGAGGGAATAACTTAATGTGCCTCGAGGCCGACCCAAGTGTTTTCCTTTATAAGATGTTATGCTTGCTCTGTGGTAATTTTAAGTTACTGCAGGATAATGCAGATGGATATGAAATAATTGTCTGCAAAACATAAGTGAAAATGTTCTTCTTTCCCACATCAGGAAGCCGGCCCAGTACTTTCCTGATTAATTATATCTTTCCATTTGAGGAAGATTTCCTAGTATAGAAAAAATTTCTTTAATCCAGTTGAATGACTGGATGTCTTGGTTTGATTTAGGTTTGCCAATTTTAATATACTCAATTGAGATAGGATTTAGGAGCAAATACAAGGCAGGCCTAAAACTTAAAAGGGTATAAAGAAGAAATTAATTAATAAAACAGAGAAACTAAGGAATTCAGAATAAGATTTCCAGATCACTCCCTCCTCCCTCCAACCTTCCAAATTATTAAAGACAACATACAGAGACACTTCAGTCAGTCATTCACTTAAATCATCATTTCAGTTCACTCTAGAGAAAGAAGCTCCTTCTTGTTTTAGCCATAGGTGTGTCTTCACTTTCACAATTTGCATCCCCCCCAGGAAAATCTGCAAATCACAAAACTCCTTCCATCTTCACAGTCTTTCCAGAGCTGTGCTATGGGTCATGATCAAAACTCATGGGGTATTACTTTTAAGGGTAAGCTGTTCAGAAAGCAAAAGTTCTCGTTCAACTCTATTTCATCAAATGTCTCTGTTCATCTTTCCAGTCTCCAGAACAGAAACCCCCACTCCCTTGGGGCAAAGGATCCTCTTCTCAAATATTTCAAAGTATTTTCTCCACCATTTACAGGAATCTTCATGCAATCCAGTCCACACATAGCCCACAGAAAGATTCTTTTCAGCCAATCTTTTCACAACATCTCCTTAATCTCTTCCCCTCTGGAAACTTGGCTCCCACTTCACTGACTTTAGTATACTTTCTGCTCTATTCCTCTCATTCAAGGGAGGTCAGGAGATCTGCAGTCTTATCCGAGCATTGGAAAGGCTAAAATTGCACACAGAAAGTGAAGGGAGCCTCTCATTCAAGGGAGGTCAGGAGATCTGCAGTCCTATCCGAGCATCGGAAGAGTAAAAAGAAGGTGAAGGGAGCTGGGTCAGGCTGGAACCATGCCTAGGATTTGGGAAGGCTCGCCTCCCATGGCTGCATGGAGCCAGAGGCAGCAGCTTCCCTCTCTCTCTCTGTCTGACTCTCTGTCTCTCTGTCTGTCTGTCTCTCTCTCTCTCCCGGCCATCAGGGCCCCTGGCTGAAACGGGGGTGGAGGTGCCAGTGGCTCCCGAGCCCCCCTGCCCGGCCAGGCCGCACGGGGAAGGGAGGGCCAGGCCGGGCCGGGCCAGCGGTTACCGGCTTCACAAACAGAAGTGAAAAGAGAGAGATTTCAGTGTTACCAATGTGTTTCATGGAGGCGAAGGACCTTTTAATTGGCTTCCCAGGGTGTCAATTATTAAATCAGCTTCCCAATTGGTCCCAGGAACTCACAGAGGAAGTTTTCATAGAGGAAACAGCTCCTGTGTGTCTCTGTGCTCTGTGCTCCTCCTCTCAGCTGACTTTTCATGCAAAACCAGCACATTTATTATTATTATAAACTTCTTTGGTTAACTGGTGTCAGCAAAATGTTTTCTACATCTGATTTTGCTGGAAATCAACTAAAGGGAATTTAAACCACAAAAGAAATGCAGGGATGTGACAGGATGTGTTGACTTACTCTTGGAAGCATTTCACTGAGCAGTGAAATGACACATTTGGAAATACCTGCAGATCTGCACAATGCATAAGGTAGTAGTCAACTTCCTGAAAAGCTTTGGTTGAGGTTTCTTATTACAGACAACCAGCAAAAAACCAGCTGTGGTCAAAGAAACACTATAAAGTAAACCACAGCTAACTAACTGGGTCTCCACAATGCATGCACTCTCTTGAGTCACAGGATCATTACCAACTCTAGGACATTTTCTGGACAGTTCAGAGAGACTCTGATGATTGACAGATGTTTGCAAGAACAGACAGAAGTTTGCAAGTCCACAGCAATTTTTTCAAAGACTATGAAATTACTTACTGAGTTTTTAGTGTTTATTTAGAAATGGAACTGTAAGTTTACACTGCAAAACTAAAGATAAAAAAGTATGTAACTTAAGGTATAAGTCTCATGCTCCTTTAACAGCTAAACTCCAAATGACCTCAATGTCTTTCTGAAATTTATGTCTACATTACATACTTCAGAGCTTCTTGAAATGTTTCATATCCTAAATAGTTTTTTCTGCTTGAAAAAGTTGCCACCAAAGTAGGGCTTTTATTAAGTAAAACTTAGTCAAAGAAAGGATTTTTATTGGGTATGGGAGGGGGATTTGTGTGCAACTTATGTTGGTTTTTGTTAGTTGGTTTCCTGTCCCACTTTTTTACCTTTCTAGCAGTGAAAAAAAAATAAAAAATGCTAACACCACAATGTCCTGCAGTAGCTTCTGAATATGGAAGCCCAGAGTTCTTGTTCCACATAGTTTTGAAATGAAGAAATCTGCTCATTACAGAGTTAGATTGTAGTCTTCAAAAGTACTTTCTGAAGTCTCTACCAGGGAAACATGATTAAAAATTCAGTACACAGCTCACTCATCTCATTTGTCCCCAAGTGTGCAGTGCATCTGCTGCTCTGGATAAATTAAAGTATTTCAATTCTTCAAAGAATGAACTTTGAAAAACACAGAACCTGTTGGTCAAAACCAGAAATATTGCTTTAGTTTAAAGAGATTAAGGGGTAAAAACCTGATTTTTCTTTAAGTAGCTTAGCTTCAAATGATGTTGAGACTCTACAGGGTGCATGCAAATATAAGAGGATAGTAAAACTACCATCAGGAAAATTATGTTCCTTTTCATATGCAGATTCCTATCCTTAACGTGGCCTTTTAATTAGCTTGATTATAGTGGTGCTTACTTGTTAGTGCCTCAGTGCTTTAATTTAAGAAACTGACTGTGTGTTCATTATAAATTCCTATTTTCAAAGATTTATAAATAAAACTGAGCAGCAGCAACCACAACAGAAATGAAAGATAAATTTACTTGGAAAATGTGACGAGAGAAATATCACTTGGGGATATTTCCAAACACTTTCAGCTCAAGCTTGACTTCAGTTTGGCATAGTTAAGACTTCTGCATGTTACAGATGAATTCTTCTAGCTTTAAAATGTAGATTTTTATAGCATTTCAGTTGTTCAGAAAATGAAACACTCAATTAAGACATAACACCAATGTATAGAAACAATGTAATTGATGTAAGTGAAATGGTGGTTTGAGAGCCTGGTTATTGAGAGTGTTGAAGAAGAACAGGTGTGCTGGTTAGGAAGTAAATTGGTGGGAGAAATTAACCCCGTTCATTTACCTCAAGAGTGATTTCAGGTCAGAGTTCCAATTGAATAGAAAGATTACAATAAA
Source organism: Oenanthe melanoleuca (assembly GCF_029582105.1). NCBI lineage: Eukaryota > Metazoa > Chordata > Aves > Passeriformes > Muscicapidae > Oenanthe > Oenanthe melanoleuca. The sequence continues at coordinate 56,636,744 of NC_079362.1, forward strand.
TGCAATTTATTTATAGGTCACAGTCCTATCAAATATTGATTGCAGTTGTGTTGAAGTGATGGTCACAGTCTTGTCAAAAGCAGCAGTCCTATGGAATTTCTAGCTTTCCTCTGCATCCATCAGTTGGTGGTGATGTTGTCCCAAGTCCCCAGATCCACAGATTTATAGCTCAGGTTCAGGTGGAAATGCTCAGTACCTCCCCCAGGGTGGGGAGTTTCACAATGGAATGATGTAATACTGTGAGTCATGGGATATTGGGAAGTCCTTGATGGTTGAAATCCTTGTTGCTGCCTATTCTGCTGGTGTCATTGAGTCCATTATGGCCCATCAGCAGAGATGACCTCTCAGAAGGAGTGTAACTGTGCTGGTGCTTTCCCAGAGGGAGTTACCACAGCTGAGTCGTAGGTATGAAGAAAAAGAAACATTATCCTGCCTTCCAGGGTTGCCTGGTTTTATTTATCTCATTTAACACCCAGCCTGTAGCCTGAGGTGTTTGGTGTGCACAGGGCAGCTCCTGCAAATGACCCATCATTAGCAGTTCATTAGGAGTGAAGTAGAGGGAGGTAGAGCACACAGTGTGGTTACACCCACACAGTCCTAAACTGGCACCCTACTCCTGTAACCAGGACAACGGGTAAACACTTTATAATTGCTGTATTTAGGAAAATATTGTTTTGTATTTGAGGATTTGCAGTCTGTTACTCATGAAGAAATTATTGCCAGAAGAGTGTTTCAATAAATTCATATCTTTCAAAGACCCGGGAATCTATATATATGCAGTTAATACAAGTGAAGAAAACATCAGGGTTGGCTCAATGGCAGAACTCAGTTTTGCAGTGACAGCAGAAGAGATTTGAGTGGGAAAGGTGTTTAAAGGCAGGATTGCAAAGTGTTCAGGAGTCTCAGAAGGTAAAAATTATTAAGGAAGGCTGGAAGAGATAAGTAGATTTTCAGGTTTCTCTTGGTTTAACCCCATTTGACAAGAACGCCATTCAGAGATGCTCACCTGTCCTGGTTTGAAGGACAGATGTCTTCCAAGAAAGGCAGAAATTTTCCTTTGAAACAGAGACCCGAATTCCACTCCCCCCCCCCCCAAATATTATAAACGTTTGAATCAAGGACTCTGAGGCAGAGATAAGGGGGTAGGAATAACAGCTCTTTTACTAATATATCCAATTGTACCAGCAGAAACAACAGCAGTTGTTAAAATTACTAACAAAACAGAACAGATGACTCGGTTCCAGTCCTTTCTTTAGCTGTGAGCACGCTCTCTCTCGGCAGGAGCGGAGGCGGGAAGGGGCGGCCGCGGCCGCGCCGGTCTCAGGGGGGAGCGGCTGGAGCGGGCAGCTCCTCGCTCACCGTTCGGGTTCTGGTGCTCAGCTGTGTCCGCAGAGACTGGAGGCTGGAGCAGGGCAGATGCAGGCCAGGTGATGGCAGAGGCTCTGGCTCTCCTGCGTTCGGCCGCGTGGCTCCAAGACAGAGAGGATCCTCCTCCCAGCTCCCCGGAAACCCGAGTCCCCTCCGGAAGCACGAGAGCCCCTCCCCAAGCCGATCCCACCCACCCCTTTTGTCCAGAGCCAGCAAAGATCCGAGGTGTACCCGGCAGCTCCATTGGCATGACAATGGGAAAAATTCTTTAGATTGACACAGCAATAGGAAAAACACTCAACCCCCAACATCACCCCAGTGGGATAGGGGAAAGAATCAAAAGCTAAAAGTGAGAGAATTTGTGTGTGGAGATGAAGATAATTTAGTAGGTAAAAGCTATGTTTGCAAGCTTAGATGTAAACAAATCAAACCCAACCCAAGGTATTGATTCATCACTTCCAATAGGCAGGTAGATAGATACTCAGCTATCTCCAGGAAAGCAGGAGCTCCTTTTCATGAGGTAGTGAACTGGGAAGATAAATGCCAGAAATCTTTCAATTGCTTATCCTTCTTCTTCTCACGTATGTTTAGCCCCTGAGAGAAGCCATGCCACTTCCCACACATAAACCCCTCTCATCTTGGGACTCTTTTCTGGGAAAGGAGAGGAAGCAGGAATACTACCCAAGCCCATTGCCATGAGGAAAGGGGAGAATCAGAGGAGAATGCCTCAATGACTGGAGTTTTTGTTTCTCTAGTTGTCAGGACAGGAGTTGGTCCTTTGGCTCCCACACCTTCTCTCTGCAACAGCTAGGTAGGGGTAGGGATGAGGTGTTAGGTCAGATCAGCTAAACCTTGCTAGCTCCAGCCCTCCACCCTCTGCCTGTGGTCCTGAGCCAGCTCTACTGAGGTCAGTGAAGGAGTGAAGAGCCATCTGTATTAAATGACTGCATGACTGCAGCTTTAGACATGCGAGTGGGGTAGCTATTTGGTTTCCTCAAAAGCTCATTTTGCAACACTTCATGGAGAGAGGGGAATCAGGCCATGAAATTAATGGACCAGTCAAATCACCAGCAAGCTGCCACAGATTGGACAGCTGTGATGGCCTGTGCCAGAGGCACAGAGGTTTGCCTCATCGCATCATATTCATGTAGCTTTCTAAAACCTTTTCTTAATTATTTCAGGCAAAGGTATTATTTAAACAGAGAAACACTACTGAATCCATGTCCCCAAAGAGAAAACAAGGTTGTTATGCTGATGAAAAGAAGCTTAATTTGCTTCTTAAGATTCTTCAAATGCTGTGACTTTGCAGAGGTGCAGTCCAACAACTATTCAGTCATCAAGAAAATTCAAGGTTTTTAAGATTACTTGATGAAGTCCATCTGTCAATGAGGATGCTCCTCCAGGATATTTTTAGGATGCTTCCAGAGGGAAGGTTGATTTCACTTACACAGAAAGGAGTACTGGTGATTTCACTTACCACTAGCAATAACTCCAAACTCCTGAATTTGACTTTCACAACTGTGCAGAATCTGGATCTGCAGCCGAATATGATTTCATACTTTGTATTTTAATAGTGGTATCCTGATTTTCTCCTTTTAGAGGAGTTTTAGTGGAGACCTTCAAATTTACTCCCAACCTTGAAAGAACTGGCTACAACTTCAGATTCTAAAAATAAATAATGAAAGAAGTCTTGGAGCCTAATAGACATCGGCTTGGACACGATGAGGGAGGGCTTGAAAATGGAGAAGACAGTATTTGATAGAATAGCTTTCATCCACAGCTGTCAGCTGCAGTCGCCAAAGGGCACATTCTTCTCCCTGCATAAAACAGAGAGAAAAACTGATGAGTAGCCTTTGAGAGCCAATTTGTGCTTTAGAGGTATTATGTACTTCCAGGTGAACTAACATAACATGGCTGTAGCTGGCATAAGCTTTTGAAGTGCACACCTGCTGAATATTTCATACTAGTCGTCCTTCCAGGTTGAAAGGTGTATGCAAATGGTTACCAAACTGGTTTTTGACAGAAAAATGTCCTGAACAGTAATCACAAGGAGGCCTCCTACAGAGTAAGATCCCACTGCTTTCCCAACAACTCTTCTATTTTCTCTCCAGATTTTATCAGCAGTGTGACAGACAAATAGGCTGCTAATAATTTGTTCTTTCACCCCCTCCTCCTCCTCCTCTTAACTATTTTTAAATGGAGTGTGTAATTTCACAGTATTGGATGCTTAATATTATCTGTGCACAACATGAATTGTATCTTCTTCCTACTTTCTGGAAGACATTCACTTAACTGGCAACTGCTGTAAGAATTAAAAGCAACAAGGGCAGAGAAAAGAAACAGTTGGAAGTTGTATACCACAAAGGAAGAAAATAAATCAACTTTTTACTGATGGACAGAAATATGCTGGTTATATAATAGAAATTAAACTTTTTTCCCCCCTAATATTCTGCTACATCCCTCCTCTGACTTTAAAATTCAGTACAAATAAGCAGGATATAACCATAAAGTATTCACAAAAACTACTTTCTGGGTCAAGATGGAACTAATAATTACTTTTGAATAGAAAAGCTGGAGAAGGCATGGGAATGTGATACCTCCTGTAGCTAATATAATGTTTTTAAGAGAAGTTTCATGGTGATGTACACTCCTGATGCATGGACAAGCATAAAACTGCTATGCCAGTGTGAGCACAAGCAAGAAGCAGAGTATGAGAGCACTGTTCAAACCTTGCTGCATCTGTAGAGTGAGGAAGATCTGTAAGTTCACTCTGTTCTGTGTGATCAAGAAGCACACAGGAAAGGCCAAATACACAGCTGTTAGATCAGGCATTTCCTGACATGAATGCCAGGCTTTTTGGGTGCAAAGAAGTTGTAACCTGTATCTATAGATTGGGAACAAATGTAAGAGAGTGGTAGTATGGGTTTGTTTGAATGCTTTCTCTGTATATACAAGCAAAATGCAAAGCTTAATATTTAGAAAGTCTTTGGAAAACCCAAAATATTCTTGAAATTACTAAAAATTCACAGCAGCAGAATCTGAAGTTGTACAAAAAGCCACAAATAAGGACAAATAAATTCTAAATTATTCTCAGCATAAGAGGAGAAGCTGAGCAAGAAAAGCTTTAACATAAAGGTCTGTAAGTTTAAGTTACACTGGATTGTTTAAAAGGTCTCAGCTGAAAGAAAAAACTCTGCAAAAAAATGTTTACTGTTGAGTTTCCTATAAAGACACAAACTTTCCAGATATTTGTAAAGAAAGAACAAAATCCATGTGCCTTTTTTCAATATAAAGCCAAGTTTAGTTTTCATCTGGTAAAAGCCTACAGACTAGACTGACAAACTTGATTTACCTGGTGGCTTTTAAGAGTTTTTGCATGGTGAGGCATAAAGATGAGAAGCTGCAAGAGCCTTTGGAGAGTGCCAAGTGGAGAGTTCAGCAGAGAGCTGGCAGAGACCTCAGAAGGTGGCTGTCTTCGGGTTCAGGGTGCTGATGATTTTTCAATAGCAGTTCCAAAGACAAAGTTGGACTGCACAAGCAAGGTTTGAAGCACTAGGTTTACACCAAGATTTTTTCCTATACTTTGGCTGTCTTCATGCAAAACATGAAGAAGGTTAAACCCAGATTGCTCTTCCACAGGTTCTCTGGAAGGAAACAGGCTACTGGAGATTGTGAGGAGATGGTTTGTGAGAGGGAACCTTATATTGGTTTTGCATGGCTTTGTTTTGGTAGCAGTGGGTCACAGAGGTGGCTTCTGTGAGAAGCTGCTGGAAGCTTCCACCATATCCAGCAGAGCCAACAGTCCCTGGTGGCTCCAAAGATGCACGTGCTGCTGGCCAAGACTGGGACAATTAGTAATGAGGGTACTGTGTCTGTGATAAGAGACTTAGGAAGAAATTAGAACAAAGGTTGTGGTGCAGTTTTAATTCCAGCCAAAGCAGAGCAGGGTGAGAACATGTGAGAAGAGTGACTCTGCAGACACCAAGCTCTGTGGAGAAGGTACAGGAGCTGCTCCAGGCACTGAGCTGAGGCTCCCCTGCAGCCCGTGGTGCAGCCCATGGTGAATCAGCTGTGCCCCTGCAGCCCCTGGAGCACAGCTCCATCTGCAGAGATCACCTGCAGCCTCTGGAGGGGTCCCAGGCCAGAGCAGGTGAATGCCTGAGAGAAGACTGTCAGCCTGTGGGAGATCTGTGGAGTGATGCTCCCATGCTGGAGCAGCCTTTCCTTGAAGGGCTGCACCCCATGGAAGAGTGACCCATGCTGCAGCAGTCTGGGGAGGACTGCTGCCTGTGGGATGGACTGACATTGCAGCAGTTCACAGGCAGCTGCTGCTCATGAGATGGATTCACACTGGAGAAGGTCATGGAGAGCTGTCACCCATGGGAGGCATTGTCCTGCTCTGGCTTTGTTAGCAGCAAATTCACTTCATATCTTTAAGTTGAGCCTGTTTTGTCCTTGGTACTATTTAGTGAGCAATCTCTCCCAGTCCTTATCTCAGCCAATGAACCCTCTGTTAGATTTCCTCTCCTCTCTCCAGTTGCAGAGGGGACTGAGTGAGTGTCTTTTGTGGGTTCCTGGCATCCAGCCTGGGTCAACCCACTTCACACCTGCAAGATCATTCTTGTAGTCTGAATTTTGGCTAGTGCTGGTAATGCAGGGTCAGGACTCAAAGGAATACTAAGTTTGCTAACAACACTAAATTGGGAGCAGCTGTCAAAGTCCTTGAGGGCAGAGAGACCTAGGCAAATTAGAAAGCTGGGCAGTCACCAAATCTATAAAGTTTAACAATGGCAAACGTGAGATTCTGCACCAGGGATGTGGCAATTGCTTGTATAGAATGGGAAAAGAGAAGCTGTAAGGTAGTGCCAGGGAAAGGGCCCTGTGGTTCTGGTCCATGGCAAGCTGAACATGAGCAAGCAGTGCCCTGGCAGCCAGGAGGGCCAAGTGTGTCCTGGGGGCATCAGGGACAGCATCACCAGCCAGGCAAGGGAGGGGATTGTTCTGCTCTGCTCTGCACTGGGCAGCCTCACCTAGAGTGCTGGGGGAAGTTCTGGGTGCCACAATATAGAATAGATATTAAGCTATTTGAGAGTATTCAAAAAAGGGCCATGAGGATGGTGAAGGATCTGGAGGGGAAACTATATGAGGAGAGACTGAGGTCACTTGGTTTTTCAGCTTGGAGGAGACTGAGGGGAAACCTATTGCAGTTACAACTTCCTGAAGTGAAGGGGCAGTTGATCAGTCACAGCACTCAAGGAAATGGCATGGAAATGAATTAGGGGAGGTTTAAATTGGATATCAGGAAAAAGTTTTTCACCCAGAGGGTGGTTGAGCAGTGGGACAGGCTCCCTGGGGAAGTGGTCCCAGCACCAAGCCTGACAGAACTCAAACATTTGGATAGTGCTCTCAGGCACATGATGTGGCTTTTGGGATGTTCTGCACAGGACCAGGAATTGGACTTGATGATCTGGATGGGTGCCTTCCAACTCCGCATATTCTATGGTCCTACAACTCGATTAAATTTGGAGGCATCTTATTTTTGGACTGGCAAGGCACTTGGGCTGTATCCACTGATGCTTACAGCCAGCTCATGATCATGAGCATCAATACTGATATGTGATTTAAATACTGATACACATTTGAGAAGAGGAGAATTGAAGTGGTGATATTCTACTTACACTTTACCCTGGCAAATGCTCTCTGCTTATTCAACATGAAAGTATGCTTTTATTACCATCTCCTCATATTGTCTTCTTTAGAGCGAACGACATCCAGAAATATAAATTACTGTTGAAGACACAGTATGTGATACATAGAAGTAAGGAATTATTAAAAAAATATCCAGGTATACATCAGCCGTGAGACCTAACCATACACAAGAGTTAAGCCAGAAGTTAAATTATTGCAAATATTGGGCCAAAGCAGCAAATCAATATTTTTCCAGCCTCTATCCAGGAGACATAGACTGTTATCCAGTGAAATGATGATGTTCTTCCAAAATGTCTGTTGTTTTGCTTACAGTAGAAAGAAATAAATTAAATGCAGTGCTTTTAAATTAATGTCCCTATACACAAAGCGTGATATGGAAAAAAAACCCAATACCACTTGATTTATAAAATACACAGTGCTTCAAACTCAAACCACACAAAATGGAAAGCCTGTCCAAATGAGTTACAGTAATGACTGCAGTTAGGAGGATTAACTTCTGATGATATGTGTGTAATGTGGGAAGGCAAACAGTGGACATTATTCCAATAACACAGTACATGAATCCCAGAAATGTTGTACTCTTTCTCCTAGCTGGAGTCTATAAGATTGCAGCAAACCATCTGCCAATTTATACATCCACAGGAAGTTGTTTTTTTGTTTTTTTGGTTTTTTTTTTGAGCACCTTAGAGGATAGGGGAGGGTATTATGTAAGGAAGGGTGAGTTGATAGCTGTTTGCATACTCTGGGCCTTTGTGTCAGGTTTGTGGGAGTGTAAAGATTTAAGCTCATAAGCCTATTTAGGAGTGGCGTGCTGCTAGAAGAGAGGATGGAGGGAGATCTCAATTTGCCTATTTTTATGTACCTTGTGGGACACATACACCAATAAATGCTGTAATTATCAGTGCTTGATTTATCTGTCTGCAAGGGCTGTTAATAATACATTAGTAGAATTAAAGGACAGGTGAGTTTATTGTGGTACCTTCCCAAGCTGAGACTAACTTTCCTTTGTATTGACACAGAATTTGTGCTGGTGAATGTAGAACTTTCAAGATGGCTTTTAAACTCATCATTTGCCAATGGAGATGGAGATAAAACTCCAGTTTCCTCAGTGCTTTCTACAAGCTTTTAAAGAACTTTCCCTCAGTAGCTGAGATGCCAGAACAAGTCATGGAAGCAATTGTGAGACTAGACTGGGAAGACTGAGATCCAAGAGCAGCACCAGAGGGATCACAAGAGCTGCATGTGGGTTTGGGTCCACAGGAGTATGTGAAGCTCCATGCAGAAGTCTGGTAAGTGAGCAGTGATTGGAGCTTCACAAGACAGGATGTGAATAGTGACTGACTTGGCAGTGGGGTACTGCAATTCCCATCCAGGTATTACCTCCACTTCAAATATTCTGTGTGAGTGACAGAGGAATTGAATAACTTTAGACATAATAAATGTAATTGAGTAACTTTCACAAGCAGGGAATGCATAAAAATAAATCTTCAGAAACAAAACTAAAAAGGCTGGGTTTGAAAACTTGAAAGAACCAACCTGCATTGCTGATAATTGGTTATTGGTTTGGTTTCAAGCTAAACTTTGACCTCTCAGAAAGAAAACTCAAGAAGAAAATACAGCTAATGAGGACATAGTGGGAGACAAGAAGAATACAAAAACCAGTGCTATACTACCCCTTGAGACAGACTGCATGGAGATGAATGTGATAGTTCAACCAAGTTATTTACCAAATGCAAATAAAATACCATGTGCAGTTAAGTGACAAGAAATAATCAAAGATACAGAAAGCACTCCTCTGGGAAACTCAGAGGATTAGATTTGTTTGCCTTGCAGAGGAGATTAATTACTGTTACTGAACATAATAAATGCAAAAGAGGAAGTAGATGAGAAAAGTATGTTTGCCAACTCTTACAGCAAAAGAATAAAATGACATCCAGTAAAAAATTAAAGGCAAGAAATGTAAGATTAATTGCAGGACTTCTTTAATGATAACATAAAATTAGCCTCTTGAATTGATTGCCACAATATGTGAACTCAGTAAGGCTTGGAAATGGGAATGTATATGGCTAATGAGGCTCTTTGCAATCACAATAGTGCAAACTGAGAATAACTGCAGATATAAACCAAGGACACCATGGATAACTGGAACATTGCATATACAGTCAATCATGACTAGCATTTCTGTTGTCTTCCTGAATACCAGACAGTGCTTCCAGTTCAAGTAGGCAGTAAAGTGCAAATCACAGTGCTGTGTTCTATAAGAAGGGGCAATACCTGTCCTGGAGCCTGTATGAAGGATATACAAACAGTGCACTGGAGAGTCCAAGGCACTTTGAAAGCTAAAACAAATTTTGCTAGCGAATCCTAGATGTCAGGCAACTGTCACAAATTAAGTTTGCACCCCTAGACTAAAATAGTGACAGTAAGCAATGTTTGTCAAGTGGCTTTCTCAGCCTTTCTTGTCTGTTAATCACTTGAAAGGCAGAGATTCCCTCATGTTATCCAGGCAGCTGGTGTTGACAGGACATAAATCAGACATATATATACTAAAAACTCCAGTAAGTACCTCTCTTATTTAGGAATGAACACTCTGGGAGCAGTCATATATGAAAAACGTAATAATAGTAATGAGATTGTGTCTAGTTTTTGAAAAACAACCAAACAATCCCCCAGTGTTAATGGTTCTTAACTGTGAGCTGTAATTTGGTTCAAAAGACCTTCTTGTTAAGAGTTTCAGTTCTCTTTGACAAAAAGTCAGATTTTTAACTCAGTCGAAAACAAAGTTCATTGCTGAATTTTAAAATATACTTTATATCAAATTGTTAAAGAGCATAAAATAAAAGGTGGAAATGCTATTTTAGTACATAGAAACCATACAGCAGGTGCTCTCTAGTTTCTCTAATGTGCTAAGAACCTCAAAATTCATTAACAATTGTCCCTCATGTCAATTGACATATTAGAAGTAAGAAGGTTGAATTGAAATTCAATTCCTACTTTTTAGGATAGAATTGAATGAAGAGTGTAAGACAACCATTACTCGACATTATTGCTAGAAATGGGTCAAATTCAGTGCTATTGAAAAAACAAAAAAGTCTGAAATTTGCTGGTTCATCTGTCTTAAAATCTTCTGTGAGTACTTCTAAGATGTCTGATAGTGTTTCTCAGATTCTGTCTAAGTTATTGAGAACCATTGTGTACATTTTGTGTGCTCTTTTACTTGTGAATCAAATGCAACCAAATGCTTGGAGTCTATGAGAGCAGGTCAAAGACATTTCCTAGCATCAGGGCATAAAATTAAAAAGGAAATATTACAAAGTTTTGAAAATTATTACAATGTTTTCTGCATAGCTGGAAGCCCTGTGAAAATGATCCCTGTTTTTGTGCAGCTGATTTCTCCAGATTACATATGGTAGTCACCTGTGAAATGCCATTCTGCATATTCGTGTCAGACTTGCATTGGATTCAGTGTGCATATGTCTGCACTTCCATCCAAACTTTCTCAAAACAATGGGAACACCAATATAAGAGAAAAATTATTTTTTCTATGGTTGATCACGTTGAATTACTGTTGCAGCTCACAGGGGCTTTTGTATACTTGTTTGTCTGGTTGGTTTTTTATAAATATGAAAATTTAACATGGCAAGAGCCAGGGCAGCATGAAGATTGCTGTTGAGAAAGGCAAAGAAATAGTCTTGCTTTGCTTCATTTAAGGAAATGCTCATGCAGAGAGTCAAATTAATGTATTATATGTTTCCATAACTCTCTGTTAACATTTTTAACCTCACTGGCTGCATTTTTTTCTCTTTAGAGAATCCTTACCTGCCGTATGAAGGATCTATACATGAATAGTAGACATGCTACCAAAAATATAGATCCACATAGTCTGGCATGTAGTATAAAGCAAATAAACTAAGAAAAGAAGGCTTTTAAAAATATAAGTTTTAATCATTTTCTAGCATAGGTTGATAAAATGTCTCTTTTTTGCATATTAATACACAAACTTATATGAAAATTAAGCAAATCACCATCTAGAATATACAATGAAGATTTTTTTGGTAAACAATAATGTTTATTTCTAAAATGTAAATTTTTTTTGGCAGAAATTAGTGCCCTAATTCCATCGTATTAAGAAAAAAGACTTTCTGTCATAAGCAAAACATAAGCACAAGCTAACATAAGCAAAACAAGAAAAGCCCTTCAACACAATGGTATTTTTTGAAAAGCAGTTTTATATAGGTAACTAAATAGGAATTTTTTTAGAAGTAATGTTCACACTGCTGTTCACACTATAGATGCATCCTTGTCCCACATGACTGGGGTGTTTTTGTGTTTGCAGTAGCAGGGGGAAAATGTCCTAGAGCAATCACAACAGAGTATCTTTTCTGGTTAGCTTAGGAGATGGAGAGGATTCATCCATTTTTAGCCTGGTATATGAGAACACCTCTTATCTTTTGCCTTCTGCCTGAAATGGCTCAGCTGGTGATATAACACCATGTTCTAAACCTCAAAGAATGATGTTCTAGTAACAGTTGAGTTTGATATTGCATACTACAAGCCTAAAGATGAACTGCTTCCCAACAAAGGAGAAAGGTTATTCTACTTCTTTAGCTTTCAGGGTAAGGAGTTGGGTTGGTTTTGGTCACCCTCATTCAACTGCTAACCATTAAGGCACAGGAGGAATGACTGTGCCTTTAAAACTTCACAGACATCAGGTTTTTCCAGCACATTAATAAGGTAGTTGGCCTCCTTGGGAAATCAGGGAGCACAAAGCTGTTCATGTGAAACAGAGGTATTAAACACATTTGACAACAGACATGGAAAACAACTTCAGTTTCAGAAGTAAAAAGAAGCTTCTCCTGCATGTATTGAAAATCAGAAATGTCCAGGAGACAGATATCTATCACCAGTCTTAGCATGGGATATCTCTCTGAATGTGCTTCCTTCATAGCATATGGCCACCACTGGCATGATTAGGTAAGATCTAACATAAAGTGGGATGAAACCTCTTCAGACTTTTGCAGAGGTTTATGAAGCATGTTTAAGAGGTCTTAGGGACATAATATATGACAGAAGCCAAATCCAGAACGCCTGCAACAAACTGCTCGAGGACTGAGCTGTGTGCATACTTGGCCATTAGACTCAGAAACATCAAAAGCCATCAAATGGTCTAAAGACCTGGTTGTAGTCTGGGTGTGTGAAGTCCTTCACGAAAGGGAGGGGATACCACTTCATCTGAAAAGTAGCAACCATGACAAAGTCCTTTCTGAAGAGCCTGAAAGCCGTGCAGAGCCTGAATAAGATAGCTTTGTACTAATAATAGCAAAGCTTGTAATGAGCTAGGGTTATTGCCTGTGTAGTGGCTGAGTCAAAAGGCAAAACTAAACATCTTGAAGTCTGAGTCTGTAACCAGTTTTGTTTTCAGAAGCAATGCTATGATTTGAGAAATGGTCATGGCCCTGAACTTAAAGAGACACAGTTTGTGAGATCAAGATGAGTCTGGGATGGGTATTTTCCTGAAAATTATTTTAGAAGCAGGTAAATGTACCTGGGGAAAGCCCATGTCTCAGCATGCTCTCAGTGACAGGATTTAAAGAGCAGAGCAATGAGCAGCATTGGTCCCTAGCTGTGTCCTTCAGAGGGTGAGTATTGTTACACAAGGCTGCTTTTTAACATGGAAGATGAGCATCTTAGTGCAGAGGTGAAGCATCTGCATGCAGGTTTCCTCTAACTGAATCTGCAAGGCTCTGCAAGGTGCCCTCAGACTGGATAAACATGCAACTTGTTCCCCAAAGCTCTGTGCCCCTCTAAAGACAGGCCTTCCTCTGCACTGGGTAAGGCTTTGGGCTGCTACTTCCACCTACTACCAGTGCAGTAGAAATGTCCCTCCCCTAGAGTGACTGAGTTTGTACACACCATGGGAATATAGATAGGGAAGAGACACAATTTGTGATGCCTCTCCCAGTTTGCTTTTCATGAGATGAGCCTATACCTTTGTGTACCACTGAGGTGCTATCTAAATCTGAATGATTTAAAACTATTAATTAAATTTTATAGTTTCATAAATACTTTTCCCTTCTCTTTCCAGAAATAACAGGAGAATGGTTGTGATTTTTTATGACCCTAACCTCTGTATGTTCCTTTGCTTTGTTAGCTTTTCTAGGGGATTAGTGAGTTCAAGCTAGAACTCATTCTGTCATTTCTTGAAAACAAAACCAGAAACCACTATAAATATTTTGCCAGAGTCAGGCATTTGCATAGCAAAACATTGTCAGCAAGATAAAAATTATTTTAAATTAAATGTCATGATTCAAAGATCTCCCTAGGAATAAACTTAGTAATAAGATGTGAAATTGGAAAGAAGCAATACCTTAGGTAACAGTCTGGTTAATAAGACACTTGATTATTGATGCTAACTGATGACAGCCATTCCATGACACCCACAATGCTTCTACTGAAACTGATTCCAGAAATGATTCCAGCATTACTGGAACACTTCAGTTTCACCTTCACTGTCATTATTTCTCCTTTTGCACCAAATTCACTAAAATTGCTCCCAAGCCTTATGGCTGGAAAGATCTCCATAGGAATTTCATCTGTTGTTGGTATACATTGCAGAATTTTATCCCTAGAAACTACTGTGGTTTAGCTGTGGTGTAGTCACATGGGAGGGAAAATTAGGCTGCTTGGAGCTGTATTTAATGTGTCTCACAAGTCTTCAGTGTTTGGATGTGTAATCAAAATGGTATTTTAAGAAGTGTTTGGCAATACATATAGGCATGTGTGTACATATGTGAGTAAATGATTTTAAAATCTGGTTTAAAAGATTTTAAAACAAAAAGGATGTCATTAAAATTTTGGAAATAAGGGCTTGAGCATTGTGATATGTCAGTATGTCTGTGCAGCATTTTGTAATTTGTCTTGTAACAGAATGCATAATTGCATAATTGTCCTGGTTTGGGGCAAATTTTAGGAGGAAACTTCTGAAGTAGTCTTTTTTAGAAAGCAAATTCAAGCGATCTCTCTCCCAACCAATTTAGAAGGTAAACCTTCTTTGATAAAAGTGGAAAAAAACCTGTTTATTTAGAAAGCAAACTATTCACAAACGTGGGCAAATGAATAATACTGAACAATGGAACCTCTCCTTGTTCTGAAGAGATGGCAAATTGAGAGAATCCGTGTCGGGGGCGGGGGGTAGCTTGACTCGCTCAGTCCCTTTTCAGTCCCTCCAGGAAGATGCCACATCCTGTGCCTCAGCTCCTGGTGTTTTTCTGGATTTTCAGCCCAGAATAGGTTTGAATAGTTCCAGGAAAAAAAAGACACAGCCTTAGGAAAACTTTCCCTAGCTAACAGGGAAAACCAGCCAAAAAGCAAAGGAAAAAACTCCTTGTGTCTCTGTCTTGCTGTCTGTGCTGCAGACAGCACTGTCCATGACAGAGAGCTAAAGCTCTTATCTCTGTGCTTTTGAATACAGCCACAAAAAAAATCCCACTGCTTTTCCTTCTCTCCCCCTTCCCTCTCAGATCTAGTTTTAAAAGTGCAGAACTTACATAAATGGGGATACAATTCAGCATCGTAAAGTCACCCCAGGACAATAAAGATACATTTAATTTTTAGTGCTTTCTGGCCTGTATTCCCTTATCTCCCCATGAATTCCTTGTGAAATGTCCCTGCTTTACTCCTCTCCTGAATCTTTATTCTTATCAGATAACCATATGTTGCCAAATAAATGCCACTTCCAGTGTGGATTTTTGGAAATGTTGAGACAAGAGGAGCAGATTTCATTTGGAGAATTCAGAAAGCTTGAACTAAGCATTTGCTCAATACAGTCTAAGACTTTATTTAATCTAACAGCGGGAACAATGGGAGAAGACCCATAAGTCTGCTCCCTGTATATATGACACACCTCTGAATATTACATTTTCAGATATATTCATTCCTTTGTACAGCAGCCCAGTTTTTCCCATCACATAAAGTTCTTAGTAAATCAAACTCCCTTGCAAATACTTCTGCTAGTTTATTTGTCTTTATAGACTAATTATCCTGCATTGTCAGAAAAATATTCATAGTGATAGAGGCTGTAAGTATCTCAATTGGCACCTTCTGAAGTTAGAAAAGCAGAGAAGAGAAAAAATGTAAAACTAATCCTGTCCCACTTGAAAGCTCAAGAAAACTTGAGAATGCTATGTGCTTGCTTGCTCTCTCCTGGGGGTTTCTGTTTATCCTTATTTATATTTTGATGTGAAAATTAGGTTGCATGAGAGATTTTTACAAGTGTTTAACCAGGATACAGTATCTTAAAAATTCCTACCAAAGTGGGGGACAAAATGAACACTGCACCTGAATGTTAAATTTTGTGGTTTAGATTGCAAGTCTTGAATTTCCTATTTCAGAGATGAATACAGTGAGCAGGTATGAGATACAAGTGAATCAATCCATAAGGTACTGAAAGAAACTGAGGAAAAGTACACAGTAGCATTAAGGAGTAGGGCACAGGGAAAAACAAGCAAGACAGTTTGTAAAGATGGTTTGCATTTACATGAATGAGGTACAGTCATATGGACTGTAAACTCTTCCACATCTTATAAAAATGCCACAGAGTCTGTATGTAAATTTATTCTGTGATTGAAAAATGCCTAATCTCAGATAATTTGATCTAAGCAGCTTGATCTGATGAAAAACAAAGCCAGGACAGCATGGGCATCAGTCTCTTGTTGTGTACAGTGCTTGGTACAGCAGTTTGGTGAGGCCATGATTTCATGATCTTCAGCCTGAATTTAATTTCTGTTGGTACTTGAGCTAAATAAACTAGGTTTTGTCCTCCCTACAAGTCCTCCCTTCTCAGTTACAATATGGTCATTTTAAACTCTGTAAGTAGCTTTTGATTTCAGTTCTTCATTTCAAAAACTCGCTCCAGTACTTTAGTACCTGTTCTCTTATCTTCAGAAAGCACAATGATGGGGCACTCACTTTTATCAGTGCAGAAGGAAAAATGCCACCTACCGAGTTATGCTAAGGTTTTCTCAGCAATCTTGAGGTTTTCTACTGGTATTTCCATTTCAATAGTGAACACATATGATTCTACAGATCTTGAAAACTGGGGAAAGCACAAACCTCAGCAGAATGCTTGCTATTCCCCCCAGCTGGACCTTGAATTTAAATAAGATGAGAAGCCAGCTATAAACTTTGCAATGGCTGATTTACAACAGAGGACAACAATGAGTCATGAATCAGAGACTGTTTTAATTGATTTTGCATACATCATAAACTACAGAAAAGCTGATTAAATGGCTTGTAGAAAGCTTTATGAGTGATTTCCTTTCCAGAGCTGTTCAAGTCTTTATTCAGGGGCACAAAAATATAAAGAAGCGGAAGATTGCTTTTTAAATAAAAAAATAAAAACAGTATCGGAGGTCTTAGAGATAGCAGAAATCTTAAAAGTCATCCTGGGTGCAATATGTAAAAACTAGAGAAACCCATTAATTCTGGCACAGAGAATTCTGGCAGAGGGAATCTTAGATAGTATTGAAATTAATTTAAGTTGCTTGTTATTAAGATATCCAAGCACACTTGGATATGTCATTCTTATGACTTTCTCTTCAATCTTTTTGATTTCTCCTGGCTATTTCTGGTTTCATCTCTCCTCTGTTTTCAGGACAGGTGAGCCCAATGCAATTAAAGAAGGGTAAAGATAAATATCTGAACTCAGTTGTGGCTTTAATAGCTGTTGGCAGTTAGTGGCAGCTAATATCTCTGGCACTTAAAAGGTGCATGCAACAAAGCCAAAAACTAATCTCATTCAAGGGAAAATTAAAGTTTTACACAGTACTACAAAATATTCTTTGAAAAGGATGTCCTGCTAGATCTTTGTCTTCCTAGTAAGAAATGGAGTGTCTACCTCATCCCCAGCTGAAGGTCTGGATCCATGGGTTCATCAGTTTTGAGTATACCTGCTCCTGGTAATAACTATTTTATCATTTAATTTTGTGAGAGAATAATCCTTTGCTTCAGCTGTGTTTTAACTATGCTCTATGACACTGTTTAAAAGCATGTTAAATCCCAGAGCAAATGTCACAAGATTATGAAACTGGAGGAAAAAACTAGAGATATCCTGAGATATCACAAGTCTATCTTCTGCCACAAAGTGCAAAGCTTACTATTTAGAAATGTTATCAAGCTATACCTTAAAAACATATTCTTACTTTGTACAATTTGTGTCAGAAGACTGCTTCCAAATCACAACCTGAAAAATTTCAAACTCTCTTGTACTTTTCAGTCTAAAATCTTTTCTTGATTATTATATTCCCAAAAGTTGTTGCAATATTATAATTTTGAATTTATTTTTTTTTTAGGATATCTTTCGGAGAGATGAAGACTGTGAGATCTTGTAGCTGGGCTCTATGTTTTGAATTGCTGGAGTCTTTGTGGGCAGCAGACACCTATGAGTCCTGTAACAAGGTAAACAGCCTGCAGAGGTGAGATGCTCCTGCCACCAGATCAGAATGGAGGAAGCTCAGTCCCTTTTCACTGGGTTTGGCAGAAGCCTGTCAGCATATCTTCATTAACCCTAACATGGTACTTTTTGTCCACATGCCAGCAAGCAGGTATATAAAGGATGGGAGGGAAAAGAAGGGATGAGGAGGCAGGAGAAGATAGACATTGAAGAAGGAGCCTCATCAGATGTGATAGGAGGGAAAATTGAGGGAATATAGCAAGTTTGATAGTGGGTACTGTGAAAAGGAAATGGAAGAAAACAAAACTACAGGAGATGGATCCTTTCAATAGGTCCTTTAATCTTGGGGAAAATGTGCATCTTGAGCAGTTTTTCAAGATTACCTAATCGATACAAGAAATCATGTCTATCCCTAGCTTTCATCCCTCTAGGCTCAATACAGAATGCCTCTTTCTTATTTAATAATTATTTTTTGGCAATTATATGACTTTCTTATTTATGGTACACTTCCATATGTTTTATGTTGCAGCAGGGGAGGTAGCAAATTGCCCTCCTTTGGATGGAGCCTTATACTGGTATCTTGGGCTGGGAAAGAGAGCAGCCTTAAGTCAAGCAGGGATATTTCAATAGTAGGGATATATTTGAGATAGATAGTTGACACAAAAAAAAAACAGGGGAAAGTTATGTGTAACAAGGGCTTACCCATAATCTTATATTATTTAACAGTATGTGCACACAACAAATATCTGGGGCAGAATTCTCATGCTCAGATGAGGTCCCACTATCCTGAATATGTCCAAAAATTCCCTTGCAGACCACTTTTTTGAGGTCCAATTAACATTCCTGATTTCTGCTATGAAGCAGAGTATTTTTCCCTACTTCTTCCTCATGCTTCCTGTCAACCTCAAAAGAGTTCCTCAGGTGCTCAGGCTGGAATTGTTTATGAGAAATTACCAGAGGACCCACCAAAAATCAAAACATGCTCTTGTTTCAACAGTCTTTATGATCTAGTGGAAATGGTATCCTCAATAGAAAAGCTTTTGGCTAAAACTGTACAGTCACAATCATGATGACCTTTCCAATATTTTGAAAGAATAATTCTTATTCTAGGCATTGGATTTTATTTAGGGTTATAGCAGCTTTTTACAATAAGACCTTATATAAATATTCAGCACCAAGCAAGTGAAGGTGCTCAGCTGAATCTATCTATCTGTTTATCTAAATTTCAGGTGATTCCTCTTAACTGATAGGTGAAAGTCATATTTAGTGTAGCTAAATGAAAACTACTATGATTGAAGAGGGTTTCTTTAAAGTTGTTTTCCCGACAGTGAAAGAGATTAGCATTAGTTCGCATTAATTTGAAATCATCATCAAATATCTTTTCCTACAAGGATGACACATTCAAAGCTAACATTTAATCTCATTCTTCATTGAATGAAACAGTGTCCTGAAGGCCAAGTTTGCATTGAAATCTATTAAGTAAACAAAAATACAAAAATACAAAAATAAAAGCCCTATCGAAAAGAGTAGGAAACAAAGAAGTCAGCCTTTGAAGATGTTAACCCAAATAGTTAATCTGCTCTAGCCATTTGAAATTCACTCAGTAGGTTTGCCAGAGATGACTATTAGCACAAATGAAGCATCCATGTTTGCAAATTGATACAGGTACCCTTTCTCTTGGGCCAAATACCAGATATGGCCATTTAATTAAATAATTCTTCTCCTGAACTCAAAAAGCCTGGTTTAGTTTGATTACACATATGAGACCAGTTATTCAAGGACTTTGAACTCAGACCTGAAAATGAAATTAAGCCAGTTAGAGAGATTCTCACTGAAATAGATATGCATGTCTCTGGCAATGCAGGCGTCTCCTCAGTCCAGCAACAAAAGGGCACTTAAGGGAATATGGAATGTTCTGCACGGCATGATTTAACAACACAATCCCTATTAACTTTAATGAGAGTTGCACAATTAAATCTTCACACAATATGCTAAAAATTACTCTTTCAATTTAATGCATAAACTAATTGCACCACTTCAAAATGTGAAAGGATAAGATAGGTGAATAATTTTTGGAAAAAATCAAGCCTTTGGCTGATTAGACATGTAAGAAGAGGGGACAAGTTAAGTATATACTATGGATCTTGTTGAACTAGGCATTAGAATTCAAATAGTGTTGTATATATAACTGAGTCTTGCCACAGATAAACAGAAGTAAAAAATATTCATATTTTTTACTATAAACCAGGTAAATAACTAAGATGTCTCCATTTCAATGGCTTGTGTAGAAGGATATCTAGTGAGGGCTTTAAGCATGCCTCCACCAATTAAAAATATACTACACAAACTTCAAGAAACTTAGAAGTCCTCTTTATGTATGGTCAACAAGCTTCACACTATAGCAAAAATAAAAAAAGAGAACTTCTCTTCCTCCTTATTTTTTTGGCCAAGTTGTAGAGGAGGAGTGAATTCTTGTAGTGATAAATCATCATTAAGAATTTTATGTACTGCTCTCAAATACAGTGGAAAGCCAGAACAGGCTGTGGGTTGCTAATAAATTTGACTCAAAATACAATATTCTGTCTTAACAATAAACAACTACATTTTGTGGAAACCTTTAACTCCCAATTGGGCTTCAAGTATAAGGAGTAATTACACTCCTCTTTTTTTTTTTTTTTTTTTTTTTTAATGCAGGTCTGTACTATATGTAATTATGTATCAGGCTCTGAGTGTGTATTGACAGTAAACATATACTGTAACTATAGACAAACTGTATTTTTATGTATACAACCATATCCCTGCACAACAAAAAGGCTTTACTGGTGCATTTATTCATAGCCAAATGTAACATCCAAGTCCTTTTCTCCTGAAGCTGTAAGTGTTTGGAGAACAATGACAAAACCATGCAAACTGCCCATATAATTGAAGGTCTAACACATTTTTTCCCACAAAGTTTGTGCTCATTCGCTATTAAGAAGTTTCTGAAAGAAAATTTAACACTTTTCCAGTTCCTCAGTTTCCTTAAAATCTGACCACACTTGATGCGATTATATGAAGGTATGAAGTCTTGCCTGTTCCTCTCAAAATTGAAGCTGGATAAGAAAGTAGAGAAATTCTACAACTTAAGGGCTTAGACATGATCTTCATAATGAGATCATTATGATGAAAATACCTGCACTTTCAAATTTGGTATCCTACAAGACGACATTTGTTCTGTTTCCTTGACCATAACTTCTTATAGTTTTCCTATTTCATAGCTACTCTTCTCAGAAACAGACAACTTGGGAAAATAATGCTACTGTATCATAGGTAGAATATTTTCAAAGTAGCACTCTTGTATGGAGTGTACAGTCAACTGTCTTGGTAATCTGAAAGTCAATAGATAAACACTCCTTCCTGGTGTATGGAGTGGAACCTGAATGTCACCTTTTGCAATGGGATTTTCTGGATGCCTGTGTCAAGGTAACCCTTTCCAACAGCACCTGCTGTGACTTTAACAATTCAGCCTGCAAATGGTATTAAATGAGGCTGAGAAATGATTAACAGGCATCAGATATGAATGGTTTTATTGAATTCATGATCTCCTGTCAAGTTCTTGAGCTGGCATACAGCAAGTAAAAACTGCCACTGGGTGCGTTCATAGTGAATCTCTCACGCTAAGAAGAAATAGTGCATGAGTTTTTCAGCACTGATTTTGCCCTAAGTACTCCAATTTTTGCAATAGAGAACATTATTATGACTTGAGTCCAAGTGAGGAGAGGTGGCCAAGAAGCAGACGGCAGAGGTGATCTTCAGGAAGCAAATAAAGTAATAATAAAAAATTGCTTTAAAATAGTAAATGGGGCCAACTGCAGATGTCTGATGGGAACTGTGGGCAGAATCAGTACAAAGGATTTTCTCAGAACATTTTCTGATGCCAAATATAAATAAGTAACAGACAAACTGAATGCCAAAAATGCATAATTGATTTATTTCAGAAGAGGATTTGGGATTTTAAGATGACTGTATATTTATCTGTAATGGGAAATTTTGATATACAGTTTGGAATGGAAAGCAAGAATTTTAAGTGACGTTTAGAATTTACATGATAGAAAACTATTAACTTTGTCTTATAACTTTTGCACTACAAATATGAGTTCTGAAAGGGATTGATAACACCCTTTTGTGCTCTGAAGTTCTTGCTGCTAGACTAAGTCATTATCCTTTGGGAATGAAGTCAAAGCTCAGGTGAAAATTCAGGTGCAGAACCTGAGCTGCCAACTGGGACAAGCCACAAGTCTTATAAGATACTGGAAATGGCATCTTTAGCTGGAAAGTTCTGGAAGCTCAATTTACAAAAATGCCTATTCAGAGGAAAACTGTGCCTGTGAATATTATTTATCCTGAGTGGATCACTCAGGTTAGAGTTTAATGAAATACTTAGTTGTGGAAGAAAACTATACTCTTTAAACATGTATCTGTAGGACATTAGTCATGCCTCCCAGCCCTTATCATTGACATTCATAAAAGACACCAAAGCAAATTAAAAAATTGCCGATAAAATATGGAATAGGCCATATTAAAAAAGGAACAATGTTAATTTAGCTTTTTGGTTGTCTGGTTGGGTTTATTTCATTACATGAGAACCTGTATGAGGAACCATTTTGAATTAACAACTGTTTAGGTTGTCATGTCATGACTAAGTGGCTGATGGTACAACTTCAGCAAAACTGCAGAGCAGAAGTTATATTTAGTGTTCTGTCTCCTCAGACTCCTGGTTTTGGATAATTCTTCAAACCTGGTGATTACGTTAATTCTGAAAGACATTTAGATTTGACTAGTTCTTGCATATAGGAACTGTATTGCCTATCAATATTCTAAATAGATGTAGAAAGTATAACTGAAGAACTCATCTTTAATCTAATGGCTACTGAATGCAACAATATAGATAAAATTGCCTTTAGTGTGCCACATGGCACTTTCGCCTCTTTCTCCCATGGTATCAAGAAGAGGGTACAGTATTTATAGTTATATCACAGGCATTGCAACTGTTGCTGACATAGGGTTAACACTAATGATGAGATTTGGAAGAAGCCTGTGTCCTCTCCAAGCCTGCTAGAACTTGGAACAAAAGCAACACCAAAGAAACAAAAACTCATGGTATTTTACTGGCAGACTGATGCTGTGTATGTACTTGGAATAAACAGTCATGTTCTCCAGCAGTGTTTTCCCAGATGATTCATCATCTGTGCCAAGACAGTGTGGTGCTCGGAGAGTGGCTCCCTGTGCCTGCCACACCTGCTCACGCATCCCCACACTCATATATTCCCTCTTGAAATGCTGTGTTCTGCTGTTCTCCTCCACTCCATGGAGCAAACATCATCGTGATCTAGCAGTGCAGACACTTGAACCTGAGCCAGTATCACCAAAGTCAGCAATTCAGGTGAACTCTGGACAGAGATGCACAGTCGCGATCCTGGATGCCCCACGGGACATCGCAGCTCAGAAAGGTTTTATAAAAAAACAAAATATTTTTGTTTGGTTGGTTTTTTTTTAATTTCAGAGATTCTTTCTATTTCCAGTTCTATGCTATGGCCCTCATAACACATTTGTGTAAAATCCCATTTGTGAGGATGCATATTACGTGAAGGAAACCCAAGTCAGTAATCCATTTTTCCCACTGAAGCCATCTTTACTGAAATGCCCCTGAGCTATCCACAAATCTGTTACAAAACAGTGCAAGTTATCTATTTCTTTAATAAATGAAGCATTTATAATGATTTCCATAGAACATTTTTCTTAATCTTTTATCATATTCTCCTTAGCAAGTAACTCTCTGGGGCCATTTCTCAGCTATAAAATGGATCTACCTCACATTTCATGTAGGGTTATTAAGACCATTAATTTTCTTAGACATTGGTTTATCGATGTCCTAAAGGCTCCTCCTCGGCACATCTTTTAGATACTCAATTCAAGTAGATCTTCCTTTTGCACAGGCTAAAAATGTTTTAGGACCAAATTTAATGTTGTCTGCTGCTTCTGCCACAGTATTTCTGATCCAGTCACCTATTTCTTTTTCCAGTGGGGAAGAAGTATTTTGACAGCTTCTTGGGTTGAAGAACTAATCTTCACCACTGTACATAATTTTTTTTTTCCTTTTTTCATATAAAAGTTCACTGTGTAATTTGCAATTTGCTTAATATTTTTCAGGTTAGGCTAAGTAAAGTTGATAGTTGTTACCATGAGAGGGTTGACAACAGTTTGTAGAGCAAAAAAACCTCTTTAAATCAGATCCTGTACAATTTTCCATTCAGACCCTTAATCTTGAGTAGCAGTAACTGCTTTTTGTCTCACTACCCTGGTTTCTTCTTAGAAGACATTTGCAGTCACAGTGAGATTGAGCTGAACTATCTATACCCATTAATGATTAAGGGAGATAATCCTGCACTAAATCTAATATAAATTTAGCCTGACTGAGTACTAGGGAAGTTTCCTGCTGCAAGGCAGCTGATGGTTGCATCACCTTTTCCGAAATACCCTTTGTGGGTGAACTAATCTGATAATTTAGATGGCAAATAATTGGAATAAAATAGTTGAAAGAGAAATAGCCCGAAGTTAATGAGAAATGTGTAAGGTACTACAACCTTACTTTTTTCAGAAAGGCTTTAAAAGAAATATTCCTCTCAAAATAAATAGCTATATACAACAATTAGGAGAAAAATGAATATACTAAAAGTAATTCTGGAATGAAATACATTGAAATATCTTTTGCATGCTGTTGTTGACAAGTTTATTGCTGACAGTCCTAAAGCTTTTCCTCTGAAGTGATAATCTGCTGAAATGATAATATGACAGTATAGCAAACACAAATATTATTGACAATAATATTTTCTTGGTGGGCTGATATGCTGCACTGAAGAAGTCTACTGATAATAAAGGTTTATCCCTTGCAGAAGGGAGCATTTTCTAGTAGCAATATTATATATTTTTGAAACAGTTATCAGTTAAAGAAAGGATTTAAGACAACATGATCATCTTGTTATATAAGAAGCAATAAAATACCTATTATCTATATTCAGAGGGCAACATTCAGTAACTAGCCAGTTTTACAGACAAGGGAACTCCATCATTATGATCATCTTTTAGGAACAAATATTACAGCTTCTTGGCTTTCAACATTTCACCACATTTTCCTTCCCTAACTTTTCTTGTCATTCTTGCTAGTCATACTAACTAACCTGTCTCCTTTATGCTGGTGATGAAATCTTTGTATATCTGGGATGATAGATTCAGCTTCCAGAAACTGGAACGTCTTGTTGGAAGAAGAAAAATCATCTCAAGATTAAAACAAAGTAACCAAGGACCAAGATGACAGAATTCAACTGGCCAAAAAATGAAGCCATTTTTTCAGAACAAGATATGCAGGAGCAAAGTGATACCTGTCCAATAGAAAGTTGACTTTGATGCTGAGAAGAAAATAAAAACAAGTAGCAAAGGTTTTACTGACTTTCTGAAAAAAATTAGCTAACAATATGGAGGAGTGTAGCTACAAGGATGGTGGGGGTACAAGTTAAAAAGAGTATACATATGGTCCAAAAATATATACTTTGTACCAGTATTCAGAAAATGCAGCAGTCTCGTGCTGACAAAGTAGGCTGGTAAATGGAAATGAGGGTATGGCACTGGATTTTATCTTAGTTAGAGAAGGAACCAAAACGTAAAAGAGATGATGCACTTGAGAGTTTTGGATTTTAAAAAGTCTCATGCTTGAATCACAGGCACAGGAAAAAGTGTTTACAAGAACCTACTGAGAAGAGCGCAATAATATTTGATTGCAAAATGGCAATGTTCCTGGGTGTATTGCAGGAGAGGAAAAATAAGAAAAGTGATCCAAATAACTGCTATTCTTTTAGCCTGATCTGTATAATGTTCAAAGCATTGTGATGTACTGAGAAGAATAATGGTCAAAGATACATAAAATAACATAAAATACATATAGGCTATCAAAGACAGACTGCATTAACGTTCATCTTTCATAAGGAAATGAAAGATTTTTCACAGTAAAGCAACCTCACTCTGGATTTCAGTAAGATTCTGATATGAAGTCACATAGAAATTATTAGTCAAACTAGAGGAAACAGGGTGGAGAACTCAATAAAAAGAAACAGGTCTTGCTGTGAAGTAAAGCAAATTATCCTAAATTAGGCTCTAAACTGCTTTGGTTTGGCTCTTTCTTGTACCAGAGCTAACCTATACTTGCCTGCAGGATGCTGTCAGCTAAAATATTCCCAAAGGAGGCAGCCTATTTGTTTTAGTAAGGCAAAAGCTAGAAGTACACAGGTAAATACATCAGTGAAGCAGGGGGCAATAGGGAAAATAATTATTTAGTCTGAATGAAAATATTAGCAAAGAGTCCCTGACAATGAACTGTCCATGACTAGGTCTCAACTGGTCGGTAAATATTCCTAACTGGGAGAGATGTGGCATACTAGTCAATCCCCATGACAAAATGCTAGCTAATTTTAGGACAGGATAGGGGTGTGTGGGGGAGGGCATCTCATTGCTTTCATCTGCTACTATATATGCCAAACAGTTTGTTGCACCATCAAGCCACAGCCTTTAAATCATGTCACAACAGACTCCTTCACTCTAGCTTTTTCTTGCAGCAACACCAACGTAGAATCAAAACCTCAGAAAGGTTTGGATTGGAAGAGATCTTTAAAGATCACCTAGCCAAACCCACCTTCAATAAATAGGGACACCTTAGATTAGGTAAGATTGCTCAGAGCCCTGTCTAATATGATGTTAAATGATTCCATCCACCATCTCCCTGGGCAACCTGTTCTAATGGTTTGCAATTCTCATTATGAAGGGATTTGTTCCTTATATCCAGAATAATATGCAGTCAGTCTTTTGATATGATGTTTTGTTTTGTGCAGGCACACCATGGCAGGACATTAGCTACACTACCCACCCTCTACACTGGAGAGATATGGCAGAATATTACTGCCCTGCAAGTGACTATCTGTGGATTATGAAGGCAAGCATAATGCTGTCTTCTGTTGTGTGTGACACATGCAACTCCCACTGACTCCTGGTTGAATGATAGCAGTGGGAGTGTTGCATAGCAAGTAAACACTGATAAACAAAGTACAGGTTTTGGCCTACTATGGAACCCAGGGATGTATTTTTAAATGAGAAATTCAGCTTTTTATCTGAATTTGCCTCTGTGCCCTGACTGCAACTGTTTCAACATGTTGCTCTCTACCATGATGTGTTCATATAAAAATCACAGAAATCAAGTGGAAGACCAGTAGGTGGTTGTTTTATCGTATAAGCCTGATTAGATGTGGCTTTTGATTAAAGCTGAATTATTTACATTACAACTGTGGCAAATTAGTGTTTGTGATAAGAATGGCAAGAATAAATAGCTATATATAATTCTTTCCAGGATTATATTATCTAATTACATTGTTGTCAAACTAAAATAACTGACATCAGTAAGACTATGCAGACTACAAAGACTCCCTTTTAAAAACATCTTTGTCTCTCCAGAATATGTACAGGACATGCTGCACATGCTCACAAGTTCTCCTGGAACTGGGCTATTTCATTAACTGGGCTATTTCATCCCCGCTTAAGAGCAATTACTCTGTTCCTCGTGAGATTGTTCTAATGAAAGATTGTTCTTCCTGTAAAAAATTCTTATATCAAGATGAAAACTCACTCAGATAATCCAGGAAATTTAATTTTTGTTGAAGACTACAGCACAAAGAATTGGTAAAGGAAGATGAGATGGCTCAGAGGTTTCTGTTTTGTGATGCAGGCATCAAAGCTGTGAAGGATGAGTTTTATTTTCACCAAATTTCACCAATTTTTCCCTTAAACCATGCAATAATTCCTGACTTGTGTCAAGTTAAGGTTAGTAAAAAAAGAGGTTTTGGTATGGTTTAGCATATTTTAAATATACAGTATGCCAAAATACACTTTAATTAAAACTTAAAAATGGTGAAATAAAAAGTACTTTTTAATTCATCATAAATTATGGAAAAAATGAAAATGTATTTCTTCTGACTGTTATTAAAACACAACAGCAAAGGTTGTTAAAATTAGCTGATTTTTTTGGGTTTTGTTGTCCTCTTCAATGCTCTTCCCAATTGACCAGTCCAAGTACCTCTGGTGAGTATTAGGAACAACTGTATCTTTTCAGAAAGATCTTCCATCTATTCCACTGTCTAAATTAATCTTTCTGATTAGCCAGCTCTTTTTTTTAGATCCATAATCAAAGCCTCTTGATTTTTTTTAATATTAAAATTCATAGCTATGCTGTAGTTCATATCAAGACAAGAGCCTTAGAGCCTGTCTTGCTCAGTTTTCTGTCTCCAACATAAAAGTGGATGCCCATGCAACTGGCATCAATGATATTTTCCAGAAGATTTTTCAAGTCTCTCAATTTTCAATGTAATGAATTTTCTTAACCTATTTTTCTTTGTCTATTTATTAACTCTTAGTAGCTCCCTCTTCTAGTGCTTTCTCTGTCCTCATTTTTTGTACTGAGATGGCATCCTCAACATCCTGCAGTAAGGAGTCATCAATCTGCCACCTATTCTGTGAAATGCCATCTCTTCTTGTTGGTTTCAAGTCCAGCTTTGTATGACAGCTACCATTTCCTGCCTTGACAAAGATCATTTGTGTTTTTCCCTCTGTGCTCTAGTTTATTTCTCTTGGTTGAAATATAGTATCTCACTTATCTACACTGTTTTGTTTTTTTTTTCTCTTTATCTGAGGGCCTGAACCTTATTTCTCCCCAAACAGTCTTGATTATACAATCGAGGATTCTCAGCCTACCCAGTTGGGTGTTGCATGGCAGCTATCCTGTGCCTCTGTCCTTGTTTTTATTCCCAAATTTATTTTCTATATATGCCCACTCTACTTCAGACAGGAAGAGCCCAAAAGTTGTGCAGCAGTATGATGATTTCTGTTTTGTTTCCCATGCTTTCTAATTGTAATTCATAGCACTTTGTTTGTTCTATGACTGCTTTCAGCTACTGAGATCATCCTAGAGTTATCATGATCCCAAGTTCTTTTCCCTGAAATGTGAAGACACGATAGAAACCATCATTAAAAAAAAAAAAAAATTATTTTGTTCCACTTCAGAAAATGGTTTTACTTGGAAATATGCTCATTTTTTCCACCATGAAAACACATTTCTTCCACTGCAAACAGGAACCTGGTCAGTTTTTCTGCAGAGGTCTCACTTTTGCTGGGTGCCTTCAAAGATGCACTTACTTGGTGCTCCTGAGGTACACTGGTCATATAGTGATTTAGGACTCTGAAGTGCACCTTGTTTCATATATTTTAATACTCCCAAAGTTTGCAATGGTAGGTTTGTTTCCCTTAGATACTTGAACATTGAAGACTTTTAATACATTTGTGCTCCTGCTCCTGAGGCTTCCCCAGTCTTAGTGCATCTCAGGCAGTGCTGTGACCCTTCCTAACACAGTAACACAGACTCAGTACTGTCTCTCTTCCATTTAGGCTTCCATTTAGGCTTAGATTTTCATGTAAGGCCACAAAGTAAAATGGTCATTTGTTTTGATGCCAAGGTTTCTGTATTGCTAATATGCCATATTGCTCAATTTCTGGCATGACCTAAGAGATACTTTCTGAATTTTTCACATTGTGGTATTATGCATGACATTGACTGCCTTTCCCCCACATTGTTTCTGAGGTTCCTGCTATGCCCATATCTTCACCTAAAAGCCAAGCATCCTGATTTCCCTGCCTAGTTTCTTACACTGTGAATGAAAATCCACTTGTTTTCCATTTCTATTTCAGTTATTTCTATCAGGGATAAATTTCTATCTTAGAAAATTTAATGGCATTTTGAAAAGCTGTAGAAAACCAACTTGCTTTGGCTGCAATATTTATAAATTTAAACATTCAGAAATATTTAAAAACCCTTGGTATCTTAGAAAGTGAGTAAGTGTTTGGTTTATTGTTTGCAAACAGTAATAAGGAATTTTTTTTTTTTAAGAAAGGAAAGAACAGAGAATATATAAATCTGAAAAAAACCAGTCTGCTATTATTGTTTATAATATCTGTCTATCAGTTTTCCTCTTGTTTATGGTCATGTGTTTTCCGAAAGTTATTATTACAGTGGAATTCTTCTCCAATCTTAGAAACTGTGTAGGAATTATACAATATGTATATATACCCCAGAGCCCTACCTGGCCAACACTGGCTCCTCCAAGTATCATCTCTTTCTCAAAGACATGGCAGAGAGAGGAAGGCATCATTCCCGTTTTCCTGGCCATGCTGTCTCTGTCAGCCAGTTCAAGCCATTATTTCACACAGCAGCAATTCCTAGAGCTGTCTCTGTGCATCACTGCCCAGCACTTCTCAAGTAGCACTACTTGCAGATTAGTAAAAGCACAGAGCTGTAACCTCACAAATCTATTATATTCTGCAGAAACTCACCTTCACTATTGTATCTATTATTTTTACAGAATGACTTCTTAATGGTTTTCATGCTGTATTTTATTTTTTAGAATTCATTGCTGTAAAAATAAGGCTTTCCTAGTGCAGCTTAATATTTTTTATTTCAGCCTTTGTTTTGCATGTTAATAGACGCTATATTTCAAGATAATCAGAAATTACTTAGAAGATCTGGGTTCTAGAGGCAGTAGAGGCCTTGCTGCAAGGTCAAAATCTGCTCCTCTTATTTCGGATTTGATGATAATGCACATTTAGACCTGTGAAGTACTACAACATCTGACATTAAAAAACACCTTTTGAAACCCTCCAGTCCGAGCCCAGACAATCTGACCAGTGATTTCCCTGGGAAATGGCTCTGATGACTTCATGGACAGAGACAGCTTTGATCCGATTTTTCAGAAACAGAACTTTATGAGGTGAAAACAACAAACAGGAAGCTGTGCATTGTACTAGGAACAAACCAGAAAAAAGCAGGGTCCAGAGCAGGGAAATTCATACACTTGGGTGTAGGGAGGGGTTAAGACAGAGTCTGAGGGTAAGATCCAATGGGGAAGAATGATTAAGAATATTGTAGTTTCTGCAGCAGAAAGTAATCATTAGCAACAAAGAGAACTTTCTAGTAACACTTTACATAACTGAACAGGGGGATTTTTCACCATGACTAAAGGGTTTTCCCATGGCCTTAGGCCGAGGTTTTCTTCTTGTGCTGAGCCAACCCCAAAATCTCTCTCTTCTTGTTTTTGTAAAAGAGAAAGTATAAGCTGTCTTTTCAAAGGTTCTGAACATGAACTTTAACATACAAGAGCTACTATTATTGTGAGTATAACAACGAGATTAACAGTCTCGTTTTAACTACTGAAAGCATGTAAGATGATAGGTTCCAGCCTTTGAATAAGTTGTTGATCCAGTTACTTCCTTGTTCAATTTGTAATTTTCCAACTCCCTTCTTCAGAAGACTTATGCTGCAGTAGATGGACTTACTGTGATCTGATAAATTCATGCAGCATAAGCCTTCGAAGTACTCACAGCCATGGCCACGGGCCAGAAGAAGAAAATCAATTGCAGCTGTATTTTGTAAGGTAGCATTTCTTACGATGTTGACGCCTGTTCATAATTCACTGAGGGCAATCGATGCAGCATTGCTTTGCATACTAAACCAGCACCCAGTTTCATCTAATTGTTTTAGGGCCTCTGCAGCGGTCACCCATGGCAATGGAGAAGACATTAGAATTTCAGTGGTTTTAGTCCAATACATAATTTCATCGTTGCAATCTTCTTCAAAATGATGAGTTGATTTTTTTATTTGGGCCAATGTGTGTGCCATGGTATTGTTGTGTGCTAATGCAGTAAGGCATCCCAAGCAACATAGACCACCTTTCACCTTTGATGGTATTTCTGCTCAAGCCCTACCTCTGCAAATAAAAAATTTAGCTGGGGGTAATTGGACTGGATACAATCTGGACCAGACAGATGGAGCAGTGTAATTGCACCATAAAGTTTGGTTTCAGTATATTTTATTGCTTGCCAAACATCTTTCCATGATTTCAAAAGCCAAAATTTAATACAATAATCTATTTTTACTGACCCCAGCAGTTCCAGTTCTTTGGGCTAGTTGGTGTGTGTGGTAGTTTTCTGGTCCAGTGGTCCCAGTCATCTACAAGGTTAAGTTTTAAGACTTTAGTATTATGTCCACGAATTTGCAGAGTACAGGTATTGGTCACATATCCATAGGTAACCCCACTAGACAGGTGGAAAAGGAATTACTAGGGCTGGCAACTGAGAGGCACATAGTTTGTAGTTTAGTAATATTTGCTAATGCCACCCATACATTTTGCTTTGGCTGCGGGGCTATCCAGGTGTTGCCAAGAAGAATGAAGTTGCAAAAAAAGGATCAAGGAGATCCAGGTCATCATGTTTTCATAGGAATCTTCTGTCAATGACTCTTCCTCATCTTGTTTCTTCTCTGCTTTCTTGGGCTGGTTTTCTAATGCTGTTGCTGGTTCTGATAGAGGTTGTAGATGAAGCTTGATGTTCTTGGCGGGGATCCACCCGGGTCCTGCACCTAGACAAGTCAGAGTACAAGTAATTTTGATTATTCCTGAGCTGACTCACCTAGTCCAAGTGATGCGGGGCTCATCAGGAACACCATCATCTATTTCAGGAAGTAAGAAAGCCTGGGCAAAAACCAATCCTTTACACAGAAAACAAGGAGGATTAAGACACCAAGCTAAAACAGTAATTTCCTGGCTTAAAGTGACTGTTAAAACTGTAGGTAACACATAAA
The DNA here is from genome assembly GCF_029582105.1 of Oenanthe melanoleuca. Lineage (NCBI taxonomy): Eukaryota > Metazoa > Chordata > Aves > Passeriformes > Muscicapidae > Oenanthe > Oenanthe melanoleuca. The sequence goes on from NC_079362.1 coordinate 56,669,032, forward strand.
AGCCTTCTGCATTATGTCTGTCCAATCCTATTATTAAAAAGTCTAGTGGCTGTGGTTCTGGCCACTAGACTTTATTATTATCTTTTAAATTATCCTATTATTAAAAATGATTTTTTTAAGATAAAAACATAATAGGATTATCTTTTGAATAATCCTGTTATTAAAAAGTCTCATGGTTTCCACAGGTTGTCCTAAATCACCTGTTGAAATGGTATGATGAACAAAATCTGTGATCATTATTGACCAGACAATTGACAACTTCAGTTGGGCGTTTGCTGATACTGAGGCAGGAAGGTCTCTGAGGAGATGTGGTTGTTGCTGACCTGATGATGTCCAATGCTCTGCACAGCGGGTGACAGGGATCCGTGTGCCACTGCGTGTCACTGCCTCACCCTCTTCCTGAAGTTTCCCAACTAGCAGCAGCAATGAGCCTGTACTTGATGATATTGGTTAGAATTTTGTCTATTTTTACCACAGTCACAGTCAGATATTTTTGGGAAGTTCCTTTCTTCACTCATTACAGTTCCTCGCCCAATGCCCCTTTTGTCCACAATCATAGCAATGTCCAGTTTTTTTGGTTCTGCTGTTTTTGAGAGTTTTTCTGGAAGTTATTTAAACCATTGACCAGTATTTGTGCCTGGATGTTCCAGGGTGGTTAGTTTATTGCTTGCTTCCACCATTTGAGGGATGGTCGGCTCCAGCTCAGATGGTAGGGCACACAAGACTTTTTATATTCCGGGTTAGCAATAACCACAGTCAATTGTTTTAATAACCTTTCTCCAACCTGGTCCTTGGTGACTTGTTTATTGATGGTCAATATAAGTCGGTCCAAAAAGTCATGTAGGCCTCTGTGGGGCCTTGCCTGATATCTGCAAAATCTAGTTGTGGCTTGTTCGCCTCTGGAATCAGCATTAGGGCTTTCCTTCCTTCCTTGATGTGATTAGCTACAGGTCTTGGAAGGCTCGCAGCCCGCTGATCTGGGTCTAAAAAAGCCCCTTCTCCTGCCAATTGATCTATGGTAAATTCAGCCCTGGCTTGATCTCTGGCATAATCCTGTATCGGCTTGTTCAGCAACCACTTCCATCCCAAGTCCCATAGGGAGTATTCAGTGGGGATTAACCACAACATCATAAGGTACACACATCATGTGGAGTTAAGGTATGAGCAGAGAAGGTTGTAGAAATAAGATTAGAGAAGTATGGAAAAGTTCTTCCATGCTCTCTAGCTGCTTTACTTAATTCTTTCATCTTATTAAAAGCCAGAGTCTCCCAGAAGGGATTGCCTCTCCTATTATACTTGACTGGCATAACATCCAATTTATTTGCCATTTCCCAATCACCCTTCTTTATTGCTGTTATTTTTATTTTGTCCCAGGTGCTTTTTCTACGTTCCTGGCACCAGAGATCTTCCTCTGACAAGGAGGAGGAGGAGAATGAATCGGACAGGGAGGAATAGCCCTTGTCTAGGAACACTCCTTTGTAGTTCTAATTCCTCCCCATACCGGATTTTGGGGTATGCCATGGTGACCTGGGCACCACTGTCTTGGAAGGAGGGCCTTCCAGAACTCCAGCAAACATAGTTAACACCTCCAAGGGGGTGTTAGTTCCATCAGGAACAGGAAATGGAGGCTTTTTTGGCACTGGGCATGCTGTGAGGGGTAGGTGGGGTCATGGGCAGGACTTAGGGAGGAGACTCCCGATGGCCAAAGGCATCGACTAGAGGTGTTAGAGTGCTCTTCAGAATGACTGACATTCTTGATATGGTGGTTGGTGGTGCTACGGCCATTGGTGATTATTGTGGAGTTGGACCACTTGATGTTAGGCTGGAGGGACGAGGAGAACACGATGGAACTGGTGGGACAGAGCAGGAGAGGTCCAAAATGGCCTGCACACTGCCATTGCGGATCTCAAGTGGAGGGTCTGCTGACAAAGGACACAGGGCAGCAGGGTCACCAGCTAAGCTGCATTTCAGGCCAGCTACGGGCACAGGCGTTTGCCATCTTGGCCCTGTGTCTGTCCCCTGCCATGGTCGGTGGATAGACTTTGAAGGAAAATGCAAGGTTGGCATACCCGGACCTGTCTGAATCATTTGATTTTTGCTTCTCTCCAAATGACTTTAATTTCATATTTTCCTCCTTTTCTAATTTGATCACATCGTATGCCTTTTAAAATACTGGAATTAACTTCTGTGCCGAGTGATTCCAATTGGCAACCGAATTATATAAAGTTTTTTCTCTACTGTGTCCTCCCAATGGTCAACTAAATATAAATTGGGCTCAGTCATAGTTGGGGTATCTTTAAAAACCCTCTAGATCAAATCTTGGCGTTCCTTTTTCTCAAATTTCTTTTCCTGGTTTGCCAGTTTTAACTTAAAGTTCTTGTAGGTGTCTCTCTCAACTACAGACAGTTGCGGGGAGGGTGTGCAACACCTTTCGACATTAGAGGTTAGCATTAGCTACTGCCAATGCCTCTAACAGTTTGTTTCTGGTTCTGTTATTGGGAATCTATTTTTCCAAGGCTTTTTTAAATTGATGTATGAATTTCATGTATGTTTCTCCCAGTTCCTGCCTAATATACTTCAAGTTAGGAGTACTTGGACCAGTGCTTTTCTAGCAAAAGCTTCATCAAGTACTTGCCTGGGGATGACCACTACTTGATCATCAGGTTGACTGAACTGCCCCTCCCTGGCTAGGTGGTCCCTTGTTAATGGCACTCTGGCTGGGTCATTTATGCATTCAGCAAGGAATCCTTGAAGCATGGGCTTCCATCCCGCTTCCCACAGGGTGTATTCTGTGGGAGATAGTAACATGGTCATCACATATTTCAAGTCATGGGGGGTTAGCACATGTGCAGTGAAAGTGGCCTGAATAAGATTACTAATTATTATTTAATTATTAATTATCATGGAGACTCCCTCCCACGGTCTTTGGTCGCCCGACATTGTTCTTTTATCTTGTCATACGTCATCATTTCCCGTCTTGGTCCACCTCCCCTCCCCCTGTTGTATCTCACTCGCAATGCAGTAAATTTAGAGGCAATCTCCCAATCTCCTTCCTTTATGCCAGCTTTCTAGATCCTCTCCCAGATATCCTCTGGGGTTAGAGGGCAAGGTGGGAACTCCTCAGAATCACTAGAACTTGAGACCTCTCCAGAGTAAGAGGAGGAGGACGAAACAAGAGAATTTGAGTTAGCATTGGAGTCTTGGCAAGGCTTGCAGGCTTTGACCTTAGGGGCTGCCATATTGGACATGGGTGCCTGTTGGGAAGGATGAATCAGGAAAACCTTATAAATATGAGTGCTTAGCAAAAGACTTTGAAACCATAAGCAAGATAGAAATGATAGCAGTCTTCGACTTTGTGGCTAAAAACAACAATGCAAATGTTTGAAGACCTTCTTCCCTTTGTTTAGATAATGCCAAATACCACAAGTACCAATGAAGCAAGCAGACATCCTCTCCAAGTATGACAGGAAAGGTCCGAGATAAGGTTTAGAGATCAGAAAGCTGTAAAACATGGTAATATAGCAATTCCTATAGGTTGCATGCAAATGTTAGAAAATTTGTATCTTGTATTAGATTGGTTAGTGGAAATTAGAATATTCAACATAGAAGATTTATTGTGTTGTAAACGGGAAAATCTCTCTCTTACCACTCTTGCCCCTTACTTCTCTTACCTATCTTACCTCCCTTACATCGCCCTCTTACTTCTCTCTCTTACCTCTTAAATTGTCCCCCTCTTATCTCTGAGAACTCCTACCACCCCTACTCTCTCTCCGTCCTGGTCTGAGCTGCGGCTGGCAGCTCTCAGCAGGGCCCTGTATACCCATGCCCTTTACAATAAACTGCAAACTTCAAGACCAGAATAAGAGAGCGCCTGAATTTGTCCTGGCGACCATCCCCCTGACTAAGACTAGACTCCCACAGGTGCTGCCATCTTGTGAAGTGTCACACAGGAAGGGCCTTGATTTAAGATGGCTGCCTTCTGGGGTAGTTTTCCGGAGGCATGGTCCAAGTTGGAGGTAGGCTGATAGATTGACAGGGTCAAGGGGGTGAAGTTAACGCGTTGATTCGAAGCAGAGGAGAGATTGAGCAGGGTTAGGTGTAGAGTTAGAGGGGACCTATGAGCCAGGTAATCAATGCTTTGCCTGATGGAGGGTTTCAGGGATAGGGTGGAAAACAGGGAGCGCTGAGGTCCCTTTTCACCAAGAGTTGATATAGCTTGGTCCCCAAATTCTGAGTCCCAGAATTTGATGTCACCCATGTCATCAGTTAAGGTGTCAGGGAAGTATTTAAAAATCCACGTCATAGGCACTTTTAATTCCATCTTGGAAAAGTCTTTATCATGCTTATGTAGGATCAACTTAAATTGTCCATATGCGTTCTTCTCTGCTTTAGACATTTTGCCACCCTTCTTCATCACCTCCGAAGGGGGATTAGCTGCTGGGACAATCCTAGTCTAAATTAGGATCCATATTTTAAAACACGGTAGTGAACGGGACTATGCTATGTCTAGTGTTCCCAAACCCACCTGCAGTCCACAGGTATCCCATCAACGTCCTTGCCAAACTTCCGGGTGTCCCTCACTGTTGATGACTCCTCTGGGCCCCAACATGGCCACAATCCAGGGGACACTGTCCTACTACTGAGATCAGGAACCATGAGTATCAGGTCCCTGGACTCGGGTGCCACTTGCCGGGGGCAGGGTGGCCCCCAACAATTCTTCTGGGTTTTCTGGTATCAGTGGTGAAAATAAATGAAGAGCGGGTACGACGACCAGGTCAGGGTCCAATGGGTACCAGGGATAATGGTGCAGAGGTGGAGTAAAGGAAGGCAGGCACCAATGGGATGGGCTGGGTGGAGCACTGTACTAAACAGGGCCAATGGGGATACAAGAAGAGAGAACATTCTAGAAACTGGGAGTAGGGATAACCAACAGGCTAGGAATATGCATGAGCCATTAACATAAGTAATCCCATAACTCCTAGTAACTTTCTTTTGGGATTGTCACAAACGCCTCCCAAGGTTTAGGGTTAGGGAATAATTCCTCTTTGGTGATGGTTGCCTGGCCTGGAATGTCGGCCAAGCTGACTCTCACAATAGACATCAGTGCTCCCATTTTAAAGTAAATTTTTGAATGCCAGCTGAGGGGGAAACAACAAATGAGGTGGATGTCGCCCTTCTCCTACTACCTTCACCCAATGGTTGTTGCTAGGGTAGCCTCCTTCTGGCTCCTTAGCCATCAAAGAATCCTCCTTTCTTCAACCCACTGCCGTCACTCCAGTGAGAAGGGCTATGGCCTATGCTGGGCTCTTGAAGGACAGAGCTGAGCCCCCAGTCAGTTCCCTGGATACCAGGGGCCCCTGTTTGGGTGCCAGATGAAGCCCCCAGTCTGAGCCCAAACAGTCTGACCAGTCATTTCTCTGGCAGCTTTATGGAGAGAGACAGCTTTGATCCAATTGTTCGGAAACAGGACTTTAATGAGGTGAAAACAACAAACAGGAAGGTGTGCACTGTACTAGGAACGAGCCAGAAGAAAAGCAGGATGCAGGGTAGAGCAGGGATAATTATACACTTTGGTGTAGGGAGGGAGTTAAGGTGGGGGTCTGAAGCAAAGATCCAATGGGAAAGAATGATTAAGAATATATATGATTTCTGCAGTGAAAAGTAATCAATAGTTACAAAGAACTGAGAACTTTCTAGTAATAATTTACATAACTGAGCAGGGGGATTTTGGGAGTGAGCCTTTTGTTCATCATGATTAAAAGAGTTTTCCCATGGCCATAGGCTGAGGTTTTCCTCCTACTGAGCCAACCCAAACAACCCTTCTCTCTCTTTAAAATTCTTTTTCAACTATATTATCTTAGTTATAACAAGAGAGCCACATATAGAGAGCAGAGTAAGGTTTTCCTGCCTATTCTAGTAGAAGCTACATTCATAGTAAGGCATCCACTTAAGTAGTTATTAGTTAAAAAAAACCTGTACCCCTACAGACACATACCTGTGAACAGCCTGGGTGTAGACCATTGAATAGAATACAAAGATAGTATACATTATGAAAGTGCAGAAAGAACACATCATGCTTTAACAAGCTCATGGCTGTAAACGCTAGAAAAGAGGCAGCAGACAAATATGATTGCTAAATTAGGGATGAGAATGTTTCAGCTTTTGGAAAGGTCATAAAGTCTCAGGAAGACTGTATTAAAACATTACTGCTAATCTTAGTTGAAAAAAAAAAATTCATTGTTTCAAATCACTCCTGTTTGAAATGTCATTTTCTTTCTTTATTGGTAACATATTTAAGCAAATTAATATGATGGAATTAGAGTGAGTTAGTCATGCTTCCACCTTGAGCTTTTAAAAGCACCAAGCCACCAAGTGAATACACCCTAGTGTCTTGGATTGCAGTGCAGGATGTGACCAAAAGTATGTGTTCTATTACCATCTGTTAAAACCAGGTGGGGCAGTCATCTTTATCTTTTCCACAACCCATCCTTCCTCCAGGGAGATACCTTCAGTTAATGGGCCATTGAGTCCCCCTGCATGACTGATAAAATTACATCATGCTGTTGTGAGATCCTCCACTCAGAGGGAGAGGTCAAACATTTTTCTCTTAGGTAAAACTGAAATTTGGAACATCAGAGCAGCCAATCAGAGAGCTTAGTGGTAGAACAGCTCGGATAACCAATGAAAAAGTTATTTTGCTTTCACAAATCACATGGATAAAGTTAACTAGTCCTCTTTTGTCTTTTGGCTGGAGAGGCAAACAGCAGCTTGCAGGGCTCCGGCTCCGGCCCCGGGCCCCCCAGCCCTGGCTCTGCAGGGCCTGGCCCGGCACCCCGCCCGGCCCGGCTCTGCGGGGAGCCCCTGGCCCAGCCCCGGCTTGGCTCGGCGGGGCCGTGGCTCAGCTCCCCGGCTCCAGGCTCAGCCTTGGCCCTGGCGGCCCCCGGCCCCGTGCAGCTCCCGGCTTTGCTTGGCTTGGCTCAGCTCCGCTCAGCTCGGCTTGGCTCCCCTCTCCACGTGGCATAGCCGAGCAGGGGGATGGGGCAGCCACGAAAGGCTCTCCTTTCCCCCCCCCCACCCCCACGTTCTGAGAAGAGAGGCCCCAGATGATCCACGTGGCTCAGAGTTTTTCCAGCAATGGCCTGGCCCAGCTTCTTCATGTCCTGGATGCAACTTTAATCTTGTAATGCCTGGATAAGACTCTAGATCTCCAGAGCTCCCTGACATGCGACGAATGAAGCAGAGGTCTACTGAAGTCAGTGAAATGAAAGCTAAGTTTTCCAGAGAAGAGATTGAAAAGATGCACTGTTAAGTAGCTGAAAACCTTTTTTGTGGGGCTATAAGAGGATGGAGACTACATGAAAATTCCTTTAAACTCTGAAATATACTTGGGCAGGTTAAGTGCTTGAAAAAAAGACCTTTTCGCTTTGAGGAAAATGGGGGCTTTCTGTTTTAGGACTGGAATAATGGACAGAGACATTTAACAGAAAAGGAGATTAAGAGAATTTTGTTTCTCGGCAGCTTGGCTTTAAAAGTGGTACCCCAAATATGTAATATAACCCATGGCACAACTCTGGAAGGACTGTGAAAATGGGAGGAAGTCATAAGCTGCAGTATTTCCCAGGCGGATGTAGATTGTGAGAGTGAGACACCCCCTAAGCCTAAACCAAAGGAGGAACTTTTCTCTCTAGAGTGAACTGAAATGATTATTTAAGTAGATAACTGACTGAAGTGTTTTCTATATGTTGTTGTTAAGAAATGTGGAATGAAGGAAGGGGGAGGAGGGAATAATCTAGAAATCTTATTCTGAATTCTTTTTGTGTTATTAATAAATTTCTTCTTATATCCTTTTAAGTTTTAAGCCTGCGTTGTCTCTGCTCCTAAATCCTATCTCTAAAACAAATTAAATATATTAAAATTGGCAGAACCCAAGTCACACTGTGACAACCACATTTGTCACTCCAGGAGGACTGCAGCCACCATTTAATTGGACTGCTACCAGCACCCTGACTGATGGGGTGTAAGGTTGTATTCTAGTTTTATCAGTGTTTTGTTGTTTTTTTTTGTTGGTTTTTTTTTTTGGTATTACAGTATTTTTATTTTAATTTTTCTAGTAAAGAGCTTTATTCCTATTCCCATATCTTTGGCTGAGAACTCCTTAATTTCAAAATTATTATAATTTGGCAGGAGTTGATTTACATTTCCCATTTCAAGAGAGGCTCCTGCCTTTCTCAGCATTCATCTGTCTTTCAAACCAAGACACCTGGTGAATAAGGAGAAGGCATGACAGGGTCTCTAATACAAATATGCAAATATGAAGTGAGTTTCTAGGGGGAAAAATACTTTGATTTTGTATATTTGTGACTAATCCACATCTTGTGATCAAGAGAAAATTGAAAATGCTTAAAGCTGTAAAAGGTACTGGACCTGATTAAGTTTACAGAGTAACAAATGCTATGGATTTAGACAGTGGCCCATTGTAGTAAGTAAGTAATTTTTGCTGGTTTAGAGGAGAGAGTCTTACGCGTGGAAATAGATTTTTAATATTAAATGAATAACTGACTAGGAAACTCTCATATGACCCATTTTTAAATCAGTTTCCTATCTGCAAACATTTTGTTGCCTCATGTAATGGAGGAGAATGTGGCATGGTCTTTTCTGCTGCATACCTGACACTGACCATTGTTTTGGCTGAGGGGCCTTTCACAAAGGAGTGCTCTAGTCCATTTAAAACTAGTGTTCCACTGTAAACATAAATGGGAATAGCACACACACCAACATGAGATGCTTCTACATGTTTTATCATGATTACATTGTTAATATTTTGACTGCAATTGTTACTAATTTACACATAAAGAAGATTTTCTGAGGGAGAAGACAATTTAAATCTGTTTTATAGGAGAGAAACATATTCCATGTATCATTCAGATTTCTGAGGAGTCTTGCTTACTTACAGGTCTACTCAGAAGATAAGAGGGCCATGTCCCTTTAGTCTGGTTTTACCCTTTAATAATAAAGAAGAAAAAAATGTCTGCTTGAAGTATGTGCATCTTTTTCTACTTGCTTTTTTAACTAAAAATGTCTGGTATGAACTACAGCATACTAGGCATTCTTTGACTTATGTTAAAGACAGGCAGTATCTGTAGAACTAATGCATATATAAGCAATTGTAAATTACATGAATCTTAAACAAATGCACGTAAGTCTACTGCAGCTTAGTTTTCTTTCTGAGCATGAGAGTTACAAATATCCAGAGGACCTAAAATAGCCATGAGCACCTATGGCATGCTTCATGGCTTTGCTTGTCTAATAATTGGTGACACATTTTGCTTCATGTTAGCCTTGTATTGCTAACAAAAAAAAAATGTCCCAAAGGCCACAGAGTAAGTGGGAAGCACCACTGCTAGCACCAAGTCTTTTTCAAAGCTCAATGTTATCTAGGCTTGTGCAAGAATGTAAAGAAGCTGAATGGGGAAGCTGGTAACTTGTTCTTCCTAGAGCATGAAAGGACTCCCATAGCTGGTCTGAGAGGTGTAAAAACAGCTGGGAGAACTATTAGCCAAGATATCCACTGAGATAATGGAAAGCATGAGGAGAAATGAATCTCAAGCAATTATTTTGAAAGCTGGATTTAGTTCTGAAATATCCATGACCATTTTCCTTAGGTCGACAGAGATTTTCCATTCTAGGAATTGTCACAATGCCCACAGCTATTAACATAGAAATAGTTTGGTTTCACAGTTCAAAATCTTTGCTGAGTGCTCTGAAGAGCTGGTGTTATTCTGCCTGATGGAACTCTTCTGTGTTTTACATACGTTTCACTTGTCTTCTCTAGAGGTTTCAGCTCTACTGTTCTGGTCTGGGGATTACATTTTTAAACAGCAGGTAGTGGGGAAGGCCACACAATGGTATAATTTTCTTTGCTGATGAAGCTAGTTCCCAGCTGACCTGCGCTGACAGATGGCTGTCTTGTTGCACTCAGCCAGAAAGAAACTCATACCAAACAGATATATGTGAGAAATTCAGCCTTTCTACTGTTTCAAGAAAATGAAAATATATTGTTTTTTAAGTCTTTAGGCATTGGTTGAAGTATACAAAAATTCTAATTTGCATCTAATTTAATCTGAGGTGTATCCAGAAGCATCCTCTTAAAATTCTAAAAACCGTTATAACTCACGATATACTTTCAATTTATTTCTTATTCACCATGTGTATTTTAGTGCTACTGAAACAAGACTCTCCTGAAAAGGCGTACAGAAGAGTGCATAGCACATACAAACTTAATTTATGTGATGAACAAAGCCTGCCACTGCTAGCAAGAAGTGACTTTTTAAGTGCTTATCTAGATGCTGTCGTAATGTTCCAGAAATTTGATCTCCACTTTGTCACATTACCCACGTTTTTCACATGTGGCCCCTTTAGCTGTTGTCCACTGATTGCTATGTCAGAAACTTACAGAATCTGGTTATTGGAACTCACACGAGGACTTCAACAACATGCTACCCCTAAAAAAATGAAGTTGGCCTTCCTCAGCTCCTATAATTGCCATGATGCATTATTTTTCTCACTTGTGGTCCAGACCTGCTACTGCCTGATGGTTCCTGTTGCGTCACATGTGCCTGCCCATCGCACGTTTACTGTAGCACTCCATGTCACTCATCAGGTGAAAAACCCTTCTTTCACTCAAATTAACTGCCTATGAATACAAGATTCATAAAGAAAAGGAATGGATATGTAGTAAATGGTCTCAGTTAAAAAGTTAAAATTGTTACTTATCTTATTGTTTAAGTCACGGTTCTTACTTCTGGTTTATCCAGTATGACTCCAGTTCATTCTTTGATCAATATTGTTATATTCTCTTCCCCAGTTAAGTGTATAATCCCTAGTTTACCCTCAAACTCCAGTTTATTGCATTCCCTTGTCCCAGTTACTCCCTGTTTCCGCCCTCCCCCCTACCTCATTTCCGGCCCTGCTGCTGCCTGTCCATTAAGCCAGCGAAGCCTAATATGCAAAGTCTCTGAGACTCCCAGATACCATCACTAGCTAAAGTTCCAGTAGGAAGAAAAATCCTCAAGAGCTGCGAGCTAATACTGAATTCAAACTCCTAGACTACACTATCCAACGAGCCGTGTCATCAGCCACTGCAGAACATCGCCGTTCCCGCAGTTGTCCAATCGCCATCGTTTAAAAGGCGACCAGAAGGAATGACCACGCGGGACTGATGAGCCACCCTCCTCGAGTTCTTGATGTGCTCGTGAGGTTGGAACTCCCAATCCTGCCTTTGGACAAGATTGCACTGGAACCTCCTCACTGGCGTTGAACTGGCTTAGCAGCAGCAGCAGGCATCGGCATCCCTGCAACCCCCCCATTTTTCTAACAAAAGAGCTGCTTTTAATAAAGGCCTTGGCCCTGCACTTATTTATAGCAGTTCTGGGGGCTTGTTTGGGATAGGCCACGCCTGAGGAGGACTTCCAATGGGGGAGCACCGCCCAGAAGAGGCTCTCCGGGACAGCTGGCTGCCCCCGGACCTGGACATTGAGGGACCAGGACAACGCAGGGAGAACTGGTAAGGAGACCAGTGGCGGGCACGGAAGGTGTGGATGAGACGGGGGCTGGCAGCTCAGACCCCCGATGCGAGTGCGGACCCTTGAGTACTGCGGTTCCAGACTTCCGCAAGGGGGCCGGCCGGGAAAAGGGGGAAGCGGGTGAGGCCTACTGAGGCCTAGAGCGTGGAAGAGGAGCCTCCTTGGGGCCCAGGCCCAAAGTTGGGAAAGGAGGAGACCCTCGCTAGGACCCAACACTCAGTTGTGGGAGGGGGATACCCTCACTAGGACCCAACGCTCGAGATCTCTGTGTGAGAAAAGGGGGGTGTAGGGAGGGGCAGCCAGCGCCCCATTGGGACTTAACCCCCAGGGACGAGGTTATAGGGAGGAGCAAGCGGAGCCCCGTTGGGACCTAACCCAACTCCCATTGTTAGAACTGAGAAGAGTAGAGGAAGGGGGCGACCGGGGCCCCGATAGAGACCAGCTCTGTCCCAGTGTAACATCTCTTTGTGAACTCCCAGTTGGGGAAGGGGGAGACCCTCGCTAGGACCCAGCATTCAGATGGGGAAGGGGGAGACCCTCGATAGGACCCAGCACTCGGTTGGGGAAGGGGGAAACCCTTGCTAGGACCCAGCATTCGGTTGGGGAAGGAGGAGATCCTCGCTAAGACCCAATACTCGCTCTATTGCCTGTTTCCTGCGCCAGGATTTCGTTGCCTGTCATTGAATTTTCCATTTGAGTAGGGGCACCTTATATATATAAAATATATATAAATATATATATATATATATATATATAAAAGAATTTATACCATAAGTTAGAGAGGACCAAATTTTTGTTAATAAAAAGTTGTTGCTTTTGTTGCCTGTCAGTCTTATCCGTTCGGGTAGAGGCATAGTAAAGTTTTTAGTTAGGCCCAAATAAGTGGTCACTATGGGAGCTTGTATGAGCCAAAAGGGAATTAGGAAAAATAAAGACAAAGTGAAGAACATCCCCCCTAATAGCGCCTTAGGTATGATGCTAAACCAGTGGGACGCTCAGGAACCTACAAGGAACTTTCATAAAATAAAAATGATTCACTATTGTCGACGTGTGGCCGGAGCTAGATCTATCAGGTACATGGCCGTGGTTTGGAACTCAGGATCCTTGGATGTGTTCGGTACTAAATCAATACCTAAGAACTTGGAAAGGTTCTAATATAGAACAACTAAAATATGCGGCTTGTTGGAAAGAAAACATAAGAAAAGAACCAGTAAAAATATGTAAAGTGGCAGAACAAAAGGGACAGGGAGATGAGAAAGAGAGAAATTAAAGTAAATGGGATCCCCTTGAACACCACCCTCCTCCTCCTCCACCTGTCAATCCTCTTGATCACCTACTCCCTCCTCCTCTGACAGTCCACCAGGAGACGCCTTCAGTCCCTTTACCTAGCTCCCAGCCCCCGCTTCTAGGGCTCACGCCTTTTATCCATCCTTAGTTTCTTCTCCTCCTCAACCATCCAGGACTTCTCTTCCATCACCACATTCCCTCATTACCACAATCCCAAACCAAAACCTTTTACCTGCGTTTCCAATTCCCAACTCACCTCCAACCTCAATATCCCCACACACTCCAACTCCTCCCGTCTTGGTTCACGCCCCTCCACCAGGGGCTGTTTCTTCACCCCCTCCCAATTGGGAATTGAGTCTATCCCCATCAAGCAGTAACATGTCCCCTAGTAATCAGCAGAACCCTTCGCCTACACAAAATGGAAGGTACCTAGAAGGGCCTTATTGTAACACTAGGTCCAAGGCTGCAAAAGTAGAAAAGATGTTCCCACTCAGAGAAGTCCCCACGGGAGGAATAGCTGGTGGAGTCGGGGTTGTAGATACCCCATTGACAGCCTCAGAGGTTAGGGGATTTAAGAAGGAGATGGGGAACTTAGCGAAAGATCCAGTGGGCATTGCAGAACAAGTGGACCAGTTTTTAGGACCCAAATTTACACTTGGAGGAAAATGAATTCTGTCATCAGTATACTATTCAATCCTGAAGAAGTCCATATAATCCGAGTGGCAGGCCTACGTTTATGGGAAAGAGAAAATAGACAAGGACCACCGGGTGATCATAAGTTACCCCTAGAAGATCCTGGGTGGGACCCTAATCAAGAAGAGGGGAGGAGAAACATGGTTGACTATCTAGCTTTCATAATCAGAGGAGTAAGAGAAGCTGTTCCTCGTCAAAGCAATACTAAATTGGCTTTTGGTAGTGTGCAAGAAAAAGATGAAACTCTGGCTACTTGGCTAAATCGACTAAGAAAAAATTTCCAGCTCTATTCTAATATAAACCCTAATAGTCCTGACGGTCAAGTATTACTGAAAGTTCATTTTGTCACTAAGTCCTGGCCTGACATTTGGAGAAAGCTAGAAAAAATAGAGGACTGGCAGGAAAAAGGAATCAATGATTTACTAAAAGAAGCATTAAAAGTGTATTTAAGAAGGGAGGAAGAAAAAACAAAAGCAAAGGCCCGGGTTATGGTAGCTGTGGCTAGAGAATGCCTGGGGGCAAGTGGGAATCCACTGGGGAAGCCATTTGAATCTGATGAGGGAGGACCTAAAATTTCATCAAGTGCAGGGGGATCAAATACCAACCCTAAGCAAAATGAAAATGAAATCTAAAAATTTGGGAAGCTCCAAGGGAGGTGTTATTATTGTGGGGAGGCGGGTCACATCAAGAGGTACTGTAAGAAGATCACAATGGATGAGGCCATAGAAAGAGAGCAAGAGGCCCAAGAAAAAATTATGAAAGGAGAAGATTAGGAGTGTCAGGGGCTCTATCCCTTAGGGGACCCTATGAACCATCAACAAGAGCCCTTGATAAACCTAAATGTTGGTCCCTGAAATTTAAGTTTTGAATTTTTAGTTGACACGGGAGCAGATAGATCTAGTCTAAAAGAACTCCCGGTAGGTGTCCATATAGGCAATTGGACATGTGAGGTCATAGGAGCCGAAGGAAAGCCCTTTAGAGCCCCGATAACTGAAGGAGTAGAATTAAAAGGATATTTCAAGCAGTGTGTGGCTGACATGATTTATCTACCTCATCTGGAGAAAAATTTGTTGGGAAGGGATTTACAGGTTGAGTTAGGGGTAGGAATTATCCCAGGAAATGGTAAAATGGTTGTGCACATCATGAGGCTAACTGAAAGAGACTTAGGGGAAATTAACCCTCAAGTGTGGGTAGAAGAAGGGAAAACTGGTTTCCTGGACATCACACGAATAAATGTACAAATGCAAGAAGGGAACCACCCCCATCAAAGTGAAACAGTACCCAATATCAGCAAAAGGTAGAGAAGGTAAAACCATCGCCTAGCAGAAGGTATCCTGGAGCCATGCATGTCTCCCCATAACACCCCAATATTGGCAGTAAAAAAGGCAGAAGGGAAATATAGATTAGTGCAAGACCTAAGAGAAATTAACAAAAGAGCCACCGTTAGACACCCTGTAGTGTCTAACCCCTATATTCTGCTGAGCAAAATTCCAAGGGCGCATGCATGGTTCACCACCATAGACCTGAAAGATGCCTTCTGGTCATGTCCATTGGCTGAAAAGTGCCGGGACTGGTTCGCTTTTGAATGGGAGTATCCAGAATGGAAAAGGAAACAACAACTAAGATGGACCCGTTTACCCCAGGGATTTACCGAGTCCCTCAACCTCTTTGGACAAGCACTAGAGGAACTTTTGGAACAGTTCAGTCCAGAAGGAGAAACACAAGTCCTCCAATATGTAGATGATTTATTAATATCCGGAAAAGAACAACAGTCGGTCAGAGTAACTAGCATCAGACTCCTTAATTTTCTTAAAAAGGCTTAAAAGTGTCTCGAGATAAATTACAATTTGTTGAATCAGAGTTCATTTACCTTGGTCATATAATTGGAAAAGGGTACAAGAAATTAAGCCCTAAAAGAATTTCAGGCATTTTATCTTTTTGGACCCCAAAAACTAAGCATGACATTAGAAAATTTCTAGGTCTCTTTGGATATTGCAAATTATGGCTAAATAAATATTCGCTAAGTGTTAAATTTATGAAAAATTGGTAGGCCCCGAACCTATACATTGGACAGTCCAATGTGAAGAACAATTAAAAGAATTAAAGGAAAAATTATGTTCAGCTCCAGTTTTAAGTTTACCAGATCTTAAAAAGGAGTTTGATCTATTGATCTATTTACTAACACCAAAGGAGGAGTAGCTTATGGGGTATTAACCCAAGAGTGGGGAGGTTGTCAAAAACCAATTGTATACCTTTTGAAATTGTTAGATCCTGTGGCACAAGGATGGCCGCTATGTCTCCAGGCAATTGCAGCCGCAGCTATTCTAATAGAGGATGCTCAGAAGTTAGTATTACAAGGAAAAATCAAAGTACACGCACCACATGATATTAAAAGCATCCTAAGCCAAGGGGCCCAGCAGTGGCTAACAGAAGCCAGAATATTAAAATATGAAATCATATTAATGAATACAGATAACTTAGAATTAGTCACTTCTAAAAGTATAAATCCAGCTCAATTTCCCTCTGGGGAACCTCTACCAGAGCTGGAGCACAATTGCCTGGAGCTCATAGATTTGCAGACAAAAGTAAGAGAGGATCTAGAAAGCACACCATTACCTTATGGAGAAGTTTATTTATGTTTATTTATGTTTATTTATTTATTTATGTTTATTGATGGATCATCAAGAGTAGTAAATTGTAAAAGAGCATCCGGATATGCAGTAGTTAAAAGAGCAGAAAGCAAAGACCTAGAAGTTATAGAAAAAGGAAAGCTACCATCCAATTGGTCTGCACGATGTTGTGAAATCTATGCGTTAAAGAGGGGGTTAGACTTATTAGAAAAGAAGTCAGGAACCATCTATACTGATTCCCAATATGCGTTTGGGATAGTCCATACCTTTGGAAAGATCTGGGAAGAGTGCAGGTATTTAAACTCGAAAGGGAAAGATCTAGTACATAAAGACTTAGTAAAATCAGTATTAGAATCCTTACTTAAACCAACAGAAATTGCGGTAGTACACATAAAAGGGCATCAAAAAGGAAATGCCTTGGAAGAAAGGGGAAATCAGTTTGCTGATCAAATAGCCAAGAAGACCTCATTAAGTCCAGAAAACCCTATGAAAGTTTTTAAATTGAATGAAACACCAGAGAAATCAGAAATTAAAGGGCCCACTTTCAGCGAGGTGGAACTAGAAATGATAAAATAGTTAAAAATACGCCAAGGAAACCAAGGAGAATGGCCAATGAGGGATGGGTGCAAATTTCTAAATAAAGCCTTAGCCTGAAAATTATTATCAGAAATACATTAATTGACCCACTGGGGTGTCCAAGCATTATGTGATCACTTCCTCAGAGAAAACTTCTGTGTTGGAATATACGATCTAGCAAAATCAATAACTAAAGGGTGTTTAATTTGTCAAAAAGCAAATCAGAAGGTTATGCAGAAAATCGAATGTGGGGGAAGAGAGTTGGTCTTAAGACCATTCCAAAACGTTCAGATAGATTTCACAGAGATGCCCCCAGTCCAAAAATATAAACATTTATTAGTCATAGCAGACCATCTTACTCACTGGGTAGAAGCCTTCCCCACTATCCAAGAAACATCAGAAGTAGTCATAAAAATAATCTTAGAACAAATTATCCCCAGATACGGGTTAATTAATAACATCGACTCCGACAGAGGCCCACACTTTACGTCACAGATACTACATCGAGTTATCGGAGCACTGGGTTGAAATGGAGGTTACACACTCCATGGTATCCCCAGAGCTCTGGACGAGTAGAAAGAACGAATAAAACCTTAAAAAATGTATTAACAAAATTAATCGAAGAAACCCAAATGAATTGGCTAAAAAGTTTGCCCCTTGCCCTACTATGCATAAGAACTAGACCGTGTGCTGACATAGGAGCTTCTCCCTATGAAATGATGTTTGGGCTCCCCTTTTTAATTACACCCTTTAGTTCAGCCAGTTACTCAGGAGAAGCGGCCACACAAGAATATTTGAGAATTATTGGAAGAACTTTAGAGAGTCTGAGGAAAAAGGGATACCTACCTCAAACATCTCCCCTAGATTCAGATGCCCATCAAATAAGCCCTGGGGATTGGGTTCTTGTTAAATCCTTTAGTCACACCTCTCTGTCTCCTAGGTACGAAGGCCCCTATCAAGTCTTATTAACCACTCACACTGCTGTAAGAACTAAAGAAAGGGCTTGGACTCACATCTCCCAAGTAAAAGGACCAATTCCACCTCCCACCGGTGAATCAGACTCCACAATACCCCAACAAGAAACACCCGAATGGACTATTACAAAAGGCCCTACGGACCTCAAATTCACCTTTAAACAGAGGGAAAAGAACAGTTAAAAGGATCTGAACAGCTCCCGTTTGAATACAAGGTTTTACAATAACTCAGTCTACTTGTTTAAAATAACTCTTGTCATTGTTATAACGTTACAATTCCCCTAGTTTGGTATAGTTCTTGTTGTCACATAATTGTCATATAAGTTTCCAATCAGTTAAAAAAAAAGAAAAATACATTCTTCTCCAATTTTCACTTAGTTCTCCGTCCTAGTCCTTAAATTAAAAATAGGAAGCTAATTCTCCTACAGAACACTTCCTAAGAACCCCTAAATTAATATGCTAAAAAAAGAAAAAAAACCAAAACTCTGGGGAATTAAAATCTTACCCGAGGGGATCCCCACCCCCAAGAGGCAAGCCCGGGTGAGACTGAGAACAGTTCATACCGGACTCTTGGGAAGGGTGTTGCTGGTCTTGCTAATAAACAATCTAACAAGCAGTGAAGAAACTAAATGCAACAAATGCTACCACCCATTACATGATGGAGAGACTCAAGAGTCTCTAATTAGGATCCACACCAATGTAAACCCCAGTTGTTTTAACTACTCCCAAATTTCTACTTGTCAAGAAAGTGGAAAAACCTATTGGATTGCCAAAAATACTGCCACTTTTTGGCAGCGGTTGCTTGGGGAGTGCCTTATAGAAGAAGCTTGGTTCTGTTTTGAACATAAAAGTAATCAAGGAGAACTAATAGATTTAATCAAAGAAAAACAATTAGTAATAAATACCAAAAAAGAAGACGAATTAGAAATACCCCTAGGGAAAAATTTATTCATAGATTTAGTTGAAAGAATAAGTAAAGAATTAAACATAACAAACTGTTGGGTATGCGGCAATACACAGATGTCAGAAATATGGCCTTGGGAAGGAATTAGTTTAAGCCCCTTAGAAATTCTAAAATGGAAGCAGACTAACCAAACATATCAATTACCTGGACAAAAATGGGAAAAAGAACAGTGGAATTTAAGATCTAAAGTTATCGGAGAAGAATGCATTAAAAGAGTTGGAAATCAACATAGAACTTTTGTGGGAACGATGCCCTGCAAAAGGTATCTAACCACAAAGAATTCAATTACAAGGTGGATACCTCAAGAGCCAAAAAAGTATTGGACAATGAATAAAAAAGAAAAAGGTTGTGTCTACCACGAAAGATACAATTTGTATGAATGTGATGAGAAAAAAAGAAATCCCTTTTGGGGATTAGAAGAATTATCTAAATATTGGACATGTCCCACAGAAACAAATCAAACCTTTTGGGCAGCACCTGAGCATCTGTTTTGGATATGTGGTGATACTGCATACGCCAATCTTCCCGGAAATTGGGCTGGAAGCTGTACAATTGGAATTATAAAACCAGTATTTTTCCTACTGCCAAAAGAATCAGGGTCAAAATTGGGAATTCCCTTGTATGATGATTTTAAAAAGGCTAACAAAAAAAAAAAAAAAAAGAAATGTAATTAACCTAGGAAGCACCCAAAAGTGGGGTGGGGAGATCTGGACCCCCAAGCGAATTATAGAAGTATATGGGGTAGCTACGTGGGCGCAAGATGGGTCGTGGGGGTATCGTACTCCCATCTATATGCTAAACCAAATTATTAGACTTCAAGCAGTATTAGAAATAATATCAAACAGAACAGCTCTTGCATTAGACCACATCACTGAGCAGTTAACCCAAACTCAAGCAGTGTTTTATCAAATTCGACTTGCAGTGGATTATTTATTGGCAGACGAAGGAGAAATATGCGGAAAATTTAATACATCTGAATGTTGCTTAGAAATAAATGATAGGAGTGAAGTAGAAGAAACATCTCTAAAGAAATTTGGAAAGTGGCATTTGTAGGAACCCAACAATGGACCCCCCTTAACAGACTGCAGCTGGCGGGTAATTTCTGGTTGTTTAAAACCAAATGGTGGAAAAAGGTAGCCTTTTTAATGCAGTGGTAAGCTTCCTATTTTTACCAGAATTATCAACTCCACCATACAAACTAGCAAAATAGCAAATATAAGTGATCAAACAAAAACCAAAATTATGATGGTAGAAACCCAAAACCCAGAGCCAAAGAAATCTTTAACCAGTACCTAGAATTACAAAGGTTATATCCTCCAGAAACCGAAACTTTTAATTGATGCAGTCTAAAAGACTTATCAAATAGATAGAGGAAGTATTGTAGTAAATGGTCTCAGTTAAAAAGTTAAAATTGTTACTTATCTTATTGTTTCAGTCACAGTTCTTACTTCTGGTTTATCCAGTATGACTCCAGTTCATTCTTTGATCAATATTGTTATATTCTCTTCCCCAGTTAAGTGTAGAATCCCTAGTTTACCCTCAAACTCCAGTTTATTGCACTCCCTTGTCCCAGTTACTCCCTATTTCCGCCCTCCCCCCTACCTCATTTCTGGCCCTGCTGCTGCCTGTCCATTAAGCCAGCGAAGCCTAATATGCAAAGTCTCTGAGACTCCCAGATACCATCACTAGCTAAAGTTCCAGTAGGAAGAAAAATCCTCGAGAGCTGCGAGCTAATACTGAATTTAAACTCCTAGACTACACTATCCAACGAGCCGTGTCATCAGCCACTGCAGAACATCGCCGTTCCCGCAGTTGTCCAATCGCCATCGTCTAAAAGGCGACCAGAAGGAATGACCACCCGGGACTGATGAGCCACCCTCCTCGAGTTCTTGATGTGCTTGTGAGGTTGGAATTCCCAATCCTGCCTTTGGACAGGATTGCACTGGAACCTCCTCACTGGCGTTGAACTGGCTTAGCAGCAGCAGCAGGCGTCGGCATCCCTGCAATCCCCCCATTTTTCTAATAAAAAAGCTGCTTTTAATAAAGGCTTTCGCCTTGTGTTTATTTGTAATGGGATAGAAGTCAGTTTGGCACCTTGGTGACTTACTTGTGTATTTAAGGACAGCCCATGTTGGTCTGAGGACAAATTACTGTTTGGGTTAATTCAGTATGTAAGCATATATTGATTGCACTTTTTTTTTTTCTGAAAACATACTTCAGTTTCATGACCTAATTTCAAGAAACTCCATCTTGATCTATGAGGTGGACCAACAGATGAGAAAATTTGTTAAATGACAACAGAAGCAGGAAACAAAACCAAGAGACCATCTGATGTGGCTGCTGGAGTCTGGGCTAGCTCAAGGAAGACACCAGTGCCACACCAGGTGTGGGGAACTGCCCCAGTATGGGATTTCCTGAGGGTAGAACCTTTCGAGCCATATGCACAATGGTGCAGTGTCTTTGACCAGTGTCAAGAATTGGATGAAGGAGAAAGAGAAGACTGTTGTGAAGCTCCAGCATGAAATACTTACTGGAGCTGACAGGCTCAGGAACAGAAGAGCACCAAACTGCTGTGTGCATGAGATTAAATACAGTGGGTGGGTGCAAACAAACAACCAATGGGGAATCCGTGGGGGAGGAGTGAAGGGTGGGGTCTTACAAAGCATGAACCAATGAGGGAGGCAGAGGGAGGAGAATTGGTCACATGGGCCAATGGGGTGTCGAGGAATAGGGGAATTCCAAAGGGGTGTTGTAGTCAGGCATTGGTTCAAGGTGGAATTGACAGGGAAGGTTCAAGAACAAAGGGTTGGGTTACAATGACAGGCAGGGAAGGAGCTGGAAGAAAGGGCGATACAATAAAAGGGGATACAATAAAAGACAGCTCGAGGATACAACTTGGACAAACCAGCTCTGGGGAAAATATGCCGGAACATAGGGATAAACTATTAAGCATAAAACTGTGAACAATAAACTATTTAAGATAAATGCAGGCCACCATCTCCAAGAAGTCCAGAGATGTAATGGATTAATACAATTATGAGGAAAACGATAGTTTGATCCACAGCTTTAGAATCCTGGATTTACTGGGGATGGGACAAGTTAGTGCCTCTAATCTTTATTTCCACGAAACACTCATGCATTCTATTGCAAAGCAACTCTAATGAAATACTAATTTCCTTGTACATTGATATCTGAGTCTTTTTCACAGGGCTCGCAGATATAACAGATACATGAGAGTTTTGCAGTGTCCTAGAGAAGCAGTCAAGAAGTTAGGCAGTATGTCCTGAAGATCCTAAAAATCTATTATATGCAATGATAACAAATCCATGGCTGACAGATACAAAAACAAATCTTATGAGGAACAGCTGAGGGAGCTGAGATTGTTTAGTTTGGAGAAGAGAAGGCCGGGGGGGACCTCATGGCTGTCTACAACTACCTGGATGGAGATGATAGTGAGGTGGGGGTTGTCCTCTTCTGCCATATCTCAAGTGAAAAGGTGGAAACAGCCTTAATTTGTACCAGGTGAGGTTCATGATAGATATTAGAAAAAGAAATCACTGAAAGAGTAGTTAGGCATTGAAATATGTTTGCAGGGAGGTGGCGGAGTCACCATCTTTGAAAGTGTTCAAGAGGCATCTGCATGTGGCACTAGGGGATATGGATTAGATTTTTTACCAAACATCTCTGTAAGTGAAAACAGCTCCTGAGTCAACATCTGACTATCTTTCAGAATCATCACATTACATAAACTGATTAAATGCTAATGCTAGAAGGCAATGTGAATGCAGCATGAAATGCTGATACACAGACTGAAGAGTTCGTGGTGTCTGTTTATTTATTAAGCTACAACAACATATTCAATTGCATAGATAGAACAATTTTGCTCTAATTGAAAAATTGTCTATGTCATAAGGATATAAATCACACTAGAAAAAAATGGGCACATGTGCTGGTTTTGACTGGGGTGGAGATAATTTTCTTCAGAGTAGCAATATGGACTATGTTTTGGATTCATGATGAAACCAGTGTTGATGGCACAGACATGTTTTAGCGGTTTTTAAGCAGGGTTTACACATCATCAAGGCCTTTTCTGCTCCTTACTCCAGGAGGCTGGGAGGGCACAAGGAGTTGGGAGGGGACACAGCCAGATTAGCAGACTCCAATTGAATAAAGGGATATCCTATCCCATATGACATTGTGTTTAGCATATAAACCTGGAGGGAGAAGAAAGAAGGGGGACATTCCGAGTGGCAGAATTTGTCTTCCTAAGTCACCATTACATGTGATGGATCCCTGCTGTCCTGGGGATGGATGAACATCTAACACCTGACTGCCCATGGGAACTGGTGAATAAATTCCTTGTTCAATTTTTCCTCTGCGTTCAGCTTTGCTTTACGTATTGAAGTGTCTATATCTCAATCCACAAATTTTCTCATTTTTACTCTTCATATTCTCTTCTGATCCTACCAGGAAGTGAGTGAGTGAGTGAGTGAGTGAGTGGCTATATGTCCTGGTTTGAAGGACAGGTGTCTGCCAAAAAAGGCAGAAGCTTCTCTTTGAAATGGAGAATGTAATCCCCCTCCCTCCAAATTATTATAATTTTGAATTTACGGAACTCTCAGGTAAAGATATGGGAATTAGGAATAACAGTTCTTTACTAGGAAAATTAAAATAAAAATACAGTATTACAAAGAACAATCCCAAAACACTGACAGAGTCAAAATACAACCTGACACCCTGTCAGTCAGGGTGTTGGTAGCAGTCCCATTAAATGGTGGCTACAGTCCTCCTGCAGTGGCAGATGTGGTTCAGCTGAAGCAGTGCTCCTGTAGAAGGGTGCAGTTTTCCTCTGAAGATCCAGGGATGTTTTGGAAAGGTCCAGTGTTCCTCTGGAATCCAGTGGAAAGACAGTATCTTGCTGTCCAAAATCTCAGTTTTTATCTGGGTAGGAAAGGCTTGGCTCCTCCCCCTGACTGGAGCATCTCCCAATGGGATGATGTAATTTTATCAGTCATACAGTGGGACTTAATGGCCCAGCAGCAGATGATATCTTCCTGGAGGGAGGATGGGTTGTGGAAAAGATAAAGATGATTGCCCCAGCTAGTCTTAAAGATGGTCCATTAGCAGATGGTATGTGCCACGGAGATAAGGGCCACTGCCTCACTCGGCTTCAACAGATGGTGACAGAATACACATTTCTGGTCACATCCTGTATTGCAATCCACTACACTGTGTAGGGCCCAGTGGCCCTCTGGGATAAACCACAACAGCAGACTAGTCCCTGAAATGTGTATCATTAGTTGCTGTATGCAACTTAGTGTACAGCTTAGTGAAAGTCAATTTATGAAGTGCAGGTAAAATGGAGAGGTTCTTTATTTTCAATTTGAAAACAGATAAAATACAGGAATAAAACATCAAGGCTGACTGAGCATGTAGTGGAATAATAAAAGAAACAGACTGAATACAGTTTCTAGAGTTCAAGATTTTTTGAGTTTTAAACAAACAAACCTTTCCTTAGACCTTTTCTGAAAACTAACTCACTAAGAGCTCAGGGTTTCCAGTGATCTCTTTAGTAGACACAAAACTTTTCTGTCTATTATTCTTCTCTTCCTGTGTCTCTGTAACTCTTCAAAAGTCAAAGACAGTCTTACTTTACTGGGAATAATTTTGGCTTCTGTACAGTGGCTCCTTATATGTGAACACAGCTTGCAGCTGTAAGTCCTTCTCACTCTCACTAGGTAGATGTCACCAAGTCACTGCACCAGAGCATATAACTCCACCATTGTCCCATTTACAGAAAGCTTGTTTAAGGAGAGAACTAGGCTCTCTCTATAAAATTTGAAAACCTAGCCTTGAGAAATGAAGCCTGGAATGTTGCTATCACAATTCATTTATGGATTCTGCAACCGCACCATAGGAGTGGAGGCTTTCCTCAGTGGATGTACAGAGTCTAGAACACAGTGGGAAAAGGTTTATTTGCTGCAAAACTGTTTTATTGGTGAGATAGGTGTTTTCCTCATGCACCTAGATTGCACTTGGTAACAGGTATATAAATACCTTTTGCCTGAAGACATGTTGCCAACTTTAAAACTGCTTTCCCTCTTGGTCTCTGGTGCTTTCTGCTTTCCTTTCTGATCGCTGGCAGAGGTGATCCTAACAAGTTATTTGCTATTGTGGAGAGTTACAATAAAAGCAAGCCCTGTAATTCCTTCTGTAATACAAAGCTATGATTCTGGCTTTTGATGTTTCACTTCAGGCCTTTAGACTGATTTGAGGTGCTTGGAAGTTTTGTAGCCTTTGAGGCGCAGGAGTATGTGTATTGTTTGTCCAGAACTAAGTATCTGCCCCATCATTGCTTCCAGTCACAGAATATGGAGCTTATTGAACACTATAAATTTTTCCAGTTTCATATACTAATTGTTAGCAATCCCCTTACATATAGCTATGGCCTGCAGCCCAACTTGAAATGAGGAACTTTGGTGGCCCTGACCTTGTAGTAAGGTTTTAAGAGATATGATCCTTAACATTCTTTTAGCTCATGCCTGAAAGGCAAATGCTGCTTCCACTAAAGAGTTAGAGTATCGTTCCAACAGCAGCACACTGCATGGAGAAAAATGACAAATACATTAATCAAGGCCTACAAGAGAAACAGATTGTACCTGTGTGAGTGCAGCCATACTATGAAAATTAGTCATTTTTCCCTAGTCATAAGGGGAGGTATAACTCTTACCTAAAATAACTTTCCAAGCACTATTAATTTCACCTAAAACTGAACTGTGAGTAATTCCCACTGTTACAATCAGCCACAAATGACCAAGCATAACCTCCTTCTGTAATGTGACCAGCTCCTTTGGGACTAATGCTATCTGATTTTACCTCACCTTCCAAGTCAGTTGCTCCACCTAGATATGACTGCTTCTACCTATGGTATGAACAGAGGGGAATATTCTCCTTCCAGGAAGAGGAAGAGTAAAATAGTAATAAAAGAAGGAAGAGTAAAAAAAGATTTTAAAAAGAGATTGTAAGTCAAAGAAGTTGCAGGAATCCCTTAAGAAAATGTTCAGATGTGGCCTTTCCAGTTTGTGGAATCTTCAGAAGACCATAAAAGATTATACCACCTGAAGTTTCACAACAGAGCACATACCATTTTCAGAGGCTGTGTATCATGACATTACATGCTCACTGTCAGAATATAGTATATTAGTCACTGTAAACTCAGTAGTTTTGCTGATGCATTTTTTTAAATACCTGGCTTTTTCTCATTACAAAACTTTTAGTTTAAATACATTACTTTGTCCTATTAAAATATTGTCCTGGCTGAGTCTGAATCATGTCTAATGCAAGTACAAGGGTACACACACCCTTGGGAAGTTGATCTGTGCAGTAGCCACTGGTTGCAGAGAAACTTTTGGAAAATTTTGAAAACTTTAGAAGCCTCTCTTGAGAGCTCTTATTTGGTCCAATGTTCTATGTCTCCCTTAGGACCACTTTCCAGGCAGATCACATTAGCTGGGTTTATTTGTTTTGGATAGTAGCCAGGATTCATGGGTCACTAGGAGGGTGTTTCGTACTCAAACGAGGTTTACAGGGTTCCATCTCAATTCTACCAAATATTAGAATTTGATCAATGTGTTACTGACAACAAACTTTAATGAAATCACACATGAAACAACATTAAATGCCTTAAGGAACAAGATATATATTGTAAAAATTAATCAGGTTAAATGCACACATTCTGCATAAGGAATATGTCATTATTAGCTATACTTTACAGAACAGATATAATAAGCAACAGGTGGTGAATAAATAGAACAATGCAGTGTACCACTAAGTAATGAGCTTTAGCTGTAGTAGTCTTTAGTGCTGTTGTCTGTAACCACTATATCTTGTTGATTGCACTGAAATAGAAAGGTCAGAATATACTTTTAAAATATTCCACTAAAAATGGAATCTATTGATTTGATATAGTTTAAAATAACATTATCACTAACAGTGGTTCTTAATCTTTAGGATTAATTTTAAGTCATGGATTATTTGAAAACTTCTTTTGTTGATTTCCTATTGGTTGAGAAATTTTAAATGGGTATGGTCATTTGAAAACCTGACGCATCAGTTATATGATTTAATACTGAACATATCATTAGCCTCCCATTATTTGGGAGATTACCTCTAGGTCATTTTGGTGCACTTAAAAAAGGAAAAGACCATCATTAGACTCATGGTTATAAATCTTGTAGCAAATGTAACTCCTACACTTGTACTTCAACAAAAAACAGATTATGTCAGATACATACTAATTAATTTCAAATAGTAAATAGATTAATTAACTTGATTTTTTTAACTTGGTGTCCCTTGGTTTTTTTCTCAAGCACAGATTAGTTATAAATCTGTCTAACTTGTTATTTAAACTGAGTTTATGAGTGGTCACATAAATGAAATAGCAGTGAACATAAAGGCAGTATTGCTGAATATTTACTAAAAGCTTTGCAGAGGTTTATTCTTTTTGCTTATACAAGTTTTCTTCATTAATTTAACTCTACTAACTTTGGCAGAATTGCCCTTTGCTGCCATAAATCAAGAAGAGTACTGGGTGTCTGACAGGGAGAGGTGTGACTGAGGAACAGCAGGCTTTTACATCCTTCTGGTGTATGACTGCTACAGTGAAGGGATGGATGAAGGAGAGAAGACAAAAGCAGAGAAGTAGAAGCAGAAGCACAGCTGGGAAATGGGTTGGTTTGCATAGGTACCCAGACTCTGGGCCTGCAGTTATGCCTACCACTTAAGGGTTAAACTACAACACTATCCATCCCACAAACTCATTGTCATGCCATTTGCTAGAACACAGTTACGTTGCTGACAACAGACTAGCTAGTCAGTGAACTGTGGTTATACAGACAAGCTTGTAGGTAGGTCTGACCTACCTAACAGACCTGAGGTATTTTCATAATCTCTGCATCTTGTCTCAGATGACTGTGCTGCATCTGTCTCTCAGCACAGTCCTGTATGATTGGAAGGGTAGAGATAACAAAATAAAACCACTTTTGTTTTTTACCTCTGCAGACTGCCACAAAGACAATCATCACAGGGTCTCCAAAGTACAGGCAACATAGGGCAAAATAACTCCGAACAGTTAGTGATATACCAAGAATCCTGAGATAAGTTTCCAGAAATCAGAGCTCCTGACATTAGACATTTTGCACTGCAATTTAGCTCAAGTGAGATTAAGACTATCTGGTATTATATATATCTTGGAGTCAGAGTGGGCACTGGAGCCAGAATGGGCACTGGGAGCCATGAAAGCACATTTCTAATAATCCCAGCTCTCTGAGGAGTATCCCCACTTCAAATACCCAACCTACAGAATAGACCTAACAGTAAATATAGTTATTTACAATAAAAATAAGGCATTCAATGCTGAGTAAAGGAAAGGCATTACATTATTGTCTCCAAAATATATTTGTTGAAGTTATGTTTCCCCACTGTGGAGATTTCTTAAAAATAGTAGAATTCAGGTTTAACTCAAAGAAGTTATTGCAAAGGTATCTATCAGTGAGCCTTTTTTAAACTCTGCAAATTTGTTTTTTTTCTTAACTCATGCACGCACATGATTTTTAGGTACACTGACATCTTCTGCTTTACCATGTGGTAGTTAAAAAACATTAATTCAGTTCTAGCACAACCAAGACTATAGCTCATGCAGTTTTCGCTGTCTTCTTGGGCTAAGAAATTCTTGTTCTGCTTTGAGGCTTACAGTGGGAATTATGCAATTTTTTTCTTTTTCATTGTTTCTTAAAACAGCCTATTCCCTTGGAAAAATGACATTGTTAGACATACTGGTCGAATCTGAAAAAATTACTCAAGGGAATGCTGGTGGCTCAAAAATGGAATGTAATGAAAGTATACTTTCTGCGAGTTTTCTTTACAGAACTCCATGAGGTGATCAGAATACTGACTGCACAGTGATGGAGGGTTTCTTGTGTTCTGTAAGCCTTCCCTATAAGTATTTTCCAGACAGATCTGCCATATGATGTCCCAAATCACAAGAGAAGCTTAACCACTGCATGTGTAGGAGGAAGACACACTTATTTAGAGGTTGAAACCTTTGATAGTTGAAGCTTATAGGACCCATTTGGAGTCTCCTTGCCATGACTGTATTTAACCTAGTGGGTCTGAAAACATGTCCAGGCTTCTTGACCCAAGGATGTACCTTCTTATATCTGCACTACAATGAAATGAGATACGTGAGTTTCTCTGGAATTGGTTTCTTCAGAAGAAACTTGTGTATCTGAGTCAGAATAAAGCCATACTACCTTTCTAACAGATTCCTCACTTTTGAGAGTCAGATGACCCTCGTATATATTACTGACTGCACTCATTCCTTAATATATTTGAAGATTAATCAGAAGTGTATTTTTTTTTTTTAACTTTGAAATTTCATCCAGATGCCAGGTATTTTTTCCTCCTTTTGAAGATCTGTCATCAACTGAGCTGGGAACAGTATTTTCCCTAAACCTTCTCTCTTTATCACAGACTTTAGAAAATTTGCTGTAGTCTTGAAAAGAATAGATGGAAATCTAAAAACATATACCAATGGCCTATTACAAGAAGATATCAAAACCAAATTTGAGGATTAAAAATCTTTTTAGCAAAAAGAAAGAGCAAATAGTTGCCATAATGACAGTCTTCAGAACCATTCCCTTTGTGATACTTGGATTCTGAGGCCTGAGTAATTTTTCTACCTTGTAATTTTGAGAAGATTAAAACTTCAGTACTGCAGCTGTTTTCTTCAAGGGAATCTATGGCTGTGGAATTAGAATACATATGGTAATGCTACATTAGTGTAGTATTATTCACATCACTATAGTTAAACTTGGGTCAGCACTTCCTTTTAGACTCTGTGAAGTTAGGGTTTGTCCATGCACATTTCCTTTTAGCTGACTTGGAACATGTGGCTCAGCCTTACAACTATATTTGCTTATTTTTTTGCAAAGCTGTTTGAAAAAGCTCTGATCAAAAGCTCTTAATCTTGTGGCTAAGTGTTGTAGCTCTCATTTCAAAATATGTGGCATATTTAATTGTCACTGAAACCCTTTCTTGGGTTTGTAACTTCAGAGACAATATGTTACTGGAATTAAAGTATTAACATAAAGATTTTTTTCACTTAAATTACTCTCCATTGGCTTAGCTGCCCCTATAAATGCATCTTGTTAGCACTCAAAGTGGTGGGGGAAGGTGAGATACTCTGGTTTTCCTCTTAATCAGCTTTATTCTATTTAGCAGCCTTCAAATCTAAACCCCTTTGAACATGGAAAATGCAAATATTCAGTTATTGAATCCTTTAAAATAAATTTGTCCATTGGAGTCTTATCACACTTGTCATGGTTTAACCCAGCCAGCCACCAAGTCCCACACAGCTGCTCGCTCACTGCCCCACCAGCAGGATCTGGGAGAGAATCAGAACGGTAAAGCTGGAAAACCCCTGGGTTGAGATACACACAGTTTAATAAGGAAAGCTAAAGCCCCACACAAAAGCAAATGAAACCAGGAATTAATTCATTGCTTCCCATGGGCAGGCAGATGTAGCCATCTCCGGGAGAGCAGGGCCCAATCAGACATAATGGTGGCTTGGGAAGACAAATACTCCAAATGTCCCTCCCCTTCCTCTTTCTTCTCCCACTTTATATACTGAGCATGATGTCACAGGGTCTGGAATATCCCTTTGATCATTGGGGTCACCTGTCCTGGCTGTGCCTCCTCCCACCCTCCCAGGCACTCCCATCTCCCCTGCCAGTGTGGCAGTAAGAAAAGCTGAAAAGGCCTTGGCTCTGTGCAAGTCCTCAGCAAGAACAAAACCGTCTCCACATTATCAACCCTGTGCTCACACAAATCTCAAACACACCCCCATGCCATCCACAGTGAAAACAATTAGCTCTACCTTTGCCAAAGCCAACACAATACCTCATGACGCTTCTGAAATCCCAGAGAGTAGAAACATAAGGCAGTGTTTATAAATATTAGCTTCTCCAAACACATCCAGCTTCATTCAGAAAAATCATTATTTGTTTAGATAGAGCTCTGTGGTTTCACACCTTTCTACTTTTGAACCCACTGGTATATTTTTCTGTTGTAATCAGGTGTTGATATTTTCCTAAGCATTACCTCAAGTGAGCCAGAGAAAGATGACAAATGAGTGACAGAAAGGAGAAAATGTGCTTTTCACGAGCCCTAGTTTATTTGGGCCCCATAGCCATTGTCTGTGCTTCCTCCTCAGTAGAAAACAGCTGGAATGACTTTTATAACCTGGTTTGGCAATGCACTATATTCCAATGACCACAAAGTATGCCCTAAGATTGGGCTTAATAGAAAAGTAGCTTGGAGATTACATGTGAACACTTTTCTGTAATAGTTTTATTGGGAAATATTATTAATTTGACCTGCTTCTTAGATTCTGGGTAATTTTAATCTAGCCAGTAAAAAAAATAAGTATATGCACAACTCCCTTTTTTTTTCTCTTATGTCTAGACTGTATTCCCTTTTCTTTTCCTACAAGTGGCAGAATGGTAAGGCCTTGCTAAAACCTAAAGTGTCAAGTATTGTGACTCATTTGGTCAGTTTAAAGTAACTAACTCCTAGTTTGCATATGTTCTCCATAGGCAGTCTGAATCTTCCAGTCATGATGACACTCTCTGCTTACCTTTACTTGTGACAGGTAGTTACAAAATCTGCCAAAAATTTTTCAGTTGCATAAATATTGTATGTACGTAGAGTACAAGGATGTCCATTTCTACCTATTAAAAGTAAAGCATACACACTAATCACACAGAGGAATTTAGATTTCTGTGGTTTTGATAAAATGCCTTGTTTTTAAGTCCCATGTTTTACCTTATTGGAAAGATAGTTTATTCTCAGATGTTTAAGCACACCTTTTTACTCCTGGTTAAAATGAAGTTGAGTTCTCTCCTGCAGTGTCCATTGTGACTACTGGTGGTGTTTCCACTTTAAAATCTGCAACCACTCAGAAGATGTCAGACTCTTTCTTAGCCTTGGCTGCATCTGAAAATTAGTCCAGCTAATCCCTAAATGGAGAAAAAACTGTGCAGACAGTGCAATAGCTGCAGAGCAGCAGGACTGGGAGAACTTGGCATAAAAAAGGCTCGTCAAGCAGGAATTCTTTGTTCTTTATTTTTCTGAGGGATGAAACCTTTGGGTTTTTTTACCAGCCTCCCATAAATTTTATGCTTCCACTGACAGACAGTTGGCTGCAGCTTCCATCAGCACACTCTGGACATTGGCTGTAGAATTTCTTGAGTATAGCTTTAATCATGTCTGCTATCAAGAGAGCTGTGGATATATATATGGAATTTGGTTCAAGCTCCACTATTGTCCATGTAAGATACAGGCAAACTTTGTGTGTGTTTGTATGTGTCATTGGATACTGCTGGGAGCCAGGGGAAAAGCAGCCTTGAAGCCTTGGGCTCCCAGCCGTATCCAACAATAATCCTGTGCAATCCTTAATATTTCCTAATGTCCCTATGCACTCTTTTTCTCATATCCTCTTCAACTTGTCCGTTTTTTTGCCAAATCTGGCATTTTTGAAATCATTTATGTAGTTGAAAAATGGGTATATCGTATATTGTAATAATTCTGTATAACATGGAGTAGGATTGTCTTTGTACTTAACACAAGGGTTTAATTTTACATCCACTCTGCATGGTTGTAAAAACTACAGCAAGTTTAAGACAGAGGCTTTCAGTATCTATACTTCTGTCCCTTTATTTTGGACATTAATTTGTCAAACAATGTATCTGTCTTCACAAGAATTACAATGATATGCTGCCCACACTGAGTTCTTATTGTCTTTCTTGCCTTCTATTTTTGACATTTTTTCAATAAGGGATATCTTTCTTATAGTCTGGCCTGTAAGGATTTATATGTGGTAGGACTTGCTGTGGCTTCCATAACAAAATCCATGGTCTGCATTTTGAAGTTAGGGTGTACAATGTGTGAGTGAAGAACTGAGTGAGAGCTACAGACAAGGCAAATTGCCAATGGAATACCCCAGCTTTCAACTAAAACTCCACCTTTTTCACAGCTTAGATACCCTACTCATCAGGGAGGCACCTACTCCTGCTTGACACTTAGAGCTCTCAATCCTCTCCAGAAGTGATGCATCTATGTTCTTGAAGACAAACTCTACGTCATTCTTTCCTTCAAAAACCTGTCTGGAAGTGACATTATTCTCATTTAGATAGTATACCTTATTGGAGACATTTTCCATTCTACTGTTTAGAGTTGACCATATCTTTCACGTGGATGAAATGCCATTTGACCAAATATATAAATAAACATTGGAAAAGAGATTATCTCCCTGTTTCCTTTGTGTAGATGAGCCCTTTTTGTATCAAGACACACAACATCATTCACACTTTGTTTCTTTCTGGATCCCAAATAATGCTTTTTTTTGAGCACAGGGAAGGACACTCAAGAGAAAGCTCAGAAAGTTCTCAGCCCCCCAAAATAGGCTTGTATCACATTTCTGTTTACAGCTCATGTGAAGAACATGCACAGGAGTTCTCTCCTATTCTAGGAAATACTGTATGTGGCACACAGTGTACAGACACACATTCATCAGTTCAAATTAGTTTATGTTTGTTACAAAATATTCTTATATAGCTTTTGTAGGCTTAACAAACCATCTTACAGTCGTGTATGCTGAAGCTGAACATAGTAGTAATTTTAAATTTTAAACTTCTCTTATGTAGGAAGATTCTGTATTAATAATAGCAGCTTCCAGATGATGTAGATGTATTTTTGTAATTTCTGAAAAAATAAAGATATATGCTAGTAATGTTTACAAATTTTTATTAACTGTTCAGAAAGAAAAAAATGCATTTGAATTTAACAGAGAATCAATTCTTGCTGCTGTTCCCTAAGCAAAATATATTTTTTACTTTGCTACTTAGGACATATTTTCAAAGGGAATAGAACATTACATCCCTAAGATGGTTCAGCAGAGGTGACAACAGCACATTTTCAAAGGAGTAAGATTTGAGGAGGGACTTAGAACAACCACAGTGACTAATTGTGTTTTAATTTTTATAATTTTTTTCTCTACAAGTCAGAGAAAAGGTGCAAGGACCTCCCAGTGCCTTGAGGACCACTCTCTTACCTGGAGATCTCACAAACCTGAATGGGTTGTGGTCTCTATTGTTTTGTACTTCATGTGTTCAGTACTCCTATGTGAATTTATATACTGCACTGCTACCTTCCAGAAACTGACAGTTCACTCTCATGTTGTAGAACTAAAAGATGCTGAATGAAATCAGAGAGACTCCTGCAAGCAGGAGGGGAAGGCAATGCAATGGACTGTATTCATTTAGTACTTCAGCATAAGGACTGGAAGATACTCAGTACAGAATTTGTATAGAAATGTGTACACAGATAGATATATAGGTAGGTAGGTGTGTCATAATATTAAGTAAAACAGGACTGGGGCAAGGGCTGGATCACCCATAGATCATTTGTCCATAAAAAGTCACCGAGGCTGCTGCAGCTTTCTCAGACATTGTCTAAGCCCAGTCTGAAAACAAGTGTGCCAGAGATTCTTCCTAGGAGACAGTTTGGCTGCTGCTCTTTGGAGAACTGCAGCTGTCCAAGACCAGACTGGTCATGCCATTTGGCCTCAGAACTACAAAATAAATGTTATAACCCTTACTCTGATACAGATTCCTTCTGGAATTTTCAAGTTTGAAGCCTGAAATTTAGGAGAGCCCAGAGTCTCATCCACATTGACAACATACAGATTTTGGTATGAAAATATAAAAATTAACTACCTGCTTTTTTTGTTGTCTTTTCAGGTAATTGAAATAGGTTAGGTGCAGATTGGTTGGTTCTTAAATGGACCATGGACTAGTGGAAGATGTTTAATACTTATTATGCTGGGTGTCTCAATTTTCACTACCATCTTCCTCCTATTCCAACTCCTAGGTCCAGGCTTAACATTTCATCTGAAAAATCTCAGTTACTGAGGTTTCATCGTCAATAAAACTCCAGCATTTTGATTTTCAAAATATTTGGTATCCCTACTTACAATCCTCTCAGGATTCTCTGGGTGTTGATCTGGGGTGCAGCTTCAGAAAGAAGGAGCACAAGTAGAGGCCTTTAGGGCAGCCAGAAACAGGTCAGCTTCTGAATAAGGAGACATCAATAAGCAAGAAACAGACTTGTTAACAAGCACCTCCAAATGGCTTTATGGAAAAAAAGAAAAATTTCAAAGGTTTGTTCCACACGGGGATAAATATAATGTGTACTAAAAAAAAATTTTCCTGACTTGCCCACATGACCTTGATCCCACAGGGAAAAGTAACAGTAAAAAAGAAAGCTATAACCTCAGTTAAACAAAAAAGCCATCATCTTTACTCTTGCCTTAGTTCTCCACTTTTATTACTTGAAGGTACTTACCTGATTAAAAAAAAATAGAAAGTAAAAACTCATCCTTTTTCTGATTTAAATCACTGTAGTTTATAAACCTGTGATATACAAAATCAGCAAATTTACACCTTCATAATATATTGATTGCCTCAGAAAAAACATTTCAACAAGAAACATTTAGAGATGTCCTTGAAGGGGCAGAATAGCACCAGTGCTAAAGTGCAGTTATTTGGTAGCTCAAGTCCAGTGGCTGACAGGGAGGACCTGCTGCTTTCAGCCTTCAGGCATCACATCAAGCCAGACAAACCACAGTGAAAGTTATTACCCAGACTTGATGCAGTACTTAATCCCTTTTCTGAAAGTGAAGATAACAGCTGATGTAATCTCTCATGAAATAAGCTGAATTACTATTCTATGAGCTAGGTATGCTACAAACAATTCTATCGGCTTTGTGTTTAAACGGTGAAGCAAGGAAACAGTGTTGTACAATAGTTAATACTTATTATCTTCAGAAATAGGACTTAATAACCATGAAAATATGATCTACCACTGAACTCAACCTCCATTTTATTAATTCTACTCTCCATTAAAAAGACATGACTTTCATTTTGCAAGATCAAGTTTCTTTCACATTAAATTTTCTCAAAACTGTTATTTTGAGACCACATGGTCTGAGTTTAAAGCATAGATACTTTAGTGCATATGTATATATTTACCAGAATATAGAACCTGTGTATGTTGACCTGTCTTGTGAGGGAAGCCACTTGTAACCATACAAAACCATTTTGTTTTTCCAGCACTTAATACAGAGCTACCTGACACTCTGATAGTAAAAGCTGTGGAGCTTTATGCTATTGTAAGGTTAGGATTTTTGAAAATATTTTGCTTATCAATGGAACAAAATGTTCTTCCTCCTTTGTGAACCAAAGAGAGGATATAGATATCCTAATACAAGATATTTCCATTCCAAATGATCCTTATATTTTTCCCCAGCTCTTTAAGATGCTATGGACCATTTCCTGCCAGGATGTTAGGCTCATGGCTTCTGTGCAGCTCTGCCCTGTGTGGTGCTGTAGAAATGTCACACTCTGGGTTGTTGCTAGTTGCTCCAAAAGATTTCTAGAAGCCATCTGCTTGGCACAGTGAATATGTTTGAGTCCTTGGCCATTGGGTAGTCCATGTGGAGACATTCACCTAAAACCACAAAGCATCTGAATCCCAGCAGAGGCCACAAACCTTCTCTCTTCACTGCAAGGCTTCAGGTCTGTTTTCTAGGTGTCTGATTTAGGCAAGACAACCAGTTTCTCAGACCTGTAGAGAGATAAGATCCAGAAAGAATGGAGTGATCTCACTTTAACCAAGCATGTGCCTCTAATGTGTGCCTTAGTATCACCTGAAGGGGTCAGGTTTCAACCCTTTCTGGTGAAAATTTGACCTGCCAAGTGCTTCAGACTCCTAATGTTATGGCTCATATTTGCCTTAGAAAATTTGGTATTTAGAGCTTTAGAATAACTTTTAAGGTTCCTAGAATATTCTGGACTCAGCCAGATTTTGTGTAGCCGAATATTTGTGCCTAATCTTTTTAATCTTTCATTTTTAATGAGGTAATTTGAAGCCCATCCCTCCTATTTTTTCTTCTCTGCAGAAGCTGATGCCTTTGCTATCTGAGTGAAGGCTGGAGAAACAGAGCTTCTGGTGAGCACGGGTCTGGGACTGGTCTCAGCAAGTCACAGTGTGAGGTTACCTGCAGCACTACTGCTTCTTCTAAGGCCACTGCCTGCTTGGTCTTCCTGTGTAGGAACCTTGCTAACAGTCTCTTGGAGGGCACTCCTGAAGGGCAAATGAGTCCAGGGAGGTTGGACATTCTTCAAGAAGGAAATCCTAAAAGCACAGGAACAGACTGTCCTCATGTGCCAAAGGATGAGACACTGGGGAAGAAGGCTGGCCTGGCTGAACACTGAGCCTTGGCTGGAACTCAGGGTGGGAGGGGAGAAATAGAGATTAATACCTTTAGAAGAAAGGGTAGATAACTCCAAAGGACTACAAGGGAGAAGATTGGAAAGGCCAAAGGTCAGCTAGAACTGGCCACTACTGTAAAGAACAACAAATGTTTCTATAAATACATCAGCAACAAATCAAGGCCTAAGGAGAATCTCCATCATTTAATGATGCAAAGGGAAACATAGTGATTGAGAATGAAGAAAAAGCTGAGGTACTTAATGCTTTCTTTGCCTCAGTCTTTAATAATGAGACCAGTTGTCCTTAAGGTACCCAGTCCCCTGAGCTGAAGAGAGGAAAGGGGGGCAGAAATAAACCCCTATAATCTAAGGGAAAAAGGTCAGTGATCTGTAGACCTCACACAAACACAAGTTTATGGACCTGGATGGGATTCACCCAAGGATGCTGAAGGAGATGATGAAAGTGCTCACCAAGCCATGTTTTATCAGTACCAGAGGCCTCAGCTGGATGGAGGTTCACAAATGTGATACCAATTGGCAAGAAGAATGGGACAGCAGGTCTTGGAAACTGCAGGCTGTCAGCCTGAACTCTGTGCTGGGGAAAGCTGTGGGACAGCTTATCTTGAGGGTGATGACATGGTACATGCAGGCCCTGCCTGACCAACCTGATCTCTTTCTGTGACAGTGTCCTACTTAGTGGAAGAGGGAGAAGCTGTTGGTGTTGTTCTACCTGGACATTAGTAGACTTTGACAGCATTTCCCACAGCCTTCACCTGGAGAAACTGGCTGCTTGTGGCTTGGATGGGTGTACAGTTCACTGGGTTAAAAACTGCCTGGATGACCTGCCATGGGTTCAGGGTAGAGTGGAAAAGCTGGAAAGTTACCCAGCAGAAAAGGAGACCTGGGGGTGCTGGTGCCAGCAGCTGAACATGAGCCAGGGTGTGCCCAGGGGGCCAAGAAGGCCAATGGCATCCTGGCCTGGATCAGCAATGGTGTGGGCAGCAGGAGCAGGGCAGGGATTGTCCCCCTGTCCTGGGCACTGCTGAGGCCACACCTCAAGTGCTGTGTCCAGTTCTGGGCTCCCCACAGCAAGAAGGACACTGAGGGGCTGATGCACATCCAGAACAGGACAGTGGGGTTGTTGAGGGGTCTGGAACACAAGTCCCATCACTGGGAGGAGTACACACTGGTTTAAGTTGGTAGCAGATTGTTAATCCCCTGCCCGCTTTTTGTGGGCCAAGAATGCCTCAGGTTCCAGGTATCCTATTGACAGTAGCAGGATTGTGTAGGTGTCAAAATCAAGCATCTTTGGTGTGTTATTAAGAAAGGTTAAAGCCACAAATGCATTCTGCTTTTGATTCTTCACATGACTGAGAAAGAATTCCCTGCAGCAGCAATAAATGTTTCTATTTCAGCTGTAAACTAAAATGAGAACGCTTTCCTTTTACTGTCCAGTTCCAGAGTATGTATTCAGACTTTGGGCTATTTACCCAAAAACTTGTTAAAAATCTCAAATACCATGAGCTTTATGAAATGCAATCAGGGCACTCCCACTCCCCAAAGAGCAAAATCCAAAGATCAGAACAAAATACTTGAAGGAGAAGAATGCAGACTCAGCTGTCTTATTTGTCTGTTCTGCCAGGCCCCACACTGGAAATGTCTTTTGTTTTCTAAATTTCTTTTGATTCAGGTGTTCAGAAGGTAACATGGGTATCTTCAGTGGGAGAGCAAGGTAGCTTGTCATGCTACACTCCAGTGTACACTGACTGGAGATAATGGGCTTCCTCTGCCTCTTGTCAGGAGATGGAGATCACTTGCAGGCTCATTTTTATTTGTTAGAATTTGCAGCTACTTCTTTCACCACTGCTTTTCCTCAGCCAAAAAAGACCTGGTGACATGATGAGCATCTGAAGAACAAAAGGGAGAAAACACATGTTTTGAGATTAACACAGTTTGATAGGAAAAGAAAGAAGCTGTGCATGCAAGCAAAGCAAAACAAAGAACAAGGAATTCATTCACCACTTCCCATGGGCATTTAGGTGTTCAGCCACCCCCAGTAAAGCAGAGCTCTGTCCCATGTGACTTGGAAACACAAATGCCATCACTCCAAACGTTCCTCCTTCTTTCCTCAGCTTTGTTGTGGAGCACAATGCTGTGTGGAATGGGATATCTCTGTGGTAAGATGGGTCATCTGCCCTTGGATATGTCCTCTCTCAACTTCTTGTGCACCCGCAGCCTTCTCACTGGAGGGTGGAGTGAGGAGCAGAAAAGGCCTTGGTGCTGTGTAAGCCCTGCTTGACAATGGCTAAAACACTTTTATTAAAAATTTCTAAACTAGATAGCTACTATGAAGAAAACTATCCCAGCCAAACCCAGCACACTGCTTTAGCCTGGGTGGTGGCAAGGAGCATGTTTAATGGGTGATGAAAAAGTATTGCTAGAAAAAAGTGAAATTTTCCTAACTGATCAAATATTCAGTTTGGTTCCAAGCACAAGGGCAAGTGATGGCATTCTGTTGCTGAATAGCAATGTCAGTTGGAGAGGTGGAATCCCTCCCAGGAAGAGCTG
This sequence comes from Oenanthe melanoleuca, assembly GCF_029582105.1. NCBI lineage: Eukaryota > Metazoa > Chordata > Aves > Passeriformes > Muscicapidae > Oenanthe > Oenanthe melanoleuca. The sequence continues at coordinate 56,708,695 of NC_079362.1, forward strand.
ATGCTTGGCTGTAATCCTGGCTTGTACTCACAATATACAGGAGTTTTACTAGGTCCACACACTTAGAGCAAACTCAAACCTGTGAGAACTTGCTAAAACATGTTGGCCACCATGTAGACAGTTCCACAGCCTGCTCCGTAGTTATTACTGGTATTTGAAAGTTTCCACTTCCTTACCTGCATTAGCAATCATAAAGCTATTTAAAACTACAGAGTGACTGTATAGCACTAATGTAACAAATGTGTATGTGTTTTAACTAAACTAACAAGTATTCAGGTTAAAATGCATGATGGAACAAGTGGTCATCTTAACGAGAGACAAGACCAGTTTTCATTAAAAAATTGACTTCATAACACTTTTTAGATTGAAAAGGATTTATTTTATCACTAGGCATTACGTTTTTGTTTGTTACTTTGCTTCAGAAAAAAATATTTTTTTCACCGGACATCCCATGAAATTTTTGATGCATTTTTCAATAGTTAAGTGCTTGAGACAAAACTGAGCTACTTAATTAGAGATAATTGCCTATTAGATACATCAGTCCAGGTTAATATAATTTGATTACTTCACCCAGAGAAATAATAAAAAAATCAAAACAGTACATTTCAATTCTCTCTATTGCTGGTAATAAGATCTTGCTTACTTGTATGACCTAACAACTCTCTTGTGCAATAACATTTATTGAACCTACTGAAAATATGTACACTTGAAGCAAACTGAGGAAGACTGATTCTTCATGGTTCAAACTAGCATAAATCAGAAGTAACCCTGTTGAGATCAATGGATCAATGGACTTTGAATAATGGTAGGCCAGTATAAAGAGCTCCTGCCTGTCAGGTCACATATTGTTTTTGCACAGATGTGACTATATGAATGGCCCTATGAAAACCCAGTGAAGTATTAAAATTGCCTAGAACCACAGCAACCCTGCTGCTCAAATAATGTAGAATTGGAGCTGTGTCATATCCATGTTGTTTATATCAGTCCAGCCATCAGAGAGAGTGCTATGTTTTTCAGAGACTGAAAGGACATTTTTTTCCCGTGCAAATGTAGACAACTGAAGTTTATTGAAGAAATTTTATTAAAACAAAAAAATAAATTTAATTCTAGATTAATGTGTTTTAAATTGTGTTTGAGTGCACTGAATAACTTGTTTCAAATTTTCTACCAAGAAGAAGAAACAATACCATCTGACACTGGAAGAAATTGTCAGTGCATTGCTTCTTCAGAAGAAATTTTAGATGAAAATATAGCCATAAATATAGTTTTATCTGGCATCCATTTTAGTTAGATTTTACAGTCACCATGAAGACCTACAATTTCTTTCAGGCACTTTTGACTGCCTCTCATAATTGTCAACCTGTTAACATTAATTTATTGGCTACAATTAGGTGTAAAGATGATGTAAGGACTGTTATGTGTTGAAATTACATGAGTTCCATGTGGAATGATAGGAAGCAATCAAATTTTCACAAAGTTGTAGAAACTCTTGTTAAAATAATTTGGAATAAATCCTAGGAATCTTATGAGGCCTGGTCATTGGAGACTTCAGACTTTGGCAATATTTCTGCAAGTGGTGCCTTTAAGACACTTGAACTGTATGGGTTTTAACAAATCAAAAGGATACACAGATTTCAAAGATACTTTGATTCAACAGAACTCAATCACAGTTACCACCTGGCCCTGTTTAAATGGAAATGCTCCTACAATACCTAGGCATTCATACTCTGAATCCAAAGTATTCCTGAACATGTACATCAAAGAACAAAGGGCTATATCCCACACTAATCAAGAGTGTACCATGGGCTCTTTTTGTAGCCTTCTGGCACATGCCTTCTGGTATCAACTCCATCCTTCTATGTTCAGTTTTAAATGACTGCTTTCCTCTCCCCATCTGACCTTCTCCCAGAATCCCCAAAGTCTAGCTGTTTTTTATGATTGCATGCAAATCTTGAGCCACTTGCTTTGCTTTTCCCTTCTCTGTAAAAAGCAAAAACACTTGTTTAGTTTATAAAGCACTTAAACCTCTGTGAATAGTTTTTCTATATGTTACAGCTGGGAGTAAGAGGAAGAGATTAGATATTTGTCCACATTTGTGGGGTCCTTAAATAAAATTCCGTCCCCATCTGGTCTGATGGAGACTATGGAGTTATTAATTTGGTGATTTTATTTCCTCCTATAAAACAAGACAAAGACCTTGTGTTCAGTCCCTGATTATTTTTCTCTGTTCACTGGTGATATTTCTCTTTCTCTCCTGTCTTCAGGTTCAGACACTAGTTCTGACTTTTAGAGTGTTCTATTTACTAGGTATTTCTTAGGTTTTCTTTGTATGTCATTAAAAATAAATCCAAAAATAAAAATTCTGAAAACATGACAAATAAAAGAAGTGATTCAATTGAATCAGCTGACAACCAGAATAAAGTGTTTGCAGTGTTAATTGTCACTGGTACTGCAATTCAGCCTATTCTTGACTATGCTGGAATGATGTCAGAAAGATTAAAGGTTTTGTTCCTGGTAGGAGATAGTTCCATTGCAGCAGGGTTGCAATATTGCAATGTAAAGAGATTATTTTCTACTTCTCAGGTAGTATTTACTGCATTTCTTGATTATTTCTTCTATTACTTCTAATGAACCACATGAAAAAAATCTGACTTTTTTAACAAGTGGCTTTGGTTTTACTTCTCACCTTCAGACTAAGTGGTGATCAGCACTTTTCTGAATGTGACTTTTGAAGTTTAACATCAGTTTAAAGCAGATATGATTTCTGAGAATTAAAGAGAATATTAAATCCTTGTTGATACATGATTTTCACTTATAATCAGTTTCAGATATAGTAATACAAATTATAGATCTTATATGACTATGCATACCAAGCACAGGTGATTCAATAATTTTTTAATTAATTAATTAAATTAATTAATTTTGAATTATTAATTAAATTAATAGATTTGTAGCCTTTTTTCTTACACTGAGAAATTATATTGTAAGATGATCACCTAAACTCTAAGGAAATTTATAAAAACCAAAACATACCATCAGTTAAAATTTTAGACACAATTCAGTATAATCAAGGTACAATTTAGTATAATCTAGTACCATCAGTACTGGACAAAAAAGAGTTGTCTGGGCACACAAACTGCAGTTTTGACTATGGTTGGAAAGAAAAATGCCTTTTGGGCTAAAAAAGTTAATTGCAATCACTGGAATGCATACTGGGACTTAAGTGGTCACTCTATTCTGCTGCCCAGAAGGTAAGTTATCAGTACAGAATTAAAATAGATATGAAATAGGAGTTGAGTATTCTGTAATAAATGAAAGGAATCCAAAACAGGACTGACAGAAAACCGCTTGGGAACTGCTCTCTCAGAGGTTGCCAGAGTCTCCCATGATGATGATAATGTCCCATTTAAGCTGCTTCCCTAGAGTGTCTCAGGACTTAAATTTAAGCATTCTGCTTTTTTTTTTTTTTTTTTTCAGAAGAAGAAAAGGAGCTTTTATACCTGCAAATGGTGCCTTTTTGGAAGACCAAAATGTCTAGTTGCACATAGTGAGTTGGTTATAATAATTCCCTCCTCTCTGCTCCCCTCACCTTCCCCAGCCCTAGATTTTAGTAAAATTTTTCTCACAAGATAGAAAACCCTCCTGGAACTGCATACACTATTAATAAAGACTTCTTATCTAGTTACTTGAGGACTGCTTGAAGCAGGAGTCTGATTTGTAAAGCACTAACTTTATTTGCTGATATTGGTAGGCTATAATCTCTGTCATTCTTTATAAAATTATCTGCAATTCTAATTATAATGCTGCAAAGGATGGTAGATTATAGTCTGTAATAACTTTTTTGCAGTTAAATGATGTAAATCCTTAAACGGATTAATTACGGGTAATAAATTCTGGCATGATTCCAAATTTCAGGAATTTCCTTTATTGATCTGAAGACTTGATCGAGTGTACGAATACAGGACACAGTCCCAGGTATTGCATGATGTGCAATAATACCTTCTTTTATCTGGACATATAGTGACCATCAACACTCAGGGACAGGTTTTGAATGCTAAAATAAACATTTGGGAGGGTTTGTTGTTTGTTTTTGGTTTTGATTTATGTTACCTACCTGGAACCAGAGCTCATATTACAGACCTTCTAATGCATTAGCAACATGTAACAGCCTTTCTTCAGCCTGCTTATAGTCTTCAACTTAATATTTGTTTCCCCCATCAAAGAAGAGATTGCCTCTTCCCTCAGGAAAAGAAAAATTCATGAGTTTAAATCCTAAATCTCCTCATTCTGGGCCAGTTTATTGAATACTCTCTGCAAGTTCTGGGAAATCAGAGATTATACCCTGGGGTGGTGGTGTTGAACTTTGGGTGCAGCTTGCACAAGTCAAAAGGCTGCCACACAAGTCTCATCTCCTGAGTAAGGTTATATCTCTCAATCTAGGTGTTAGACCTGAATGGGGCTGGTGTAAACAAGGTGACAAAATAATAACCTGTAGCTTCTAGCCCAGCAGTTAGAAGCCTGATGCTGCTCTGTTCAGTAATTCTTACTTTGTGCTTACCCATAAGCCTAGTCAAACCTGCTTGCAGGTGTAACCTGCTTGCATCAAGGGACTGTCTATACAAAATTGACTTGTGCTGGTCCTCCCATCTTCACTACTGTCCCAAAATTTAAAGTTGTATTTGTCTTGGTCTGCAGTGCAGCGTTCTAACAGCAGAATCTGCCTTCTGGGCTTCCCTCTAGGGCCCATTTTAAAACCTGAATGCCTCTGTGTGCTACAGTTTTTTATCTAATCTGCTAGATTATAGCATGCTGAAACATTGACTTCTAGTTTTTTAAGTACATCAGTGATGACACATTTCTAATATTGCTGTTGACAATTTGACTTCACAAGCTTTATGGTGTTTTCTGTGTTTGAAACAAGCTAACCTCATATAGATTGTGCTCCTCCCTTCAGTATGAGAGCTTTCAGGTAGCTATGTCAGTGTACTGACCAATTCAGGGAACTCTGTCCCTTTGTTTCATTTGGGAGGTTAAGGTCTGATATGCTCAGCTTGAGCAAATATTAAAGCATGTATGTTGTCAGAAAAGTGTGTATGTTATCCATCAGATGAATTCTTAAACTTTTTATAAGATTATAAAATTTTAAATTTAAGATTTTAAATATAAAAATGTGTCATTTAAAAGTTTACCAAGGCTCTGACAAATATACTTTCTCTGAATATCAGTACAATTGAGAAATACTGTTTTCTTGTTCTGATTAAACTACTGCTGGCCATGAAGTAGGAGGAGAAAACAGGGGTATCCTGTGTTCTGGCTTAAACTGCACAATTTACCCTTCCCAGCTGTTTTAGCTTGTATTCATCCCTCTGAATGTAGTATTCTGTTTCAAGTTCCATTATTGCTGTTAGAGGACAGAAAATTATTGATACATGCCTGAAAAATAAATTTAAAAAATAATTAAATCACAAACCTGCTTATAGTTACTGTAAAGCAAAAGATATTTTAAAGTCAGTATCTTTAAACTGAAAGACATACTTTCCCAAATTGCTTTCCATTGTATAGGCGTTTCTGATGGCAACTGAGTTTCACACAAGTGGATTTTTCAGTGTCAGCACTTAGCAGTAGATATGTGTTTCAATGGCAAATCAATGATAATGTCAATGCTTTCTTCATCGTTCTCTAGATTCATGCGTGAAGAAGAACGATAATGACTCAGGAAATATCTCTAAAATGAGTTCACCATTTCTTGTTCATTCATATTAATTTGGAATCTAATGATACAGTCAGTTACAGTGCAGGTTAATATACTTAATCTGAAATCTTTTGAGATGCTTGGGAAAGTAAAGAAGCAGTTATTTTCTATCTGCTATAACATCCTTCGAACTAGTTTCAGACTGTAGGTTATCTTCAACTCTATGTTATTTGCTGAATGGCACATGCTTATTTTGATCAGAACTTCTGCAGCAAGTCTGTCTTTATCTCAAAAGATAACACCCTCCCCTCTTTCCTTTTGTGAATGGCCTCTATTTGAAATTAACTAAACACAGCACTTTATGGGATTCCATCTGTTATGTCTTTTTGTAAACAGCTCTGGTATAATTTTCAAAAGCCCTTACCAAAGTTTTATTTCTATTTTATGGATCCTTCCATTGGCTTCAGACATCAGGTGTGAACATGAAGAATTTCTGCTGTCCCACTTTTTGGTCCTCTTCCTGAATCCAGTTCCCAAGCTGTCAGGGTCCACACCACATGCGGAGTCCTGATAGGTTCTTTTAGGGATCTCAAAGCGCAAGAGACACAACAAGGGACAAAACCAGTTTACTTTTGTAAAAGATGCACTTTTATTTAGTGCCAACAAAATGCGATAGAGGGACGGAGAGAGAGAGAGACAGAGACAGAGAGAGAGAAAAGGGGTTGGGATTATAGCTACCAGACGGGCAGACGATCCTCGTGGAACCAGCCAATAGATGTCCGTTGCCGTCCGGGGAGATCTCCGGGGGTCTTCAGTTTGAAGGTGTGTTTTATAGTCTTTTCCAAGGCATCGGGCGACTGGCCAAAAGGGAGGAAGATTTATGGACTATTGTATGTGGAGATCGTTGCTCAAAGAAGCAGGTGGAAACAGGACGGTCAGTCCTGCAGCAGCCTGCATAGGAGCAACACCCCGTGAGCAGTCCATTGTTCTCACACCTGTGGGAGCAGACCGGCCCCAGTTGGGATGGCCACCACCTGAGAACAGTCACTTGGCATTCTTCTCTTCCCTGGCCAGCGCCTTTAAACTGCAGTTCTTTAGGCCTCAGGCAAGGGTCGTTGGGCAGAACAAACGAGAGGCTCTTAGATGGACTCTTACACAAGCGTTTTGAGATTAAAGCCTTGCATGGGAGCCACTAATTTAAATGGAAAATACCACTATGGTTCTAACGGGCTAATCCTCTAAAATCAAAGAATAAAGATTCAGGTACTTTTGTGAAAATTTAGATCTTCACAATTTTTTACTTCTCTTAGAGTAAATCCCTTTGACACATCTGTTCCTGTCCATCCCCCTGCCCCAGTCCTTCCAAAGGACCCAAATATCTTAAGCTTTTTAACTACTTTCTTTTTAACTACCCAGTGACTTAATGATTGTTTCACACCTCGTATCAACCCATCTCAACTAATTACAGTATGCCTGAAATTCTCTGTCTATATATCACTGGATATACTTCTAAGCAGGGTCCTTAAAGCTCCTGAGCTCAGGTGAATTAGGGGAAAATCAATCTCCCTGCATTCAATCCCACTTTACTCAGACTATGCTTGGAGAAGTCACCTGACATGGGATGATCATAGTACAAATACTCTCTCTCTTTCTAAGGAGCAAACCTTTGACAAAATTGTCTTGGTTTAGAGTCATTCCATACAACCAATTGTGCTTGAATCAGAAAGATCATATTTAGCTGCTATGGAACCTGCTCAGTTTTGAACCCATGGGGATTCTGCTAGCTTTCACACTCATTTAGAGTTTTTTTTTTTCCTGCCCTAAAGATCAGTTTTTACTCGACCTTGGTAAGAATTGGCCTCTCTGGGATAAGAAAGGGAAATGGAAAACTGCATGATTTATACTTGGGTTGATAGTCTTTCCCAAAAGATTTCTTTACAATGGGAGGGTTTGAAACCTGTATCTTTCATCCTTTTCTTCCAAGAGTTCTCATGTTTAAGTCAGCCCCCAAGCAAAGAAAGCTGCATTCCCTGCCTCTGTAGTATTGTTGGTTTAAGAAATGGGTGTCAGTGATAGACTGTAAATAAATGCCAAACTAGACACCACATAGCTTTATCTTTACAGCTGTTGTAGCTGCAATCTGACTCCTCCCTCACCAAAAGTACTCAAACAAATGTTAATATAGTTTTGAAAGAGACACTGAAGTTCATATCTGACACATGGGAGAAAATTAGTAATAAATTTATAGAAGCGCAATAACTTTTACTAAATATGGTTGTTAAATGTATGACATTTTCTGGCCAAGAATATCACAAACATCAAATTAGCTTTTCAGATTACCTCTCTGTAACTACATTATGTAATAAAAAAATGACTGACCAAAGTGTCATTTGATTCAGTATGTGTTAAGAATATAAATAATAGAATATATTTACTGTATCAGAATTCATGAAGTTGTTAATTCAAAATTGTCACTGCTGCATCTATGCAGTTCTGATATCAACAAAATGAGAAGACTTCAAACAGTTAAGTATGTAGAAGTCTGGCAGCTGGAAAAATGTATTAATGCACTGCTTAGCAAAAAAAAAAAGTATTATACCGTTGGTCCCTCTTCCTCCATTAAGGTAATTATCTTTAAAACTTGTCCCTCAGAACTCAGAGAATATATTACAGAGTAGCCGAATGGAAATGAAAGTTGTTTATTGTTTTCTGTTTACTGCAAAGTGCTTGCAAATCCTTAGGTCTTATTTTTGCAGCATTTTGGCCAGGCATAGCAGTCCTATTAAACATGAGCTGTAATTTAGGTAAACCAAGCCAAATAATAGCTGTTTGCTCCTTTTCTTGTGTAAGTTGTTCCTAGTCTCTCAAAAGATCTTTTCTCTGTCTTTAATCAATGTTGAAGTAGCAGAAATTTAAACATTAAGGGCCTATTTTTCATCAGATTAATGAGCAATGAGGTCTAGACTTCTTGTACTTATTTATTTCTTTGCACTGATAGTAGATGGCTTAATGGAATTGAATGAATGCATTTTTAGTATAGAAAAAGGATTCTAAGATATTATGCACGTTCCTTCTTTCTTTTTCCTTTTTTTCCTTCCTTTTTCTTTCTTTTTTCTTCTTTTTTACCTTGTTGGTAAAATTACTCACCAAAACTTTTGACTTTACCAGTGCCCAAACAGTACCCAGTTGTTTTGTTTTCATACTCCTTTTGTACAGGTCAAAACTGTGCTGAGTACCTTCCTTCTGCCAAAAGCATGACCATGTCTGTTTCACTCTGTTTTAATGACATGAGAGGGCTTTAAACTAGGTTTGAAGGAGGAAGGGATGCAGCTGGGCTCTCTGGAAGCAGGCCCAAGGGTGGTAAGCCTGAGCTAGGGGTGAAATCAGTCACCCAGCTGAGGTGCATGTACAACAATGCACATAGCAGTGGTATCAAACACCAAGAGCTGGAGGCTGTGGTGGAACAGCAAAGCTGTGGTGTAGTCACCTTCACAGGAACGTGGTGGGACGACTCACACAGCTGGGGTGCTGCACTGGGTGGCTACAAGCTCTTCAGAAGAGACAGGACAGGGAGAAGAGGTGGAGGGGTGGCCCTTTATATTAGGGAGGCTTTTGATGCCATGGGTAATGAAACCAATGATGATGAAGCTGAACGCCTTTGGCCATTAAGAATTAAGGGGAAGGCCAGCAAGGCTGACATCCTGCTGGGAGTCTGTTATCGTCCACCAACAGGGAGAAGAGGTGGGCAACTTATTCTATAAACAGCTGGAGAATGTTTCAGGATCATCAGCCCTTGTTCTTGTAGGTGACTTTAACCTAGCAGACATCTGCTGGAAACTTAATACAGCAGAAAAGCAGCAGTCCAGGAAGTTTTAGAGTGTGTGGAGAATAACACAGACACTTTTTGCCATGGCTGGTGACAGTCCACCAGGGCAGGGACTATGCTAAACCTGTTGTTTGTAAATAGAGATGGACTGGTGGGAGATGTGGTGGTTAGATGTCGCTTGGGACACTGGTCATGAAATTATAGAGTTCTTGGTATTTGGTGAAATCAGGAGGAGCATCAATAAAACTTTTACACTGGACTTCTGGAGGGCAGATTTTGGCCTATTTAGGAGACTTATTCAGAGAGTTCCTTGGGAAGCAGCCCTTAAAAACAAAGGTGTTCAGGAAAGGTGAGTGTGCTTCAAAACAGAGATCTTGAGAGCACAGGAACAAACTGTCCCTGTGTGCTGAAAGATGAGTCCATGAGGCAAATGTCCAGCCTGGATGGGCAATGAAGTTTTGAAGGAACTTAGGAATGAAAAGAGGATGTATCATCTTTGGAAGGAGGGTCAGCTCTCACAGGTATTATTCAAGGGGGTTTCTAGGGTATGTAGAAAAAAATTACAGCTCGAACTTAATTTGGCAACTTTTGTAAAGGAGAATGAAAAATATTTCTACAAATACATTAATGGTAAAAGGAAGGGCGAGACCAACCTTTGTTCTCTATTGGATGCAGGAGGGAACTTGGTAACTGTGGATGAGGAGAAGGCAGAAGTGCCTAATGCCTTCTTTGCCTCAGTCTTTAGTGGAAAGATGGCTTCTCCTCAGGACAGCTGTCCTCCTGGGGTGGTGGATGGTGTCAGGGAGCAGAATGGTCCCCCTGTTATCCAGCCAGAGAACTGCTGAGCCACTTGGATGTTCATAAGTCTATGGGACCAGATGGGATCCATCCCAGGGTGATGAGGGAGCTGGCAGATGAGCTTGTGAAGCCACTCTCCATCATTTACCAGTCCTGGCTCACTGCGGAGGTTCCAGGTGACTGGAAGCTGGCCAATGTGACTCCCATTCTCTGAAAGGGTAGGAAGGAGGATCCTGGTAATTACAGGCCAGTCAGCCTGACCCCAGTACCAGGTAAGGTAAAGAACAGTTTATACTGAGTGCCATCAGCCCTTACAGGATGGCTGGGAGATCAGACCCAGTGTCATGGTGTGACTTGGGTTTGCCAACCTTAATATATTTAATTTCTTTTAGAGACAGGACCCAAGAGTAGAGACAAGGCAGGCTCAAAACTTAAAAAAAAAAAGGTACAAGAAGAAGTTTATTAATAACACAAAAAATTCAGAATAAGATTCCTAGATTGTTCCCTCCTTCCCTTCATTTTACATTTCTTACCAACAAACATACAGAAAACGGTCAGTTATACATTCAGATAATCAGTTCAGTTCACTTAGGAGAGAAAAGTCCCTTTTTTAGTTATGGCTTAGGGGGTGTCTTCACCTTCACAATCCACATCCGCCTGGGAAAATATTGCAGATTATGACTCTCCTCCCATTTTTCACAGTCTTTCCAGAGCTGTGCTATGGGTTATGTTATACAACTGGGGTACTACTTTTAAAGGCAAGCTGCTGAAAAACAAAATTCTCTTCATCTCCTTCACTATCAAATGTCTCTGTTCATATTCCAGTCCCAGAACAGAGAGAGCTTAATTTTCTCAAGGCAAAAAGTCTTCTTCTCAAGCATCCGAAACTCCCTAAGTATATTTCACAGTTTAAAGGAATTTTAGCGAAGCCACAATCCCCTTAGCCCACAAAAAAGGTTTTTGGCTACTTATCAGTTGCATCTTTTCAATCTTTTCCCACCAGGAACTTTATCTTCATTCCGCTGACCTCTGTAGTCTCCATGCTTTAATTTCTTCTCATTCAGGAAAGCTCAGGAGATTGAGGATCTTATCCAGGCATAAAGAAGTTACAATTGTATCCAGGTCGGGAAGAAACAACAGGGGCAGCTGGAGGCCTTCTCTGCCATGTGGAGAGGCGAGCCCAGCCGAGTCTGCAGGGACGAGGCCTTGCGGCCGGTGCCGGGGCCATGTGTCCGGTGCCGGGGCCATGTGTCCGGTGCCAGGGCCATGCGGCCAGGGCCATGCGGAGCCAGGGGGCCCCTAAGCCAGGGGCTCCCCGCAGAGCCGGTGCTGGCCAGGGGCCCCTCGCTGAGCCCGGAGCCAGACTGGGGGCTGGTGCCCCGGCCGGAGGCCACCACACCTCAGGAGGCCGGAAGATGAAAGAGCCCGAGCCGACCCAATCCACTGTGATTTGTGACAGCAAAATAACCTTCCATTGGTTTCCCGAGCTGTCCATCACCAAACCAGCTCTCTGATTGGTGCCAGCAGCTCACAGGGGAAGCTCCCAGAGACGGGAGAGCCCCTCCCACTGCCCAGCCCCATGGAGCCTGCCCTGAGGTGAATCCGCCCCTCCCCCAAGCAAGGTCTTTGTTATGGGAGGATGGTTTGTAAGGATAGTGGTGAAGGCAGTCTTCCCCGACACATTACAGCTGTACTGATTACTGAGGAGTGAAAACAGCCATGCCTGTCCAATGAGAATGGGTGTTGTAAAAGAGTGGGTTAGCTGGTCAAGAGTTAGATGGAGCTGGAGACCCAGAGTCTGCTGGCTGTGCTGTGAGGAGGAAGGGACATGTGGTTCTGCAAGAGACAGACAACCTCACACTGGTTAGCCAGTCATGCACAAGGAAGAAGGGAACTTGCAGAGAGAAAGAAAGGAGTCAGTGTTGTGTGGAGGTGCCTGAGAGAAGTCCATTAAGAGAAGGCCCAAAAAGTTTTCAGTAGGGGACGGATGACGATGCCAGTCATGTCTGTCTTGACATAATGACTACACTTTGCCATTGCAGTCTCTGCAGAAATGTGATGATCATTCCATGTATCAAGAAAGTCCTGTCTCAGTGTGAAGTTTCTGTGCCTTAAAAGAAAAAAATATATTCCAACAGTTCATTAACACTAGGAGCTAATATTTGTCATGCAAAACAGTTATTATATCTACATATGAAAATAAATTGTCAATAAAGCTGCTGAGAAGCTAGGAAAATCTAATGTCTGTGTTCTTATTCTAGATTTGCCTAGTGCCTCAAGGAGTGAACAGAGCTAGAATTTCCTCCAGTACTTCAATACTTCTGGAGATATTTGGGATTTCAACTTATTCTATCTTTCCATGAATTATACATCCAGGAACTACACATCTGTGACATGTAACTGACTCTATGTTTGAAGAGTATGTGTAATTTTAATGGGTTACACAGGTCAACAGCAAAACTTCATTAAAAAAAAGTGCGAGTCATCAAAAGAGGTTATTTGCTATTTTTTATTTGTTACACTATTATTTTGTATTTGTTACACTGTAAAGAACAAAAAGAAATTAAAATTAAAAATACGACTAGCATGTATTTCTCAGTAAGAAAATCTGTACATTAGTTTTTCATGCTATATTAAATTTACAATGTGATTTACTGCACCTAAGTTTAAATGCTAGAGCCATCCTTCTTATTACTTTTGTTAATTCTGATGATTATGGCTGTCCCTTGATTTATTTCAGGTATTAAACCATAACAGAGATTTGAATTATTAACAGATACTGGAGAGGGTACAGTCTGGCTATATGAATGATTGAGCATACATTCAAATTATGTGACAATAGCTACTTTCTCGACCACTTTATTTAGATCAGGATGAATTTCTCCACTTGTGCCCTGAATTGTCATTTTAAAAAATAATACTCTTCCTAATGAAACAGGAGCATTCAATTTTCTTTTCCAATTAATTTTATATTAAAGTACATTCTAAGACGAGAAACACAAATAAAAACATAAACTATCTATGACAGAAGATTTAAAAAGTCATTGAAGTGGGATGAAATAAGATAGAGTTGGGCTGCTTATGCTGAGCACTCAGCATAGGAGCTGGATCAGTAAAGAATAAAAAGTTATTAACACATGTTAATATGATTTAAATGGAAGTTTCCTTTGAAATGGAAATACAAACTAAAAGAAAAAATGCTAAAATAAGCAGTAAGAAGTGGTTTGTTCTAATGCTATGTTCAGATAATGATGCTTAATCAGATCCTGAATGTTTTTAATATTCTTTGTACCTACCAAAATATACAAAATCATTATAATAGAAAGAAAGTAAGATTCTAGTTAGAAGAAGCTTATCTATCTTGCAGTACTTATATTTCTGTTCCCTTTCTCAAAATGAAATTGAATTTATTAAATTTCAAAGTCTGCCTTAAGGTTTGATAAAAACTAGCTAGACAGCAAGCTTTCTAGCTCATCAAAAATATGACTTTTGCATTTAGCTTGTAATTCTAATACAAAGTGCAAAGAATGAGAACTAGTCAACAACATATGGTTGTTGGTTATGGTTATGGGTCAACAACATAAACAACATAAAGAAAAAACATCTGATATTCTTTGAAGCAGATATATATTTCAGCAAAGGATTTAGACTGAGCAACCTGAATTTTCCCATGGTAAAAAAGAAACTTTATTGAGGAGTTGTTGACTTCTTCAATTTCTCAGTAAGGAATGTACTAATTTTAGTAAGTCTTGTGCATCTGATTCACAATTACAGGAAAAATTACTTTTTGTTCTGAGCAACTGGTACAATTTTTGACAGCAGTATTGCAAAACTCAGAATTGATTTTTAGTTAACAAATATTCTACCAGCAGTTTTTCTTGAATATGTAGCATTCCTATAAGCATGATAGCAGTAGTTCTGGTAGTTTGAAACATACCAGAAGAAACAGAGGAGTCTTATTGGCAGCTGAAATATTTAGACCTGATTATATTCTTTCTCTTATAGATACTTGTGTGAAAAATGCAGAACAAGACCACTTCTTCATAGGTGCTTAGAGGAAAGGTAGTGGAAGGTCTGTAATCCCAGTGCAGTGTTGTCTGGTAGCAGCCTGAAAGCTGTTAGAGGAAGAAGGTGGGATCCTGCCTTCTGAACTCTCTCAAAACTTCCCAATCCCCTTGGAGGCTCTCAGTCTCTCTTTCTGTAATGGTTCTCATATCTACTGTTTCCCCTTTAATACCCTTCAACAAAAGGAAGAGCCCATGCTGGGTTATTTTCATTATGAAAAATATTTGAGCTAGTACAAGACAAGGCAGTAAGGTATCTCCCTAGTGCAGGAGGCCAGGTAGCACAGCAAGGATGAGTAGATTTTTACTACAGGCACAGAGTAAGTGTTTGGGTAGAGAAGCAGATCTGACTTGGGATCAAGACCATCCAGGGCAGGAAGGACTTGGCTGACATGAAGACAGCTGTCACCGTCTGGGCCTATCTGGAAGATGAGGTGGGAATGAATGATACATATGAACCTTTATCTTGAATCCCAGATTTTTGTTATAGAAATAGAAGGACTTATTCCTTTGACAGCTCTCTCCTCACCAAACAGTTGTCCAAATATGAAAAAAAGCTTCCCATTTTACCTTTAGTAAATTCTGCTGAAGCCATGTTAGGTGGAGAAAAATCTGAAAGAAAAGATAGTGATCCACTGATGGTTCTGATCCAGGCTGCAGTGGGAAGACAGTCTCACTTTATTTTTAGCTTTAAATTTCCTCTCAACATCTGTGCTATGCAGTGCCACATCTCCCAGTATCATAGATCATACATTTCATGTTTGAAAATACACCTGTTAAAGAGCTATCCATGGAGGATGGTTGCCACAGACAGAAGCTGAACATATGAGTTTTAATTACCATGTGCCTACCACTTTAGTATTTCATGTTACCTGCTGAACAGCATAGCAGCCTTGCTGGACAGTCAGAAACATGATGTAGTTGAAAAGAAGAAAAAAATATTCCTCTGAAAATGTTAGACATGTGATGCAAGAAATCCTGCTTTATCCATTCTCTGGGGAATGCATACTCACAAACAAAAAAAAAAAAAAAACAAAACCCAAAACACCCACAAAACCCAAACCCATAACTGCTTCTAGAAACTTTTATTTTTTTTTTGGCCCTGAAAGAGTCCAATATTTCAAAATTATAGCAGTGGGAAACACTTTCTTCTTTCATTGGCTCTGAGGCATATGCATGCAACATGCTCTCTTATGTAACATCTTCTAGGATATGAAGAGAAATTATTATGTAGACATTATGCAGTGATCATGAAAAGGTAAGTAACCATAGAAAGTTATTGCATTAAATATGTCTTACAAATGTAGAGTCATCACAGGGACAGATCAGCACAAATCAGGACAAGAAGAGGGCTGGAAAAACATCCAGTGCTGAGAGATTTTTCATAATTATATAAATGTCTAATCATGCTGTCATGATTTTAAGCCTTTCCTTGTTAGAGAAATTCAGCAAAAAACAACTTCAACAAACAAGTGGTAGAAATGTCAAAGAGCTCATTCCTCCTCTGAACCCAGAAACTCACACAAGTTTGGGGCAACAAGATGTTCAACTGGAGGAGATAAATTCTAGTCCTAGGTTTGATGTTGCCTGAGGAATCTGTGGATTCTGCTTTTTTATAATCAGATCTCAGGTCCTGAGCAACTT
The DNA here is from genome assembly GCF_029582105.1 of Oenanthe melanoleuca. Lineage (NCBI taxonomy): Eukaryota > Metazoa > Chordata > Aves > Passeriformes > Muscicapidae > Oenanthe > Oenanthe melanoleuca. Next base: position 56,724,719 of record NC_079362.1, read on the forward strand.
GATCTAGCTTGCTTTGACCACATAGCAGGAACAGAAGAAACCCCATGTAGACAGTTTATTGCTCAACAGAAAGTTTAGGAAATACTGTTTCAGATAAAAATTGTAATACAAGCCAGGTTGTAAAAGCTGATGATAATGGGTTTAGATTTTATTCTGTAACTTTGCAGCACATGTAAAATAAGTTTGAAAAAATATGCATACTATATTTTTATATAAATTGTTCTATATTTCTTATACATAAAATATTTTCAATAGACAAATAAATAGCAAAGATGATGATCAAGCTTTTTAATTAAAAATGAGAGTTTGACAAGCAGCAGAATTCTTAGAAAAATGCATTATCTTTCTCTGAATTGTTTCAGGGAAAAGGTAGCACTGCAAGGAAGAAGAATTCTGAAGCCTACAAGGTACTAACATTTTCCAGTTGAAGCAGTTCATTCTTCTAATCCGAGGAAATATTTTTACCATTTCAAATGTACTTTAACATGAAATTTTAAATGCGTGTATGTCATCTTATGCAAAACGTTGTGTTTCTTTCTACTTAAAATAATTTTCAAACTTCATTTTGCTGAATATTTTTGATTGACCTGAAATGTTCCTTTTGAAACTGAAAGAAAAATTAATCAGTCCAGGAGGAGAAACTTAAACATACTTTAATCAAAACTGCATTAATCTTTCTCTGAGACCAAGACAAAACAAGCTGTGAAATGCTCTTTGATTTGCAGACTGAACAGTTAGAAATGTGTGTTCTATATCTAATAGGTTCATACTGAATAGCTGAATTAACCATGAATAATTCAACCAAATATAGAACTTTCAGGAGCTGTAATCTCAGAATCACCTCTCAAAATGTAAGGTTTCTGCTTTCTCTTCATTCTAGTAGCTCAAGGGGATAATAATTCTGAGCCTTGTCTGAACATATCAAAAACTAACATTCTAGTCCTATCCAAAAGCAAATATTTGGGATTTATGAGCAAAGAAAAATGGTAAGAGAACTATATCCAAAGGAAAAAACTAGTGCAACTGAGAGAAATTCACATTTTTATCAAGGAACAAAAACATGCTGACTGTCTTTTCCCCTTGATTATTCTTTACCAGTGAGCTTCCTTTTTTGAACTTTCTCAAATATCTTCTTTTTCACAATATACAGTTTGGTTTTTTTAAGTAGAAACAACACCCAAGGATCATAAGCATGAGTTTCACAGATCAGTGCAACAGCTAATGAATGAGGAATGAAATAGCAGTTAAAAAAAAAAAAAAAAAGAAAAGGGAAAATATCACAGTCTCAAAGAATGATTGAAAAATGCCACAGAGGAGTCCAAGGACCTTGTTTTCAGATCTTAGTTATGAACTTTCAATGGCTGCAGTGGCATGTTTGAAGCCCACTACTTTCAGATGGAAAAAGTTTATTTAACTCTGTGAGGAAGCATATCCCTCTTGAATGCCAAGCAGGACGTAGCATGCTGAGTGATGTGCTGCTGGTTCTAGTAAATTCCTGTAAAACATATTTCTGAGTCTTTAGCATTAGTCAGATAGCTTGAGACAGCTGAGCTGAGAGAGCTGTGGTTGTTCAGAAAGGAGAGGAGAAGGCTTCAGGGACATCTCATTATAGGTTATAAAAATTAGGAAGAGGCAATATTTATATGGGAAATTTTCTAGTGACAGAACAAGGGGAAATGGTTTTAATCTGAAAAAAGGAAGGTTTAGATTAGGTGTTGTGAAGAAATTCATTGCTCAGAGTGGGGCGAAGCACTTGAACAAAATAGGCTGAGATGTTGTGGATGCCCCATCCCTGGAAGTGTTTAAGACCAGGCTGGATGGGACCAGGAGCCATCTGGTCTAGCAAGTGACATCCCTCTGCATGGCTGGAACTATATGCTCTTTAAGGTACCTTCAGATATTCCTAATTATTCTGCCGTCGTATTGTATGGTTCTATGAATGGTCAGCCAGTCCTATCTTTACCTCTTATTCATGTTTTTTCACCACAGCACCTTTCCAAGGCCAAAAGAGCTGCTACTATTCAAATGAGAGCTGAAGTGAAACTCCAGACACTGCTACCTAACAGACTGATATGGGAAGGCTGCACACTGGAAATAGCAAAAAAAATCTAATTAAATGCCTTAAAAGTCCTTTTGTTAGTGGCATATAGTGTAAGTGTTTTCTGAGCAGCAGAAAGAGCCAGGTTGGGGCACTGATGGTAGGTAAAAGTGTGATGGCCAAAACAGGAGTTCTCAGATTCCACAGTTCCACAGACAGGTTCAGGGTGCAGTAACACAAGCAGCTGGACTTGCTCAGCTGAGGGGTCAGCAAGAAGGTGGAAAGTACAATAGCAAAAGATAGAATTAAATTTCTAACTGCAGATTAATGGTTCCCACTAGTAAGCATTGATAGGAAAAGCATGATAAAAATCAAGAGAAGAGTTTTTTTCTTGTCACATATCAATTCTCTCACAGAAGATATAAAAATAATGAACTGAAACAAGGGTTTCTGCTCTGTACACCCAAAAATTTATGATTGATTAAGCAAAAAAAAAGTGATTATCATGGAATATCAAATCATATCTCTCAGGGAAATGGTAAGTGACACAGAACTGGGTCCAATGACACAAAAAGAGAGGTGTTATGCAGTAGAGTATTATATCAACTGTAGAAAAACAGTGCTAAAGATGAAATTAAAAGAGCTACTTCACAAAATGTAATCTGAATTTTAAGATAAAAGATAGCTTGTGAAATGCTACAGTACAGTAATAATATCACACAGTTAATAGTGAGGACTTCCAATTTGTTAAAAAAATCTTTCCATATTTTGTAGTTTTGAAATGAAAACAAAATTTCTCAATTATGAGTGTGTATTTGCATTCATTTTACTGAATTTTCTTGATGGGAAAAAACATGTCTTTCAATGAAAGAGAGAATGAGAGAACATACAGGTTTTACAAATGCTACCTGACAACTAAGGTTATAATTTTTGATTTTCTGTCAACTTTTAAGACTAAAAATCTTAAGCACAGGATAAAAAAAGCACATGTATCAGATGGTCAGTTTATTTCCCCTTGAAAGTTGGAGGTAGCATTCAGCTTTAGAGCCTCAGGAGCAGCCCACAGAAGAACAGAGATAAAAAGAATAAGCAGTATGAGAAATCAGCATTACCAACAAATAATGCAGCTCCTGCTACCCCTTTCCAGATGAAAAACATTTTTGTGTGTGTTTTATACAGATTATCTGTATCAATTTGTCAATGTTCAACCATCAGTATTGTCCCATACATGGAATCTAATTTTTTTTACTTGGCAAGGTAATGTTTATGTCTAAGGCAATATATTTTTCTCTATTAAAGTCTCAGCAACTTGGATTTTTACCAAGAAAGATTTCTGTCAGGGTTTTCTGAAACAGCTGGGCAGAGGTATGAAGATGCAAATGTTTTTCTAGTTTTTTAAGAAACTCAGTCACAGATTCAATTCCTCTTTTGCTCTGTATTTAAAGCTCTAAGAATAATATAAAAAAAAAACAAAACCAAAACAAACACATGTTTTGAATGCTGAGAAATAATTTATCTAGAGCTATGAAACAAGAATCCTCCATGCATTACATGCCAATTATCTTACTTTTCATATACTACCTTTCATCCTAAATCAAACAGCTATGACTTTTTGGAAGTTCTAATAACTTTAACATAATTCAATTCTAACTATTAAAATCACTGCAAATTCTCTCAAACAACAGTTTTGCATGTCTCTTTATCATGTAATAATCTGATGGGACAGCTCAAATTTAATTTCCAAGCACTAAAATCCCACAGAGCTAAAGAAAACCCCACAGTTTTTTATATGTAGGAGACAGAATATGTAACAGTGGTTGGGACTGCAGAATGAGGAGAATGATGAATGTCAGTATTTTGGACCAGGTTGCAAAGTCAAGATTTCCTCAAAGAGAATATCATGCTGTCAGATCCCTTTTGATTTCTCAAGTTCACCCCTTTGAACATAACACCCAACATCAAAATGGAATGATCCCATATAAAGAAATGCAATTTCCCAAAAAAATTATTTTTAAGCAATTTAGGCAGGTTAGAAATTATACTCCCAGCTGTCTGCAAAAGTCAGTGGAAACAAAAACCCACTTTATTTTTCCAATACAGTATATAAACTCTTTGAAGTAGACATAATCTTTTAGTATGTTTAGGTTTTCAGTGCCTTCTAGGACAAAGTGGTATTTTTAGAAGAACTAAGTCGTGCACAGATTTCACTGGGATACGAAGCAGACTGTCAGAATGCTGTTAGAAAGCTTATACAGAAACACTAGTTCATCTGTTAAAATGCTGGTACACCACACCCATCAGAAATCTTCTTCCATCAGCTGCATGCTTTCTCTGCACAGAGAGTCCCACACATTTACTTTGTAAACATATTTTATTAGGTACATAAATAAGCAAATAATTCTTTTGTGCATCAGAAGTGAACTTTACAGAATAGTAGTTCATATTAAAGTGTCATCTTTCTGGTTACAAAACGTTTTTACTCTAGGGGCAGTGTATGTGTGAGGAAACCCTGCATTTTCAGCTCTGGTGAAGGGAAGTCCACTGCCACACCAACAGCTTGCATAACCCTGAGCACACTATGTCCTGCTGTAACCCTGTCTGGGATGGCTCCTTGCACTGATTCAGAGAGGTTAGCCCAAGTCAATTGTTACCTTGGGCTGCACTTGCAATTGTAAAGCATCCTGAGAACAACTGCTATAAAGCAGGTTCCTATTCTCTGAAGTTAATAGAATTATACTGTCTAAGTAAAAGGATTACTGGGATAACCACTGATTTTTCCAAGCTCACACCTGGTTTACAAATGAGCTAATAGGAATGAAATGTTCCTCTGCCTGCTTTTATTCTCAGTTTGTCCACTAAACATTTGTCAAGAAAATAATTGGGTTGATTTGAAATATCAGATTGATGTAGTGGAGGCTAAAATTTGCACAGAAAAACTTATTGCTTTTGTGCCAGCATGCTGTGAAATTTTATTTTGTAAGAAGCAAGTTGGCTGCATTGCTTGCAGAACTCACTGTCAATGCAGATGAGATGATGTCTCAAATAGGCTTGTCAGTTTTAAGGACACAATTTCATCCTGCAACTGTTCCAAATTTTTCAGAATGGCTGTGCAGGGCCTTCAAAGACATTTTATACCCAATATGTTCCTTTTCTTATACTCTACATAAAAATATCTTCCCAATAAACTCCTACTTTTGGCTTTTAAGCTTGTTTGCTTGTATTATTTTATAAGAAAGCATTCTAAAATAGACACATGAGTATAGACAACAGCATTTTCTGTGGATAAGAAAATAAACATTCAGAAGTGGGAAAAAATATTGGACAACTTTTACTCAAATCACAGTTAAGGTAAATGCTAAACATGCATCAGGCTTCTGGGAGCCTGTTGGAGCCTGGCTTGCTCAGTGCTGATGTAATCCTCTGCCAAGCAGTAGAAGCTATCATGAGCTCTGCCCTGCATCAGCCATGCCTGCATGAATTCCAGTCATTTGGAAACACAATTAGAGTTGTCTGTCTGTCTGCAATAGAGGCAAATGTACTTTCAATCTATGCATATTCATTATATCTCTTACAGAACAACATATGAAAATCTCTTTGTGGCCATTGTCTGTCAGTAAAGGAGTTGCTTGATAGGACTACTTCTTCAATCTCAAACACCAAACCTGCCTCTCAGCCTGTTAAATGCAAGTACCCATGCAGCTCAGGAAAAGCAGACACCTCAGAAGGAAAGTTTTGTGCAGGGTGATCAGCAGACCCCCTCCACCTTTCAGGAGCTGAGTGGAGGCTGCTGCTTGGTGCAACGCTCAGTCAGGAGCCACTTCAGGAGTGCTGGAACACTTTCCTGCTTCTCTTTCTTTGTATCCACAGGAAGACTTGTTGCATCATATTCAGAGTCTCTTGTTCCTATTAATGCCCATGCTTTTCAAATTAATTTAGTGACTCCAAATCAAATTTATTTAATATGAAGCAGCTGATGCTAAGTGGCTTTTTGATTTAGTATCAACAGAGGCAGTATTAAATCCCTCTCTGGAGCACAGCATTTGAACAGGTACCTAGAAGGGCAAAAACACTTCTTAAATAGAATTTTGATGTAAATCCACAGCACTACCATGCTCACCATAGAAGGGTGTGTTCTACCTTGATGGTTTCACCAATGATGAAAATGGATGTCTGCATTTGGCACTATGAACTTTAGAAGCCAAACACTGACTGTTTTGTTATTGAAGAGTTCATAACCTTGGAAACCTTGATTTCTTCAGCTCTCTTGTCAACACAGGGCATCTCACTTCAATCTAGTAGCTCTACAGAGCAGGATTTGAGGAGGCCTTTCTGGGAATGCAAAGACCTGCTCCTCATTTCTGCAGGTGTTGACTTTGTGCTGCAGAGTCACCTCTTGGAGCCAGGCCTGTAGATCCAGCCCTGTAGAATCAGCTCACAGTAGGCATTTACAACCTGTGCCTTTCCTGTGCTAGGAATTTTCTACTACCTCAGAGAAGATACCCTGTGCTCTGACACTTACAGATACCAAGATCTATAGTGGGACAAATGAGGAAAATGCATTTGAGCTCAGAACAAGTTATACACAGAGGGAAAACTTTGGGGCCATAGGTTAATTCATGCAAACAGACCAAGTATTACTGTCCTTAGAACGCACACCAGACATGCTGAGGAGGAGAGAATACTCTAGCTGTGATTCAGATGTTTTTTTCAGAAAAAACTCTTAAAATTTTATGAAGTGTAGATCAGAGAGTTCAATCTGTAAGCAGCTAAAATCTTTAATTGTTAAAACGGCCCTATGCCTCTTGAATGCTACTTACCAAAGACATTACTTAGGCACAGCTACTCAACAGCTTGTGAAGCTGTTGGTTCTTCAGAAGGTTCTTTTGCACTAGAACTTCCCTTTGCAGTGGCAACTATAGCAGAATATGTCATACTTTAGTAATATAGGTAAAATTTTGAAACACTTTTGCAGGTACAACAGACAGTAGGAAAATAACATGAATTATTGAATTATATTCCTATTTTCCTACTTTTTTTTCTCTAATAATATAGATGAGATATTAGCAGTCTGGTGCTATTTGTTTTAAGAATCAATCTTTACTGACTATCATAAAAATATTTATCTTTCAATTGATAATTCTTGAATTAATAGGCTCTTTCCTAGAAGAGTTTCAAACAACAGGCAAAGAAAGAGTTCTTGACTCAGGTACAAGAATGATGCAGGTCGTTGTGATTAGGAAGTAAATTCACACAATTTATCAAAACTAGAGGTTTTAAAAGACAGAAATGAAGACTGGAAGTACATTTGTTGCACGGACACTCAAGAACTGAACTCTGCCTGAATGGGTAAAGCAGTTTAGACTGACCAAATGAGATATTTTGCCTCTTTACAACAATGAATTAAAAATTACTTTTAACACTGAAATTTAATACTGAGACATTTTGAGATAATATATGTTATTTGTGCCCAAAACCACAATGTCCAGCATTTTTCAAATGTTATGGATCAAGTGAAAGCATTAGACAAGCCCTGCCTCAGGTTCAGATTTTTGGCAGCAGCTCAAATTCAGGTGACATGCACCTGAGCTTCCCTGGCTCACAAGTTCTTAAAAATGGCAAATCAGGTCTATTATAAAATGAGATTTATTGAATAGACAGAAGACTGACAGACAATGGGCCTTAAATGTAAGTACTTACTGCACAGGTTAAAATAAATAACTACTTGTAGATCTGCATAAAACAGTGCACAGCATAAAGGTCCCTGTATTATAACTAGCAAAGAAATAGTGTAGATTAGGAGTTATTGTAACTTACCACTAAATTGATGATGGGATACACACAGTCTTTTCCTTCAACCTCCCGAAGAGTAACCATGAAGTGTGCATCCCAGCTTCAGGGAAAAGCCCTTCATGTTTCCAGAGAATGTGCAGAAGACTTCTGCATGTGTGTTTTTTTGTAGCTTTTATAATTTCTGAAGTGTCTGTCAGCCAGAAATTCAAGGCTTATCATTCTTCAATCTTGTTCTCAAGGCAAGATATTTATTGTCAACTGGGAATGCCACCTCCCTGGTGCCAGAGATAACTCACTACTGGACACTGTTTGGGTAGTCTCACCAATTAGAGGGGGAAGGTGCCCTGAGCTACCACACCAGCTGATAGAACAGATAAACTCTTCTGTGGCAGGGGGGAATGTCCCAACACATCAAAGGAATCTCTTTATATTTTTAATTGATTAGACTCCTGAGGAGGTGGAAGGAAAAGCGAGAGAAGTCGTGGAAGACTTGAACAGCTGCACCCTTGGCCTGGTGGTGCCTTGGTTTCCCTTCAGGTCTGTGCAGAAGCAGGAGATGGCTCCTTGCTGTCACACTTCCTGCCAGCAGAAGCCTGGTGAATGTTCTGGAGCACAGCAATGCAGCCTGAAGAAGCTCGACACCCCCATCAGCCTTTCAGTGAAGCTGCTGGTGTGTGGAGCTGCTGGTTTGTCTGTGGTGCAAGCAACCAGCCTGAGGGCCAGGAGATGATCTGCAGGGCTGCTCTCAGTACCAGGGCAAGGCAGGATCCAAGTCCCAGTTGGTTCATCTCTGTTTCAAAACAGGCACATCCTTTTAACTTCAGGAGCCTGTTCTGATAGGATCACAAGGCTCCATCTGCAGGGACTCAGCACAAAGATTATTCAACAACCGAGCCCTGCCTGCAATCCTATTGCTAAAACCTTGAGAGCTGGGACACTCTGCAGGGTGGTCTGTGAATGCAGTGTCACAGGGGACACACTGGGAGACGGACCAGAGAATAACTTTGACATTTATCCAGCTGCAGGCAGCAATCAGCGGAGTTGGTTGTTTCTCTCAAACAAAAAATAAAAGACTTCTGTGGTAAAACTGTGAGTCCCCCTCAATTGTTTCTATGGGAACCAGCTTCAAATAAGTTCTGTAGCCAGCCATTTATTTAGACAAAAATATTTCATAACTGAGACACAGAATTGTACATTATAAATGATAAGCAGTTCTGTGAAAAGAGAAATTATACTTCAGAATCAGAACCTGAGGTTACAACTAAACAAAGCTATACACTTTAGCTGGCTTAAAATTAGAGAGAAAATGTATTTGATCCTGCAGAAATGTGGACATTTACAGACTTTTTCAGTGCATTAGAATTCAAAAACTTGGTGTTAGATAAACTATTAGATAAATCAGTGTTAATAAATTTATATGAAAATAATCACTAGTAATTAGTAAATTTAAACCAGACAGAAGCTGCTAAGCATTACAGAGAACAATGGGGAACATGAGTCCTAGTGCACAATCACTTCCTTTTGTATTCTTCCATAAAAAAAAGACCCTCTAAAACTAACCCTTATCTTTAACCAACTTTAAATTCTTTATTAGTACTGTGTGTCTTTCTAACAATTAAACTGCACCCCATAGCATAGAAAAAACACAAAAATATCCTGAATTTTTTTCAGCCTTAGGGAATTATGAAAATACAAAATTATATTTTTATGTCATTGTATATCAAAATAAATAATCCAGATTGTATAAAGACAAATTTGTACAAACATTGGGACATATTCAGCATAGTCAGGGTAAAACAGCCACAATTCTCAGAAAATCTGTATGATTTTTACCTGACTTTTCAGGACATTCTAATTAAAAACAAGCACAATTTTTATATAGGTCAGGGAGATCGGACAGATAGCAATTTGAAAGAAATGAGGATTGAAATTGAAAGCATGAGGTTAGTGGTCCGAAATATAGTGGAGTTTTATTTGAGGAATTTAAACAGCAAATTGATGACTCTAGATCATGAACTGAATTAACATATATTCCAAGTATTAAGTACTTGTTCTTATTTTTCTGTGGCTTAACTTTGAGAATATTCTCACAATATTTAAAAAATCTGACACAAAGCATAAAACCAAAATTTTAAAGATGTTTCAACACCCAGTACTAGACCTCTATGTGTTTGAAAAATTATCATTCTGACCTCTTCCTACACATTTTACTTTTGCAGGTAAGGAATTCAGTGTTTGATGCCTACTTTCTGTGTTAATAAAACTATTTAACTCTGCCCTAAATCTAATAAGCTTTAAAGCACTTCGTATTGCTTTCAAATTGCCTAACAGTACATTTGAAATAAACTCTCGTGTCTAAAGGAATAAACATTCTAATGACTTATGCTGCTTTTATTAATCAGAATTTAGTAACAGGTTATTCAGTCACCACCAACCAAGGATTTTAAATTTGCTACTAAATTCCAATATTAAGTTACTCTGATTAGTAGACTCAGCAGCATCATTACTGTTCTTTGGCTGAGAAAGGGGATAAAGCTGTTTGGGGATGTTAGACAGTGACAGAGGGAAGAATGCACAAGCAGAAAGACACTCATCCAGCAGGCAAATAGGCTTTCTTAGCTCTGCCTTGTGTGGTGACTGTCACTTGCAAAACTGACCATTCTGTGTGCCCTCCAGGACCTGTCCCCAGGAAGGAGCCAGTGCCACCTGCAAGAGACAGGGTGTGAACTGTTCACTTCGGGGTCAGCCTGAGTGAAGCACAGCTGGCAACGTGGAAACAGAAGCGCTCTACAGGGCGTGGAGTGGAGTACAGAAAGGAAGCAAAATTAGCTCCAAGTTGCCTGTTTGCTATCTGCTCCTTCAGTATAGCACAATGAACTGAATGGGCAATGTTTGAATTCTAATAAATGAGAGTTTCCCAGTCTCTTGCTGCCCCTCAGAAGGAAGTGAAAGTGGCATGACCATCTAAGATGAAAAGAAGCTGGCCCTTTGAATTAACTGAACATCTTCTGATATAAGGTCCAAGTAAGTCAGCAGAGACAAGTCTGCTTATTGGTTTTGTTTTGTAGCTTCAAATATTGAAAAAAAACCTCAAAATAGATCAAAATGGTTCAACGACACATTTGCTTATATGCTTGCTAACACCAGTGTTAAAGCATCTATGTTTCCAGGCTTTGGTGACATTTAAACAGATGTTTTCCCATTCATATAAATTGAAGTTCAAGCCTAGCAACACCTGAGTATTTCCCAGACAGAAAAGTCCCGGTTCCCTTGCCCTGGTCAGAGCCTTGGGGGATGCTCTCTGCTGTGGGTTTGGGCTGGGCCCAGGGCAGGTCAGAGCTGCCAGCCTGCTGCAGACATTGGCCAGTGCCCATCCCAGAGGGCAGAAACACAGGGTGGATGGCTCATCTTGTGTTTTATATAAAAAATATAATGTATAATCCTTCTACTTCATTGCTAAAAGCAAATGCAACTATAAGGATAAATTTATTTTTTGCCTAGCAAAATTAATCAATGCTCCTACAATTAATAGGAGCAAAGTATTCGATTCTCCCAGAATTTTTTAGAACAAAAGATTTTTTTAAAGGGAATACATAGCTTGCTAATATTTTTTTAATGAAAAAAACACCCTGCATGTACACTCACACAAATGTATATGTACAGAAAAGAAAATTCATTATTTGTACATACTTTTTCAATTATTGACCTGAATGTTCTTAGCACTTGTATTGTTTGAAAAAGTATGATGCTTTTGTTATTTGCACTTTGTGATCCTGAATTATGTGGGCTCATTATTTTTAAGTGAATTGGCAAGGGTAATGGTGGCAGCTAAAAGATAAAACATTAATGATCAGTAAGCATTTACACAAATGCCTATAATCACTCTCTTCATCAGGCAATAAAGAAATGACCTGATAATTACAATAAGCACTGCCCTGCTTTATGTATAAGTACTATTTGTTTTAGTTATTCAACTTGTATTTTTGTTTTCTCAGCATTAGGGCTGCTGTTAATGGAAGTTTGGATGTATGTAATGTATGTGCAGCTGTTGCATAGAAGAGAGAAATTATAATGGGAGAAAAAAAAAAAAGACAAAATTCAGTTCAGAACATAAACACACCAGTGGAGTTATGATGATTAATTAAACATTTTTTTTATTTAATTTTTGAATGCATTTATGTAAATTTAAGATTACAAGTATTATATAAAACGCTGTATATGCAGCGTATATGTATATTACTATATGCAATCTAAAGATTCATAATCTGGATAACTACAAGTATTTCCATGGTTTAAAATGTATCTAATAGATAAGTTTATAAATGCACACACACACACACACACACACACACACACATATTTACTTGGAGTCACTTTCATTTCAAAGACTTCTGAGGAGAGCCACCACTGACTCCTCCTAAGTGTCAGATGATTTTATCAAGGTGGTCTGTTTTGGAAATGTCACTAAACAAACAATCTTGGGAGTGAAAGGCTTATGTGGGAGTCAGCCTGACCTGTATTCCAAGTCAGGCAACCATTACCAAAGAAGGCATGTACCCCAGCCTTAGGCTTTAGGAGGCATTCATTGGAGTTGTGGTGAACCCAGAAGAAGTTCCAAGAAGTTATGGGATTGTCTATGCTAATGCCTCATACATATTCCCAACCCTAATTTTCCAGTTGATCATCACCACTCCCAGTCCCTGGAATGTTCTCCCTTCCTTGTATCCCCATTGGCCCTCAGCTGATGCAGTGTCCCACCCAGCCTACCCCACTGGACCCTGCCTTCCCTTACCCACCTCTGCACCACTTTCCCCTATACCCATTGGACCCTATCCTCGACTCCACCCTGTCTCCTACCCCACATTTATACCCTAAACCTCCCTACATCTTGGTCTTCGACCACCAACTCCTACAAAGACCTTGTCCCCTTGGTTAGTGTGTTCAGATTTTTGGGCCTTGTCCCACCCACATTTACTTTTATTATTATTAAAATATTTTATGTTGCTAAGTCGTGGTGGTCACACCACTCTTCTTTTATTTTTACCACAATTGCCCTAATATCAGAGAACCCTAAAAAGTATTGCTGGGGACCACCCTCACGCCCGATAGGTTTAGTTTATCTTTTGAGACAGTATGAGCAGCCCCAGTAAGACCAAGTATGATTTAGTACACCAAACTTTATATGGTGCAGATGCTGATACACTCCCTAGCCTAAGATATACAACTTTGTGAAGAGTAACTTCTGGTCAGGCAGGTTGCATTACAAGTGTTCACTGACATGACTTTTTGTTAGAGTTTGCTTTGTGCTTTATTGAAGCTGCATGGAGTTTCTGGGAAAACAACTGTTCTTGTAAAGCACCTGTAACCAGTCAAAACACCCTGAATTTGCTCATAGGTCAGTCATTAATAATAAACACATTATCTTAATAGAATAATATCTATATAAATATCTAGATGAACGTATAGCTAAGATTCATCAGTTCTTAGCTTTAAATTCTGGTGAAGGCCTATACTGGGAGCTGACATGGGTAGAACCATGGACTAGAATACCCAAATAATTTTTGTTGGAAAAGACTCTTAAGACCATCTACTCCAGCCATAAACATAACACTTCCAGGTTCACAGCAAAATGATATTCCCAGGAGCCAATAAAGGAGTAAGTTGACTTGCTACAGGACTGTCCCCAAGGGCAGGGAGAGTTATAGAGTAACGACAAAAAGGAGTTGAGGTAAGCAGTGCAAAAAGGGACAAGGCATTTAAAGGACCAGAGTAAGATAGAAAAGAAACAGGTTGAGGACCTGGGTAGGGAGAGGGAAAGAGAGGAATCCCAGGTCCCTTTGGTGAAACCTGAGAGGAGCAGGTTCACTTTTCAGTGGCAGAGAATAGCCTACTACCAGTTATGGTGGTAGCTCAGCTGGCAGGCATCTACAGATAACAGATGGCTTTCAATACAAGCATAAAATTTGCATAAAATTTCTAGCAATTTTTTCAGCTTTCTTTTTAAAAAAGAAACAGGAAGTGACACACAAAACACTTTTAAAGAGAACCCATATTGCAAATTCAAATGCTCGGAATCTGGAAAATGAAGGAAGTGAGGATTTTGGTGTAATTTTAGTTTGCCTCCTCTGTGTAAATGTATTATTTTACCGTCCCCATCCACCTGATAACAAAACTCACAGATTGATCACCAACATTCAAAATATTCAAGATAGAGCAACTTGGCAAGCAGCTGTTTTGTCCCCGTTAATAAAGGTAATATATGAACCTTATCTTCCTTATTAAGGATTCTGGAAAGTCTAGAAATACAGAGAAGACCTGCTCTAAAATGGATATTTTCTCATGTCTGCAATGTCTGTAAATATTCTACCTTCTACTACAGAATACATATGAACATTGAACTCTTTACTAAAATGGATTTATATTCCAGAATAAGATCTCTATCTTGGCTTTAATAAATGCCAAACCTTGTCAAAACTTCATAGTTTTAATCCTCAAAATAAGGGGAGATATATATATTTTTGGGGGGTTTTTTTGTTTTGTTTCAACTTGAATTTTTACCTTGCCCATTCATATTTGTGCTAAATTCCACATGAGTTTAGTGCAAGGCATTCACAAAATTTAATCACAATAATAATAATTTCAAATACAACAGTAATTTCAGTACATTTGTATTCAAATAACTCAGAAAGGGTTTGTCTCATAGATGAAAGACAAATTTGAACTAGGACATCTGTGATGTGAGCTTATGATTTTTATGTGTTCACATGTAAACCAAAGCTGCATTGGGTTAATTAGAAATGCATAATTCTACACTAAGAATGTATTTTTTTAGGAGTGGGTGAACAAATAACATGGAGTAAATGTTCATAAAGACAAAAACAGTCAGCTGCAAACCAAATGTTTGATATTGCCAGATTTAGAGGAGCAAGAACACTGAGAAAAATAAAAGAAAAAAGCAGGCAAATCCACAGTGAGTAAGGATAATAATAAGAGTTTCAGAAGTTGTGTTCCTGAGGAGAAGACCTGCTAAAGTACTGAATAATGTGCCACTCCATCACAATTACTTACCCTCCTCTGAGCTGTTTGACTTCATAAGCCAGTATCCACCCCCTTACAAGCAGGAGTATGAAGAGAGGGAGTGAAGCACAATCAGATATCTCTGCTGATTAAGTTCTCCTTTTCTACTTTACCTTCGAAATAGGCTCAGAAACTGATCAAGAGATTAGCTTAGTCCATGTCATCACTGTGATAGCAAGAACAAACTTAAAACAGACTGTATTAGAGAAACATCTGAGAGTTAATCATGCTAGTATGAATAATTCAGAACTAGACCCCAATCTCAACCAGTGTTCATGGTGTCTTTAATACTTTGGTCAAGTTTGCACCGTAACAAAAGTTCAAGTTTTTAAAAGTATCACCCGCAGTTTATTATTCCTCACTATTGTAACAGTAAAGAAAATCAGTGATTGTTTTTTAAAAATGTTTTTATATAGGAAGAAAGCATATATGTTTTTATATAGAAAGAAATACATAGACAAACAATAATCTCTTGTCAAATATACTAGTAATTACATTTTAATCAAACTGTGAAAGTCTGAAATTGTTACTGGCTCAATCATTGTTAAAATCACCAAAAGACTTTCCTCACTTAGCAAACTGTGCAAAGAAGCAACAGCTCATCTGCGAGAGCTGAAGCCCCCTCAAAAATGCCCCCTGAACACAATATAAGAAAAGGGTGACACTATTGTCCAGTTATCTCTGGTCTGAGGGGAATTGAGCAAGGCTGAGGGAGAAGAATGTATCCAGAAGAAAGCCAAGCTCAGCAGATGTCCTAAGCATTGTCTCTGGTTGGGCAGGGGGATGCCATAAGGCCAGGTCTGAACACTCTTCCCCCTCTGAAATGAGTAGGAGGAGAGTTTTTGAGTGTGTGATGGTGAACCTCTGTTAAATAAAATACTTCCTATTAACTTTGGCATTTGGTCTCAGTTGCATCCTAATTCGGGTAGAGGCCTCTCTAATAATCAGATCATAACACAAGTGATATTAAATCAACTATTTAGTTAGGATATACAAATCAACTTAGAGTTTTATTGCGTTTTTTTATTTCCACTTATGGGTTACCACATAAATATCTACAAAATGAATTTCTGCCAGCATGAGATGAAGCTATATCTCACTAAATAAAATCAGTGCTAAAATATTCCTCTGGATTCTTTGCAGTCTCTCAGCACAGAGCAACAGAGATGCCTTCTACTTAACCAGATTACAGAAAACTTATGAAGCCGTATCAACAATGTCAAGTGCATTAGGCATTTTACTAAACATGTTATACTTAGAGATGTTGAAAATAAATAAATTTACTACAGTAGCAAATGCTGTGTACCAGGAAATACATTACATATGAATATGTGTAATATGCTCATGTTAGTCCTGGCTAAGAACATGCTACTATGTGTCACCCAATAGTCTATGGTATTAATGTGTTTTAAAATAAGTAAGTAATATTATCTAATATAATTTAAGGTAGGAGGATTTGGAGTGTTTGCTAGCAAGAGCTTTGAAATGAAAAAAAAAAAAAAAAAAAAAAAAAAAAGCATTGTGACCTAATGTTTGATAAATAGGCCATCACAGAGAGACAAAAAGTGCTATGTTCTTGATTCACAGCCCCTCAATAAGTATTTTGACTTCTAAGCCAAACTCACTATTGAATAATGGTTTGAGATACTTAAATTTTCAAGGAAAACAGGCAGTAAATCCAGCTTATTGCCAAAGTTGAATCAGTTTGTCTGTCTCAATCAACTTCCAAGCTGCATAGCTATCTGACAAGAAACAGCTTTACCAGACTCAAAAAGAGAAAAATTCACTTCTTATGGTTTATGTCATGACTAATACTGTTGTGACCAGAGGCAAAGTAAAAAATTTTCTTAGCTTTTAATAAAAATGGGTTAGTATTGTGGGTGACAGGCATTTTATTACTTACAAGTATGTGAACTATTGGGCTATGTAAACTAGTAATTTAATTTAGAATTTGATTTTTATATAATTTTAACTGAATGCTGAAGTTACTCCTAAAAGCTGGTTCTGTGCTCTTCTATGGCAGTGTGACTTCACTGCAACCTGTGCTTTCACTAAATCACTGTGTGGCAGCTGTTCTTAGGTGTTACCACTGATCAGTATTTTGTCAGACCCTATCCTATATATATCTGGGACTGTCTAATTTAGATTTTCCCAAGGAAATGAGATTTTAGACTACATACAGATCTGAATGCAGATTTCAGGTTTACCTCTAGGTACCTAGAAAAGACCATATTATTACAATTATTTTCATTGTAAAAGAAAGTTAAGATATGGCAGCAGTGAAATGAAACTGTTGCTAGATGCTCTCTCAAACCAGCTTACTAGCAAAATGAATGATTTAAGACGATGAAGAAGATTGATGATCTAGCATTTCATCATTGTAGGCTCTCTTTATACTATGAGAAATTTGTAAAAGTCTTACTTTTAATCTTGACGATGCCTTAGGACTATTAAAATATTAAATATTGCAAGTTAAGATCCTGAATCTTGGTTTTCCTCCTTCCACAAGAGTTTTAACAAACTCAGAAACTCATCTGGATCAGCAGAGAACATTGGTCTTCCACAAGTCCACACATGATGTGACTGTCTTTCTAATAAGACAGAGAAGTTGAAATATCCTTATCACTGCATAGGCCTCCTCTCAAAATTTCCTCACTTTGCTGTTGCAGTTCCTGAATACCCAAGGTTGCAGAAAGTCACACACAAATTTGGTCCTTGATTCATGAAACTGCCAAATGATTGTTGGAGAAATTAAAAATCATTTCTCTAACACTTTATGTTCTGTACTGAGAACATATCTGAGAGCACTGGTGCAGCCTTACCCCAGTGAGACTCTCAGGAGAGATTGTTGTTATCTGCCCCAGACCTTGCTATGCACCTTCTCTTTGAATGTCTGCAGGGCCATTTTGGATGGAGACAAGTGACTAGATCAGCTTTGAGCTCTGCTCTGTTTCTTGCTTTGCCACTAGCAGACTCCAAGAACATTTAGTAGTAAATAGAGAATATATTCTACTGAGACAGAAGTCAGATGGAAAAAAAACAATATGAGAAAATATTAAATCACTGGAACCCAGAGATCATAGAGGACATTAAAATACTCTAGCAAAAACCAAAAGCTCTCGTTGCATTCAAGGCAATAATTTTAGCTTTCCTAAAGGAAACAAGACTTTTAGGACATCTAGTGCCTATTCTTACACGTGTACAGCTTTATTTACTGCTGCAACAGAACTTTTGTGTGTCTTTAGAGAACCACAGAATGAACCTGTATGTCCAGTAATGGATCTTTTGCTTAAGTATCCCTGAGAAATAAAAAAATTATTGTAGGGATGTTTGTGCTCCTACTTTTTCATTGCAAGACGAAATGCACAAGTATAAATAATACAATGCCCTCAATTTGCATAACATATTTATAACTGCTGTAGCCACAAGTTACTTGCAGTACAGCAATATCCTGTGCTCCCGGTGTGAACTGCTGCATACTGCAGTCAGCATCACAGTGCTTTGTGGAAAGTCACTCATTGAAATGCAAATCGTGTCTTAAGCCAACTTCTTTGGATCTCCTGTGTCACCTCATCTCCGGTGTGACTCCATCAAGCAGGACAGAAGGACGACTTGTTCCACTCCTGCAGGAAGGATGCCACAAATGCAGTGTGCAGCTTCACAGCTTTGCTGTCCCCTAAAAAGCATTCTGAAACAGCTGACAATAAAATATTTTAAAATATTACTCGTAAGTTGATTTAATTTTATGGGCTGTTTGAATAAAGTACCTGTCTCAAATGAAATAACTACTTATAGACTGGTACAGTTCAAGTAATATTTTAACACCTTTTAGTTAGAATTGTGGAGAAAGGCACATTCAGTGCCCTATTCTGATTATGAAATATTGTGCATTTGGAATGTTCTGCTAGATTAAAACATGTTATTCTCTATATCAAAGTCAAGATTTAAATAAAATTTGCAATGTTGTAGGTCCTGTTCATTACTACAAATATAACAAAGATGTTTACTCAGTTAGCCTGTACAAAAATCTTTTTTATCCAAATCTTTTTTATAATAGGCCAAAACTGAAGGTAACTGAGTTATTTTCAACACCTCTAAAATACACACTTAAAACCAAAAGTTTGTGACATGTAACAGAATTCACTGTAACTTTTTGTCTAGAAAAAATTATGCTTTGTTTTTTGATTGTACATCCTTTTAGCACACACTTATTTTTGACACAGAAGGAATTAGCATCACTGCATAGAATACCCCTCCAGAATGATACATAAATTACACAGAAGACTAGCATACAGTACTTGCATGATAGCAGAGAATTAGAATGAAGGCAAATGTTGTGCCAGTTTCAATAAGGAAAAGTATTCTGCTGTAAACTGTAAGGTGTTTGAGTCTAACATTTGTACCAGAAAACGTTTTAGCACCTTTTTTCAGAGATGAACTGCTTAGCTTTTAAAGCACACATTTCAGGAGTGTGATAACCCAAAGGAGTTTGAGAGCAGTGCATCTGATCAGACAAATTCTTTGACTGGATAAATCAAAATTGCAGGCAGTTTAATAGATCCTGTTTGTACAATTTAATGCTTATTGTTGCTGAGGAACGGGGATGGAAGTGCTTCACTCTGTGCATGGCCTCTCAGGAACTGCCATTAGGAGAAATGACCAAGCTACATTTGCCTGGCTTTCCAAGAAGACACTTAAAGTGCATCACACAACTTTGCTCAACACTGCTTTTATTGTGCTGATTTAGGTGTGTGAAAAAAATCTGAGCATAGATGTGCTGTATGTGAAAGAATTGAGATGGAATGACAAGGTGCAATTCCCAGGTGCCAGTGACTGATGGGTCACTTGACAAGGCATGAATATAACCAGAAGAAACTTTCTGACTACATCCAACTTACTGGCCTTTACCTTGCTCAGGTTCTGCAGCAACTTATATTTCCTTCAATAATCCTCCAGTAAACATAAGCACTTTGAACAAGGCTAGTTCCTTAATTTTTTTCTGCATCCAAGATCCTTGTTTCTTTTTTCTGCACCTCATTGTTGGCCAGAATTATTTGCTCAGTAGAGTGATCCCAGATCAAAAGATGATTCTTCTCAACAGGAAAAAAATCAGTCCAATGGGAAGATTGGTCAAAATGTCCAAAGTGATATGCAGTGGTGATGTTCCTCCTCTGCTTGTGTTAGATACAAGTCAGTAAACACCTCCACTGAAATCACTACTGAAGGGTTTGCAAACTATGGAGTTTGGTTAGGGGTGAGACAAAGAGAATAGCAGGAATTATCCTTTCAGATGTTCTCTGTGGACAGCAAAGATGAAGACAGGTGTTCATGACAGCAGAATAAAAGCTCTCATAGGAGCCAGTCACTGTTTCATTCAGTCTTTCCATATACAGCATTGCCTGTTGTCACAGGAAATATCCCCAAGGGCATTTTAGCTTCAATGCAGGATCAAGAGCACTGAATATGCAAACCTCCCCAAAGGAAGCCTGCAGCAATCATGTCAGTCCTAGGGTTTGAGAAGTGGAAGCATTGATCTTACATTTAATTTTCTATTTGCTACAGCTGCTTGACAACCAGAGTTGTGGTTGTCTAGATGTCTATGTCTAGGAGAAAATGTTTTTGTCCTTTATTTCTTCTTAGTATTCTGTTTGGATATATTGAAAGTCATGGTGGCATAAAAAGCAGCATTTCCTGTCATGTTTAAATCCTTACATTGTTGTTCTTGCTGTGTCCTTACTCCTCACTTTCTATCTGGCATTTTTTCTGAATAAAGGCTACTTCTGCAAAAGAATGTTGAAGAAAAATTAAATATCCATTAAACACCCACATGTAGCTACATTTCAAGGATGAGGATAGCAAGTATTTCTTCAAAAAAGCCACTGGATTGGGTGTATTTAAGTGTTTGTCAGGGAGGGAAAGTTTTTCCATGCCCATCCTTTTTGATAGCGGAGAAGAACTTGCTGGAAACCTGTGTAAATCACTGTAGTGCATGTTCTCAGAGCACACCTGGCAGAGGTTGATCAGGCCACTTACCAGTTCTATAGCACTGTTGCTTTTCCCTTCAGCTGTAATAAAGGGGGATGAAGAATTGTAGCTGGAAGAAAGGCAGTCCGTTTTTGTGGTTTTTTGAATTACAACAAAAGCAAGTGATTATGGTTGTGAGACAATTTAAAAATGTTATGCAATAGAAGATATAGTGATGCATATTTTTAGATTCTTCCCAGCATTTTCAGATGTGACTGTGAAAGTCAAAAGCTAATAATCTAATGACCCAATTCAATGATTCTAATATATATCCTAAGAAGAAGGTCCACTTTGCAAATTCGCAAACATCTGATTTAAATTTCATTATCTAGGATGTTCTGCATAGTTGAAACATGTAATTTGATATATAAAGGAAAATGAAAAAAAACTCTTAATCATTTTATTCGGGGGGGAAAAAAGCCAGCATTTCTTTGATGATGGATATTTTGGAGGCATGCTCTAATGGAAAGAGAATGAAAATATATAAAAGCCAAATATATCAAATTTATGAATAGTGTTGCTACTCAGTTCTCAGATAGCTGGGTACCTGAGGATAGAAAGGCTTCCTTGGTGTCACAAATATATCTGTAATCTGTTAAGTCTAGATCCATTCACAGGTGGGACAGTGAGTTTGCAATGCTGCAGTAAGAAAAGATTCCACATGCAGTGAGAGGAGAGAGAAGTAGCTAAGGGAAACTAGGTTTCCATAGGCCTAGACAAGTCAGAGTGAGATACAGATTCTCAAAAAAAAGGGATGCTGTTTCTATGTAGAAAGATTTTACTGTAGTGGCCATTCAGTATCCTTGTCTTTTCACTTTTTCAGTATCGTCAGAATACTTGCTTTGAAAAATGTTTTACTGCACTTTCTTAATATAGAGCATAAAGGTGTCTCTAATCTGTGTCTGTTTTAAGGAGGGGAAGACTTAAACGCAGTGAATTGCTCATTGTGCTTCCTAATTAAATAGTTTTTCTGCCCTGAAGATTTTTCTGGGCCATTGCTAAGGGCAGACAAATTTTCTAAACAGGACAGGATGTTTTACCTTCTGTCCTTACTCAACTGACCTGTTCTATTGTTGAAGCCCATTAAACCTGGTTGACTGCTTACATTAAGAAAAAAATGGGATTTAGAGTTGGCTTTCACTCAAGTACTTCAAATTAAATACACCCCCCTCCCCTCCCAATTTTCTACTAGCTTCATGTATAGACAACTATCTAAGTAATGAATATTTTTGGTGCTGTATGATTACTGTAAAATCACCTTCTGATGCTGCTTCAGAATCTGGAAAAATATATATTTTGACTGTTCAGTTAGCTTCAAACAAAGAGCTTTTGAAAAGGAAAACAGCACCTTATTTTTCTGGTTGTTGTAAATAGTTTAACTGTAATTGCACTAGAAGCTATAAATTTGAGTCATTTTTTGGTTGGATTTTGTTATCCTTTTTTGTTTTGAAATAAAAATTCAAGCAACAAAATAAATTAACATTGCTAGTACACTGCCTGGATCCACAGCTACATACTGTATACAATATTTTTCTGTACATCTCAGAGAGTTCTAGAGGGTTTTTTTGTTTTCAGAAAAGCCTCCATTTTGGACAAGGTTCATACTACAAAGCATTCAATATGCTGATAGGATATGCAGCTTGTTAATATAAAATGATTTAAAACAACTAAAAACAACAGTTGAGATTTTAAAGTGTAGAATACCTAAGGGATGGTACCCATAATTTTCATGGATCCTTGATGCAAGGATGGATTTTCACAGCAGAAGACTCTTCAGCAATAAAGGACGCAGTTTCCCGTGTTTATATTTTTAGTATTTTTCAGTTGCCTACTGTGTTATCTAAATCCAGATATCTCCTGAACACTTTTTCTTGGCTGTATTTCTTTAGCCAACACCAGTCCACATTCTTAGCTATGTTCTACCATGATCACATTAAAAATGGCCGCACAGAGACCCCACATTTTGCATCACTGTCCTCTGTTCCTTTGGGTTGTCTTGCTTGACAACACCTTGATGTTTCTGAATCTCTTTTTATAATTTTGAAGCAGGAAACAGTCATTAAGCTGTGACCAATTAAAATTCCCATGGTGGAAAAAGTAGCACCTTAGGATAAAAGAGATGATAAAACTCTCTGAACTCCTTCCAAATTGTCTAAGGCCATGAATACATATATTGGAAAGGGTGTATCCTCCTTATTTTATATTCCTCTTTTACTCAGAAGACTGACTTCACAGGAATAAACAAAATTAAACCAGATATTTGAAAGCAACTTCAAAGGAGTTCAGCACCTAATTCTATTGATGGATCTTTTGAAGATGCAGAACTTCACCTTTTGAATAATCTACATCTTTTAGAATGCCCTATTATTGCACAGATATTGAAAGCTCAAAATTAAAAAGCTTTTCAGTTGAATGGTTGGAATTATTCTTCATTCCCAAACTTTGGGATTATTCAGAATGCTGTGAAGAGAGCCTCTCTGATTGAGCATACTGTTTTATAACTACTGCCACAAAACAAAGTGTTTCATTATGTCAACATAAGGGTCTAAGATTACTAAAGGACAGAAAGCATAGAAACCTGGTTAGTAGGAGTGAAGCTAAAATATGCTAGTAAAAATTAAGATTTCATATCTAATGTAAATGTGGAAAAGCTTCATCTGCTTTGACTTAGTTTCTAAACCCAGATATATATCCCAGCGACAGCTCAAATAAATAAAGCAGCTGAACACACTAAGGGAGGTCTGAGAGTGCTCACGGTTTAATTTGCAGGAAGGTGAGTGGAACTTTTCTCACTCTGGAGAGCAATATTTATATTTCTCTTTAGCTGCATTCTTCTCAGTGACTTTTCTTTTCCCATCTTAGTGTAACTAAGTAACCTTTCCCAACATAGTGTAACTATGCCAACATATTGAGCTTTGAGGGTCTGAAGGTCCATTATATATGTTTTTATGATAATTCAAGCCATACCTACATCAAAATCTTGGTTAGGAACTGAAGGAGGGCCTGAAATGCAGTATATGCCTGAAAATCATATTGTCAATAAATTCCTCTGTTTCTTTTCAGGTGTTCTCTAGTAACTAGTAAGCATAGTGAATGCTATGAATTCATATACTGCTGACAAGAAACTCTGTGAAACATATGCTATCTTCACATTCTTTGGGCAAAAGTGTCAGGAAGGGTCTCTCTGATACACTCAGTGGCATTGGGCCAGGAGGGTACAGCTGTGACAGTGTCTCAAGGTTTTCAGATACCCAACAAGAATCTCAAGATCTGACAATTATCCCTGCAGTCAGATTTCTGTCAAAATGTGCAATTATGCTCTGCCTTGTAACACTAGATCTGATGGGTTTGATCACTCAAGTCTCTTCTGCACTGTATTTCGTGCCCTCTAGGTGCAAAAGGTGTAAAAACTCAGTTCATTGGAGATTCTGTCTGTGCCACCAGCAATTTGCTGGCCTCTGTTTCTCAGAAATGGGAAAGCATCACCCGTGCAGCAGATTGCTTCTGCAAAGTGTCTTTCCCTCTCTTAATTAACTCTTTCTACAGAATGTGAAGATCAAATTTCCCTCAGCAACCTGATGTATCCTGCCTGTGTTTCTTTCTCCTTGACTTTTATCAACTTCAAATGCTCCATAGTTTTGGCATCTTGCCAGCATTGATATTTATTTTTCTGTGCATCACATACCACCAACCGTCTTTCAATCACGCTCACTTTTCACGTTGTTTTCTTCTGTGCTTCTGCTAAACCAAATTTATTCCAGTTTGCCATAGACTAGGACAGGCACAGCATTTTGAGAAGGCTCTGTCTGTGTATTGAGATTTCAGTGCCACACCAGTGCCTGGCAGACTCCAGGGCTATTCCTGCTGCCTCTCTCAGTGGGAAACTGGGAATGCTTGCATCACTGCATGTTACAAAAAAAGAAAAAACAATCCTCTCTTCCATTAAAGTAATCCAGCAATCCTGACCTTGCCTAACAAAATATATGGGAGTTACCAGTTTAGTCAAGCAGCAGGTGATCACTTTCTAGGATATCAAACTGAAGCACTATTAAGGCCAAGATTTTTCAGTAAGTCAGAAAAAATGCCAGATATTGTTAAAATGCTAAGTTCAGAAAAGACAATGTGGCCATGTTTGTTCTTCAGTTGGGTGATTTACAATCTAAAATGTGGATGGACAATAACATAACAAAAAAGCTACTTTAGAATCTATTCAAGTTACATGGAGAAACACTTCAAAACACAGAAACTCAGAGCCCCATCAGAAAAGAGGGACTTCTTCATTCTTTTTCTACTCTAAAATAAAAATATTGCACCAAAATCTACATAATCCTCCAGCTTTTCCATAGCAATTAAACAAAACACAAGGTAATTAAAAATCTGGTGTTTACAACAGATTATTTTCATTAAGATTTCCAATGTCAAAGGGTTTTTATTATTATCATCAGTAGTCACTTCAACTTATGTCATTAACCATTTTGATTTGTTTAAGGATTTTGCTGGCCTATCTGATTGCAACTGTTCATCAAAAATGTGAGAAAAGGCTTTGAATTATAACCATGTCTGAAATTATTTTTTTCTTATTTACCTCAGTGATACTTACAAATATTCAGAAGAACTTCACCTCTCAAAAAGTTAACTTTTTGTGAAAGCTGTTTTTCTTTCTATTATTTGTCATATCCTCAGAAATAATCCACAATATCAACTCACATAAGTTACAGACACCCATGAAAAATTGAACTGACAATTTTAACGGGATTTAATAATTATGGAATGTCTTTGTAATATCACTTGGTAAACACACATATACAATACCAAGGGTCTGTGTGGATTTACTCAAAGCTCCACTTTAATATAGAGAGCAAAATAATAATTGAACCAAGAATTTCATAATTAGGCTGCACTACACCTACACTGTGTTTGAAATACCAATCAACTACTGCAATTTATTATGTACAAATTTTCAAAGCTTACTGCCTGTATTTAAAATTTTATTATGTTTTAAGATTTAAATATCCCCAAAATTATAATTTCTCCCAGCATGGCATTTTGGAGCTGTTACTAAAGGGAGTATTTCCAGTCTGTTGAATCCACGAAAGCTTTAATAGATTTCCTGAGATGGAAATAGTAGGGAAATTCTTGTTATCATATGTGTTTCTGTCTACAAATATAGCTGGCCAAGACTTAAAGAGGCTTAGGTCCTAGCCTTGCATTTTGATCTGCTAACAGGGATACTCTGATCACCACAAAGTTCTCCAGAAGAATTCAGAGCAGTGGGTTACAATGAAATACATGGGCTCGCTTTGTCAGCCACAATATATATGTCTTATCTAAGAATTACAGAATATAAAATCTGAAGGATAAGTCATTTATTGGCTAGATTTGAGACCACTTTTGTACATTGGGCAAAATTGGTTTTATCCTCTTCTCTTCTCTTCTCTTCTCTTCTCTTCTCTTCTCTTCTCTTCTCTTCTCTTCTCTTCTCTTCTCTTCTCTTCTCTTCTCTTCTCTTCTCTTCTCTCTCTCATTCACTGAAAATGTTACAAAATAAAAGAAAGTTTGCATGAGGTCAGAAAATGTATTTTCCACTTCTCCCTTTCTTCCTATATGTTTTTTCATGAAGGACATTTAGTAATTTTTCATATATATATTTTCAAAATTTTATTTTTCAGCTGTGCCGGAAAGTCTTCACACTAGAAGATAACCCTAAATCAATTTTTCTGCATGATATTAATTTTAAAATATTGTTATTATCTGAAAAGATAACTCTGACAAGATATTTTTACAGGGCTACTATCTGATGATAAAAGTTTTTCCTGATTTTTTCCTGGTGAGAGTGCACAATCCAGCAATAGATTATATTTCAGAGCACACAAGCTCAGGTGTGGGTGTGAGGATGGAGCCTGGGAAACTGGGAGCTGCACCACTGGGAGTGCAAAAGGGGAAAAGTGAGGATTAGCTCCAGCAGTGGAGTCCTCCCTGGGAAATGTGGTCACCTGTGCCAGGCAAGTGCTTGGGACTGCACCCCATGACAACACCAATCTGATTTTCTCAGACAAGTGAGAATCCAAATCCTCACATACTAGTTTGATATTGTGTCAACCTTTGTTTCTTTCAGTTGAGTTTTGCTGGTTCAAACACAGAGTAAAGCATTACCAGATCTGCTGCCTGTCCTGTGGTCTAGTAAGGGCTTCTGAGCAAGCTGGCAGAGTTCTCCTCTCCTGTTTGGAAAACAGTATTAAAAGGAAAGGGGAGGGAGAAAGAGTGAGATAACAGGATAAACAAAAATTTTAAAAGAGCTGCCTTGACTATCTTCTCCCTTCCTGAAGCATAAAATAAAATTATTTTTATTACTTTTAAATCTTAGTTTTATCAATGCTGGAGAAATCTGATGGGGAAAAAAACATTGTACATACACTTTTAATTTTGGTTAGAATTCCAGATTTCCACTAAGATGAAAAATTTCACAGAAATGAATTTCAATACTGTAGGAAGGGTGTTTGAAAATAACAGATTCTGGAAAACTAAAACGAAAGAGACCTGTAAAAATTAATATGAAATGTTTTCAACTGGAAGTTTGTGGTGACACAGAATAAAAGAAACCTGCTTAATAAATCAGAAGACAACTTAGCTTTTTAAAAAGCAACATTGCTATCTGTTCCTGAAAGTCTTCTCTTTAAGCAAGAACATATCAATCATATATTGACTTGGAAAGAACTTCAAATAGAGGTTTTCTGCTTGAGCTTGATTTCTAAACAGACTGATTCTCTTTGGAGAAATTTGTATATATTAGAGCAAAGATATTTGTGCTCTGGAAAAAATGACTGGTGGTGTTTCTCCCTTGCTCTTCAAAATTCAAGACTTCTTCTGGGGTGAAAAAGAGACAATAATATTTATAAGTCTATTTCTAGCTGGCTACTATTTTCATCCTTTTTATTCATGCCATAAGTGGCTTACTGTCCCCATCCAGGCAATGTTTTAACCTGTTGCCTTAGTTATAATGTGAGCTTTGACCCATCCAGCTAGTCCCTTCCCTTTCATGTCTCAGATGGTGTGGCAGAGCCCAAGGCAGGTTTAAGCTGTGTTTCTGAAGGTTAAAAGTGGATTTGCCTCGTTGGCTAACTACCTGAACCCCACGCTGGCATATGCATGTCAAAGAGTTTGTCTCCACGTCCCCAAAGTCCACAAGCAAAGTGCTAGGAGCACAGTGCAGCAGCTCCAGGATCCAGGAAGGTGTCTGATCATTTCAGACTCCACGTGGAATTATCCACTTGCCTCTCCTGAAATGGCTCAGGCAGCTCCTCCCTGCACTGTGTGGCTACACCAGGCGGGAAGGCATCAGGAGAGAGTCTGCTGGAGCTCCTCTCCATCTGCCTCGATGGAGAGAAGAAATGGGGAAGGGGCTCTGAGGACAACCTCAGCACTGCAGGACAGAGAAGAGAGCCTGAGAGGGCAGGAGTGCTGCAAAGGAGGAATAGATGAGGTGGTTGAGAGGTGATAGATGAGGAATAGATGAGGTGGCAGATTTGAGAGTGCAGTGGTACAAAAAAAAAAGTGCTTTCTTTCTTGAGATGATTGTTCAAACAATGTATTGTTTTCCATATCAAGCTGGTATTAGGGTGGATGTAACAAAGTTTGTTAAAAAATTAAATAACAATCAGTAACATGGCTGATGAGACTTTCTGAGTACTGCAGTTAACAATACTCAGCTACTTCAATTGGCATCAGGAATAATGGGACTCTTGAAGTTCTCTCTGTACAGAGATGGATTGATGTGCCCAGAGGAAACCAGGCCGGATCAAAACTATGTATTACATCCCTAAATAATTACATAGACATAATTTGTACATAAGTCCTTGTATGATGAAAGTCATAGTTCAAAAATATATTTTTATATGTCCTACAAACTTTGTGTACACAGCAAGCAAGATTAAATACCAAAAAGCAATTAGAAAATTAAAATACTCTTACGCATTCAATAATCTTTCCATTTATCTTTCTGTTTAATAGCAGTGTTCCTAAGTTCAATCTTTTATTTGTATTAGAAGGCTAGCAGCTTTTTCCACTGAGAGCTGTGACTCATGGTCAACCGTACAACTGAGGGACCTGAGGTTAAAAGTGACAGATGCAATCTTCACAAGCCACAGGATAACACCAGGCAGTCAAGATAGTTCAAGATGGCTCAGATTTCACGATACAAACATGTAACAATTTTACTAACATATCTGTCCTGCTTTTCAGCTTTAGGCCTTTTCTTTCTGTATGAAATTTCAAGATATTTTAATATTTTATTCTATTGCATTAACAACGCAGCTCAAGTTGTGATTCTGCCAATATCCTGTCATGATCAGACAGCAATTAAATAAAAACACTAACTATCCTTAACTTGAGTTGTCTTTTTTAATGTTTCTTGGTCAGACAAATGGCAGGAACAACTCTTGAAATCTGTCCTGTGATAAAGAACAGCATTAACAAAATACTAAATTAAAGCCATACAAATATCCATTTAAAAATTGGGAATGTTCCATCTTTCTCAACATTTATGAAGTATGAATCACCATGACATTCAAGTACATTTCATTATGTCTGGAAGGATTTTGCATGAATTCCCATGAGATTTGGCAAAGTGCTAGGACATTTAGAATTCCTTGACATGTTGAATATTAATTATGATATTAATTATGGTACATTTCTCTTGATGATGTATTCCCATGTATTTTTCTTCAAATAATAATACACAACTAATGCAAGAGCTCAGTTGGTTAGAGCATGGTGGTAATAATGCCATGGTGGTGGGTTTGAGCCATCTAGGGGCCATCCACTTAAGAGCTGGACTTGATGATCCTTATGGATCCCTTCCAACTCAGAATATTCTGTGATTCTGTGATTAAATCAGAAGAGAAGTTTACTAGTCCTTGTACAAGAAATCACATTAAAAACCAACAACTGAAATAATTTAGTGTGTTTCTGGGTAAAGATCTGATTTAGAATAATATATTTTCCAATAAGTTAGTATTCTTGTTGAAAGAGTTGTGAACAGTTTCTTACCACTGATTGCACAAAGAAAGAAATGCCTGGAGAGGCACTGTTACTTCTCATTTTGACTGTCAAATGGTCTCTAATTTTCTATTATCAAACACATATAAGGAAAACTAGGAATGGACTTTACTAGGTGCAAACTTCTTATGCTGTTACTCATGGAGTTTCCTATTTCCCCCTATCATTACCATCCTAGATCTTGGTAAAAGATGTATGATGTAAAAGAAATGTAAAAGAAAAAAAAAATATTTTAAGATGGAAACTATTTAGAAAAATTAGGAGAACCTAAAAGGAACTGACTTAAGGAATTCAGTCTTTTTCTGAAAAGTGATTTTTGCAAGTGCCCCACCTCTAGTGGAATGTAGTTTGGATGTTAATGAATGCAAATAGCTTAGCAGGTGTTTGAGTTTGTCTTTTAAACTCCATCACTGATGAGGATTTATTTTGTTCTTAATGACATATTTATATGCTTTCAGAGGCAAAAAGTATTTGAAAACACACCTGCTGATTCTGGTGCCACTTTGAGCTGATTTGATTGCTGTGTACGTGGGTTAGCTTTGATAGTACATTACATGGCTCCACCTCACTTTCACAGGCTTAATAGAACTCTCAGTGCTTTTGCTGGAGTCCATGAAATGCACCAGTAATCCACAGTTCTTGAAACAAGAGCCTTTCTATCAGTTTCAGTAGGCTTTGTATTAGGTTCAAAAGTTGCCATTTGCTATCCAGAAGCAGCAGCAAAAGTTTGTGCACTAGGAAGGATTTGCCGCACAAGGTCAATTCTGCAAGACAAGAAGCAGGAGCTCTAATGAGAGCTCCTCATTGTCCCTACACAGATGGGACTGTGATAAAAGTCACAAAGGTTTAGTTTTGTTTCAAGTGTTACTTTTTATGAAGTTAAAATGGAAAATGCTGCTTAGGATAATTGCTTATCTTATTGTTACAAGCTGCTTGTAAGACTAATCAGTTTTCTGACATTAGTGTTTCCTGTTGGGTAACCCATGGTAAATATCTAGAAACGTGGAATACTCAGAGGGAATTTTAACTAAGGAATTTGCAGCACAGGCACTGAACACCTGAACCAGTAGTCCTACAGAAACTGAGTGCGCTGAGGGAAACCAAGGAGGTGGGAAAAACCAAGTTAGAAAGGTTACAAAGGGGAAAAGACTCTGTGGAGTTAGTATTCCCTAAAGATATGAAAATGAAGAGATCCTCTTTAAATTTTTCTTTAGGAATGCCTGCATCTGGCAAGCCACATCTCTTACCTGGTCTAAAAGGAAAACTGAGAGTCTCAGAGTGAGAACATATTCAAGAAGAAGTTTTGGCGGCCCTATGCACAAAAAGTTATATGCTACTTCTTGTACTGGGAACCTGAGTCAAAATGTGATACTGAAGTGTTCCTCAGAAATTTTGTTCCTTTAGGGACAGAAATTCTTAGAAAACTCATCAGAACCATTTTTTGTTATCATGGTTGTAAATATCATTATAGTTCATTTATTTATGATTTATCGGGCTATATACCTTTACCCTTATTTGGTCCTGAGTACTAATTAATAAAGCTTGTTGCCTGACAACGAGCATCAATAACTCAAGGGCAGACACTGAAATAAAATAGCTATATGTGAAAGAGTCTGTCAAGATATCATTTCACTGCAATCCATATGATGGGAATCGTGGAAAGTTTAGAAGTCTTTGTTTGCGTTGTTCATACTGCTGTATTGGATAACTGTTTTTTCCCTAAAGGGTGTAATGTATATGAAATAACACTTTCTGTTTGATTTTCCTATTTACTGAAATTTTTTTTCTGGTAAAATTATGCCTTTTGTGATTCATGAATGTTTTTTTAAAAAAGCAGAGCTCTTCTCTGAATTCTCTCAAAGAACTGCAATGTTCCTGCAACATAGAACACAGTAATTGGATACTTTTATTAGCAGGATACAGAACAATTATTTTTGTTATACAACCTAGCTAGCTGCAGTGGAGACAATGATGACAACACTGAGACTATGATTATCAAGTTACAGCTCAGAGGGGATTCCTAACAAAGATGTTTGGAGATGTAAAAAGAACATCTTGAGCTGCAGAAGAGAGAAGCAGCAGGGAAGAGGATTGAGAAGGTGTCTGGAAATAAAATGCATAGATCTTCTGGTCCGTAAACAGTCTTCAGATTGTGTGTAATAAAATCTGCATCATATATCCCTGTGGAACTGCTATGCCTTCCTACACTGTCTCTTGCACCTTCCTGTGCAGAGGCTGGTGCAGTTCATGTGCTCTCAGGAGCTGGGATGTGCTCCATTGGCTGGGACAGCACAGCATCTGCCTTCTCTGCTCAGGAGGATTTCACGTTTGACTTCCCACTAAATATTTGTCTAGTATACCAAACATGGGTAATGAATTTCATTTGAAATGAAGGTCATCCAATTTCCTTCCAGTTTACCCCTTTATTTGTTCTGATTTTCACAAAAGAAAGTGACGGGACGATAGCTATTGATCTGCTTGGTGATTGGAGTGTGAAAGCTGGTTACTCACAGCTGCTACAGGTGACAGGCTCCATTTCCCCACAGAGTGTATGCATGCAAAATATCCTTTATCTGCTAGATTAATTTTACATTAAACTTACATCTTCAGTCCCTTCAATGAAGTCATTGAGCTTAATAATTTAGTGACACACTCAGAATGCATCTGATGAAAATACGCCAAAGGAGAGATGTTTACCCTGCTAACGTGAAATGGTACAGTTTAAGATATTCAGCGTATCATTACCCATGGTGAGCCCTGCCACACCTTCTCAGCATCTTGACCCTAGCCTTTTCACTCTGTTGCCATGCATCTTACCTGAACAGATGTGTATAGCCATCTTCAGAAAGAAACTCTGGACTGACCAGGAAAGATCTTTATACAAGAAACTTCATGAAACTTTAAAAGTTTTGAAACTCTATTATTCAAACCATCACACTGCTAGATTGTCTATGACCCACTTAACCTGTGCCTAAATAGCATTTTCCCAAACAATCCCCAAGTCACAGTTTAGGAATTAGGAGGAACTACAGACAATTTGCACAGAGCTATACTTCTCTGGCAGAAGAGAGGACTTAAAAATGTGGACATGGGCTCTCTGTGGCACATGGCCAGGGCCAGAGATTGGTTTCATACATTAATTCACAGATATTGTTACAGGCAGAGAGAATATGTTATGTTTTACTCAATACAGATACAGAGGAACAGCTGTTTCTATGGCAAACTCACACTCCTGCTGATGAGTTTTCCTGAGGTCTGTCAAACAGTTTCTCTTTTCTGTACTTTCCATCTTACCTTATTGCTCAGCACTGACCTCTGTGCCAGGTAATACCTTCTCTTTATTCCTCTAACTTCTACTGTCCTATTCAAATTTTCTCAAAAATCAGCCCTGATTTTTCTTGCCCATTTCCATCATTTTTCTTCCTTCCATTCTTTCAAAGCTTCTTTATTATGCTGCAGAATATAACAGTTTGCTCCCTTTCATCTGCTTTGGATGCCTTCCAATCTGACTTTCTGTGTTTTCACACTGACACCATTCTCAGTAGTTTTGCTAATGACAAATGCATTTCCAAAAACCTGCCACTTCTTTGTCTTCAATGTCTTCAAAGAACAATCCTTATAATCTTCATCATTATGGTTAAACATTTCATTCAGGCACTCATGCATGCTGCCTTGATTAGTAAAGGATTCTCCAAAGTGCAGTCATTGCCCTCATCAGTCCACATAAATCACTGTTTTGGATTTCATCTTCATTGTCTGAATGTTTGAATGTTAACTCCTCTCATCTGCTATGTTCACTGGCTTACTGTCCAAAATCCTTTTGACCTTGAGAATATTCTCAAACTCAAAGGGCCCTTTGTGTCTTCTTCAGGCAGCCACTCTTTGTTTGTCATACTTGTCTGCTTCCTCCTTCTGTTGTGTCTCTCTATTCCTTGTCTCATTGGCTTCCTCTACAAATTATGAGTGTTTTGATTTTATTGACAAATTCATTATCTCTCCAACACACAATGCATTCTAAAGATTTGCTTGTGGCCTGTAGTAAATTAAGATGAATATTTTCTTTTCTCCCTACCTTCAGTGTTTTTTTTTCTGTTCTGTTCTAAAACAAATTATAATTATAGATTTTTATGCATAAATTTACCGAGTGCTATGCTGAGTGGTTCAGCATTGGTCACCACACCACTGTTTTTCACCACCACTGGAGAAATGCCACTCTTTGATATCCAAATTAAAGCCCTCATAAACTTTTTTAAATAGTCAAAAAGTTTCTGATACACCTATAAACAACATGCATAAAGCAGGTCTCTCTAGTACTTCATGAGTAAGCAAACTATACTCAGTAAATGAGTAAGCAAGCTATGAAGTGAATAAGCAAAATAAGCACCAGTACTATGTTGAATAAGAAAACTCCATCTTCCTTATAGGGCCTATTTTTACTTCTCAGATTTTTTTCCATGCCAGTGGTAAAAAAACCCTGCTTTGCATAGAAGCTGAAGTAATACTGGAAATTACTTGGAAAAAATAATTTCTAGCTGAAGTTGGTAAGTTGTCTGAACAGGAAATTAATGATTTTTTTTGTAACTTGAATACATATCATGATCTTTAATTTTAATAGATCTCAGAAAGTTTTATGTGGCACTGAACAGACCTGATTGTATGAAATAGCTCTTTACTATTGATGGGGCATAAGGACCTTTCCTCCTTAGGCAGCAAGGAGGCACGAAAAAACATGCAGACTTTTTAAAATCAGTCTAAATTATGTTTATGATCTAGATTTAATTGCAATCTGAAATTATCAGTAAGGAAAGAGATAAATATTGCTTGAGAAGGGTAACAAAGCAGGTGATGGATCTAGAGAGCAAATCCTGTGAGGAGCAGCTGAAGGAGCTGGGGTTGTATCCATGAGAAAAGGAGGCTCAGGAATGACCTTATCACTCTCTACCACTGCCTGAAAGGAAGCTGTAGCCCGGTGAGGGTGGGTGTTTTCTCTCAGGAAATGCATGACAGGAAGACAGAAAATGGCCTCAATCTGTATCAGGCAAAGTGAAACATCAGAAAGAATGTCTTCACTGTCATATTGTTCAGCACTGAGTGGGCTGCCCAACGTGGATTTTTCCCCCTTTTGTCTCCTTTCACTCTTCTTTTTGCTCTCTCTTTCCAGCTGTTGAATGCTTAAAGAATCCAAGATCCCTGTGGATAGAAAACACTAGGTTTTTTTCCTCTGTCCACAAATTGTTTTCACAGGTTAAGAACTAAGGGCATGAACAGACACAACTAGAATTTGCAGCAGGTTTAGATACTTGGGTTAGTGACCAAACCAAGTTTTATACTACCAGACCAACTGGTTGGTATCACATGGAACAGACAGATTTTCTGTGAAACCATTCTAAAAACAGTCATTGGCCATTTCACAAGACCATGAGACAGCCTTCTTTCCCACTCCTCAGGCAGTCTTGTAAATGCCATAGTTTTCTGGATAGCCAGGAAGGGTAGGAAAACCATTTTGGATTCAAATATAGTCTTGGGATCTTTATAAGAGAGTCTGCCTTTATTTCAGTCTTGGTGAGGTAGCCCTCCCACAGAATACACTGCTGGAGAGTCAAAGACATTTACTCAACTAGGAAATGGACTGCACAGCCTACTTGAAAACCTGGTACAGATTAACTTCTCTTTTGTCTGAGCACTTTTAAGTCTTCCAAGCAAGACATTTCTGAATTTAACTTGTAGTAGAAAGACTGTGGTGGGATTTCCCTTGTATTTAATTTTTTCTCTGATTTAATCTCAAATATTTCTTGTTTAAATATTATCCCTTTGTTTTGTGGAATGATCTTTATATAAATAGCAACCTAAGCTGCCCTATGCTTCTAATAGTGTATTAGCACCTTTCTTCTCACAAGAACCCAGGGTGTGTGGTCTAAGGTACTCAGACTAGTTCTAGCACAGTCCCACAGTTTGGCTCATGCCCATGGGCCTGTCATGTCCCTCATGAGCTGGCAGGATTTTGCTGGGAACCTTGTGCAAAAGCACTAGCAATCTTTGTGCTGCTGAGTGCCTGCTGCTGTCAGCTTGCTCTCCTTCATCCTGGGGCCACAGAGCCATGCCACAGGCTGAAATCCTCCTGTAGGGGAAAACAAGGGGGAAGCAGCAGAGTACAGCACTACTGACTGCACACATGCTCTGGACTTCTTAATGAAGTATAGTTATTTAAAGAAATGGAAAATATCTTTACTTCCCCAGGGAGAGAGAGTGTATGTCAAGCAGTGCAAAGCCAGACCCTTGGATTCTGACACATCCACAGCATCTCTCCCTTCCCTGCATGGATTCTACTCAGGATCATGACTCACTGCAGCATGGTTTGCTACCAAATTATTGTCCCTGTCCTCTAGATTTCTGTATGTCAGAGAGAGATTTCATAATTCTTCCCCTAACTGCTTTAGTGCAAATATTCAGTTCTGCCTGTGCTGTTTAAGAAAGCTGCATTGTTATTTAATAAGCAGAAAAGCAAATAGACAAGTAATTTCAGCCTGTAGTTTGGGCCTGTTGCAAGGGACAAGAGTTAAGCTGGGTAACACATTAAGCTGAAGGGAGGAGGAGGAGATCACTTTACTCTTCTGTGAAAGGTCTGCAGACCTAGAAAGAGGCTGCTGAGTTGGCAGTGGAGAGAAGAGATAAAGATTCAAATTTCCAAGGCTCTGTCAGATGACACATGTACACTAGGCAAGCAGCTAAAGATGCCTTATGAGAAAACCTATGGGCTCATTTTTTAGGGAGAACTTATACCTGTGAGTATGTGCACCCAGGCTCTTCTAACTAATCCGTATTCTTAAAAGTCCCTTTGCATTCACAAATGCAGCATTTTAACATAGAGCCTGAATATAATTTTTTCTTTGGGTTTTACAGTCAAATTATCACATTCCCCTTGTGTATTTAGTCTCTGTTATAAAAGGGTCCAGTATTGAAAACATCTCTGACATATTTCATGTCAGAGTAAACTAAGAATGATAAATGAGGCTCCTTTATTGATCTTCTTCCAGTTAGTGACGTTCCATGAGAAAAGTAGTTTCCCATCCATGATACAAACACACTGGATCTGAGCAGCCAGAATGTTATGAGAGCATGTGAAAAACAGCAGTTCAAGTGGTCTCCATTCCTGGGGAGATCCTGCACTACAGCTTTTGCAGTGCATTGCAAAGTAGGGTTTTGTCATTCATCATTCACACCTCTGTTCCTGTACAGAGCAACAGACTGTCTTTGTCAGCTTGCTGAGTCACCTCTGGAGACACAGTGAAGCTCTCAGAGCATATCTGCTGGAATCCAGATATGGTGACAACCAGACCCTTAATCCACTGCTTTGAGACAAGCATTCATGTTTGAGTCTCAGCAGTGATGCTTAAAGGCAGAATCACAGAAATCCCCACACCTGAATAGCAGAACACTATGGAATCCAATATACTAACGTCTGTAAAGTTTAACTAGAATTTCAGGGGAAGAGTTTGTAGTAATTTAAGAATTAATTGCAGACTCTTTGGTTGTGATGCATTGTAGATGGCAGATGGCAAATCACAAGCAGATGGCTTAGGGGCTGCACCAGGTCTTTTCCCTTTAGCATAAATATGCTTGTTTTTAATTTCCATATTAAGGTAGAACAGTGGCCTAAATCATTCCAAACTAGTGGTCACCCTGACATGCACACTTCTCATTCCTATAATCAAATCATTACTCTGGAAAAGGTATCTTTGGAAAAAACGACTTTTTAAAAAATTTTAATTTCTATATACTATTGGATTTTATCTGGTTAATCTGCTGGTTTCAGGATATTTGAATTTTCATTTTCAAAGATTGTTTATGTGTCTTGAATAATTTAATGTGTAGACATTTAAACCAGAATACCTTTTCTGTTTTTAGCTTTGCTTAGAGGAAAGGGTGTTTTCTTTAACACAATTAAAAAAAAAATTTATGGAAAGTTAGTACAATTTTCCAACTCTATCACTTTTTAAACCACTTTGCTATTACAAAATGTATTGATGAAATATTACCTTTTGAACACTGTACTCACTGTGGATGCTGTTTTCAAAGAGTTTTGCTTTATGAGATTTATTGTCAGTCAGTTGTGTCTACATCTTAATTCAACAGTATGTGTATCCAGCTGATTAGTTATTATTAATTATTTTTAGATGGTTTGGGTTTCTGTGCTCCTCATAGAATATTTAATACACTTTAGTTGATGGTAAACCTGCCAATTAAGCTATTAATAGCTTAAAAATACTATTCTGTTTGCATCTAATGATGTGGAATATTTAAAAAATTTTTTCAAACATTGCCAGATGGATGACTCCAATTAGAAGCTATGAACCAGATTTGCAACAGTGTTTTGTATCAAAGGTAGATTCCCTGTAGCAGTGACAAAATTGTATGACACTTGCCAATTTTTAATCAGAAAACACCAGCCTGCTTAGGATTCTGTTATTTGCCTTATATAACTGAATAAATTTCGAAAATATATTGGTGTACCCCACAAGAACTTATTTCTCTCCTTGCATACTAAGCTAACACATCATCTGGTCCTGAACATGACATGACAACCCAAAGAAGGTGCATTTGTGGATTTTTTACTCTATTGGATCTATTAATATTTGATCTATTGATATTTCCTCCATTGCTAAAAATCTCCATGCACCTTATTTCACTTGGCAGCTTCTCACGTTGGCATTTGAATTAAGGTGCAAATACAGGGAAATCCCACTTTTTTAATCCCCAAAACATGAAATCTGCTTAAAAGAAAAAGTAAATCACTCCCAGAATGAGGCTAATTTCCCATAATTTTGGGGTGTTTACCTCTTTTTAGATGTCCAGGAGATGATGTACCTGGCTGTATGCAGATATTTGCAAGATGATGAGAGGAATGATATGTTACACTCTACTAACAGTTTAGACAAAATCCCACCAACCATAATGTGATCTCAATGCTTGCCTAACATGGTGACATCCAGTGTTAGGAGAAATTCATCCCACTAAAAGGAAAAAAAAAAAAAATTATTTTAGAAAATCTTAAAAGAAAATAGCTTCAAGTCAATTTTGGCTGGGACCTGTTAAACAACTCATGGTGTCTCTGCTGTTCTCTGGCCTATTCAAGAAACCAACCTTGCAAGATTTATCTGGTTTGAAAGATGATCCTATATTGATAGTGAGACAGATTTCTTATTGTCCCTTTAGGGCTAGTTTCTTTTTGAAGATTTTATGCTGTTGCATTCAAAACTCTCCTGGAGACAGAAATACTACATGCCAGCTGTATCCATAATATCTGCATATCCAATTCCACCTATAAAGAACTTCAGTAGTTATATTGATTTGTTCCATTACATTGGATTTAGCTCGGCATCTTCTAATTCTATTTATTAAAGTGTCTAGGATTTGACTAGAAAAGTAGTTTTCTACAGTTTTTAAACCTTCCCTAAACAAGTTTGTAAAGATTCCTTTCACATTTGCCCCTTTCCATTCCTCTGCTGTGGAATAGTTGAGCTGTTATTCGAGAGCTCAGAGCAATCACATTGAAAAACCTCCTGAGTGACTAAATGGTTCTTTGGTCCTGCTAGTGATAACCACATATTTTATGAGCAAGTAATGATAAATGATTAAAAAATGGTTTGAAGGATATGTCTCAGACTTTCACTTTTAGAGTGGTTGAGATACAGAACTCGCCCTGTGTTCTTCCACAGTGACACTAACATAAATAATTTATTTTATTTTCTGCTACTGCTTTTCCTTTTCACATGTTTGACTGAATCAGGCTTTCAGACTTGATATGAGTCTCACTCCCTTATCAAATTGTACCTCAAAGTCTATCTTTCTTCTATATTTTTACCCTTTTTCATAATCATAAGTAATAGACAGCTTCTAATATTAGAGTGCTTCTATATTTCCTGTTTCTGTCAGACCACCTGGCCACTGCTGCTGAGTGGGTTTTTTTATAATTTCATCCTGGTACAGATTCTGTTCACTGAAGAGAATTAAAATTTTTTTCTTATGTAAGTTTCTAACTAGACGGGTTTCCAAGAAGTAACAATTTCTGCTGTCTAAGCACAGAATATTTTTCTTGCTATGAAAGCAACCAAGTTCATGAAGACCAAAATTTCCCACCCTATTGCATTTTTGGCTCTCTTTCACTACGTCAGTCACCATGTATTTCTTGTGGACCATTACTACTCTTCCATTTAAAAATGATGGAACTTTTTATATATATTCTGTAGTTCTTGTTTGTATTTTTAACCATTTGCCTTTTTTGGCTATAAATCTTTCTTTGCCAGAATATGTTCAGGAAGTGATACAAGTAGTGTTTTCCCTTGGTTAATAAGCTCTCTCATTCCCATTTAGTCTGATCTTATTTTTAGATTCCTCAAGTATGGATTCTATTAGCAACACATTCAAAAACTAAACAGTGTTAACCATCTTCCTAAATTCCTAATACTGTCACAGAACTTTTATATTTATCCTTGGGTTTGATGCTTAATTTTTGATGTGTGGTAAAATAGGACTTAACTTGTAGGAACAACTTTTCACAATCTTCCAACTATTTTAAGATATGCTCAACATTTTTTAAACAATTCAGAACACTTATACTTTTGTCCCTACATAAAGTGTCATATCAAATCTCTTGCTCTTCTTTCCTGTTTCATCTTTCCACAATCTCCAGTGTAAATAACTCTCCTATTGATATTTCA
Organism: Oenanthe melanoleuca; assembly: GCF_029582105.1. NCBI lineage: Eukaryota > Metazoa > Chordata > Aves > Passeriformes > Muscicapidae > Oenanthe > Oenanthe melanoleuca. The sequence goes on from NC_079362.1 coordinate 56,765,420, forward strand.
GTGTCACAACCTGCCTTCTGTTTTGGTTTAGATAGAGATTGGAAGAAATATAATTCATTCTCTTAAGTATCCAGCTATACCTGCAACTCATAAGAAGAGCATCTTCCCTGCACTATTCCCTCAACCATTCAATGATACCACTCTGGTCACTGGTGTTTTACTATAAGCATTTCAACCTATCCTTTTATTAAATTCAATAGTCTACTATCCCTATTTCATTAGCCACATGTAGGCCACAAGATTGGTTCTTAAACAACCCTTGAACCCAAAATTCTTGATGTTTTGTGCAGATTGACACCTCTGCCTCAGCAGGCATGTACCACATAACACCTAATTATGCTGCCATGCATCTCGAGTCTGGCCAAGGAAACCTTCCCACTCGCTATCCCATCAACCACTGTAGAAAACATTCTCCCACTGGAGAGATGGCAGTGGAATTTTGGGCTCAGAAAAGTGCAAGGCTGTTGCTTGGTGTGGAAGTCTCAGTGACCTGGATAATCATAAAATCCCTGAGTTTTATCTATAAAAGCTTCTTGCCGGTGCGCGTCAGTCTATAAGACTAATGAGGACAAAAATGACCAGCTTCTTCACATTTCTGCTGGGAAAGTAGATAAATGCAATACTAAAATTAGAAGACTGAGTTGACAAGTATAATACCTTTGAGAAACCTCTACAAAAAACCTAAGATGATATTTTGACATAATAGCTGAAAGTACTTGCAAATTTCCCATAGAGCCCTCACTGTCCATCTTTGCTGCGCAGAGTTTAATCTCCCTGACTTATTTTCAGTGACTGATGTATTGTCTGTATTTTTAAGATTTCATCCATGAAATAAATGCTGGAATAGATGCTTCCATCAAGAAAAAATTCATGTCCAAATTCATTGGACTTAAATATACCAAAAAGAACAGTTTCTGGCACTTAATGGTGGCTTTTTGGTTGGAGAACTTTTCTTTCTTTCATTTCTTTCATGAAGGAAATTACCAAGTCTTGTTTTCTAATCATCTGTTTCTCAAAGATGCCATGCAAATATGGGAACTTAAGTCTGTAATTCTTTAAAATTGTAGGATTCTATCAAACTCTCTGGGTGGGGAAAAAACACCTTGAATTCTAATTCGGCTGAAGAAATTTGTGACTATTTTTAAACAGATATAATTTGCAGTTAAAAGAAAAATACAGAAAGTGTAGTCTCCTTTTCATTATCAGTAACTGTTTTATTGACAGCCATTCTTTGTGATAAATTTAGGGATTAAATAAATTACTCATTAGATCAAGTGGCTTCACATCCAGATTCAGACAAGAAAAGAGTAATAAAAGCTCATGAAAATACAGCTTTTTGAATTGTTGTAAGATGAAAAATTCAAGAAGTGTAAAAATCTACCTATAGATGTTTTTTCCCCCTAAAGTATCTAATCACTATATCTAGGCACACATGCACATAGGAGAAATAGTCTGAAAACAAATTACACTTAAATATCTCTGGAACAATCTCATTGTAACAACACATATGCTGATTAATATTCTATTCCAAAGGAAGCTGGCTGGATGTCTTGGCCACTCATTTTCCAGGACTAATTGTGTTTATTTGTTATAAGATACGGTCAAAGACCTGCACGTCCTGTAGAGTGTGTCTGAGGAGCTAGTCACAGACTGCAGCAAGTGTGCCACAGCACAGACCCAGTTTCTGTGAGTCTGTGGTGAGCAACTCATCACAGCTGGAGTGTGAAGGGGGAGCTGTTCACTTCATTGCCTAGGAAGAAGAAAATGAGGAGAAGCCATTCCTTTCAGAAAACTGTGGCTTGGATCCAGTGGAAGTAGTTCAGTTCTGTGCAATCTTGAGAAAAAACTTTGCTGTTTGAGAAATTACACAGTTATCTTTAAGCTCTATTCCTGTATTTTTAGAAAACTATATTATGTATTTGTATGTATGTATATATATATATATATAAAATATGTACATATATATACACAAAAAATTACATTGTTTAGAAATTATCAGGTAAAAACCTCTTAGAAAGAACAGAGAGCTAAAGGTCATTAGATTTAAAGATTTAAAGGTCATTAACACAGCTTTAAAGTTGCTTCTGTAAAAATCTAGTATCTCCATAGAAATACAAGAGCTACATACAGTTTGGGAGCAGGCCTATCCTTAACATTTCTGGCTTTTCCATGTACTTCAATATTGTACCAGGAAGACTGGCCTTAACCAGGAAGATCTGTGCAGATTAAGTATATAACATCTGGGGGATTCAAGTGGCATATGGCTGCATATACAGAATTTTATGTTATTATTTTATGCCATTTATTTCTCACTCACATATTAACTGTTATAATGCTGTTAGTTCAGACCTAACCTCCAGTATTGTGTATGCAACTGGAAAATCACTTTGCTCTTAGTTTTATGAAGGATTTGGGCAGTACTTTTCTAAGTGCACCTTGCTTGAAATTGTACAAGCACAGGAGTTTTATGGGAGTGAATATTGCTGCTCTATATGTAGCCATCAAACATGCTACACTTAAATTTATGACAGCACTTCCTGGGACAGAAAGTCTTAAGACTCTTATCCTCAACAGGTGTACTCTATAAAGCACATCATTGTTCCTTACCTAGAAATTTCAGTATGCTGAGAAAAATTCTTCAGCTAGACAATGAAACTCTATGTCCCCACCTTACAATACCAGGTGAAATAAAAAAAAAACGCAGGAGAAAACTTTACAGTTTTGTTCTTCTATTATAGTAACTAAGTTAGAAACATATTTAATGGATTTTTTTTTTATTTTAGTAAATCAAAATGTGATGCTGGGAAGTGAAAGTGTTTTCATAGTCAGGGATAACTATGATGTATGGTGCAAAATTCCACATGGTCATGTTTGTAGGTCTGAGGCAAGTAGGAGTATAAATCATTTCCACCTCTTTCCAGTTAATGAGTACAGACTCTGAGAACATTTGACTTGGTGTAGAAAATAGCATACACAGTGAGTCACATTCAGCAAAACAAACAGTTCTTTGCTTTCCTTTTCTGATGCTTGCATTTTTATATGTGAGGAACAAAACCTGCAGCAGCCCTGCTGAGGTCCTACCAGTCATTCCACTATACCTAAGTGGCTCCATCTCTTGCTCCTCATTTTGTATGAAAGAAGAAAGCTACAATTAGAAGGCTCCCTTCAACAGGAGAAACACACAATTTTGGTCTCCAGAAAAGAAGAATAGGAGCTTTCCTTGACCACATTTAAACCAACTTAACCTCCCTGTATAGAAAAGGCAATATTTCTTCCTTAGCAGTCCATCAAAGCCAAAAAATATTCTGAGTTCCTGCTTGCCAAGAAAGTGATTTAAATGTATTTAAATACACTCAGGACTTGACTGAAGTATGTGTTTGTATTCTTCTTTGCAAAATAGTGTAATGCAGTGTACAATATTAGTACCCAAGATATTATAATCAAAATAATGTTAATTTAACAGTCTCTAAGGAAAAAATATATTAATTCCATAATCTATCATCCTCCCTACCATCCCTTCTTTTTATAAACAGGTATAACTACGTAATATGAATTGGTGATGTAAAGTAAAGTTCTATGGGACTTGTTTGGCCAGTTTAGGCTTTGAGCCTTATATTACTTCTATAAAGAGATTCCCCTTGGCAGTTCAGAGCAGCTGTACCCTTTCAGGTCTGTAGAAAGGTGGATGCCATAAAATGAAAGGAAACTAGGAAGTCATATCCACATCTTAACAGAAGCTATAACAGTATAGAAATTATAGGATGAAATGCTCTTACTATTTTCTCTATGGGATATGGTGAGCATGACTGAAACTTATTCCATGATGATGCCCCATACAACAGCCTGTAGCCTTGAGCACCTGCTAAGGGGGATGAAAAAGGGCTGGAGCAAAGATACCATGGCCAAGCACTGTTAAAAATCTATGCAAGGAATAAATGAAAAAATGCATAGCACCTGCCAGCCAGGAGGGATAGGAGATGTCTTACTGCTGAACCAGCAACTGTGGCAAAATAACTTTCCTTGGATAAACTTGGTTCCTTATAATCTAAAGCAATACTACTGTCCCTCCATCCCAAACTTACCACCTCCACTGTAAGATCACCCCTCACTGAGCTCTGCATTCCATTGACTGTACTTAAAGAGCAAAAAGAGAGAATTTTACACCAATCAGTATCAAAGGAATGACTAGAGTCATTCAAGCTCCACCTAAGCATAAAGAAGTAGTATAAAATTAAATTAAGAATGGGCAGAAGTTTGGTAAGGCTCCAACTAGAGTCACTGGGCTGAACCTACCTTCTCACCCCGAGGGATGTCTTGTGGGAAAGTGCCTTACTTTCTCAGTTCTCAATGATTACCTTGGGCTAACTTTTTCTGAATGGTTACCTTGAGCTAACTTCTACTGGGGACTAAATCCTGTCTGTATGTTGGTCTGAACATGTTTTTGCAGTCAGAAACTGAAACTGACAGGCCTCTAACCTTAACCTGATACAATTTTCTCTTACTAACAAAGAATGTTATTACAAACTTAGAGTGACCCCTACATGGACACTGGCACTCACTGCCAGTGGGTAATACACTTGAATAAAGTGGGAAACCCCTCTGAGGGGGTCTCTCTTACGCTATTGGGTGTGTGTCCCTGAATAAGTCATTTAAGCACCCTCTGACCCAGCAGGACTGTCCAGTGAAGAATATCCATAGTGGGACACTGGCAGACTGAGGATCTTGGCTTTCCAGGGCCACTGACAGACTAATCAAACATAAAGTGTTTGAGGAGATCTTTACTTTTTATGTGGCAGGGTGTTCTGTCCTTGTCTGAATGCACTTGCATGCCTCTGTAATCTGACGGGCAGCTCTGCTCTAACTGACTGTTGTAATTGCAGCAACAGAATCACCTCCTAATGGGGTGAAAATCAGAGACAGTGATCAGAAGGACAATTTAGCCACAACAACCAGTCAGAGAGAGGTTGCTTCCTGGTTTATTCAAGTGATAATGGGTATGTAATGTAATCAGCCTTGCTATCTAGTAACAGGTGTAAAAGCATAACACAATTTCAGGGCAAGATCCCATCAGTGTTTTAGCCTGATCCAGATTGCATGAATTTGAATACCTGACTGGCAGCTTTAAATGTAAATGCAGGGGGTGGCACCCAGTTTAAGGAGCATTGTAAATGCATGTCAGAGCACACATCAGAAATGACCAGTTACTGGGACAGCTGCAAGGACAGGAATGGGAATCAAAAAATGCAGTCCAAAATCTGCATTGTGTGATTTAGGACAAACTGAGGGAAAAATCTGACTAAATCATTCAAGTATAAATTGTTAGATTTGACTGATGTTAAGTGGTGCCTAATTAAAACGCTTTTCCATGCTAGGAACATATCTCACTTTCAAATACTCAAATACTAGAGAAAGTTGTAGGTTTTGCCATGCAGCAATCAAGAGGCAGAGTTTACCTTCTCTACTAGGAATGCCACAGTAATTTGTTTACTTCCACAGGCCACAGCAAAAGAGGATTGTGTGGATTACCAGGGCATACTTCAAACAGCTCTTCCCCCAGGACAAGATACAAGAGGCATATTTATCTACTTTTCATATTAATATTTTAATAATTTATTATCCTATGGTGTTAATGCACCATAGCAAAATTTTTCTGAGTTCACAAGTTATTTCAAAAATATTACTGGTGATAGAATAATGCATATTATAAAGAAAATGGAAAATATCTTCATGCCTATGGAGATATACAGTCTATTTAAAGACAGGTTGCATGTCTTCTGCAAAGGACAATTCTCTCTTGATAATATTCTAGAGAACTAAGAATTTGGCAATATGCAAAAGATAAGGAGGCCTCAAGGATATATTTTTTTCTGCACCAAAAATCACTGGGAAACTATGTTGTCATCTAGCTTGGGAGAACTGGACTGAAATCTAGTTAAAGGATAAGGAGTGAAGAGCTTTTAAGCTGGACATGAGCCTGCAGTATTGTCCCATGGGAATCAGTGCTGGACCTGGTGCTTTTTCTGGAGACAGGAGTGAGTAGTAACCTGTTTTTGCAAGCACTTGCAGCGTATTTGTTGGAGGATGTTCCGAGTCATCAAGCTGTAGCATGTCTACTGCTAGTGCTCCTCAGCTCCTTGAAGTGATACCTAGGCCCAGGATGCTGCCTTCCCTCATCCCTCCTGGAGGCAAAGAGCAGCTCTGCCTGTTAGAGAAGCTGCCTCCAGACCAGGAGGGATGAGGGAATGGAGGCAGGCTCACCTTCCTTTGTGCCCGTGTGAAGCCCAGAACGGGACTGGGCAGTGCTGTATGTCAGCTGTGAGAATGGTTTTCAACTTACTGGTCTTTCTCTTTTTATTTTCTGATACTGGAATATATCACCAGCAGTCTTGATATTTTCAATTAAAAAAAAATAGCATTAGAAATTTCTTTTTGAGTTTTCATTATTACCTAAAATTTTTATTAAAAAGTGAGATAACTATAAATCAAAGAAACATTTCTACTGTTCTGGTAGAAATGCAACTTGCTGTCAGATCTGGCATCAGGAAGACATTGTGGCATGACTCCAATGGCTGCAGCTCTGGAACAGAAAAATACAGACTCTTCAGGAAGGACTGAACACTAGGAGAGGGTGCCATAGAATCACAGGACCAGATTTTGTGTGGCAATTTTGATGACCTTCTATAATCAGCTACAATTTTGAGGAATAAAGGAAGAGAAACTGATGTCATCTGCCTGGATTTGCACAAATTATCTGACACTGCCCCACATGACATCCTTGTCTCTAAAAGAGAGAGACATGGATTTGATGGATAAACCACTCTGTGCCCTGCACTTGGGTTAGGGCATTCCCAAACATGGATACAGACTGGGAAGAGAATGGATTGAGAGCAGTCCTGAGGAGAAAGTTTTGAGGGTGCTCATGGATAAAAAGCTGGATATGTCCTATCAATCTGTGTGTGGACTCCAGAAAGCTAATTGTATCCTGGGCTGCATCAAGAGGAGCATGGGCAGAAGGGCAAGGGAAGGGGTTCTGTCACTCTGCTCTGATGAAAACCTGTGGACACTGCTGAAGGCTCAGGGAAAATTCTAATTCAGATTTTCCCAGGCTAGAAGCTTTCTCAGCTCCAGCTTGGATCTTCCCCAGGCTGGAGACTTTCTCAGAGATAAACAAGAGAAGAAAGAGTGAATAACATAGATTAACACCTGGTGTTGATCACAGACCAGTGATGTTTTGACGAAAGATGTTTTCAAGAGGTGTTGCCTTCTTGGACCAATAAGCCTTTTCTATTCTGTATTGCACCAACTACCCTATATAACTGCAGTGGCCTTTCAATGAACCACTTCTTTCTGCATTGGAAGAAGTTGTGTGTGTGTTGCTATATTATTCACCGTTCCTAATCTGATAGGATTGAACCCACTTGCAGTGCTGCATCCAGCCCTGCTGTCCTCAGCACAGGAAATACATGGACATTCTCAAGACAATCAGAGAGGTGGAACACCCCTCCTGTGGATGAACTCAATCTCAGCTGGACCCAATAAGCAGGTTGAAAAAGCAGGGACTTTTCAACCTGAAGTAAAGAAGACTCTGGGATCACCTTATAGCACCTTCCAGTACCTAAACAAAGTCTACAAGGAGATGAAGAAGGCATGTTGTGACAGAGAAAGGAGTAATGGCATCAAACTGAAAAAGGTCAGGTTAAATCTGATGTTAGAAATTCTTTACTGTGAGCACAGTGATGCACTGAACCGATTGCCCAGATGTTGTGGATGACCCATCCCTGAAACCATTGTGGTCTAGATTGGATGGAGCTTTGAGATACCAGGTCTAGCAGAAGGTGCCCCTGCATCTGACAGGCAGGTTGGAACAGGATGATCTTTAAAGATCCCTTCCAACCCAAGCTGCCTTTCGATTCTACAGACAGATTTCAACACTGTCTGAAGTTCAGTATGTTCAATGCTGTCTGAGGTTCTAATTTGACATAGTTATATTCTCTTCAGCATGACGTTATAAACTATTCTCTGTAGTGTTTTTACATCCATCTGAAAAACAAATTAGAGTCTGCCATCCTAACCACCAATCTGACCAATCTTAATCAACCCTGAAAGCAGTCTAGTACAGCCTCTTCTCAGCCAGTAGCAGCTCTGGATTGACTTCTTGCAGGGCTCAGCTAAACATGTTCCACCACAGCAATGCCAGCAGCACAGACCCATTTGTGCCATCAGATGAACCACGGGGCTACAATTAAGGTTTGTGGTTTTTAATCCCTCCCCAAATTATTTTTATGCACAGCATGAGCTCAGCCTGCCTGCAGTGTGGCCTGGTTGGCTGTCACAAACAGGAGCTGGATAACCACAGCAGATAAGGAAAGGCTGGCTTTTGCACAGGAAGGCTGACCGTGACCAGGCACCTGCTGCTGAGGAAACCCCAGGCTGCTCTGAGGCTGCCACAGCTGCATCTGAGTGCAACTAACACCAGCACAAAAACAACCAGCACAACAACTAAGAGCATGTACTCTTTCCTGCATGTTGTCTGCAGTATCCCGTGCAGCCATCACCCAGACAGACGGTGAAAAGGACTAAACTCTTCCTCCCACCAAGCTTCCTTACACTTCCCACTGATCTGCCAGGCACGAGCTTGTGGCCACTGCCAAGCACTTCTGGCAGCTCTGGAGGCAGTGACAAATTGCAGCAGCTGGAGCACACAGATGCCAGCTCACTGCCTTGCTTCCCTTCCTCCCTGCTGTCACTGAACTGCAGAGTATGCCAGAGGCTCAGTGTGCTGCACTGGTCTTCAGCTAGGCACAGACCACAGGCACTGGGAGCAGCTCTCCAGGGCCTGCTACAGAAATTCTCAGGAGCTCATGTTGAGCAAGTTGCTTTTTGAGTGAGTGTCAAATACATGCACAGACACTTAGGCAGTGCTTCTCAAGAAGGAGACTGTCTCAGAAGCTACCAGGTGATTTTCTTATAAACTCTGAGCCATCACATTTCATTGTCATGGACAGAGAGTGGTTTCTTCATGCTAAGAGAAAGTGTCTTTCATAAGGAAATGAGGCAAGTAAAGCTCAAAGAAAAGGAGAAAGTTGTGACAAAGAGTAAAAAGTTTCAGCCTTTTAGAAAAGAATAAGTGCAAGTAGCAAAATGGAGTGAGGAAGGGGGAAACGAAGATTTTTTTTAAAAAACAACAAAATACAAATGTGAACAAAAGTGCCTCATTTCCTTATGAAAGACACTTTCTCTTAGCATGAAAAAACACTTCAATAACAATGATGCCCACTTGGGAAGATCTCACCTTCAGTCAACCACCAAGTAAACTTCTGTCAGACAGATAGATATACTGCTCCTATTTCCAAAATACCCTACTCTGACAAATAGAAATAATTTTAGTCACAGATGTGTTGACATAAAAATGTATATTAATAGGTAACAGAGTAGTACTTTCAAACCTGGGTACCACCCACTATTCTGAGCTGCATCCATTTTCAGGACCTTGCACCAACTGGACTCGAGAGTGGAAGGGAAGAAAATAAACTTTCTGTGCCTGTGATCTGTACAGCACAATCAGTCACAAAATTCTGAGAAGTCTTCTGATTAATAAACTCATGTCCAAGGCCTCCCAGACAAGAGATGCTTGTCTATACATAGACATGCTCTGATTAATACTCCCCACTCTATATAATTTGTACAAAGCTGAGAAGCAGAATTAGAAAAGGAAAAAAAATTATTTTTCCTGAAGTTGAAACACAAGCTCTACAGTTCTCTGATTCAGAATGGCAGTCTTCTTTGAAGTATACCTCAAAATCTGAGGGCATAAATATCTGTTTTTTCTACTCATATTTTAACTGAAGTTAAACATTTCTTTTCCTAAATCACACATAGTGCGACTGACTTATCATTGCAAATCTAGAAAGTCAGGAAGATGTATGTAGCACTTATGCAAGACAAATCATTAGAATGGCCTCTGGGCTCTGTTTTTCCACCTGGCAGGCTCCAGAGGCACAGCTGTCTTAAGGCAGGGACCTGAACACAGTTTAACACTCTGTGGTAATAAAGTATAAGAGAAAGAGAAAGGAGAAAACCTTCTTTTAACAGGACTTGTGAAGTAAACCAAGTACTTCAGACAATTTTGTGAAAAAAAGTACAAATACTGCAGAAATTCTAATATTTACAAATAAGTCCAGAGCAGGACTCTTGGCATGCATTAAAAATATATAGCAAAGGTATGAATGGACCACTCCTGTTCACATCCTGCTTCTCTATTCACTATGTAGTCCAAAACCTCTCCACTGCTTCTGAATGCTTCTGAAAACATCAGGAAAAAAATCAACCAAGTAGGAATCAAGATATACCAGGTTATGGATGTCATTAAAGTGGAACTTGCTGAGAGTCCCTCTGTGCTTCATGATGGTCAGGGACTGGAAGGACTGGGCTGGATTTGCAGCTAGGTAGTAAGCTGCCATTTGAGAGAGAGACATGGAAGCAAAGGCCTGGGCAGGGATCCAGGTACTCTCTCTTCCTGAGAGACCCTTGTGTCCTTCCCAGACTGTGTCAAGCAGGCTGTCTGTAACAGGCTGCCTTTTCTTGGCATCCCACATTCTGAACATCTGTGTAGAGTGCATACTCACAGCTGGGAGCTCCAGAAGCTGCCACTTTCTTGCAGGGGCCTCTCACTGTGCCCCTTCCCCAGCTATCATTTTGTCCCTCTCTTTGTGGTGAAGAAGCCTTTTCTTTGTCATACTGCTGGCTGTTTTGGGAGCAGCTAGTGTTCCTGACCATGGCATCTCACGTCTCTGTGGCATTTCAAACACCTCCTGAGTACATAGCTTAAATCACAGCACCAACACCAGGGTTTTCATGCTCTCCTCTGCCTCACTGCCTGCTCTTGTTTCCCCACCAGCCCTACCCATTCTTGGCCCTGGTGCTCCCTCCCAGATCTGCTGCAGGAGGGTGGTCTGCTTTTGGAACACAGTTCCTGCAGAGGGTGAGAAAGGATGCTCTGGTGTCTGTCGTGGGAAATAGAATAACTTTAAATGTCCTGGAGGCTGCAGCAGGATTTCAAACCCCACACCTGTGAGCTCAGTATTGCTGTATGCCGTTGGTTCCTTGCACTAGGCTTAAAGGAGCTGCCAGACTCCTGCAAGGAGGCAGAGAACATTTTACAGGACTTCTGTGGTAAGGGAAATGAGATACAATTCCCTAGGGTGGGAGGTATTGCTCCTAGGGCTTGCCAGGGGCATCACTGGCCTCATGTGGCCTGGGGTCAGGAAGGGCAGACTCCAGCAGAAGTGGCTTTGGGATGGGTGTTTCAGCCCTTCTCTCCCTGTATCTATACATTTCTTCTCCCACAGGAGCAGAAATGGTATCCAGTGCCCATGTTTCTAGGGCTAATTTACTACCTTCCCCAACAGTGCACAGCCCTCAAGGTTGTGTCTCATGGCAGCATGAAGAGGTTAAAGGATAGGAAAGGAGCTGGAAGATAAACGCACCATGTGAAGGCTGAGCAGAGAAAGGAAGGAGGGAGGGAGGGAAGAACCAGTTCTCTGGGATGGCTCTGAAACTCCCTCAGAATGCAAGAAACATCACTGGATCTTCCAGAGAGACTGAGGAGAGATTTTATAAATTCATAGCCTCATGTCTTTGAGGATACAGAGAAGCATGTCTCCTCCAAGAAGGGGATAGGAACGACAGAGGTTTGTTCCTCTGATGAAGCAGACACAAGCGCCACACAAGAGCCACAGGAGTGAGTCTAAATTTTTTTTTGCACTATTGCTCAGAAGTTAATTTAGTGAGGAAGTTGCATTTGCTCTTCATTTAGAGAAAAATTCTTTACCTCTGCCATGATGTACATTGACTCCTGCAAGTTCTTTCTGCTCCTCTGAGTTTATAAGTTCTAGGCTAATACATCCTAAAATAAGTTTTTCCCTGTACAATGCATGTACTTCTCCTTGAAGAATTGTTCCTTGAAGAATTCTGTGCTGAAGAATTGCTCCAGCAGACTTTCTGTTCTGGAGTTTGCTGTTAGCACACTGCATTTTCCCTGAGCTCTCTGGCTCAGCAACTTTATGCCATATGCAGCAATTGAAAGTATTAATAAGGAGTAGGCAGAGTGCTTCATGTCCCTTGGCAGCTTTTTCAGCACCAAGCCAATATCAGCAGATGCACAACTAGCCACTGTAAAACAGATTTTTTTTCTTCTCCTGATATGTGAAATGAGAAACCCACTGAGGTGTTTAAGAAGGAGACAGGATCTTTGTTTATGGCTGCAAGCTCCATTGCTGAGGGGACTCAGAGCCTGATCTTTGTGGGTGTGGAGGGCTCTCCTGTCACCTGGACATACAAGATATGCTCCTCTTCTCAAACACAGTTCTCATGGCACCAGCCTCTGCTTCACCACCTTCCCATGCCCTTCTGGGTTACAAGGACAGAGCTGCTGGATGGGCTGGGACACAGCTCTCCCTGCCCAAGGAAACCAACGAACATAACCATGGATTAGGGTACCCAGGAAATGGCTATTGACATGGAAATTGTGACTGAATCCATCAGTGTGCTGCCATTCTAATAATATCTTGTCACAATAACTTTAGTCCTAACGCAGGAAAGATTTCCCTTGTGACAAATACATACCACTGGTACTAATATATATATATATTAATAATACTGATGTTGACTGGAAACCATTACTCATTTTAGCATGTCTCTGTATATGTCAGAGTACTCACATACTTATCCAGTAAGTTTACTGTTCCAAAAATAAGCTGTATTAAATTCATAATGAATTCTGTGATTATGACAAAGATCTTTCAGGAAGAGTTTGCCTAGGCAAAGTTTTTTACATTAAGGCAAAAGCATAGTAATGTTTGATTCTTCATTTTAAAACAATAATATGTCCCTTTCTTGTTACAAAAAGATATGTAGTCTGAAATATTTTCATCTGAAGCTAAAAAGGAGATCTCCCTTCCATGTTGTCTGAAACCACATTCTATCTTCTGTATACTGTTCTGTAATTTCAGAAAGGATTAGCTTTGCACACCTGTTTCACTAACATTCACTTTCAAGCTGCTGTAATATAAAACTTGGATAATAGACCTTTAGATATTTGGGCTGTAAATGGAAGAGCCAGCTCAACCAGGGCTACAAATCTGTTGCTGGAACCCCAGCAATAAATGCCTGTGCTTCCTTTCAGCTTTCTTTCCTTTAAATCCACTTTCAGAAAATCTATTGATCAAATAATTTAATTAATTCAGTCATATTATTTTTCAAAATTTTGCCCAATTAGGTGTAATATCTTTGTGCTCCTGTATTTGGGTCCTTTCAAAAAGAGTAATTCCAGTCAGATTCCTATGGGCAAATGCTCCTAAAATGCATGTCTATGACTGATACTGTTTATAGTGCTGTGTAGCAAAATCAGGGCTTAACAACCTCTGTTTTTTCCCACATTCACATCCTCAAAATACAACTATTCTATAACCTTACTAAGATATTCTCTTTTGTTTGTTTCATACATCATTTAATATCCCAGTGCACTAAGTGTTACCTTCAGTAGGGTGGAACATCAAATACTCCACTGTGAATATTTTTTTTCTTTTCAATATTACTCATGTAAAAAACTCTTCTTCTCCCAAAGCAAATAAACAGTTTGTTTCATTCCTTCATTTCTAATATATTTGAAGAAAGAGCTGATGTCTCCTCCAATCATCCTCACTGTGTTAAACAGGCTTCTGCTTTCTGAGCATATATATCTAAGTACCAAAGATTTCATATGGGAACTGTTTGACTTAACAATGTAAGCTCATAGCATCTATTCAAAATACCTTATGATAAATTTTCTAAAACAGCTTGAGATTCATTTTACCCAATGAGGCTTTTTTAGCTAATTAGAAATAGGGTTTGCATGTTACCATTGCATATAATATACATTATAATATACATTATAATATACATTATAATATACATTGCATGTATATTAGTACAAAGGAAATTTAAAATCTCGGTCTTACTTCCTAGATTTTTGGCTTCAACCCATTCCTCCCTCCTCAAGCTCCAGTAAATCAAGGAGAAAATGAATGTGTGCATAAAATACTTGGGTGAAAAAGAAACCCTGCAATACTAAGGTTTCAATATTTCAGTTGATATTTATGAAAGAGTAGCTACTCTGATTTCTTAAACAGGAATTTATTTGTTTGTTTTTAATGTCATAGTGATGAGGGAATCTCCTTTTTTGTGATGCCAAAGGAGACATGCAGCTTGAGTCAGCAGATTACTGAGAGTAAGGGGTAGGGCCCATGGTCAGATGGGTCAGTGTGCGCTCAGCATTACCTGAGTAATGCTGATGGGATACAAACCACCTTCAAGGGATGTGGAGGCATAGGGCAGTAGGTATAAATATTGTGATGAGAGTGAGATGCACAGATAATTTTTGTGAATGTTACACTTATTTTAAAATAATTAATTAGTTTATTTAAATAATGCGAGAGGTAACAGAGGAGAAGGGAATTTTTACTGTAGCTATAATTCTCAGATGTTTGATGAGCAACATGTTAAACATCTGGAAGCCAAGAAAGCTGTACCGTTTGTGACATTAAAAAGAGCTAATTACCAACTGTTTGCAGTTGAAGAACAATTCCATGAATCTCCAAGCGCAAATATTTTAATTATCAGATGCCAGTGACACCCCTTTAAGAAAGACTTCTCTCTATGTTGAAGAAATGGAAGTGACTGTAACTTTGTAGAGAGCGTCAAAAAGCCACAGCTCCTGGTTGAAAAAGGCCTTCACTTCTTGGTTTTTAAAGTAATGCTGTAATTCAGGTTGTTTGCTTTAAAAAGAGATGAATTTGTGAAATAATAGCACATATGGTCATACTAGAGAATCCAAATTATATGCTTGAATTTGCATCAAGGATACTCTGGAGTGGAATGGTACCTCTGGCAATACAGAGGGAGATGGCTGCAGAACTCATCATGAGGAGCTACCTGTGGAGGCTAATGCAGCCCAAGGAGGACAAAAACCAGCAAAAAGACACCTCATTACCAGCAGAGGGAAGCAGGTGTGGACCATCTCATCAGAAGGAAGGTGCTCTGTCTTTTGAGCACATCTGGGGAGAAGTTCGTTTATAAGAGGTTCCTAACCATCTTCTCCAAAATGACTTAGTGAAAAAGGGTAATATATACTGTCCCCAAAGGGAAAAAAGTCTATTTTTAAAACCCTGAATTTCTGTATTTCAGTACTATCTTTCTTTTTTCCCCCCTGCATTTACTCAAGTCAGAAGTTATGCCAACTATTGGAGCCACACAAAGGAACAAACATTCAGAAAGTTCTGAATATTTACCAGGGGTCTTAGTTTTCCTTGTCCAGTCAGAAGCTCAGCCCTCATGACAGTATAACACTGTAGAAAAGCACAATATTAAAGACATCTTGTGATGAATTACTAAATTCTCACTGCCTTAAGAAGAACTTTTAAACATTTAAAATAATTCTTCAGATAGAACTATACTTCTTTATTGGTAAATCTTTAATTATTATGCACTACATTATCTGGAAATAAATTTAATCAAAATCTGTCAGCCTTTGGAACAAAAGCTGTGTACTTTTTTTCTCTGAGGTGGTGTTTCTGAAATCACAATGTCATTCTACCCTTTTTCTTCCCATCTAATTTCTTCAGTTGTTCTTTGAATCCTTACTTACATCCTTTCTTATTTAGTGACAGGTTCTGTGACCTATCCTTATTCTCCAGACCAACAAAAAACCACTGATGGCTTTAAAGGTGATGCATGTACAAAAAAAAAAAAAAAAACAAACCACAAACCACCAAAGCAACCCAAACCAAAATAACAGAACACCCAACAAAACAAAAATCTGCAAACGACTAAAAATAAACATCTTCATTCATATTAATCAGAAAGTGAAATATTAGGGCAGATGATCAAGAGTACAAAGCAGAAAACTATTCTGATTTCTGCTGATAATTTAGTGAATTGTTTTAGTGCCTTCTGTGCTATTTCTACTTTTAAAACCTCATGTTATCTGTATAAGATTAACTTTTCCTTTCTTAGTCTTACATTCCTCTGAAGTATATAGAACTCAACATACAAACACAATAGTGCTCTTTTGTCTATTAATAGTGCTTTTTCTCTATTTTCCTAGTTCTGTTACATGTTATTTCCTTATTAGGAATTATTGCTTTCTTCCTTTGAGTAGAGCTATAGTTTACACAGTACCATTCTTATCATAAATTTCCTTTTAATGAGCTGAAAATTTTGTTGGTAATATTTTTTTGAACCAGAAACTCACCAGATGCTATCTTGTCAGAAATTTCCAGTGAAAAAGGAATGTCTTGCAGATGTTTGGAAACTTAAACTAACCACAGCTTTTTTCTTCCCCACTCTGCCCCTCTGAAGTCTAGGAAACTTCAGATAATTATTTCATAACAGAGCTTATAACACATTCATGTGATCAGAAGAGGATGTTTAACTTTCAAAAAAGCCAGCACTGGTGTTGCTCAAGCCTCCGTTCACATTCTGAGAGGTGCTTTGTGTATTTTGATAGGTGTTACCCATATGTAGATGGCAGCTCCTGTGCTTTCAGCTCAGGCTGGAAATGCAGGGAGGGTCTCTGGTCTCCTAATTTTGAAGAGACATCTGCTGGGAGTGCAATAGGTTAGTAAGTACAAGCAGCTGCACTCAGCAGTTACCTGAAAGAACTGTTATGGAAGCTGACTTCAATTACAGAGAAAAAAAAAATTCTCATTTTTCACATTTTTTCAGCTGTTTCCATGGCACAGTCTCATCTGCCCCTGAAGCACCCATTTTGGTAGTCCCTGTACTAAAAGCTTTAAGTCGTTTTAAGTTAAGAGCAGCACTGGAGGAGCGAGATCAAGTGTTTTGACTTTGTGTTGTTAGCTTTAGTGCTCAGATTTTCATGAAAGTTTCAGGTGAATAAGACAGATCCTTGTGTTCTTTGAAGCTGTTGAAATCAGAGGGAGTCTTCTTGTGGATTTTGCTCAATGTAAGACCTACCAGGGAAGTTATAGTAAGTTTTAATTCTTTTTTTCCTCAGGCAGTCTGGACAGGCCTCACAGACACTTCTGCTGTGAAAGTATCAGGTTTTTGGTATTTCCCCAACAGGAAGGTAACTCACAAAGAGGAGTGTGACAATTCAGTAAGCTCAGCTGCAAACACTGCTATATAATAGTAAAAAGATACTTTTATTTTGGTGAGAAACGATGAGTCAAAGGTAGGGAAGTTTAAATGCTACGTATATGTTAATACAGAATTAAGCAGCATCTGATATATTTTCATAGCTAGACAAAATACATATAAATTCTCAAATATCTGGTTAAGAACTTATAGTTGACTTAGAAACTGAAATTTCTTTATCCATAAAGGTCTAGCAAATTATAATTCTTTCAAGTGCTTTGGAGAATATTAAAAATAAATCTGTTAATTTGCTAAATATATGTTTGCTTATATGTAATTAACAATTACCATAAACTTAATTCTGTAGATTTAGAGAGCTTAAAGTAAAACATTATGATCAGCAATGTATCAGAACCCCAGCATAACATGGCCTGAAAAATGGTGGGTCTTGATATAAGGGGGCTGGCAGACTGAGTTCATCATATCCCTCAACGAAGCATTTCAATATTTAGCAATCTGCAATCTGCTCCTTTACAAAGGAATAGATAGCTTTTTCCAGTGTGAATTTCTTTGCCTTCAGCCTCCAGCTAATAGATATGACTGTGCTATTTTCTGCTCAATTAAAGAGCTGTTAAACAACCATGTACTGTTATGTCAGCCCAGAGGGAGTCTGGCTACCAGAACATATGCTGAAATTGTGATGTGCCTTAGACCACGCTAATCTTTCCTATGGCATCTCTCCATGTGGGGAAATCAAACTTCACTTAATGAATGTTTCTAAAGTATCAAGGGCCAAGAAAATTCTGCTGGGAAGGTGGAGGTCCAGCTGAGCTCCCCTGAAACAACAAACAAGTTACTCTTTCTGTATTTTGGAGGCACTACAGGTTGGACAAATTTAAAGCAGTGAAAAGGGCCACTGCTCTTGTTCCTCTCCTATCCATTGAATAAATGAAGGAAAAAATGGTAAGAAGGTGAAATACATTTCTTTGCAATACAAAGGCAACTCAGCTTTCATTTGCAAGTTCTTTTATATGCTGAAATCTTAGTTTTGTTTTTTGCTAGCTAAGGAAAATACAGACTGTCACTGTATCACAATCCACATCTTCAAAGTCTAGTAAAATCTCAGAGGATGAAAAATTATTCAGGCAACCAGAAAAGGTAGGAAAAAACCACAGAATAAAATACATACAGAAAATTCTGCACTGTGTGTTTTGTACTCTCTTTAACCCAGTATCTCTGGGATTAATTATTCCATGGGCATATTGTATATCCATGGGAAAATCACATACAAGTATTTCTGTGTTTCTCTTGGCTAGAAATGCTAAAACAAGCATATATGAATACTTCTTCACCTGTAAGTAATACAGAGACACAGTTTTGTGAGTCATTTGAAATTTTTGAAAACAGCATGTTAGATTGCTACACAGTGCTTTCTCTTCTTGAACCTTTTTGCCTGGTATTCAGCAAATGAAGCACTTCCTCTGGTCATGTGTACTTCATTTTTCCTTTTGCCAAAACAATTTTTTTCATATTCTCGTTTCCTAATATTTTCATCATTAATATTCAGCTTTAGAAGATGGGATTATAAAGTCTCAAAAGTCTTTATAAAAATATTTTTTCATAAAAAGAAATAGCAAAATATTGTGTTCATCTTCCAAAAGCAAAGCACAGTGCCAGGGTGTGCATTGACACTATCTTTAATCTGTATGTTTAAAAGTATGTGAACACTTAAAAACCCTTGAAATTCACATGCAGCTATTACTTACTGACATATTTTCACAGAACTTTTTTGTCCTCTAATACGTATTTCTTTAACTCTCTTCACCATTTATATAAATCAATACTTTTCCAGTTGAACTACATCTACTCACAAGAGGACTTACTTCAGTTACAACAAACATGCAGATGTCTTCTGCATTATTTTTAACAAGAAATTAAAATGTTGCACTGTTTTGTAGTTTTTTTAACTACACAGACAACAGTGTCATGTCAAGACTTGATAATGATAAATAAATGTGGCTCCTGTTCCACTTGCTTTCCAAAGACAGCACTTGAGTTGTCTTCTATTTTCTAATTATTCTCTGAAAGTGAAAAGAAATGGCATGCTCTAGGGAGAAGAGAATAGAAACAGAAAAAACAAATATATTTTCTATTATTTTGAATTCATGACACCACTTAAAGCTTTTCTTATTTCATTATCAGTTGTCAAGAAAAAAAAAACAAACAAAAAACCCCAAAAATATCAAACAAAAGAAAAAACCCCAAACAAATAAACCCTAACCCTAAATAATTCAAAATAGCATTCTCTTTCAGGAAACAAAATCTCAACTAAAACATTGATTATGTTCTGCTTTCACACTACAGTAACCACATATGTCTTGCCTGTACATAGTCCCTATAGGAGGAGGCAGGATTAAAAAGGAGTGCCTTCTGTTTTTACTAATGGATTTAGTGCAGACAAGCAAGAATTCAGGCCTTGATCTCTGAAATACAAGCATACAATGATTCTGAAACAGGCAGGAAACTTCTTGCATTATTTTACTGAATGTCCCTCCCATTCAATGCACAAATCATTAGCAATGGTTGCACCACAAAGTCCTTTCTCTCTCCCTCTCTCTCCTCCCCACTCTTCCTCTCTTGCCACTACTGTTCACATACACAATTGTATCTCTTTCACTATTTCTTCCTTTCATCTTTGATGAAATTCTATGTTGTTGATCTCAGATCTAGTGAAACTACCAAATTCCCACCATTTCCCTGGGAAGATTATTTCAATGGCCAGTTCTCATTGCAAAACTTTTCCTCTTTGATCCAGTTGGAATCTCTCTGGAAGTAACTTGTATCCCTTACCCCTTCTCTTCTCCATGTGACTCCTTGTAAAATGTGAGTATCCGTCTTCTTTTGGGAGAGGCTTTTATCCTATTTAGGGATAATCACCCTTCAAATAGTGTAACATGTGGCTAAGGCCTCCCCCAGGCCTTCCTTTCCCAAGGCTGAACAAACCCAGTTCCCTCAGCCATTCCTCACGTCCTGTGCTGCCTCTGTGCTCTCCTCTGGACCCTCTCCAGCCTGCCCACACTGTGCTGTGCACCAGGGGCCAAAACTGAGCACAGCATTTATCCCAGTGTGGCCTGACAAGCACTGTGTGGGGTGAGAAAGAGACTTCATCCCTGCTGGTGCAGCCCTTGTGGGAGGCACCCAGGACCTGCTCCCTTTCTGTGCTGCAGGAGCACTCGGGTCTCTCAGACAGAGCTGAGCCCGCCAGGAGCGCCGGCCCCTTCCCACAGAGCTGCTCCCAAGCTGGGCAGATCCCAGCCCGGGCTGCACTCCTGCACTGCGCTTTCCCAGGTGCAAAGCTGTCCTCACTGAACTTCACAATGTTCTCACTGGCCCACTATTCCAGCTTATCCAGGTCTTCTGCAGAGTGGCTCTCCATTCCCAAGTGTCTACACAGTTTGCTACCATTGCAGAATTTCACCAGGATACACTTGATCCCATCTTCTAGATCCCTTTGGAAAATAAACAGCGCTGGGCCCGGTATCAGTTCCTGGGGACCCCCTTGTGCCAGGCTGTCAGTTTTAAGAGAAGGGATTGACACTCCCCTGGGTCAGCCCGGTGCCCACCCCCCCATGGACCCCTTGTCCAGGCCATAACACAGCAGCTTCTCCAGGAGGAGGCTGTGGGAAGCAGTTCTGAGAGCCTTGGAGAAATCCGGCCAAGCAATGCTCACCACCCACCCAAGAGCAGCTAAGCAGGTCACTGTGCTGTAGACAGAAACCGGGTTTGTCAAACTCAATTTTGTCTTGGGGAATCCATGCTGGCCTTTCCCAGGTGTGCTTCACCTGACATGCAATGGCCCCCAGGATTTATTCCTTAACCTTCCCAGAGGTTGAAGGAAGATGGATGGTTCCATATTTTCCTGGTTCCTCCTTTAAACTCTTCTTGTAGGTGGGGGTAACATCAGCCTTCTTGCAGTCTTCTGGGACATTCCTTGATCACAGCTTCTCAAAGATTATGGAGAGTGGCCTCACAATGACATGATCCAGCTGTCTTGACCCCTTGGGGGGATATCATCAGCGCCCCTCGAGTCATAAGGATCAAGCTCCAGCAAGAACTCACACATCAACTCTGCCTTCACTGACAGCAGATCTGTGTTTGCATCAGCCTGGGTTTTTGTTCTCCACACTTGGGGCCCAGCAGTGCTGGTAAAGACACATGAAGAACATGTTAAGAATCTCTGCCTTTTGTATGACTCAACTCCCCTGTTAACAAGAGATCAGTATTTTGGAAGTGTTTTGTCCTTCTGTACAAAATGAGGTGCATTTCATACCTGGAAAGGAATAGCAGATATACCTTTCACTTCATTAGGCTCATAAGTATATCTGTTTAGTTTAATAAAATCAATAAAAATTACAGTGCAAGAATTATGCTGATGACCAAATGTTGTCAGTCAAGCATCAGACAAGCCATTTCAGACCAGAGGTCAACCTGCATCTGCCCTACTTGGGGTGCTGGTTCTCTTCCCACTAACTAAGAAGCAGGAGCATGAGAGGCAAGTAACAAAAAGTGATGCTTTCATGCTCTGATGCATGTCAGTGTCACTGATTCACTGCTGTCATGTGAAATGCTGCTGGCAGTGACACACACATTGACACTGTGGGACAGTTACACCCTCCACCCTCTCCCTTGGCTTCTTCTACTCACCCTTCCCCCATCATTTGAGGCTCACTTGGAATGATACTCTGCATGTAATTTCAAGACTGCAAAGATCTCCTTATGGACCCTTCCTCATCTGAAATGCCATCAGAAATCCCAGGGCAGACATCCTGAATCGTCCTTGGACCCACAGGCCCCACATAGCTGCATGCTGAGAGCTTTCATTGTCACTGCTTAATAAGGGTCCCACTAAATCTTTATCCACAACCAGCTTCCTGTGTGTACTACTCAGCAATGGGCTTAATCATGTGCCAAGAGCAGGTTTTAAAAATTTTAATATAGTAGGATAACTGTCACTGTTAGGTAATATGAATACAGTCACATCTGATAAAACTGCTATCCTTTAGCACTTTCTGCCCAAGAAATGAGACAAAAGAAAGTGCCTGTTTCTCTCCAAATATAAGGAACACAGAGCCCTAAATATTTTTTCTGTATCACACTCAAGTTAGATACTTAATGTAGACAAACATAAAAATATGAATATTTCTAAATGTACAGGCTAAATTTTGAAAAAGTAATGCTCAGCCTTGGAAGTGGAAATGCTGTTGCCTGATGAGTTATGTACCCTGAAAAGGAACCGATGCCTTTGAACACTTTACATTTTTGTGAGCTAAGTGGCAAAAGACAGCTCAGCAGTAAGCTGTCATTTCTAAGAACACTTGTTCCATTTTCTTCTTCTATGCATCCTAGTAATTTGCATTGCTTGGAAGATAAAGGTAGACTTCACAGTGCTCTGGACTTCCAAGACATCTACTGCTTTACTCAGTGTCTGCATTCCAATCTTCTCATGTAATTTAGAATCTTCCTGTGAGGAGACTTCTGATAAAATTTCTTCTAGAATTTAATCAAACTTCTGTAGTCCTTCCTGAAATTTGCACCTCTCTGACAAGCCATTTCCCTCCCTTTAAATTAAGTATAAGTCGTTCTTTAAATCTTATCAAAGGAAACAATTCATTGTTACCAAATGATACTTTTATGCTGAGCATCACTGATAAGTAAAGGTTGGTCTCAGAAGTCACATATATTTGCAGCTATAAACATCTTAATGCATCTTGAAAGGGCGAAACCAAACTTATGGATGGAAAGAATACCTTATGCATAGAGGAAATCTTCAACATAAGTAACAGTTGATGTAATTTTTTTCAGCAAGAACTGCTCATATTTGGTGTGGTAGTTGATTTTCACCAACTCTTGTCTGGAGGCACTATTATACGGCTCATTTAGTTTGTACTGATTTTTCATCCATACTACGTAAACTAAGACCCAAAATTATAAGCATGCTGAAGATTAAAACAGTGATTGACACATCATTACATTAATTTGCTTATACTGGTGGCATGAAGAAAGTCGTCAGAACCTGCAGGCATCTTAAATAGTTTTATTAAATGCCTTTCAAGATTCTTCAGGAATTATGTGTCAATCAATATCATACTAAGCAATGCTCTTATAGAGTTCTAGAAGCCTTATCATGCTTGCTTTGTCATAGTGAGATTTAGTTATTTTACATAAAGATATTAATTTCATCAGAGAGAAATGGGCCAGGGCACTGACAACATTATAGTGACTCTTGGGAGACAAAGCATTCATTGGAGGGCTGGAGGCTCAGACAAGTTTTAGAAGAGTTTTAATCATCAAATTCTTTATCCACTATAAATTTTGGAAACATCTAAGATGAAAAGTCCTAGTGTCCTAAAATGGGAAAAACAAAAAGTAAAAAGACTTCAAGCAATATTAGCTGAGGCTGATAGACAGACAGCTAGACACTTGAAATGCTTCATTACAGCTTCCAGCACTTCAGAACTCTAGGTAGGACAGAGAGCTCTCAGGAACAGCAGAGACACTCTGGGTGGCCATTACAAAGCTTTGCTAAACTGCACCTTCAGGATTTCTCTGGATCCCTGTGGTCCATCCCAGAAGGAGATATGGCAGCACTTCAATCCCCTGTTTGTCTAGGTTTTTCTTCCAGGAAAGATGTGTGCTCATGAACGGAGGACTGGAATGGGCGGCTGTACGCCTGCACCAGGGTGTGGTGCGCCCCACTTTGGGACATGAACTCTCATAGTGAATGTTTAGTTTGAGTGTGACCCTCCCACAAAGCAGGCAAGTCTTCATTTCTTAGAGAAAATATGTCTCTTGATACAATCATTACTTGTGAGAAGACTGAAAATTACTTTCCCCGTAATTTCCAACATTTGCTCCTTGGTGTCTATAAACTGCTTCCTGAGCAGCCTATGGAGAGTACAGAGCAATGATTAAAAAATGGATTGTAATTAAATTATAACAGAGTGTGGTGTTTGTTTTTTTTTTTTTCTGGAACTTACAGCACACCAGAAGAGAATTTTTATGCAACAAAGGTCTAGATACAGGGTGGTTTACCTCTGTGCCTCTAACTTGGCTAATTCCAGGCTCCAGGATGCTCTTGGTCAGCAATTTGCCATCGCTACTAGCACAATGACCTTCTTCATGCAAGAGCTGTTTATTTGTCCTCTTCCCTGTCTTGACAAAGCAGCCCTGTCAGAAGAATCAGGTTACAGCATGCTATGTCCTGTCTGTGAGGAAGCTGCTTTAGCTTTAGTTTTTGAACATTTTACCTTCTTCTGTGTTTTCTGTCAGAAACCCACTGAATCTGATGAATAGCAGAATAATTCTTTGCTTGCTCTGCCTTTTATTGGCAGCATCCCTTAGAGATGCTTTTTCCTGCACAACATTCCTTGTAAGTTTTATCTTATTCTTCATAGTGTTTCTGATTTTGCTTCTACAGTTTCATATTTGTATTTTTTAAACATCCAGAAATCTGCACTATTTCTCGTTGTAGAATTCCTTTGCATTTGAGGTCAATTAAGAGTGCAGGATTTAACCATGTCAACCCATTTTCCCTCACTTCAGCTGGGAAGTCAGCATGCATGACTCCTTGCTGCTCACTGGAGGAACTGCCAGTTCTCTTTTCCCCTCACACCATTTCCCAGAAAATCAAAAAATTCACTGAAGGTTTGGTTTGGGGAGATGCAATAAAGTAAATTAATACCTCAGAGCTGCCAAAGTTAGGAAAGACCATCTTTTTCCTGTGGCTATGCACTCTTGTCATGGATCTCATGCCAGCTCTGGCAGCTGTTCAACCCTGAAATACTGAGTAAGCCAGCAGGAAATTGGGTTAGTTTTCCAAGGTTTTGCTGATTTGAACTGACTTATAAAGGAATTTTATATTTGCCTGAATGGGTAGATTGAATGGGCAGGGCTGGCGTGAAGGGAGTGTGGGGAGGAGAGAACTGGAGACAGCACTGTATGTTGGAAGGAGAGAAATGTAAGAAGGCAGCCATTATACCATTGAACAATGGTATAAATTGACCTAAGTCATCTTTGCAATGTTTCTAGTCTTCTTCCTAGGAGTGGCAAAGTGCAGGTTAAGCAGAAGTGAGCTACTTTAACTTTTTAAATGAGCTATGTTTTATAAGTAAACATAGCAGTGTGGGTAATCTGAAGCTCTTTCCTATTTTTACCTTATCTGACAAACTGGAAGCTGTCTTAGCATTTCAAATTTATTTATATGAAATTGCTCTTCTGTGTATCTCAATTCCTACATCTAAAATTGTTGCCTGCTCTTCTAAAGTGGTGTTATCAATAAGGACAGTGTTGCATCCTCTGGTTTCCTCAATAATAGCAAGTATTACTGATAAGTGCTGAGAGGAAATAATCAAGAAGAAATAAGACAATTTTTCTAATTGTTACAGCTGAAGAAAATTAATTACTTGTATTCCTTCCAGGGCAATGGAAATGACATTGTACAACACTATGTCTTCCTTTGTATCACAAAAAAAAAAAAAATTGTAGAATGGAAAAACGTAAGTAAAGATTCCTTCAAATGAGTTCTGCTAAAAGACAATCCTGATTGGACTGTATGAAAAAAAAAAGTCAACAAAATGGATCTCCTTTAATATCTATCATGTTTTTGATAGAACTTATGAATACTGAATCTCTTGAACACTGTGAACTAGTTCAGTGCACCACAACCAAAGATCAATATGTTCACTTTAAGGTAACCACATCACCAAAAGATAAAAAGACCCAGGAAAGAAGAGATTATTTTTTCTTACCTAGAATAGGATGAATAATATCAAGATGAGATATTATTTACTATGTGGGACAACCCTTATTATCTTAGAAGAGTTTCTGATAAAAGCAGTGCTCTGGTGTATGTCAGGTAAGATGTATTGTGTCCACTGGACACTGGAAATGTGACTCATTTCTGGTGTCATTATTTTAAGGTCTCTGTTTATCTGTTTATAAATGTAAGTACATTTTGGTGTACAAACATCCTTGGCTATATCTTATGTATAACTGAAATAAAGGGGATTCCGTTTGTATATGAAAAGCAGAGATAAAAACATCTTTCCTATCACTCATGTTGGGAATTTAGGCTTTCTCTGTGATCATAAATGAAAAAAGAAAAGCAACACCTGTAAAGACCCAAAGAGCTATCTCAGACTAACTCTGTGTATAACATTAAAAACGAGGCTTGCTTATAAGAGATTCTGTCAAGAATTACATTGCTATGCTGGCTAATGTATTAATACAGGAATGGAGCAAAGAGATTAAAATATCCTTTTAAGCAGTGACCAAATAAAAAGCAGACTTTAAAAAATTAGTTTGCTGGTGTAGAACAGTGTCATTAGCCCATAGTTTGTTAATTAATAAAAAATAGGGCTATGACATTTCTTAAGTGTTCAAGTATTAATCAAAATTTTGAATATTGTTCTGTAAATAAAACTCAAAGAAGGAAAACAATAGAGGGGAAAAAACCCAAACTCTATCCCAGAGACATGCAAGTGAGTCAAAAAAGCATTTTCCTACAGGCACCAGCAATCAATATCTGGGATCTTGTTTTGTGATGAAACTTAAAACAGTGTTAATTGATTGCGAATGGTCCTTGGCCTGACTTGTTAGAGCCAAACGTGTCTAAACAATACAGCAGTTAGTCTTTAATACCAAGTCTGTAATATACAAGCAAAAGAAGACTTGAAATTAGGAATAAATCCCTCCAATATGACCTCCCATCACACACAAAGGAACTCATCTATAATTATGTTCATGTATTCTGCATGTTATCACATCCTATCAGTATAATCTAATTAATATTCTTTCAAATTTCATAGGATTATTCTTTAAAATGAAAACAAAAATTAAAGCTTAGACAAGCAGACAGCCTATCAGTGAAAATATCAAAAGACTTTGTAACAAATTAAACTTGGTAAGATCAGCCCTGGAATTATGTTTATAGAATATTTACAGGGACTTGCAATATACAAATTTCACAAGGGACTTTCTTGGGCCTCCTTTGTTCTTCTGTTTGTCACTGTTGTACTGTCAAAACAGCCAAGTGTTTGAAGTGAAGTTAAGCCAAGTTTGCACAAGTGGGTGAAAGAGATTCTCATCTGCTCCATCTGAGGTGAAATATAAAAGAAAATAATTTGATGAAAAGTTTTACAAGTGATCCTAATAATATTTTGCATAAACATTTAGACAATTACTTGGTTTTATTTTTGTTTTGATGGCAAGAAAGTCTAGAGATAATAAAAATGCCAAGTGCAAAGCTTATTTATTTAGAGTTTAGTAACAGGGAAAACAGCCAAAAGGATGAAGCACCACAGTCCCAACAATATCAGCTTGTTGAGAGAAGCATCAAAGAATGATTAAAACACATTAAGAACTGCTATCTAGGAAAAAAAAAATACAATATGCTACTTTTACATATACATCCCTAGCACATCGATAAAATAATAAAAAGAATAAGGAACATACTTTTTTCCTTTGGTATTTTTTAGACTTTTTCTTATAATTACAGTGTTTTTATATACATTATTCACTTTGTCTACATTAAAAGAGAATACCCTGAAGAACTCATTATTCACCGATGAACCAAAAATTGTGATGTATTATTTAAGGAAACGTTTTTTTGTCTCTGTGTGTTAACACTTCTCCATGCATTTTAGTGATTTTTCTGATCACTGAAATATATTGTTCTTGCTAATATATTTTCAAACACAAAATACTTTAGACCTCTAAAATCTTAAAAACTATGCTTCATACGGTGTTGTCAGCAGCCATCAGCCACTAAGAAAAGCCATGACCAGTCAAAACAATATTCCAATGTTCAGGGAAAGTTTGGTATCGTAGGGCTGAGATAGCTGAATTAAAAAGGTTGCTGATATCTGATTTGTAACTTAAAAAACTGCTACAGTTGGATATCTCTTTACAGCTACCTTTTTATTTATCCTATCAAAGTAAATTCAGCTCTTCCTAAAAAGACCTTTGCAGTTAGACTGTCAGGGGAGCAGCACATGGAGACACTACAGCCCTTCAGTCCCAGAAGATCACACCCACATTCACTACATTAGAAAACTTCATATCCTAATTAAATATGTGTGTAAGTTATTTTTCAAATGCATAAAAAGGAAGTGGAATGTCAGAAAAGTGGAACTAACTGATTGTTACCATTCAGCCTGAAAACACACGGGTTTTTTTACCTCAGGATACTTTGTTTGGCACAAACACTGCAGAAAAGCTAGTTGTTGTTTCATAGAATATCACAACAGTTAGCATGACCAGGAAGTCAGGAAATGGCAGAAGCTGCTTCGAGGATATGTAAATAGTCTCAATCAGTTCTTAGATCCAATTCAGTGTGTTGTTAAAGATGCAGCATATTGTATGGGGCAGGAAAACTCCAGTTATTTCAGGTTAGGGTCACTTAGCAGTTTTTGTGCTATTTGTTTGCAAAAACATTTGTCACTTATTGATCTCAGTTTCATAGGTGACTTGAATTTTGGTATGAAGTTGCCAGCATGTAATCTGACTCTATATATTATTCATAAATATTGTATTGCTCTTTAGAAATTATAATATTATAAATTAAAATCTAATGTAATGTGGCTCCTAGTACAAAGAAATCAATCTGAGAATTCTGAAGGCAGAAACTGAAGCAAAGAGGAGGTGCTCAAGTGCGTCATGACTGAACATTTCTTGTGCCACACTGGGAGTGAGCTGCTTGTCCCTGATCTTGAAGACTGATTTCTTGAAATGTATGAGGTCTGGCCTCACTTGTCATCTGGTATCCAAAGGTAGGATTTAGGACAGGAAAACCTGCAGAGGGATCTGCACAGGCTGGATCATGGCTGAGGCCAGTGGTGTGAGGTTCAACAAGGCCCAGTGCTGGGTCCTGCCCTTGGGTCACAACAACCCCAGGCAGTGCCACAGGCTGGGACAGAGTGGCTGGAAAGGACCTGGGGGTGCTGGTGCCAGCAGCTGAACATGAGCCAGGGTGTGCCCAGGGGGCCAAGAAGGCCAATGGCATCCTGGCCTGGATCAGCAATGGTGTGGGCAGCAGGAGCAGGGCAGGGATTGTCCCCCTGTTCTGGGCACTGCTGAGGCCACACCTCGAGTGCTGTGTCCAGCTCTGGGCCCTGAGTGCAAGAAAGGCACTGAGGGGCTGGAGTGAGTGCAGAGAAGGGCAATGGAGCTGGGGCAGGGTCTGGAGCACCAGTGCTGTGAGGAGCAGCTGAAGGGGCTGGGGGTGTTTATCCTGCAGAAAAGGAGGCTCAGGGGTGACCCTATAGTTCTACAGCTGCCTGAAAGGAGATTGTGGCCAGGTGGGGTAGGTCTCTTCTCCTGGGCAGCCAGCAACAGGACAAAAGGAAATGGCTTCAATTTGTGCCTTGTGAGGTTCAGGTTGGATAGAGAAGAAATTTCTTCATAGAAAGGTTTGTCAAGGCCTGGATTTCCCAGGCAGGTGATGAATTCATCAACCCCTGCAGGTATGTAAGGAAAGGCTGGACATGGCACTTAGCCCTATGGTCTATTGACAAGGTGGTGATTGGTCAAAACAATGGACTCAATGACATTTGAGGTTATTTCCAACCTAAGTGGTTTTGTTAATATGTAATCTGTCAGCACAGACTAAACAGCAGAGCCATCTCTTCAGAACAGCAGGTTACATCTCCATGTTGGGAAAAAATAATCACTGCACCAGATCCACAAGTATAAGTATCAGGCTCTGCAAAATGGTTGGGTGGTTTACCAGCAATTTAGTTACATCTCAGGATGCAATTGCTTGCATATCAAGATATATTCTGTTGTATCTCAAATGTACTAGAAATAAGCGCAAATATCACTGTAGCAGCAACTCAGTGCAAAAATGCAACCCAGAGTCTGCACATGGCCCTCAACCTAAAGATAATGCCAGACATGAGAAAACCAGGTAAGCTGGGGAGTTTTGTTCCCTGTCCTCTGAAGATCCTGGGCCTGATATCTGGGTACAAGGCACCAAGTGCCTGGCTGCTGGTGGGATGAGTGGAACACTCCAGCCTGGACACCTGGCAGAAGGGTTTACATAAAAACCCTTTTCCTTTCTGTACAATCACACATAAGTTAAAGGGCTCACTTGGGGCATGTGTTGAGGTTTCACAGAACAAAAGAGCAGCCTTCAAGCCCACACTAGAGATCAGAACCAGGGTGTTTAAATGAACATTTCCACGAAAGTTTACGGTAGTCTCAGAAGAGACCAGTTCACTGCTACTAGAGGCATGCCCTCTCCATTAATGAGTACAGAAAAGCCTAAAAGAAATAGGCAAGGATGTTTTACCATGCTCCATTTGACCACTGCTATGCTATTACCTTGATAATGACTTCAGTAAATGTATAAACAGCATTTACCTTGCAAGTCCTTTTCCTGTTGTAATTCTATTCCTTCCTACCATTTTCAGCAGAGAAAGACAACATGTACTGCAGACATAATTAATCTTAAAACCTGGAAATCTGTAAGAAAAAGAAATATGATTCACAAAGAATCATTAGAGTACTGTCCTCAAGTCAATTAAGACCCCAAGAACTGTAACAGGATATTCAATGAGATCTCATATTAGCAAAGCTAGAAATTATTGTCTAGGCTAAGGTTGAAGGAGACAAAAAGACAGAATTATTTCCATCTTCTTCAAAGTGGTATTACTGAAAATGAAAATGGTCCAAGGAAAGCTAACCATTTTATTAATGTAAATTCATCAAATATGGAAAAAAAAGATGAGAGAAAGTTGTCAGAACCTACAGCATAAGTGGAAATGTTCAGTTTCCTTACTGTTGATGTAAAATTGACCTAAGTACTATATTTAATTGAAAATAATAATAGTAATTATGAAATATGAAGTAGTATACGAGGTCAGCTCTAACACAACGGTAGTTTTAACTAGTAGTTCTTCAAATCTGAGGAACTGAGCACGTGATAGAAAGCAACCTTTCTGTGAAAAAAACACATTCATATGGTGTCTTAAAAACACGTATGTCCCGGTTCTACTGTTCCTGTCCTTGGTTCTACTCTGGTCCAGAACACTGCCTTCTTGCTTAGATCAGCATCTCTTATAGTCATTGTAGCAATCTTCTGTACAGCTGGAAGGTAAAAAGATGAGGTTTAAACGCACATCACTATTCAAGTAGGACAGACACTTGGAAAAGATCACAACTGGTAGTAGACCATGGTTAGACAAGGAAGACATCTTTAGACTCTCCCAACACAGAAATTGAGATGTAAGTTGTATGAACAAGAGATAGAGGCACAAATGCAATTTAAAGCTTTATATCAGCTAACTCCTCAGCTGATACATGAAAGTAGGGATAAAGTTTCACTACCATAAAATGTGATCTCATGAAAAATCTACTTTACAAAGTAGTTCTTTCCTTTCTTTCTCAAAAAGACCTAATTTTGGTTATCTTCATATTTTAGTCTCTCCAAATGATTTTTTCACTCTACTTTTAAAGTTTAAAACATCCATCAAAACTAGCATGTGTTTTCAACTGCAGAAAATCCAGGATGCATTCTATTAATTTTTACAGATTTATATTGGAATTCTTTAAAAGTTCACTTGCATGCATAAGCTATGCATGTCATTGACACATGACTGCATCTGGATGAGTTCCATTAAGACTGGAGAAAAGAGCTGTGTTCTGCTTCAGCTCCAGGCCCACCATTGTTCATGGTGCAATCTGGCTCTGGTCAGGTTGACAGTATTGAGCTCATCTCCATCTCTACATCATGAAGTAAAGAGAAGAAAATTTGCCTGATAGTCTGTTTCTGTTCTCCTAGGAATCGAACCTGTTTCCGTAATGAGGAACAAGGTAGGTGCAAAGGAGTGTTCTTTCTTGCAAAATCAGGTATTTTTAAACAATTAGCCAGTTATCAGTTTACATAGTTTTAAGGCACAAGCCCAAGTCAACCAACTAGCATGCAGCATGATGTGGACATGTGGCAGTCACACAGAGCATCTCTCATGTCTCTCTATTCCAGCTGAGCCACTCCCCCATAGCTCTCTCCTACTTAGCCTAAGTAACAGGCAGAGCCATTACAAGGTCTTCCCTTTATAGAACCTTAGGTATCGGTAACACACATTGACACAAACTTTTAAAAGGCAAAGAAACTACGTTGAATTCTTGATCTTGTTCCAGGTTTGTATGGACTGACTCTGACTTTTCCAAGGCAGCAGTTTGCAACAGTCAAAATACAACTATCAATCATCAGACTCTTCCAGCACTTCAAATTATTTCTCTTCAGTTCAGCAGATCTGCACAGACCTCACTGATGAGTCTTTCCCATTGCTTCTCTAAAATGTATCAATTTCTTCACACTGTCCCTCATGCTAAAGGTGCAGATTTTGTTGAGTTTCTTTAATGGAGAGGCCAAAGCTAAACCAAGTCCTACCACAGACACAGCTGCATGATCATGGGAGTGCAGCCCTCCCTCCTGATACCATTCCCTGCTTTCCATTGTACTTCTTTATTTTTTTTTTTTTTTTTTTTTTCATGAGGACCTACAGTGATATTCAGTGACTCTGATAGACAATATTTCTTCAATTGACTTAAGTCTTTGGGGAGATAAATTTGTATTGCTAGCATACACAGTGCCTGAAGCTGAGGAAGACACAGATGCCAGTCATCTGCTTGGCTACATTCCCTCACAGGGAGAGAGCTTTTTCTGCTCTGGAACCTTACCAAGACTGTTCAGTGTATATTAATTTTTTATTGCACAATATCTCTGTGCTTTGCTGTACAGAAAGAGTAATATTCCTTTCCTGTCCTTCAGCTGCCTCCATCTGTCCTGAAAATTGTGCCAACACAGGACAATAGGCTGTGGCACTAAACTGAATACTGAAGTTAAAGTGCTTAAAACATCTGGAGAAACCTGCATGCTTGAGCATTCACAGCCAGTAGTCCTGTGGGATCCTGGCAGATGGAAAAGGGCCAGGACAGCCTCCTGGAGAATCTTGCACAGCTTCACTCACATCTATTTATTTTAATTAAGTAAAGACATTCTATATTTTTGTAGTCTGCATAATGGCATTCTGGCCTTCTTTTGAAGCACTAACATGATTTAGACTTGATATATGACTGAATAAATCAGTGGCAGACTATGGTGCAGAAATGACTGCAGCCAGTGAATGCATGTTTAAATCCTGGGATAATTTGAGACAATTTTTTAAAATATCATCTGTGCAGAGATTTTTTTTGTGCAATTTTTGCTATTAGTCTCTAGTGAAATTTGACTGAACTTGATGAGATCAAGGCAAGGATATTTTAATTCAGTCATCCTGTGTGCTGTGTGTGCCCTTTCTCCCCCTTCTTATTGCAACATGTCTGTGCTATGACTGGGGCAGAATAATCAGTATGTGCCCCATTTTTCACTACTGAGAGTGTTATGATATCTTTTATGTAAAATATGTCAAAAAACATGTTCCCATCAGGCACTATCAAATGTTGTAAACAGTGTCAAATTGCCATTGAATAGTGAAGTGACTAATTATGAAAAATAAGGTGGTCATTTCCCATCTACTGAGTAAGTATGCAGCCTTCTCTGGTTCTACTGTATCTCAGAGGAAACACAGAAAATTAGTTTTACTGTATCTTTTGCTTCTGCAACCATTTGTAGGGCCGTGGTTTGAAGTCAGCAATGTTGGTGAAGCCTTAGCTTTTATGAAAACAATTCAGCATTGAAATAAGAGAAACCCAAGTATTTTACTCTGACTAATTTGCATATACCCTGCAAAAAACAACTGAAGAAGTTTCAGTGTTCTCATTACATATTATATAACACTGGAAATCTACTTTCTGTTAGTCTAATTAACGATCTGGTTAAAAACCAAAAAGCATGCATTGGAATTGCTTGTCATGAATCTGCCTTTATATTCAGATGCAACCTACCTGAAGCAATCTGAAAGTTTGTTTTACTGAGCCCTGGCAGCCTTTCATTTTTCTTCTTGAAGCACTGCCTATCACTTATCAGCAGCATACTGCCATAAACTTAGCCTCAAAGCTTGGGATGGGAATTCCTTGGAACAACCTTAGCTGTTGTAGCTGTAGCTGCTCTCTCCTTCCACTCACCAACTATGGGACCACAAGTGATGTATTTTTAAACAGGTTTCAAATTTGCCATAAGCCCCAAATCAGATGCAACAGCTTTGGTCACTGAAAGATCAAATCTGAATTGTGTGATGTGTGTTTTCATAACTGAGGTTTGAATGTGTTAAACATTCTGAGCTCTTCAGTAAGAAGCTGTGAAACCCTTCTTGTGGTGAGAGCTGTGAGCATGGCCCTAGCAGAGGGGGCCATCCTCTGCACCTGCAGGCACTGACAGCACTGCACACCCATCCTGCCCCTCAGCTGGCCACCACTGCACACAGCATCACGCAGGGGAGCAATGTTAGGATGCAGCAAGTTCATTTTGCAACACCAAGCAAGAAGATGATAACCAAGACAAGACAGTCACAGGCCCCAAAAGTGTTTTACTAGGCCAGAAGCATTGTTTTCATAGTTGGCAGCTTATGGTCAGCTGCATAAATTGTGCTGTAGGAGGTTTGTCACCAAAAAAAGGAAGACTTGCACCACTTTGCACATTCCCTGCCTCCCTTGTGCTGGTCTTAGCAAACTCAGAGTCTTGTGTTCTGACAGATGAGGAAAATGCTTTTATTTTGATTAGTACTCTTAGCTCATGTAAGGAAAACAGAACAGTGCAAAACTGATACTACAAAAACATGGGAAAATTATGAATGGATAAATAAATACATTAATTTGCTCTATAAAATGTAAGAAATTGGTATATAAATCCTTTGGAAAACTCTTCTTGGAATATACTTAAGCCACATGTCTGTTACAGAATTCTCTTATAGCTACAGCCGTGATGTCAGGGTCAACAGGAAACTTCAAGTCAATAAAATGAACAAGGGTTTAAGACTACAACTATTTTAAAATGTCTGAATTTAGATATTTGAGGCCATGTTTACAAAACCCAGCTAAGGATAACTAATTATTAAAACTATTTCTTAGCTTCCTGCCCCAACACTTCAAGAAAACATCACATTGCTATTTGCATGCAGTCAGTAGTTAAAATTAATTTGATATGGTAACTGTATCTGACTGGCTAATTATAGGTAAAGAGCTAAAGGATCTTCAAGAAGTCATTTATCTAATTTCTGACAGATACTTCAGAGAAGACCTCCTATATTATGTATATAAAAGAAGATTCCACAATGTTCAAGACAGCTGATCAATCTAGTTCAAATTCCACAGGCTCCCCATTTCTTTATGGAGTTATGTGTGCTATAAAAGAGGACTGCTTCACAACTGAGTGCCCAGCCATGTAAACCCTGTCAAAAAGCCTGCAAGGCTCTCAGCTGGCAAACTCCTCTGACATCAGACAGACTTTCTGGCAGATGGCTACTGCTCTTCCACACTACACCACATCTCAAGGCTTAATATTTATTATTATGCTTTTAAAAAATAATGACCATCCTCTCAATACACATTGTATACTTCACTTTACATACTTAAAAAACAGCAGTAGAGACAAAATGGGGCCTTTTCAAGTTCCATTAGAGTTTTCAATGAAAAATTGTTTCCATCATTTTCTACTAGATAATTAAAAGGTAATAAATTTTTATCTTTTCTTTTATGTTTTTGAATACATGCAAAAAATTAATGGACAGAACTAGCCGTATACACACTGAAGTGTATGAACTATATAAGACTGAATCCCCCAATTTAACAGATCAAAAAGTAATCTTTACATTATAGCTATGAGCATAACTGATAAAAGGCTACCAGAAACATGGTAAAACAGGAAAGGAAAGATACTGGTTCCTGCAGTCTCAGGAGGTTTACTTTATGCCTTTGGGATCTAAGGCAAATTAAGATCACCAGTGGATTTCTTCCATAAACTCGCATTGTTCTTCTTCCCCTGTAGTGGGCTGACCCTCACTGTGTGCCAGGCACCAAAGCCTCTCTATCACTCCCCTCCACAAATGGACAGGAAAAGAGAATATAGCAAGGGGTTCATGGGCTGAGATAAGACTAGGAGAGATCACCCACCAAATACTGTCAGGGACAAAACAGACTCAAATTAGAGATACTAATTTAATGTATTGCTAACAAAATCAGAGCAGGATACTGAGCAGTAAAATGAGATTTTAGAACACCTTCCTCCCACCTCTCCCTCCTTCCCAGCTCTGCTTTCTCCCCAGCAGCACAGAAAGAGACAGGAAATGGAGGCTGCAGTCGGTTCATCACATGTCCCTGCTGCTGCTCAGGGAGAGGAGTCCTTCCCCTGCTCCATGGGGTCTCCCCCATGGGAGACAGTTCTCTGTGACCTTCTCCAGTGCGAGTCCATCCCATAAGCAACAGTTCTCCATGAGCTGCTGCAGTGTTGGTCACTCTTCCATGGAGTGCACAGTGCACAGTCCTTCAGCCACAGCCTGCTCCAGTGTGGCCTCTTTCTCCATGGGTCACAGCCTCCTCCCAGGCATCCCCCTGCTCCAGCAGGGTCTCCTCCAGGGGCTGCAGGTGGATCTCTGCATCCCCATGTTCCTCCAGGGGCTGCAGGTGGATCTCTGCATCCCCGTGTTCCTCCAGGGGCTGCAGGTGGATCTCTGCATCCCCATGTTCCTCCAGGGGCTGCAGGTGGATCTCTGCATCCCCATGTTCCTCCAGGGGCTGCAGGTGGATCTCTGCATCCCCATGTTCCTCCAGGGGCTGCAGGTGGATCTCTGCATCCCCGTGTTCCTCCAGGGGCTGCAGGGGCACAGCTGCCTCACCATGGGCTGTACCAGGGGCTGCAGGGGAACCTCAGCTCTGGCCCCTGGAGCAGCTCCTGTCTCTGCTTCTCCACAGATCTTGGTGTCTGCAGGGCTGCTCCTCTCACATATTCTCATTCTACTGTTCTCTGGCCACAATAACACATGCACAATAATTTTTCTTCTTCTTAAATCTGTTATCACACAGCTGTTACCAGGAATTTTTGGTGGGCTGAGTTTGGATCTGTGGGACGTGGAGGAAGCTTCTGGCAGCTTCTCACGGATGCCACTCCTGTAGCAGTCCCACTAACAAAACTTGGCTGTACAAAACCACTACTTCCCCTTAAAATCTTTTATCCATCTGGTATTTTCTTTGCAGCACTGAAATTAAGTAAAGATTGAGGGAATTTCACTTTTTCAGGAAGGATTAATTGGTAGGAAGGAACAAAATTCCTAATAATATTACTACAAGCAATTCTGAAAAATTCCTTTTTGGAAACAGAGATATGAGCTTATAGAAATGTTCATTGAAAAATATCAATTATATTCCCTTATAAAAGACAAGATTGAAATAACAATTTTATAAAGGTATGAAAGATGATAGAAGAAAGTTATATATCTGATTTAAATTCAAAGTGGTTCAAAGTCAAGACTTCCTTAGAAAATTACTGAATTTGCCAACACATCATCAAACAGCTCTCATTTGAAATGTAATTAAATTTTGGCTTTACATTTGGGAATGCAGTAAATATTATGAACTTTAATGCAGTTACAACACAGCAAATTCATAACCATGCTGAAAAGAACAACACTCAGGAATCATATTATCAAGTAAAGGAAATATATATGCCTGAAAACTACACAAACATAAGGTTTTCAAAGATATATAAGCCATTTTTGTGTTCTGTGGGCTATATCAAACAAAATTTTCCTGCCATTTTCACCATTAAATAGTTCATATAGTTAGTGTGTACATTAGTATGACATAAAATCATACAATTACTGGAAAATTAATTTTTATTCCAATAAGATACTGGGTTGTTTTTTTGTTTTTTTTTTAATTTCAATTTTCACATAGAAAGGCTTGTTAACCACAGCACAAATAAATATTTTTAATAACTGGAAGTTCTCAATTCCTTAACAATTCTGGATCAATTGCTGTGGAAATCCATGAAAAGTGTTAGTACTTTGCCTGCTTAATTATTACTGTAGGCACAGAAGCTTATTAAAGCTTTCTTGCTGAAAAAGCTTATAAATGACACATTTCCCTTTTTGTCAACAGTGGTAGCCATTGCAACACTTAATATATTGGGGAAGGGTGTGTCAGCCGGATGTTTAGAAAAAGATTAATGTGTATCTAATGTGAGCAATCCTTTGAAGCCTTGTCAGCCTTCAAAAACAATCAAAAAATCTCTTATACTTTGAAGTGTCAGCAAAAAGGTGCCATCACACATCAAGAAAAATTGTTTGCTAAAGAAATGAAACATCTTTATTTGCTAAAATCACAAATAGTTGCTAACATACTTAAAAATGTGTGTATTAAGAAGTCCATTCAAATCAGTGCAATGATTTCCAGTTGAGGTTAAGCAAGGAACAGTAAGTGGAGTTTTTTCCCATCTGAGGTGCAGACTGTGTATGACCTGGTGACTGAATGGATGACATGGTCACTGAGTTGCTGTTTCAGGGAGATGGAACATGTTAGATTCAATAAGCACAGAACTAAGTCGTCTGGCCAGCCAACATGCTTCACTAAAGGAAGGAAAAGTTACAGCAAGACTGTCCCTGTCAGTCCTTGTCAAAAGCCACCAGTGGCAGGCCTGTGGCCTCACCCCACTTCCCTTAAACACATGCTCTCCTCTGTCCTGCCACACCAAACACTGACACCAGCCCTGTGCTGACCATTCTTACATCATGCAAAATGTCAGCACGAAGAGACTAAAACCCATCCTTCCAGGCACAAAACAGAGGAGTGGAATTCAGAAGCTCGTACATGATGTCACACTAGCATTCAAGGGAAGCTGAAGGTGAAACCTTAGGACAAAGCAGACTTACTGGAGGAATGCACACGCAGTCATGCCAGCACTGAGTGCTTCTTTCCCTGACCAAAACCCAACTGTGTTCACTGCCAGAGGCTGGTGGGCACCTCCAACAAGGACATGCACACGAGGCACTTCCAGGGAAGATTCTCAGTTTTGTCCTTTTTTGTTTCCTGAATTTGGTGTGAAGAAAAGTACTGAATCTCTATCAATTTGCTTCTAAGTTGTCAATAAACAGACATTTCCTAAAGCCTGTGAATATGTGGGTTTTTGCAAGGTCTAATGGAAGGTGTCTGGATTCATTTCAAAACAGATTTCTGGGACATTTCTGAGCTGCCAGATACAAATACAAGGCTTCACTCTACAAGTGGAAGTCTAACAGCTTTAACAGCTTTTATTCCTTCTGTACTGAGCCTAATATACATAATTGGAAGAGCTAATTGAAGGCTTCTGACCTCCAGAAAACTGGTGTTGCTGTGGCATTTAAGCAATAAGAATTTTGTCATGGTGATTTTAAAATTTTTCAAAGTTTTGTGTCTTCACAGATAGAGAGAGGAGAAGCACAAACATAACCATATTAATTTTCCAGCTATTGCTTTCTAAATAACAACACCTCAGTGAAATCAGGAAGCCCTACAATGCTTTTAATACTTTGTTTATTCAGAGTCTTAAATTGTTCAGCACTTACAATGTAATTGAGAAAGAAATAAAGAGTCCAAGTGTAATATAATTTTTTAAAAATGAAAACTCTGGAATTTCAACTACAGAAACTCCAGTTTGTAATATTTTTTTAATACAACTGTGAACATTAGGCTTTATCACAGATACTTCCTGTACTGAACTTTATCAGGAGAGACAGCTGCAGGAGTCAGCTAATTTAAATAAAAATTAGTTTAGAAGTTAACATTAATTCAAAAGTTACCAATCAGCCTTTAAAACCACCTTAAGCATAATCATGACTCTTAAGTTATGAAATTTTATTTCCTTCTTCATCAGAAAATATTAAAAGATATTATCACATACATAATATCCATAAAATACTCTACACTCACTTTCATGTGCTTTGCTATAAATGTATTTTAGATTAAATTCAAGTATCAGTATAATCCCTAATTCCTCTTAGCAACATTAAAAGAAATCCAACAGTTTTAGTTATTTCTCATCATACGAATGAAAGAAATTTCAGAGAAAAGGGTTTGAATAAAATCCCTGCTATAACATCCAAGCTGCAAATGCAGAAGAGACAGGTAATTTTTTTGCACACTTAGCCAGCATCATGTTCATATGAGGAAACATTCATCCTCCATGCCCTCCTCTCAGGGTCAGCTGCAAGGCCAGCAAAGTGCTGCCACCACCCCTCTCATCCAGTGGGGTGCAGGGGCCACACAACTCCCACATGTTATAGACAATTGTCTCTTTTGGGATTGGTGTGCTCAGACACCCACGTCCACACACACCTAAGTAGGCTGGCTCTGGCAGGGTTTGAAGCTTTATTGTGGTTCTGCATTTTTCTGACTCCAAACCATCAGCTGGAAGCACAGAGCTGCACAAGTGTGTTGAGGTAAATGGTTTCTCCAGCAGAGTTGATGTGATCCCACTGGTGCCTGGGAACATGGCCCCGGTGCAGCACAGCCCCTGTGTGAACCAGTTTGGGACTGATGTGGAGGTAGGGCTAAGGGACCTGGGTGTCTGGGAGGCAGAGAGCTGCTCCTTGCAACATGCTCCATTTTTTTTGTGCTTCTGCTGTGTTGAGGAGCCAGTTGTTTTACACCCTGAGGACTGAGCCCACACTGCGTAAGGAATTTAGACATTTAGACAAATTTTCGCAGTGAGCTGAGCAGATGACCAAGTTTAAGGCTCAAGGACCAAATCCCAAGATGAATTTGCTTTGTAAAGTACTGATAAACTCTCCCTATATGTGTGTGTCAATTCTGAGCAATAGTTTGTCAAACAATGGGACCAGCTCAGCAAGGATCTCTTAATTATCCATAATCAGTCATTGTAACTTCAATTTTTTCATTTTATTCATAGTTGAGTCAGAAGCTGTTACTATAACTGTACAGAAAAGTATGAAATCAATAACACATGCTGAGCTGTGGAACTTTAAATAAAAAAATAGAATCTCTGAAGCCTTCAGATACTTACAGTTGTACTTACAGTTCATCAGAGACACTCAACACATTTATGTAAGAACTTTTCTTGCAGTGTTTACTTTTTCATGGCCCTCAGTGGTACCAGACCCCATTTTCTCAACGGGAGGAGGTGACATTTGTTTCTCCAGTCTGCACCTTGGACAGTCCCAAGAGCAGGTTTTATCAAACAGTTACACTATATATGGTTGAGGGACAAAGCACATGGTTCTAGCATTCACACCATTCTGCCTTTCTGATTAATCACTAGCCACAAAAGCAAATGACAGAAGCAGCTTAAGCCACTAGAGACACCAGGGCAGATTATCATCTACTGAAAAGTGGTAATAGTTGTGCTAATTTTGAAAACTTGGCCTTAGGAAGAATGCACTGCAGTGACTGACACCAGCATTCACTGCCTGGGAGCAGGAACCTGCAGTGCTTTGAGCAGCAGATCACACTGATGCCCAGCACAGCACAGACTCACACTGACTTGTACTGTATTTTATGCAGTTCATCTCTTCCCACCATCCTCCTTTTCCTTCCCTGGAGCTGAGACAAGCAGTGCCATCAGGAACATCTTGAATTTTAAATGGGGAACAGCACTACCTTAATATTTCACATCACACTAAAGTGTGCCCTTACACTGTTCTGATTTCAGCACCCTGGAAACCCTAGGAGCTGTAGAGCAAGGTCAGTGATCAAAAAGACAGGAGCAGAACTGCAGGCTACAGTTGAACCCAAAAGTGGCACAACTTGCCACTGGCTACCAAATAAAGATTTTCTGGATTATCACCTTTTTACTTTCTTATCTCCAGGTAGCACTGGTCTCCAGTATAGATGGAAAAAGATAATAGCTGCAAATGTAGAAGGAGAGAATGCTAGCTAGTTGGAATTTGTATGAGGACAGAAAGACAAAGATTTTTTTAAAACATGCTTTCCAAACATCTTTGTATTTCTTATGTTCATTTTAGATACTTTCTTTTTTTTTTTTTTTTTTCTTTTTTCCTTCCCCTTCTCCTATTTTTTCCTTAATTCAAGTCTTTTAAATTGATCTCATGCATTGATTTCAAGGCAGGACAAATTTCAGTACCCCATCTGCCCTCCTTTTTGTCTCAGCTTAATAGTTTTGGAGATCTTAAATCAGACGTGGTTCTAACTTGTCTTCCACTGATAAAAATGCTAGGACTTATTTGACTCACAAGAAGAGTTTTCTGAAATACATGGGCCTGATTGGTCAGCCTAGTGCTCTGTGTATGCAGTAGCTATCAGCTGAGTACAATCCTCAAATAAAAAGTTGTCTACACTATCATGCAGAACAAATTTACCTGAATACATAGTTAATGTAATCACGGGGTCAGTTTTCTATCAATTATCTAAAATCACATGCTTTAACTTTAAAAAAAGATCTACACATTGTCCTTCTGTGAATTTAATCCTATACTGATCAAAGAAGCAATAAAACAATGTCATTGTTAGCACTGATAAAATAGCTAGCAAATATGATAGATGAATTAGTAAAAAATCCCTATATCCTTCTTTCTTATTACTGCTATGAAAATTTAATAATTCTTCTGACAGCATGCATGTTCACTTAGTAGCTTATCTGAAGATGCAAAAATATATTTTTAAGATTAGATTCAAATTATATTCTTGAAA
The DNA here is from genome assembly GCF_029582105.1 of Oenanthe melanoleuca. NCBI lineage: Eukaryota > Metazoa > Chordata > Aves > Passeriformes > Muscicapidae > Oenanthe > Oenanthe melanoleuca. The sequence continues at coordinate 56,808,188 of NC_079362.1, forward strand.
TATAATTTCAATTTAAAATATTAGTCAATGGGAAAAACATGCCAAGAAAAAAATTAGAAAAAAAATAGAACTGGCAAATGGGTCTTATTAGCCATGGTATAGCTCTTATTTAAGAATGTTAAAAAAATTATATTAGAAAAATACTATCAGTAAATGAAAATACTGTGATCTGGGAGGTAGTCAGTTCCTGCACAGACAGAAAAGCAACAGAGAAAAGACAGGCAAAAAGAGGATATGGATGTGACAGAGGAGAATGTGTGTTCGCTGGAATCAACATTATAACTGTTTTTCTCCATTATAGGCTGCCCAGACTTCTGGAAACTTGTTATTTATCATCGTGATTTTCCATTTTATTCTTTTGTCTTTTCTGAGTTATCATCCAATACAATCCACCAGATCTGTCAGAGAAAATTAGCAAAGACTGATTGGCTTGCATGATCTTTTCTTAATATCCCCAGAAGCTGAGTTCAGAGTTACTAGTTTAAATTCTACATCTTTCTTCTATTTCTTTTCTTAAGGGCTATGTTTAGTTTCTCTCTGTATCCTCTCTGTAAATCCCCACAAAGAAGAAACATTACCAGATATATGTCACCTTTTTAAGCCATATAGCTTTGCTTTGCCTATCTCAATGATTTGAGCTTACAAATTAGTTTTCAAAAGCAATTGCTTATGCCTTTTATTTCATACTCTTTTGTAACACTGGACTCTAGATGGTGTCAAGTGGCACAGTTTCTTCTGGTATCAGTACCAATTTGCATCAGCTGAGGTCTAGGACCTTTCAATTTCTCAGTTCTTATGTTTATTCACCCCCCTAACCCACAGGGATTACTCTTTTATTTTAAATAACATTCTGTTCTTACTGTCTATGCCTTTTGTCATCCTCACTGGATTCATGAACAGCAAATTACATTCATATTGGATATGTAGCTCTTGGATATTGCAGTGTTTTTACAATGGAATCAGAATAAGCATCAGCCACCATACATGTTTGCGTTTAGTGTTTTTTTGTGCTGAAGACTTGAAGTTGATTAAAAACTGTTATTTCACCTACAGGCAACCACCTTCACTTGGTAGCTCAGTTCTACCCCTGCTAGGATTACTCTGGAGATACAAACTCTGATAAAATACAGTGATTTGTGTGCTGGACTGGAAGACTACAGCTTGTTGAAAGAATTAATCTATGGAGCATCTTTGCAGAACTTTTAAGTATCTCTCTCTGCAATATACACAGCTAGCTCTGACTCCACACAATCTCAAAAGATTTTCTGGGAGACATTTTTTGGAACATGAAGAAAAGCCAGAGGCGGACTTTATTCTTAAACTTCAAATGAGACAATCTGTAGAATCTTCTGTATTGTACCTGAAATTCTTACAGTCAGAGCAATCAAACCTGCTTTTCCAATACTGTTATGCACAGGTAGATACAGAAACAACATCTCTCTGCACTAGTTTCCCCACCAGTGTTCTGGCTGCAGTTGTGACACATGATTGCACAAATTCTGGTAATGTGTGTGACACAAGTCCTCTGCTGGGCTGGGGGTGCAGCTGCTGTTCACCTCTGTCCTCCTACAGTGAGAAGGCAGCAAAATGCCAAGTGTCAGCCTGTCTTTCAAAAAGGTTGATTCAACCCAAAACAAGAAAGGGGAGACTGATATCATATAAATAATGGGAAAACTCACACAAAACTTGATGACTCCAAAGGTGGAAAGGGAGATTATGGAATATCCAGGATTTTCACCATCAGAGTGTGCTAAGCTGTGGACAACCTGACTATTAATGTTATCCCTCCAAGGAGCAGGAAGCAGACCTAAATGACCTCAGAAATCCTCTTCTACCTAAATTATGATATGAGATTGTTTTAATGGGATTTTTAATAAGTTTAGGTTTTGTCCTATGAGCAAATATAGCCAGTAACATCCTTCATTAACCAGTCTGTCTGGTATTAAAAGCCTGCCAATATTCAGGATCTTCTTAGTATGATGCCCTCTTTATTTCTTAAGTATTTTGAACGTAAAAACTTACAAAGCAGTGTGCTGTACTCCTGACCAAAACTTATGGCAACAGATAACTCATCTCATTGCTTTCCTTTTACAAATTTTTGCAAGTCAGATTTTGCTGCACCTGTTATGGATTGGAGACTTCCCTTAGTGGTCATAATGGCTAACTTTAGTATTTACTTAACTTTTATTATCATTGCTGTTGCCATTGCTATGTCATTAGTTACATAAGATGAAATCTGGAACTCTTAGAAAAACTTTTTCCACACACTTGTAATAATCATTTTGTATTTCTCTGAAGATAATAGTATATTTAACAAAAGTATATAGCTAAATATAATAGTAAACGAAAGAAATTAAGATCCATCCATTTACTTGTCTACTCTGAATATTCATTAAAAATCCCCCAAAGACACAAACATTTTGAGGAAAAAAGAAACATGAAAGAATGACACTATAACTTAGTGGTTGTAATACAGCCATATAAAATCACTATAAGCAAAAATCAGCAAGAAATGTAACATCTATAACCAATACAGTAGTTAATAAACATATTAATTGCTAAGGTGAACACAGGCAACAGAAACATAGCTGAACTTTCTGAGTTATGTGGTACAGGAATTATTTGGTTGTGGTGGTGTTTATAGCACACACATCGAACTTCTGGAGAATTCTTTGTGTTTTACCCTTAATGATATTCATATGCTGTACACATCTCATTTCTGACACTTTGGGCCACGATGTCTCCTAAGCCCAGAGCGCTAATAGGCAGCCAGAGACACTCCAATATGGAGGACAAAAGAAAAAAACAAACCACAACAGTGGCAGATTAAAAAATTTGGAAAGTGACAGGGATGAAAACAAGAATTTCTGCCAGAGGAAAAGACTTCCCAGAGGAGAAACTGCTGCTCTGCAGCTCTTTCAGCTAGAAAGAAGCAGGAGACGCTGGTCTTGCTCTCTGTATTGTACTGTGCAGAAGCACAAGAAAAAGCAGCTGGCTGGAGGAAGGCAGGAAACATCTTTAACTATTTGTACCACTGGTGTGTCATAATGTGCTTGTCATCACAACCACACCAACAACCACCACTACATCACAAAGTTATTACTGAGTTTTCTACTATTTCAAAGGAGGGGGCAGAGGGGCTGAGGCAGGAAGGGTGGTGTTTGGTTTGGGGTTTTTTAGTGGTGAATATGGCTCAGAATTTCACTGAAAATAATTTCATTTGCCTTATTAAAGATGTTAAAGCTCAGGTAACACAGAAGTGGAGTCACTGATCAGTGAATTCTGAGTCAACCAAACATATATTACCTCTGTCTCTGCCTTTTTTTTTTCAATGCCTGTTTTTTTCAGTTATCCTTGCACATTCATGAACATTGCTTGGGCTAAATATAACATCTTTTAAAAAGATCTGGGGAAAAAAACAAAAACAAACTAAAAAGTTGCTGTAAGTTTTAGAAATCCTAGGATAAAACAGTTTTTTTTCTTACAGGTAGTTTATAAAAAAAAGGCAAATGTGGAATAAGAACAAAGTCAGAACCAACAGAGATTTGCTATACTATTCCAAGCAGTCGACTTTAAGTTATTCAGAATTTAAAAATAAAAATGCAAAGGGAAGATATGAGGCTTATTAATCATATTAAGGATGCTCATATTAATCACATTAAGGATTGTTCTCATAACTGTCATCTGTTTCCTCCTGCATGACTTTGAGAAATAAGTACTTAATGTCCATTTCCCCAAATGATAACAACGCTGCATGATTCCAAAGAGGCTGGAATGATCTGAGCACAGAGGAAGGATACAAGTGCTCCAGGTGTCTCCTCTTTCCTTATGGCTCCTTCCTACTTGATCCTGGGAGGATCAAGCTCACTAGAGTGAACAAAAGCCCCACTCAGGGAATTTTCTGTGTGCAAGATGAAGCCTCTCAGTGACTCCTAATACATAATTTAACACCATTCCTCCCCACACTTATAAAATTCATATTAAAATTATATTTATTTGAAGTAGAAGTCATTGTAATGCCACAGCAAATAATTAACTGGGGCTTAGCTATGCCCAGGATCAGCCTTCAAGAGTGTGCAGGTTTGGGGACTATCAGAAACCATTTAACAGTGAAGAGGGGCAACTCCAAAGTCTCAAAAATGAATAGTTGCTAACAGCCAAGTGCTATGAATGCAGACCTACATCTTGGCTCAGAGCAACAGACAAGACACTCCAATAAGCATAGGGAGGGTCAATACTCCTGGCACAGGGGAGGTCAAAATATAGACACTCTGCAGAGAAATGAGGACTGCACAGCCTCAGGAAACCTGCTCCTTTACTCAGTGTGGTTAAAAACACACAGTTCCTACAGTTCAAGTCCTAGATTACAATTCATGTAAATAATACATACATTTGGCCTCCCTCAATTCTTTCATTAACAAAGAAATTATTAATGTTAAGAAGAGTTTTACATAATGGAGGTTGGAACATTAATACTCAAAGTGAAATGAAACACGTCACCAACCCCACATCATGGGTCATCACATCATTTCTCTCTGTGCTGATTTTGGCTGGGGTAGAGTTAATTTTCTTTGGAGTGTCTGGTGTGGGGGTATGTTTTGGATGTGTGCTAAACACAGAGTTCACAGTACAGAGAAGTTTTTGTTATTGCTGAGCAGAACCTGCACAGAGCCAAGGACTTTTCTGCTACTTATACTGCCACACTGGCAGAGGAGATGTAATACCTGGGAAACTGGGAGGAGACATAGCCAGGACAGGTGACCTCAACAGACCAGAAGGATATTCCATGTCATGTGGCATCATGATCAGTATATAAAGTAGGGGAAGAAGGAGGAAGGAGAGACATTTGGAGAGATGGAGATTGTCTTCCCAAGCCACCATTATGTGTGATGGGGCCCTGCTCTCCTGGAGCCTGCCCATGGGAAGTGACAGAGGACACACAACTGACACAAGCACCAGCCCCTTTTATTTAAAAAACTCTCATATCTTCTCTCTGTAAACTTCCTGTTGGCAGCATCATGCAGGCTTCTGACTCCTTCTGCACAAGCAACTAACCCTTCCTATCCCTCGCCCACACACCCCCTCCTGCCCACAGAGGCAGGTAGGCAGCCCCTCTTTTGTAAAATTCATCTTATTGGACACAGCTGTGACCCATCAAGGGTAAGACTGCTTCTATTCTTTTGTGATTAGTACACCTGCCCACAGGAAAGCAGTGAATTAGTTCCTTAATTCACTTAGATTTTTGTGGGCATTTTGCTTTTCCTATTAAACTGTCTGTACCTCAACTCACGAGTTTTTTACCCTTCTGATTGTCTTCGTGATCCTGGTGATGGGGCAGTGAGTCAGCAGCTGCTTGGAGCTTGGTTGATGGCTTGGTTAAACCACGACACTCTTCTGTGCAGAGCCACATTGCTTCAGACTCCAGGGACACTCAGTGTTCTCTCTGCTCTTCGTAGATCCATTGCCTAACATTGGAATAAAAACTTTCCAAGCAATAATAAAATTGATAACATAAGGAGCAGTCTTTTAAAGAAAGCTTTCAGGTGCACATGTTATACCTCTGTGCATGCCCAGCATCAAAATTTCACAACATTTGGAAGTTTAACTAATTAGCATATCTAGCAAGTACGTTCCATAGGAGAACAGCTGCTCTGGTAAATTACCCTTGGATCTGCCCCACTGGAGCCCTCCAAGGGTTCTAAGCCATACATCTTGTTATGTTTATGAAGGATCTTATTATTTCAGCCCTGGTGATGGTGCAAAACAGGATGTCCTTGTTAGAAATTCTTTTCCTTGAAAATAAGATCAAACAGAGTTTTAAGACTATAGCATGATATGCTTGAAAGGTTAACTACTGTTTCTAAAGTGTGAGAAGGTGCTAGAAACAATGCAGCTATACATATTAAAAATCTTGAAAGCTACAAATATATAAAAAAGTTAAAAATTTTTAGGCATCAGATCAGCAATGACACTTCCTCCCTATCACTGCAATACTCAAATGGTGTGACTGAATGGCAATGGCGGGTAACTCAAAATGTCACTGTATTCCATATCTATCTGTGTCCCAAAATTGCTACTATCTTTTTAAGAGCCAGCATGTTGGACCCAGAGTTGTGGGGCAGGCAGGAGGTGCTGGTCCCTGTTAAAGTGCTGGGGCACCCAAGCCCCTTTCCCTTTTGCCTGGCAGCATTTGCTGAAGGCTCTGTTTTGGGAAGGTTCCTGGGCCTGCAACTCTAGCAGCTCAGAAAAGCTGCATTTCACAATTAATTAGGAACTGTTTTTGGAGTCAGTTTGCAAGCTCTATGGGCAGGGAAGGTTGAGCCAGTGGCTGGCCCATGTCACCCTGTGCTGGTGCTGTCAGCCCAGCTGTCCTCACCAGGCAGTGGCACTGGCAGTGCTGGCAAGTCTCTGCCTGCCCCTGGAGCTGCTCCACAAGCTCCTGCTTTTCCGGGAAGGTTCTTCTTCTCTGCCATCTCTTTTCCCACCCCTTCGTCTCCCAGGCTGTGCTGTCAGCCAGGGAGCACCGTGGCAGGGTAGAGAGCTGGCTCCTTTCCCTTTCTCTTTCCAGCTGCACAGTCGCCCTTGGCAGGCTCCGACTGGGAAACCATCTGGTGCCATTTTCCCTTTCCCTACACTGTTGGGTGGGCCATCTCAGAAGGGGCACTACCTTGCCATTTTGGGTATGTCTTTGTTCCCCTAGCATTGGTGAGATTTTGCAGTTTTGTATCCAATGTTTGTTTACTGGGTTGTTTTTTTTTCCATCGCTGTTTCTCTTGTAAGTAAACTCCTATTTTTTCACTTATATCTACTCAAATTTGTCCCTTATTGGTGAAAAGATTGGTTGAAACTAAGGGGGGTAGCTCATTTTAGAGTGTCCACCTTTTTAAATTGTCTTAAAACAAGATATAGCCCATGGGATGTGCCCTGTCTCATGACAGGATGTCACACTACCTCAGAAACAATAGCTTTGCTATAGATCAAAATTTTTGAAAAAGACTTGAAAATAATTATTTTGGTGAGTATATTTCTCATAAGTGGCAATCTTGGGTAGAAACACAAAGCAGAAATTATTTGCAAGTACAAATTGTGCTGGGGCATAGTTGGGGGAGACATGTTTTCCTGCATAATAAGCAAAAACTAAATTGTTCTTCCAATCTAGAAAGCTAGGAGAAAAGTGACATTTGTATCCTTTGGGGTTTCTGAGTGCTTACATTATTACATTCTCATTTTTTTCTGAGCCAGGAAGTAATAAAACTTGAACGTGCCACATCAAGAAAAAAAGTATTGCAAAATTTCTGAATAATAAGAATGTGTTTGTTTCACGTTGTTTGGAATTTCAGAAAACCATTTTTAATGGAAGGAAAGTCATGTCAGACCTTGGTCACTTGATTTCAGATGGATATGTTTGGAGTTTCTCTGTCTCTCAGAGGTTCTGCCAGGTGCTTATCTGAAGAGGTAAACAGTAAAACTGCTTCTTCTTTTCCGTAGGACTTTTGGTTTACTGGATGCTAGTATATTAGCAATTAACTAGCTAGCAATAATTAGCAATGAAATAATAAAAAAAATCTGGTTAATGACTAAACCTACTATCCTTTTACTTCCTGTATTAATGTAAAGACTTGTCTGCTCTTTCAAAGTGAAGGATTCTTATGGATGTTGTATGGATCAGTAATGTAGTTCTCTGTAAATGGGGAGATCCGATGGAATACTAAAAATACAAAAACTGTAATAAGAAAACAGTTTCTCTTTTGAGGCAGCCCCTTTCAGAGCGTATCACATTTCTAACATACAATAAGCAAGGAAAAGGAGAAAGCATATAATCTTGACCACATCCTGTACTGATGTCTCTAACATTTAAAATCTGATTTAGTTTGTCTTTCTGCTTCTCTTTTCTGTCTGTTTGCAGCACTGTATTATTGCCACAAAGCATTTGTCTTCATTGCTTCACCTCACTTTTTAACCACAGATTTTAGCACAGTTCACAATGCTGCAGAGAGATTAATCTGTCCTTCGAGGTAGCAGGATGGTGTAACTATGATCCTCACATTTCCTCATACTAATTTCTATCTGGTTTGAAATTATTGCTTTGAAGCCCAGTTTCTCAGTCTTGTATGAACTTTATTCAGTGTTGGAACTTAAAACACTTAGTCCCTTTTCTGTTAATTTTATCCCTTCTGTTTTGATTTTTTCCTTTGATTCTTGAATTTTTACATGTTAATCATTCTTGCATAATTTTACCTATTCAGATAACAAGCTAATCCACGTGCTTCAGTCCTGCCTGGCTCTTCCATACAACTTTTGTGTCTGAGCCAACTGAGCCAGCAGGAGGGACAAGAAAAAGTTGGTTCTCAGTTCCTGGGTCAGCTTGTACCTGAGATAGCCTCAGGAATAATTTGGAATAGATCAAAATCAAAACAAGGCAATAAGAGAGCCATGTGAGCACATAAATCAATGCTCCAACAGGTCACTGAAGTCACAGTTTGATCCCTGGCATGCAGCCTGTATGTGTGAAATGAAACAGCTACAGGAGGAGGTGAAATTTTCAAATTAGAAGCACTAATGATGTGCGAGTCTTGCTAATATTATAGCACTTAAGACAAGATATGCAAGAAAGAAAGTTATATACAACCAGATCTTCAGATGTTGATGAGTTTTGATCTACCTGCATCTGCTGTGACCAGTAGAACGTGAGTTTCAGACAATCATGATTATGTAACAATATTTCTGATTTAAAAAGGTCTATCTGAGCACATGCTTCTGTCCTGAGCAGATGAATAGGAAAGAGATGGACCTGTGTGCCAAAAGCTTAATCCTGTGAGTTTGTAAGTGTAGCTTGAGTAGCAGGTGTGTGGATGCTTTTCTGAATTAAGATTCAAACCTAGTAAGACATGAATCTGAGTACTTCACAGCCTTCTTATATAAACAATGCAAAGGAACAGCAGGACTAGAAAAAGAATGTGTTCCAGTATGACTAATATTATATGCAGCTATAGCTAACAAATAAAAAAATGAGAAAGAAAAAAGTCTGAGTCAGATAACTGCTTCAGTTTGGAGAGAAACTTTTCAGAAAAGCAAGATATTACATGACTATATTATGTTTAATTTTCTACAACTTCTAGTTCATCTGGTGCTGTTTATAGTAAGAAAAGCTTATTGGAAAACTCTTGTGTGTATTTCAATATATCTTTTCTTGTTTTGTCAATGTTTGGACATGTGCCAATGTAAATATCTGCTTCTTGAAATTAAACAGATATGAAGAAGACTGTCAATACCATCATAAATCAGAATGAAGAAGGTGGTTTAATTTGAAGCACTTTCAGATTAAACTTTGGCTGAGAATACTAAAAACTTTGCAGACAGAGACAAGCAACAGGCATAAAAAAAAAGTGCTTCTTGAGTCCTACTGAAGAAATTACGTTTCACTAGAAGAAATTAACCTTACTGATAACCAGTATACCAGCATGATTGCATGTCTAATTCAGGTGCAACTTCATTCAAGTTTTTACATTAGCATCAAATCACTTATCAGCAGGAAATCTGAAACTCTATGCAAAAACGGGATTAAAATTTGCATGAAAAATACAGAGTGAAAGACAACTGCCACTACATATTTCTCTATGTACCTATGCACACACAGACATTTCTGTGTTTGTGTATCCACAAACAACTGATGCTAAACCCCGCGTGACAAACGCCTGTGTGGACCGACACTTTGCTAGCAAAAGCGAACCAGGGTCATGCCAGGGCTACTGGTGCATTCCTTCTGCAATCTCTGCCCTCCCTGAGGAGCCCCTGGGTCCCTCACCCCGCCAGGGGTCTGTGCCCTGTGCAGCTGCTGGCAGGGCACAGCCAGGGTGGGAGCACTGCGATCCTCCTGCAGCTCGCCTGCCCACCGCGCCAGGAGCCACTGAGAAGCTGCCTCACTGGGGAGGACTCCCCTTGCATGCCTGGATTCCATTTCTTTGGCTATGGGATTCCTCTTTTGAGAACGGCTGCTTGTTATTTTTAAGCAAAATCTCCATGCATAAGCTCTCAGACTACATTTCATTTGAACAATTGTTCCAAAATTCTGACTTTCTGCGGTCCAATTTGTAGTTGTGAAACTAAAATAATTTTTTTTTTCAGGTTATACCAGCAGAAAAAGCCCATATGAGAAGAAAATGCAGACTTTGAAGGATGTGGGCATGCCTTGTCCTTGAGAACACCTTTCCTTTGGTTCCAAGTCTCTCCAGCTAGCTAGGATCTACAGCAGCAGTTGGAGCCTGTATAAGTTTTCTTATCTTTCATGAAAAAAGAACTGACAAAAGTTCTTCTGTAACTGAAAAAAAAAATTTAAAAAATACATTATTCATGACTCTTTACAGAGATGCAGCTGCTTCTCTCCACAATGTTTTATATCACATTTCAGTTAAATTGAAAGAATGTTACCATAGTACAACTTCATTTAATATGTTATGTTTTTGTTTTCATTTGAAAGAGACATTTTTCAAAGAGACATGAAAGCTGAGGGTGATAGAACAGACTCATGGGCATGGAAACAGTTACACAGGCGGCATGGGCTAGATGATGAGCTAGATCTGTTGTCTTTTGTAGCAGAAGTCTGCCCTTGAAGTCAATTGGAAGCTCAATAACCGTACGAGCATTACTTTAATCCCAAATTAATTTACTCTGCCTCTCACAGTAGTTATTAGCTTTCATGCTGTGTAAGTTCCTATGATATGCACGGGCACAGTGTTTCTGATGAAACCACAACAAACATTCTTTTTTGTAAGATACATTTTACTCATCGATGGATGGCCCCTGAATGCGATGTGTGTGGTTTGTGTGCTACCCTCCTGAGATGAAGCAGTGCTTCACTCTGTGCCTTGCTCTGGGGAACAGCCCACAGTCCACTTGTACTGGACTTCTCTTTATTTAATCAATATTTGGAATAAATTCAGTGAAGCAAAAGTTTTAAGCTTTCTGACCATATTTTCTTGTTCATAGTTTTTCCCTCACACATTCCATATTTAGGAGCAGCATCATCCTTCAATGGTTGCTCAAAAACCACAATGCCCAAAGTCTTTCTACTAGACTAGACTAGATGGCAGTATTCTCATTTTCCTATTACAGTTCAAAACAGTATAATTCCAGCCATTTTACTACCTGTCTGGAAGCAGTCCTAATAAACCCCTCACATCTGCAGAATTTAAAGTGAACTTTGATGCACTTGGACCCCTTTATTAACTCAGACTGCTATCAAATAACACTGCTTTAAATTTTCAGTGATGGACAGCGACATCAGGCAATTAAAATAGATCAGAATTGCTAAAAGAACCAAAATGGGTGGATATTTGTGCTCATAATCCCACTGCTATGTCTGTCAGACATGGACAGTTTCTGCACATCCTTCCAGTGGATTTGCCAGACTCAGGCTGAACCCAACAATGCCACCATGTCCAGAGGTGATGTGGGATTGTCACTGTCAGAGGTGTCTCCTTAGACCTGAGATCACCTCTGGAGGACATGCAGGTGGTTTGGAACCCAGCTCTTTCCAATGCCCGCCGATGAGAGATGCAGGAGGCTGTTTTTAGAGGTTTTCATGGTTGTTTATTCTTCCTTATCTCAGGAATGCTCTATCCAGCGAACAGCAGTCTGCTCGCCAGACGTCCAGGGCAGAATCTGCCTGGCAGAGGCAGGACTTATCTTTTATAGTCTAAATTACATATTTGATATTTACAATTAATTCCCAATACACCACAACCTTACTGTAATGTCTAGTTTTGTCCCCATCCAATCAAAAGATGCCAAGGTGGCACTCCAACATGGATGGAGTGAAGAAGAAGGAGGAAGAAGCACACCACACCCCAAATCCTCCATCTTAACCTCAAACCCCCTAATATAAACATTTCTAAAAATTCACTTTTCTATCTTCTAACAGTCTAATTTATACTCTACTTATTTTTTGTGACTTGTAATTCTTCCTGCAATGTTGGCAAATTTCTCCAGGGACCCAAGTCCAGCCCCCAGAACCCCTGGGCACCATGCCAGGGTCTCTGACTCCCCTGCCAGAGGGGTCTAGAAGCACCCAGGGAAGACAGGGGAACACCCTGGACTCCAACAGGGGATATATCAGTGTGTACACAGGATGTTTCATTGTGGGTCCCAAGGGGAAAATCAGAAAGCAGCAAGACTGGAAGGTTGCTGATGTTGGCAGTTCTCCCCTCAAGATGCTGCTAGCTCTGCAACAGGCAGTAACCATTCCTCTTGATGGGATGAGGGCAGCCAAGGACTTTTCCAGGCTAGGAAAGGAATAAACTGTTCTAATGGTATGACAGAAATCACTTTCCCCATCAAATTAAATGAATATATGTTCAGGTTATGTCCATTTTTTATCCTTCATTTTCAGTATTTTGCCAAATCATCTGTGGCAGCTTATGGCAGGAGAAAGAAGTCAGTGAGCTCCCTAAATATCATCTGCTAGCTAAGCAGTGATGCAAAACCAGTTTTAGAGAAAAATGTAGATTTTGCACTTGCTGCATGACAACAGAGGTTGTTAAAATAGTCCTGGTGGATGACTTCATACTAAACTAGTCTCAAATTAATTTTTGAGTGCAGAGTCTGCAATACTTACACAAAGAAATCGAAATGCTGCTGCAAAATTTTTATTATGACTTCATGCCAGTTAACTTAAAACATGTCTAGAATCTTTAGGTCTAAATAAATTTGGTTTGAAGTTTAATTTAAATATGTGGTTTTGTACAAAAATGCTAAGGAAGTTGTGGTGCAAGCATAGTTTTGAGCCAGGAGATCATGGTACCTCCAGATCATGCTGGGTTTGCTCTCAAGCTGTTAGTTATGCTTCCCTGCTTCTCTTTCCCCTTCTATGAAGTTATGCAGCCATGCAGTTATTCTGACAATTCTCAAAGGTTTCTTTTGAAGGAAACCTGTCAGAGCATGCTAGCCAGCATTCCCACTTACCTCTGTAGCAAAGAGGAAGCAGATTAAACCAGGAAGGGAGAGAATGTAGAAGAGAAGAGTGCTATAAATTTATGTATATATAAAAATTGCAATGAGTGAGTTGGCGTTAGCTGCTGCAAAGTTAAATATCAGCTTATTTCTGTAGGCTAGTCTAACTAGTGACACCACCACACGTTCAGGATTCATGTTTACTAAGCAAAGTTCTCAACTTCCTTTGGTGCAGCATATCACTCCACCTATGCTGTCTCTGTGGTGCTGTCCTGGGGCACCCCACAGCTCTGGTGGCCCCACTGCTCTGAACTTGGTTCTTCGTAGAATCACAGAATTGTAGAATCATGGAATCATAGAATATTAAGGAGTTGGAATGGACTTTAATGATCATCTGATCCCACCTGCCCCTACCATGGGCAGGGACACCTCCCACTATGCCAGGGTGCTCAAGGCCCCACACGACCTGGCTGTGATCACTGTGAGTTTTGGGGCACCCACAGCCTCCCTGGGCAACCTGTTCCAGCGTCTCACTTCCCTCACAGTAAGGAATTTTTCCCTAATACATAACCTAAAGGTAGGTATTTTGCCTCTTGTGGTTTGTACCCATTACTCCTTGTGCTGTCATGATAAAAAACCCCTCAGGGTTCCCTGCAGGCTCTTCTGGATTCTGCAAAGTTGCTATGAGGTCCCCACACATCCTTCTCTTCTTCAGGGTCAACAGCTACAAATTTCCCAGCCTGTCTTCACAGGGAAGGTGTTTCGTTCCTCTTATCAGCTTCATGGCCTCCTCTGGTCTCACTGTGACAGTTCCTTGTCCTTCCTTTGCTGGGGACTCCAGGCCTGGGTGCAGCACTCCAGCTGGGGACTCATCAGAGCAGTGCAGAGGGGCAGAATCCCCTCCTTCACTTCCCATCCTGCTTTGGATGCAGCCCAGGACACAGCTGGCTTTCTGGGCTGTGAGCACACACTGCTGGCTAATGTTCAATCTTCCATGAGCCATCACCAAATCTTTCACTGCAGGGCTGCCCTCAATCACTTCTCTGCCCAAGCTGTTGTGTGTCTGGGATTGCCATGACCCAGCTGTAGGACCTTGCACTTTGCCTTGTTGACCCCATGAGGTTTGCACTGGCCCAGCTCTCAAGCCTGTCCAGGTCCCTCTGGATGCCATCCCTTCCCTCCAGCCTGTCGACTGCCCCACACAGCCTGGTGCTGCCTGTGAACTTGCTAGGGTGCTCTTGATCCCACTGTCCATGTCACCAACAGAGATGCTGAACATTTCCTTTCAAATTGTTGTGGCTTTCTTTAGACTTACATAACCATGTTTCTTTCCCATTTGAACCAGGGCAGAGAGGAGCAGCAGATACACATTTATTACATCCAGAGCTGGGATGTAGCTGGGGCAAGCAGAAGTCCTGGGTGTATTTTCAGGTGACCCTGCAAAAACACAGTTGTCATTGGACTCACCAGCCCTCCTCCACTGAGCTTTAGCAGTCCAGGTGTCCTGCCTGTACACAGCACCCCTGTACACAGCTCTTTTCCCTATTTATATCCTAGCAGTATTTCTACTGCTGTGGCCTTGTCCAGAAACTGAACAGCTTGCATTCAGCTAGTCCCCTGCCGCTCTTCAGGTTTATCATGACCTCTTCAGCTGTCTTAAAGATTGTGTTTCACTTTGGCAGCTTGGATAATCTCCCTACTGATTTGAAAACCTCTGTAACCTGCATCACTATAGCAACAGAAGGACCTACAGCACCTGATACTTATTGCAGTTTCAGAGAGCTGTGGATGGAGAAAACTCATCCATTTGCAAGATGATATCAATTATTTACTAAACACTAACAACATGGTTACAGAACACAAAACCCAAATCTTTAACTGCATTGAAACTTTTGCCCACTAGCACCATACTCTACCCTTCTAATGTTCCTTATAGTCTGAGTTTTGCAGGATTGGTTCTACATTCGTGTGTGGGGTCTTTGGATACTGCTTTCCATAGAAGCCTTGGGCTGAGAGATGGGCTGGCCCTCAGCCCCTGTGGCCCTTTGTTCATGTCTGTGGTGGGCAGATACTCATGGCTGAGAGGGCCAGGAGTCTCCAAATAACTCGATAAAGAAATTCACATGATTTTGAAACCTTTGGAAGTACCATTTCTTGACTTCATCTGATTTTTTCTCCATTGTTTTCTTCTAATCACAAAATTTATTCTGTGGTATCATTATATTTAGTTGAAGGGCTTCATTTCCAGCATTGATAAAAGTCTCTTTCTTGCAAATAAACATGCTGGGAATCTATAGCATAATTCAAGAGAGATACAATACTTGTAGTAATTTTGTACCGTGTTCAACCCAGTTTATAGCCTGCTACCATTGTGAGTATTGTGATTTTCAGTGATTTTCAAATCACTGAAAAATTCTGCAATTTTTCACAGAAAAGAAAATATTTAGAAACATTAAGAGCTTTCCTGCCATGTAGTAAAGTTTTTTGATACATATCTCTTACAAAATATCTTGTTTTGAGCTTAAAAAAAAAAAAGCTTTTGAACCAGATATCTAATAAAATCAAGGTAATAAAGGACATTTGTCCATCTGCCCATTTTTATAGTGCACTCAATTTTATGGGACATTCACAATACCTCTACTATTTCCAGCTTCTGCAGCTAGCTACACATCTGATCTTTCCTTCATTCACACTTAAAGAGAAAAATAATAACTGTTTGTACACTGCAAGTCGGACAATGTTCTTTGGTACATGTTTTTTCAGCATAGTGCTATATCAGGAAATTATCAAGTACCTGCTCGCTTTCAACATTTCATTCCTGATGTGACAACAAGGCGTTAAAGCAGAGCTCACTAAACCCAAATGAATCCCTTTAAATCTGTTTTCTCAGCTAATCTGAGAAGAGGTATTTTGTTTGCCCTATAGTTGTTTTTGTGCCTATTGCATTCTCTCACACAGGTTATGAGAGCCTCCTCCAGGGCTGAAGGCGAGACGGGCAGGCTCTGCAGGAGAGCCAGGGAAGCGTGCTGAGGAGTCACGGGCTACCTGAGAGGCTGCAGGGGCTCAGAGGAGGCTGGGAACAGCCAGAGCTGGGCTCAGGGCTGGGCAGAGAAGGATTAGCAATGCTTCCCCGTGTCTGATCCCCTCTATTCCCCAGAAATGTTGAACTTACCTGTGCTGCTCCTTCACAGAGAACCCACCCCCTCTGCCCAGCATCTTCAATGCCTCTCCACTGCGCTGTGGGAGTGGGGGCAAGAGTTGACAAGAGACAAGCTTTTCCTTCCTACTGTTCTCCTCCTATTTCTCTCTCCTTATCTAGTATTTAGCAGGGGTTTATGCTTGCAAATAGCTAGACTGAGCAAGAAGGGAAAAACGAGGTAGTTTGACTCCCTGAGTCTCTGGAGTATTTCTGTAGCTGGTGGAAGGAGCTGGGGAGATGAAGTCTGCATTTAAACTGAGCTGAGACTGCAGGTCAGGATGGGCATAATGGCTGCAGAACTGCTTTTCTGTCTGCTGGTTTTAATTTATTGTTCTTTAAAGTCACAAAGCCATTAACCATGCTTACACAAAGCCCATGGGCCATCTTACAATGCCCAGATGAGGTGGGGGCCTGCTGGCTGCTCCCCTGCTTCCACTGCACTGCAAGGTATTTGCGTGGTGGCTGAGTGAGGTGGATGCAGTTGCTCTGCTGAGCGTGCTCTCACACCCTGATTGCTTTTAGTGCTTTTGTGACATTGTGTCTGTTACAATTCTTATTCACCTGAGATGGATTAAAGTGGTGTGAAATATCCATTCTCAGAAGAAAACCAGCACAAATACAGCATAAACAGCAAAAGGAGAATAAAAACTATGAAATATCTATCCACATTAGAGGTCAGGAAACTATCAAACCTGCCTTTATCTGTTCTTAACAGAGCTGTGAATATAGTACATTTCCTTCTTTTCCCATTTGCATTTCCATTTTTCTGTTTGGTTAATTAACATGTAATCAATGCATATCTCTAGCATATAAAGTAGAATATTACTAAAAGAGGGAGGTTAAGGATGGTTCTGAAGCATCACCTTAATATAGATTCTGAATAATAAGAGACCAAAATCCTGTGGTAGAAGGGGTGCCCTACATGCCAGTTGTAGTTGCAGGTCAACTTGATTGACATCAGTTCATTTCCATGGCAAAGTTAATCTTTACTAATGCAGTTGTCTCAATTGATTTTGAATTCTAATGCATCTCTTGATGGCATGTTTTTGGTTAACTGATTAACGTTTTGCTTACAAGCCTTCTCATCTTTGCTATAAACACTGAGAGAAGATTCCAGGGCCCCCATGTAAAGCAAATTTATGTTCCCATCATTTTTGGTACCTAGAGGCTTCACATTAAATATCACTGAGGTCTTATTAATTTAAGGATTGAATTATTCTTTTAATGTAAATTTCACTGTTAGAGACACCCTAAGCCTTTCACTCACTTTGAACTTACAACACAGCTCAGGCTTTTAATTATGCTGGAATATCAGCAGTACTGCAACTGGTCAAGCCTAATGAGGAAATAAAACATCACACTGATGCTGTCATGAATGCCTTCTGTGGACTTTGTAGTTGACCTTGAGGACAATAAAATTCAATAAAAATTGAATTATCCTCCCACTGTAATCGTCAATTGATGATTAAATGATGTGAAGGCATTCCTGTGCAAACCAATCCTATTAACGAATTAACCAAGAGTGCAGGATTTTTGATCATAGATAGAGTCTTATATAGTCATAAACACAGTATCACACATGGCAATAGAGAACATTTGTCCATGGTCTATCTGATCCTCAACTACTTTAAATGGCAATTTAGGACAGCTAACAAAATGAACTTGTTAAATCTATGCTCATAGATATGTTGAATTTCATGAATGGACTATGCAAAAGGTTATCAGATATGAAGGTTATTGTTTAATTCTATTTATTTGTAGACCTCACTAAAATTTTATACATTACTATATTTTGAATATATTATTTCAATTTGCAAAATAGTTTGATTCTATTTTAAAGTGACTATTTGACATATGCATGAGACAGACTATTGTGTCTTTGATGTTGCAATCCTTCTTATTGAAAACTATACAAGAACCACATGTAATTTATTTTCATTACTTTTGTAATAAATATTCAGGATTCCTTCTATCACTTTTCCCTGAGCAAATCAGATACAAAATTTTCACACAACTCATTTGATGTTACAAAAGCATTTAGTCCCTTCAAGTTTCTTGGTGCATGCAATATATTTGAAATGGAAGTAGTGCAAAAAGATTGTTCTAGTGTTTGCAAATCAAAGTGAAGTTTGAGACGAGAGGTATTTTGCAAAATTATTTCATTGGATTTTATCCTAATATATTTTCAACAATTCCCACTAAACTAATAAGCTCCAGACTTTTCCCCATTTTTCCAAAACTTGTGTTCCAACTGGCAATGCCCTCCAAAATGTTTTCCAGTTAAAAATTAATTTCATTTTGTGAAAGAAAATAAAATGAGATGTGGCAAAACCCAGGACAGGAATTGTTTTATTAGACTGTCTCTACCCTTCTGAGAAATGAATAGGCTGAAGACATTCAGACATTTAAATGGTTATGGATAGAAAATAGAAGAGTAAGAGAAATTGCTAAAACTGATCTGTCAAGAGGATAAGCAAGGTCTCCAATGAAATCCTCCCACTGCCCCTCCATCTTGCCATGTGTGAAAACTGGTGTTTTCATTTCTCTTCTAGCTGAGCCCTGCCTGTGGGCTGGCTCAGCCAGCTGCCGTGCTGACCTTGCGTGACTGTATCTGGCCTGCCCAGATTTCACTTCTATCTGAGATCCTGTCAAGAGCTGTGAACATTATGAATGGATAGAGACATCAGGAGGGGGTCTTTAAGCACAGCATTAGAGCCACCAGGAAGGTGACTGTACACAGGTCTGCATGCAGCCTGTCAGGCCATAAACTTCTTATTTCAATCTATGCATGAACTTTCCTCCTAATCCTCTGTCTCCTTAATAATGGCCTTCTCTAGATTTTGCTGATTTTGTTTCCCTTATTTGACTTTCCTCCATTGCCACAGGGTGATTATCCTACCAGCTGGCACAGATATTCTCAGTATGAAGGTTGAAGAAAGTGTTAGTTTGAGGAGCTGGTAAGAGCTGGGGAGTGAGATAACTGAAACCATCCACTTCAGTTTGGCAGGTCTGTTAAAAGAAGCTGGGACTGGACTAGCAATGGTGTGAGCTTAACTACTCAGTTGAGGCTGTACTGAAGTAAAACTGGCTGCAGACACTTAATATTGTTTTATGTGATTCCTCATCCTTTTGAAGGAAAACTGTGGCATAAACAATGTGAAGAATCAAATTTGCAATGTCTGGTATTTTCAGCAGTATTTTTCTTGTCTTTTTTGACTCTCAGAGATATCTTATGCATTTTTACCAAGATAAGTTGCAAATCTATCATTAGTGTTGCTGATGCTGCCATCCTCAAATAGCAAATACTTTGGCACTGTGACCCCAAATACCTCAGAGATTGCATATCTAGTCTCCAGAATTTAGGGAAGTGAGGTTCTCTCATGAATTATGACCAGAGGTTCACTTTTATGATAGCCTATTCTGCAAGACAGGCTCTAACACACTTCTTTTGACAAAATGTTAATAC
Source organism: Oenanthe melanoleuca (assembly GCF_029582105.1). Taxonomy (NCBI): domain Eukaryota; kingdom Metazoa; phylum Chordata; class Aves; order Passeriformes; family Muscicapidae; genus Oenanthe; species Oenanthe melanoleuca. The sequence continues at coordinate 56,827,801 of NC_079362.1, forward strand.
ATGAATGCCCATGAGGAGTCTTGGTCCACAGTCCATGTCATTTTGGCACAAACAGAATTAATACCAAGTTTGATTTCCCTTTTACATATAAACATGCTAAAAACAGACGTTCATATCCCATCACTATCAAAGCCTGCTAGAGGAGCCTATAATAATCAAATATAAATTCGTTCCTTATTTTCTGCAGGATTTGATACCTTGCAGCATTCTCCCAATGCCAGTAGCAGCTCTTATATAGACTATGCATTACAGTCATGACTTCTATGGAAGTTTTCTTCATTAATGCTTTAGGAGACTCGTAGATTATTAGACCTACCAATCAATGGTCCAGCAAATCCCACAGACTACATGTATGCAAGATGTATAGAGAGCTATAAAAAGGTATTTTTGATAATGCTTAAATAAGATATGGAAATAGGCAGGCCTCCTGTGCACAGCTGCTAACACAGCACTTTATTAAAACAGTGGATCATAGTCTCTGAAAACTGCTGAGCATTGTGTAGGATTCAGTCCCTTGTCTAACTTGATGGTAATGTCAATGAACTTCAGATCAGCTCCTTGACGAGTACTAGACAAATACAATGAGACTGATGCAGTGTTGCTTATGTTTAGTGCCTGTCAAAACATGACCCAAAGAAAATAAAATGAGACAGAAAACAAGAGATGCGTGAGTGAAAGAAAGATATGAAGCAGCACAACCTATGGCTGAAAAACAAATATGTGAAGCAATGAAAATTAAGAAAATGTTTTCTTCTGTTAAAACTGTTGCCCTGAGTAAGGTGTTAGAAAGAGATTAGAAATGAATACTCTCTTTCATGATCCATCTTGCCTTGAGGTTTTCCCTTTCATTGCCCCAGTTACCTTACATTTGGTTCCACATTTATTTACTTTTTGTACTCACAAAATGAGTCTGTGATTCCGCTTGGTATTCTTTCTTCTTACTTCATAATTGATTTTCTGCCAACTTTATTCAGATTGTTCCTTGTGATTACCACAAAGATCCTCCAAGATTATACCTCTGAGGCCAAAGTGATCACATGAGAAACTCCCCCTGAGTTTTACAAAATGTCACTATTCTTAATTTGATTTTAACCTAGTGCTGACCAAGCTAGCAACACAGCAAAATGAAAGAGTGATAAGCGTGACAATTTCATCACGTGAGGCACTTAGTTTCACCCATTCCAGGTCCACATATTTTAACTTCATTGCTTACTCATCTGATCCACCAAGCAGTATGGGGTCACAAAAAGCAGAGAGGATGAGGGAGAAATGGTGAGATGAGAGCCAGAGTGACAAGGCCTTAGTCAGCTTCTTGAGAAAAGATCTTTGCAACTCTCACCACCAAACCTACATTATTTCCTCTCCATCTGACACTGGCTGAAAAAAGCTGTTCTTTTATTTTCTGGCACAATTGCAATAGTAGGTACTTTAAATTCCAAACAGGAGGCAGTGAAAATAAGAAAATAAGAAAAGTAGTGAAGTACATGCTGGCTGTTGCAACTAAAAAATGATGCTGGCAACTGGCCTTGAAGTCTTCTGCTCAGCCTTGTTCATGTGAAATAAGGAGCTTCTGTCTGACTACAACTCATCTTAGTTCTGTCCGGAGTCAAGCTATTCTAATCCTCAGTAGGTGTCAAGGCCCATCTCAGCATAAAAAGGAAGGGAATTTGCACCAGCTGACAGTGGTGGTCATGGAGGTTAAAGTCTTCTCTTTCAAGGACAGTGTTCAGGTTGCAAACAGATGTGGAAACCACTTCTTAGCTACCTTCAGTTTACCCTTTTACTCTCCTTTTTCTTACATGCACAAATTTGTCCCATATCACAAACTGAATGCAGATTACTGTGGGGCTATGTTAATTAGTCCTTACTAACTAAGTGAAATACTACTTCCACCATTTCCACAGGCTTAATGACATTTTATGCAACATCTCTTTTGGTTTATTTTTTCTCAGTGTGTGTGGAAAAATCGATCCCGCCTTATTGTATTTTCACAGTACTACAAGTAATGTTTGAAACCCAGAGTTTATACTGAATATTGGAAAATTGGGTAAGTATAGCCAAGATTACAGAAGGAGTTAATTAATGGTTGTATTAAAAATTTGGCACACATGGTAATAAGTAAAAGGATCTTATAATTTTGTAGTGTGCTGACCTTATAGTCACGACTGTTAATTTTGTAGCTACAAGTTTCCGAAATGAGAGGTTATTAATCAGAGTTAATATTTGGTGTCTAAAAATGAGGTCGTTTTCAATACAGTATTCCTACTGATTCTCTAGGAGAAGAGAACACCCATAACCTGTGCAGTGAATCCATGTATAATAGATATTATAAAGCAATTATCTGCAGTGATTTTCTAGCAGAAAGCAGTGAATGCATTTAGAGATTAAAACAAAAAGTATGGTCAGATCAGATCATGTTCTAAAAATTTAAGCATATAAAATACATATAGACCAGCATTAGTTCACTTTAATGACCCCCTTCTGTGGCAGCTGAAAAAGCCAAAAATATATATGAAAGTAAGAAGAGATGCTGACCCCACAGGACCAGATTTTACTTGCTAAGTAAAAGCTTAATTTCTAATAGATTGGTTCAGTTGGAAAAGACACACAACAATCATCCAGTACAGCTATGTGATCACATCTGTATTTATTATGAAAATATATGAAACACCCACAAAGATGGAAACACCAGGTAATGTCAACAGAATGCTTTAAACTAAAAAAATAAATCCCTGCCACCATGAATTTCATTAAAAGAAACACAGATTAGACTTCTTGGAAAATAATTCTTTCCTGAAAATGAAAATTTTAGGATCATTTTCACCCTCTGAAATGTCTTGCAGGCCACCACACACATTTCACATGTATTCTAAGAAAGAAAATTCAAGTGAAATTGTTTAGTTGGTCACTGGGTACCAGCAGGCAGCTCGGTCCTACAGCCCAACCAGCTCAGACCGTGGCTGGAGAAGGGGAACACTGTCACATCTTCAGCAGCTAGACAAGAAGCAATACCCAGCATCTGACTGACATTTGACTCCTTGGTTACTGCTCGTACCAATTTATGTGATAGCAACATTTTGGGGGTTTTAATGAATTAATCTGTGAATAAGAAAAGAAAAAAAGAAAGCTCAGCTCCTCTGGCTGTTTGCCCCAGCTATGAGTCATAGCAAGGTATTAATTATTTAAAGCAAAACTCTTTGCTGTTATTGCAAATATTTTTCAGATTTTTTTCCTACATCTTTATTTTTTGACAAATTAATAAAAATAGACTGCTGATTATTTAAAATATGAGCGCGGAAGTGCTGCTGCTTTGGTGAGTCAGCTGCACATAAAGAAGCTAATACCATTTTGGCTAGAAAATGAAGAGGTAAGATTAGAGACCAAAATAGTATCTTTAATCTCATTTTTCACTGCAAGAGTATATGTATTTGAAGTCTCAGATATGATCTTTTTCTTTAATTACACATTCCTCTAAAACACTTTAAAAGCTGAAAGGGGCATATGACTCTCATAAATATGCAGAATTGCAAGCAAATGAAAGTTTAAAATCTCCAAGATTTGAAAGGCTTTTTCACAGACTGGCAGAACAATACAAAGGATAAATATACTTTATAAAAGTTAAAGATCACTTAGATTTGTCTTCCCTTTGAATGCCTATCTTGGAAAAGGTTCAGCAATAATCTCTGATCTACAGATGTATTTCTGGAAGATGAGAGCCAGAAGTTTTTTAGGGTCTAAAACCAAGCAGAGAAGAAATATCAACAAAATATGAAGATGACAGTGAAAAACAAAACCAGTTAACAACATTTTGTTTCCTAAAATACCCATGGAGCTATTAAAATTCAAGTATTAAGTTTTATTTTTGCAATTACTGTATTTCCAAACCTATAAAGACTGTGGACTAGGTTTTTACATTTAAATTTTATTCCACTGTAATCTATGAAGAAAATACTCTTAGAAGTTACAAGCATTTAGATTCAAATCAGGTGTATGCATATTTTTTTTTTACTAAGACTGTGCAATCAACTTTAGAAGAAGTAGTCTGGATTCAGCATAACCCACCCAAAATGTTTTCCTTCTCCACTAGAAACCTCAACAAATCCCATTTGAGTAGGTAAAACTTCAGTACAAAATGTGAGGCAGATCAGTGGACTGCAAAGTAGGAACAGAGAAATATACAAAGAGATACTAAGGTAATGATTAAATTTCATGGGCCTGATTTAGAGCACCTTAGCTTCATCCATTGGATTTGCAGAATATCTTAACAGATTTCCAACTTTATTTTCCCAGAGTTCAAGCTTCTTGGCTCAATATCCTGATATAATAAACACATCTATATCAGTGTCTCAGCTGCAAATATAATCTGAGCATGAAACATTGCATAACTGAATGGCATATAGCTTGGAGTGGTGCAAACTGCATCTAAAACTTTATTACTAGGGCAGTTTGAAGAAAAAATTAGTGATTGAATGTTTCAGGCTTTTATGACTATTCAACATTTCCTTAATGACCTCTAAAGTGCTTCAAAGTGTGCATCTTTAAACTAGATCACTCTACATCAGCTGTAAGGAACATTTCCTGCCATGGTGGCTTATGAGTTGGGCGGCTATTACAATAACATACATCTTAACACTAGCCAATAATAATGTGAAAAAAATAATTGAGATTCACAGTAAATGCATGACAATTTTGCATGGAAAGTTTTCAATGGCTATGCCAGACCAAAAATAGTGCTCCAAATTAATTTAAGTGAAAAAGCACAGGTTTTGACTAAGCCTGCTTTAGGCAATGATTGATGAAACCTGCTTTAGGCAATATCTGCACGTTTACAGGGCTACCCCAGCTTTATACTCCCTTCTTTTTCCCTGATGCAGCTATTGAGCCAGTGCAACCACTTACTTGACAGCCAAAGTGAATCTCAGAATTAGGAATTCTCTCTTTCTCCACAGTATGTAAAGCCTAGATTCCTAGAACAGACAAAATAAAGTTGTCCTCATTTCTTCTTAGCTTTCTATTCACTGTACGTTCAACTGCAATAGTTTAACAATCTAATTTCATACCCCAAGGAAAACCAACAACTGAATTTTTAATAGATTTTGTCTTAAAATTACCTTGGTTTGATTTGGGTTTGACAGTTCTGATATATTAAATTTCTTTTAGAGATAGGATTTAGGAGCAAAGACAAGGCAGGCCTAAAACTTAAAAGGGTATATAGAAGAAATTTATTAATAACACAGAAAAAATAAGAAATTCGGAATAAGATTTCCAGATCATTCCCTTCACCCACCCACCCACCACCTTCTACATTTCTTAACCACAACATACAGAGAACACTTCAGTCAGTTTTCCACTTAAATCATCATTTCAGTTCACTCTAGAGAGAAAAGTTCTTTTTTTGATTTAACCATAGGGGGTGTCTTCACTTTCACAATTCACATCCACCAAGGGAAGATCTGCAAATCGTGAACTTCCTCCCATCTTCACAGTCTTTCCACAGCTGTGTTGTGGGTTATGTTGCACACATGGGGTATTACTTTTAAGGGCAAGCTGTACAAAGACAAAAATTCTCTTCATCTCTTTTTCCATCAAATGCCTCTGTCCATCTTTCCAGTCTCTAAAACAGACAGCCCCATTTCCTTGAGACAAAGGATCTTTTTCCTCCAGCTCTTCAACCCCCCACAAGTAGTCTTCCACAATTTAAAGGAATTTCAGTTAGTCCAGTCCCCCCATAGCCCACAAAAAAAGGTTTTTCAGCCCACTTATCAGTGGTATCTTTTCAATCTCTTCCCATCTGGAAACTTAGCTTTCACTGCACTGTTTAAGTGTCACAGGAAGGGCTTCTTCAGGTATGTTAATCAGAAAAAGAAGGTGAAAGAAAACATACCACCCAATCAAAAATGCTTTTAAACTGGTAACATTAAAAGAAGAGTGAGGTATTCAATGTTTTTTTTGCCACAGTCTTCAATGGCAATCTTTCTTCTCATACCTCATGAATGAATGGACAACAGGATAGGGTATGGAGAAGAAAAGTCCCTCTTACTGTAAGTAAAGATCAGGTTCATGGCTATCTGAGGAACTTGAGCATACTTGAGTCTATGGGACTATGAAATATATTAGAGAGTCCTCAGAGAATTGGGTGATGTAGTTCCCAACCACTCTCCATGATATTAGAAAATTCATGGCAGTCAGGAGAACTCCCTGGTGACTGGATAAGGGACACTCATCTTTAAAAAGCGAAGAAAAGAGGATACTGTGAACTACCAAGCTGCCAGCCTCAGCTCTGTGCCTGGGAAGAGGATGGAACAGATCCTCCTAGAAGCTGTGCTAAGGCACCTGGAGGGAGGACAGAGCCAGCATTGAAGACAAGTCTCATCTAACCAACCCAGTATCCTTCTGTGACTGGGGAACTCCATCAGTGGACAATGAAAGGGTTACAGATGTCATCTGTCTGGAGCCTGTAAAGCCTTTGACACAGTCCCCCACAGCACCCTTCTCTCTAAACTGGAGAGGTGGATTTAGTGGGTGGGCTGTTAGGTGAATAAGAAATTGGTTGGATGGTCACATGCAGAGGGTCGTGGTCAATGACTCAGGCTCAGTGATAAGTGATGTCCCCGGGGTCTGCTCTGGGACCAGAGCTATTTAATGCCTTCATTAATGACATAGACAAAGGGATTGAACACACCCTCAGCAGATTTGCAGGGGACCCCAAACTGAGTGGTACAGCTCACATTCCTGGAGGATGAGATGCCATCCAGAGGGACCTGGACAGGCTCCAGAGGTGGCCCATGGGAACCTCATGAGGTTCAACAAGAGCAAGTGCAAGATGCTGTACCTGAGTCAGAGCAAACCCCAGTATCAATCCAGTTGGGGATGGACAGATCAGAGCAGCCCTGCCCAGAAGGACTTGGGGTGAGAGGCTGGACATGCCCCAGCCATGGGCACTGCCAGCCCAGAGAGCCAAACGTGTGCTGGGTGCATCCAGAGCAGAGTGGGCAGCAGGGCAGGGAGGGGATTCTGCCCCTCTGCTCTGCTCTGCTGAGACCCCACCTGCAGTGCTGCACTCAGCTCTGGGGTCCCAGCACAGGAAGGACAGGGACCTGCTGGAGAGAGGCCAGAGGAGGGCCAGAAAAATAATCAGAGGGGCAGAACATGTCTCCTGTGAGAAAAAGCGGAAAAAATTAGTATTGCTCAGCCTGGAAAAGGGAAGTGACCTAATTTGGAGTGACCTAACTGTGGCCTTCCAGAAATTGAAGGGAACCTACAGTGAAGATAGAGCTAGACTATTTACGAGAGCATAAAGTGACAGAACAACAGGGAATCAGTTTAAATGGAAAGAGTAGGTTTAGATTAGGTATTAGAAAAATAAAAATTACTCTGAGGGCGCTGAGGCACTGGAAAATGTTGCCCAGAGAAAATGTGGGTGCCCCATCCCTGGAAGAGTTCTAGGCCAGGTTGGATGGCACTCTGAGCGATCTGGTCTGGTGGAAGTATCCCTGCCCATGGCAGGAGGCTTGGAAAGAAATGGTCTTTAAAGTGTTTTCCAACCCAAGCCATTCTTTGATTCTACGTTTTTGTTATCCTGGTCATAGCAGAAATCTCATATGAGTCCTGAAAAACACTGTTGATTATCTCTTCTGATATGCCACACAAGTGGGAAATTTAGCTTTAGTTTACAATGTGAGAGCAAAGAAATATTTCAGAATTGCAACACTAGATATAATCTGTAATTATCATCTTTAAACTATATATACAACAACAATTATACAGTTGTTTTAATCTGGCAATAATCACTGATATCACAAGAGGAAAATGGTAGCATTAAAAAGAAAAATAGCGTGACTTGCAATTTTAGCAATATTGCATAAAGTAGCAAACACTCCACAGGCTGACCCTTAGCAACAGAGATGTGCTTATGTTCTTGAAGAGATACAGATTTTTGTTAAAAAAAAAATGAAGAAGAATCTCATCGGACAATCCTCGGAAGAAGAATACTGAACAGGGCACAAAATGAATCAGCACACTCCAATATTAAAATATCAATTAACAAATATCAAGATGTCAGTAAATCCATTTCTATGTTACCAGTAGACATAGCCGAGCTCGCTCAAACCTGTCCTTCCTGAGAGAGAGATAAGACTCTGGTAATTAGTTTTTAAATAAAGCTTTATTTTTATTCACTGCATGTCAATAAGAATTCAAGTTAAACCTCACACAATTAAAGCAATATAACATTGCACAAGTTATTGAATTTGTGCAGGGATACTTAATAGACTCTATATTACAGGGTAGAAAGGACATAATGTATCATATCATTCCAAATTTTAAAGGGTATTATTTCTGCAGATAGAAAGTATAGCTGTTTTTTTAACTATGGAAAGAAAAATAATTCTCTCTTTGTGTATATAAAGTATATTTCTTTGCATATATAACTGTCATATTTTTGTGCAGAATTTCTCAGAAATTAGATCCAGACACAGAATCCTGTGGATTCCCCTGAATAGTCCTGGTCTCTGTACACATGAAATTCTGCAGTATGGAAACCTTCTCCTCTCTATAAAAGATAGGATCTGAAGCATTTATCTCAAATTTAAAGACAAGATTCATGGATATGATACTGAAGTTTAATTAGGGTGGAGAGGGTGAGTAGATCAGTTAGAAAAGATTTATTAAACTAATTAATGTTCAGCTCCTCAGTTTAAATTGTATTGTGCTATGGACTAGCACAAAATTTCTGATACATACTGAAATAAATTTCTTCGATTAGAAATTACAAGGCTGCTGCTGTGATAGAGAATTAAAAAATAAAAATAATAACTCAAGAAACAGTATATAAAGATTTGACTTGAAAGTAAAATTGTGGGCAATAAAGATGTAAGGGTAATAAACACATTGCCTTATTTTCAGTCTGCTATTCTCCACACAATGAAGAACAGTACAAGGGCAAGTGCTGAAGGGCTACACAGTACTGAGGTAGGAATAGTTAAGTATCATCCTGTAGGCACATCAATCACAACAAAATTCCACAGAACTATTCAGAAGATGTGCTATACTTACTCTTCAAGCCTAAACTAAATCAGTTTCCTGAACTGTAAGTGAAAATTTGAAATGATAAATTTTGTAGTGCTCAACTTGACACGATAAGAACAGACAGATGTAGAAAAGTTTTAGAGATATGTTGTCAAGCCACTGGATGTGCTCAGGGTGTGATATTCGTTTGCACGTGAGACAGTATATATGCTTATCCATAGAGACCTCCTGTTAATTTCCCTCAGTCTCCTGGCACACAGGCTGGGACCAAATCTGCACTTTGTGTTCCCCTCCCATGAGGACTCGAGGAGACAGTTTTTGCCTTCCGAGTCTGTTTTACAGGTGGTCTGTCCTACTGAGCCTGCAGATCAAGCTGCAGGGAGAACAGTAGGTTTCCTTCTAAACATCTCAATCACAAAGGCTTAATATTCTCTTAGGAACTCCTAAGGCTCCTCTTGAGCCCAGTCTAAAGCAAGTTTTTGTACAATGGCAGAGGTGGGGACAGCATTGGTCCCAGTGAGCCATAGAAAGGAGTAACATCATCACAGCAATGGATCCCACTCTGACCAAGAAGCTTATGTGGACAGAAACTGCTTTTTGGCTGAAAGAGAGTAACTCTACACCAAGCTGGATGTGAGGCCCATGTGTTCTGCAGTTTATACTTCCTGTAGCTGATGAGCACATATGAGAACACGCCCTCTCGAGGCAAAGATTTTGCCTTTGTCTGTATACATACTGCTTAAAAAGCAAGTGTGTTTATTCCTGGAGTTTTTGCAATTATTTTAAAAATTTAAAATGTAAATATGTTGCTTTGTTTGTTCTAGTTTATGAGAGAATGAGAAAATCAGAAAGCTACTGCCTCACACTTTTGACTGAAAATGTAGGAAACTAAAAAAGTCATCATTCAAAAAGCATTATCTAAGAAGCATGGTGACCCAAATCAATCAGTAATTTGTGTCAACTAACTTTTTCTATAATTAATATGCCTACTAGTTTTTTATGCTATGTTCATTTTCATAAATGTACTTTTTTCTGCCTATATCATATTTAAGATATTTTTCCTGAAGTATTTTTCTGCAGTCAACATTTTTCCGTGCTTTTTAATGGATCTCCAACATAAACCCATATGTAAGAAGATCATAAATAAATTCATAAATAAACCACTAATAATCTAAAAATAAAGATTCAATTTATAATTTTAAACATAATTAAATTGTGAAATGTAAAAAATGTTAATAAATATTTGCTGAAATAAATATGTAATGATTCTGTATAACCTTATGCTTATCAAAAATTACCGCAGTTATTATAAAGTGTAAAATGATTCTGTATGAAATTGTGGTTACCAGAAATTACTGTGGTTATTGTAAAGGCAGTATTTAACTTGAAATCAATACATCCTTATAGCTATCAATCAGGTTTTGTAAGCAAACACTCAAATGACAGAATGCAAAGCAAGATTGAAATTGATGTTGCTGATGTAAATCAGTCAAAGACTGACAAAATCCTTTTGGCAGCATTACACAGCAATCACTTGTGTAACTCCCTCTGAGTCTTTTTGCAAGATGAAGCATTTGGTGCTGATTTTCGGTGCTCAGTCATCTCTCCAGAAGGCACTTAGGAGCAGCAATTGGCTTTGCAGTTATTTCCATCACTGTCTTTCAAAGTGATCTTAATGGACCATGTGTTCTGAGTAAAGGGCTTATTTCTCTTCTGAATTCCTCTGCATACTGAGGAAGGATTATCCTGTCACATCATTGGGAATTATAACAGAGTCTCATAAGCAATTGAAGCCCAGGTGTCTCCAACATTTTCTTCCACACCCAAGAGACAAGGCCATATCTGCTGGATTGTACTGAAGGGACTTGCAGTGGAGCAGCACTGCTCACAGAGTCCCTTAGTCCCCAGCACAGAGCAGCACCACAGAGCTCTGCTACCTGCCAAATGCCAACCTGCAGGATGTATTTGGCCAGCTCAGTGACAGCTGTCCCCACGTGCATATGAGAAGTAGCATGTTCTTCAGCAAATGCGAATCTGTTTTTTCTTGGCACAAAATGTATTGATTTTTCAGTTTTCTGCCAACTTTCTTGCTTGTCCTGGCCTTAGATGTGCCTTGTCATCTTCCCACTTCTCCAAAACCTCCCAAGAAGAGACAAGAACCTACCCCAACCAAAACAAGCCCTGTAGGAATCCAGCTACAGAGATCATGTCTGCAGAATGCTGCATAATTTCTGGTGGTTGTAGAACTTCACAGTAAGAAACAGTGTAGGTGTGTAGAGGAAACCTTAATTACTGTCCTGTTTTCTAACAACTTGAACTTACCAGCAACTTAACTCTTTTCCAGAGTTTAGAGACCAAATATATATATATATATCTATAATTACCATTTATGTATATTCAGTTGATAATTTCCTGGTATATGATAATTTTAAATATGTTAATGACAGCTGTAGCTTGCATAACATGCCTGAATTAAGAAAATCTGTTTATATATATATACGTACTTTGCATAAATTACACTCCCCAAGAGTGGGAATACTGGTCTAATTCAAAAATATCTCACAAGGGAGTTACTTGCATGTTTGATTATGCTTTTTTTTTTCTTTTTTTCCTTTTTTTTTTTTTTTTTTTTTTTTGAGACAGAGCTTCTCTTAAGCTGCCTAAAACATTGCATTATTCTTAATGCAATAAAAACTTGATTATTAAACTCAGATGATATCTGTGTCACTAAATGTGTTCACGTTAGAGTCAGTAGAGTCAGTGTCTTGATGTAAGTCTTTCAGAAACCCTGGGGACCAGATCCTTACACATTGCTCCACTCAGCTCAGTGACATATGAACTCCTGCCCTCCTAATGCCAAAGAGCAGTTTCCATTCCAGGGAGGCTCCAGCCCCTGCCATGCAATGGGAAGAGGGAAGCAGGAGCTGCAGCAAACCTGCTTGTGTGGAGCTGCACAAGCAAAGCCCAAAGGAAGTATTGAGAAGAGCACTTGGGCATGGGCAGGGCACAGTGGATTTCAGGGGAGGAAGATACAGCTGCAGACAGGTTCCAGAGCATGCACATGGCTCACATGGCTTGAGTTTGGGCACCCCAGCAAAATGCATCTTCTGGAGCAGTCAGAGCTTGGAGCCACGCAGGAATAGCCAAATCACCCTCCTGACAGCAGCTTTACAGCCCTTGATAGTGTCTGAGTGACAGGAAAACACTTGGCTCTTTTGTGAAGAATAAAAGACAGCTCCTTTTGGGCTTGACAAAACCTTTGCTTCCTAGATTTTAAATTAAATATTTTGTTACCCACCTGTTTCAGGATTTATAATCAAAAGGATATATTTTAACCTTTTTTTTTTTTTTTCTCTGTATGTTAAATCATGCATCAGTTTTTTACACAAATTTGAAAATATTTGCAGTATCCCACCATTTCTAATTTGGTACATGAAAGGTTTGGAACCAATTGCCCAGCCAAATTTGTAACAGGTTGTGAAAAAAACATTCCTCAGCAATGACATGGATATTAACAGCAAGAGCCTACAAAAAAGTTTAAAAAAACCCCATTAAAACCATGATGTTATGCTCCTTTGTGAGGATATGTGCAGACAGTAAAATGCAGGCAATGCTGCAGTGGTGCCTGGCTTCAGCTAGCACAGGCACTGATGGCAGTGAAGATACTTGCACAGACTTTTGCTGCTCATGGCAGATATTCCTATCTTCTCTGTGTTTGCTCTCCTGTCACATGTGTTGCAAGACTTTATTAGCTATATTCTCCCCAAAATGCTGTTGCTTCAGGGATGTTCTTTTACCCAAACTAAGCATAAGCTGGCCATCGTGACACAGGTAGTTTCATGTGCCACTGACCCGTCTATCCTGCCTCACTACCAGAATCACTTACCTGACTGACTTGTCCTGTCTCCCAAGCGTATTTTGATAACTAATTACTTCGAATTTGCAAACCTCTTCACCTCTATTGTTTTTTTAATTTGTGGTGGGATTGTATCTATTGTGTGCAATGATGCACTGCATGCAAAGCCCATCAAGACCCTGATTTCTGTTCATTACTCAAGAACACGGTTGCACCACAGTATCAAAGCATTATTTTCTGAAGTAGGAGGATTGCTGTTGCAAAGCTGAAGTAGGAATTTGAAAAACATTCACTTAAGTTGTCACAGCATTTAGAAAGCCATTGACCAGGCTGCTATATTTTAACAGCAGTGCTCTTCAGCAAGCAAACTCAACAAGCCAGAGACCTGCACACTCCTCCCTTTGAATAGCAGGAAATTATGCACTCTCCTGTTGCAGCACTAAGCTCACTTTGCACCCTCTTAGCAAAGTATAACATCCAGATCCAATAGAATTTATCTCTTTGGAGTACTGGGTTTCATTTCATCGAGTCCTCTGATTCCTAAATCCTTCAAATGCCCTGATGGGCCAGGTTGAGATGCAGAGCCCTTCTACCAGCAGAGACAGTTGTCTGGAAGAACAAAATAGCATTTCTGAGCACCAGCTTTCACAGGAGGTAAAACTTCTGGAAATAATGATATTTGCACTTAGAGAGTTACTCCAGCTCCTCTCTGTCGCTTCCAAATAACTTCCATAGAAAAAAATAGTAAGGGAGTATTGAAGAGGAATACAGAAAAATTAAATATTTTATCTGTTTACATGTATCCTTATAATTAATCATTATTGAATATAGTTTTATATCATATTGGCAGTCTGCAGCCATTGTCAGGAACAGCTGTTCATTATACTAATCACTGTATCCCCAAGGCAGGGCTAAAGGAGTTGCCATTTGAATGAGGTTTGGAGTGCTGACTGGGAAAAGGAGACTGTACTGGAAAATGGTGGTTCTATCAATGCTGGAGAAGTAACCACCGTCCATTTGGTATCTGATATTTGAAAAAGTGGATAATAGAGAATATGCAGCCACGTGCAAACATGTTCTGTGTTGGAAACTGCACATCCCTGGAAGCAGAATTCTCCTGGGATACTTCTGCAGCTGCCTTTCACCAGAAGCCCCTGAGTTTGAAAACGCTATTTTTCTCTCTTATTTCTTTAGTTATTTTTTCTTCTGTTTTGAGGAAATGCCAGAATGCTTTTATATTGGACAATGATATATATTTCTTCATAGAAAAGGAAACATTTTTGGTATTTTCTACATGTTGTTCAGCTTCAAAGCCCAGCTTCAAGATTCCCAGTTGTTTCACCTGGTGTAACAACGTTTTTCATTTCCCCTAGCAAACTACTGTTTCCCTTGTCAGGAAAATCCTTTGAAAGCAAACAAAAATAAACAATTGTTTTTTTCTTTCTCCATTGAGCCATCTGAATGTGCAGTGCCAAGTCACAGCCTTTTGTCAACCCTACTGAATATTAGTCCTTCAGCATTTGCTGTCACTGGAGCAAACATGATATTGCTGACTTCTTCTGGTAACAACAGTGTTTGGTGCTTCATGTAAAGGCACAAAAATCTCATTCTGGAGGACAGGTCCCCAGCCAAAACCACTGGCTGTTCTTCCCAGAACTAATGGCACATAAAAATAATTACAGAGAGCTGGTGTTTTCAACTTTATCCAGCATCCCTTAAGAGCCTGTAATTTTGTAAAAGGTAAAATTACAAGTGCCAAGACAGCATCATTCACTTAGGCTTTTTCCAGCCACAAAGACTAATTTATGGAATATAGGCAAGCTACTACAGCAGTGCAAGGAATATTTGTGGCATCTGAATGCCTATCAAAACCACACCTCCTTTATAAGGGGGCAACAGAAACACAGTTCTTATGATTCTGGTAACTAGAAAAAGAAGTAGAATTTCAGTGTTCTGCATTTCTGACAATATAGAACTAAAAACAATAACTCCAAAGTGCTAACACATTCTCTTAATGCAGTGAGTGTTATGATAATTATGTTAACCAAAAAAAATCACTTTACCCAGACCATAATTTTCTGTACAGTTTTGCATTTTATAGTGATTGATATATAATAGAGATTGATATTAACTGCAGGGAAACCTCATGCCTTTCATAGCCACACTTCAACGACATCAGAACATAAAGGGAGAATAGCATTGCAACAGGGAATTTAAACATCCTGGGTACCTGGTTCACAAATCTGAGGAATATTTTGCTCAGTTGGTCAAATTATCTCAGTGCTGGCACCTTGCTTCTTTTCATAATGTCTTATAAAATTCTATGCAATTTTAAAAATATATAAATTATTCCTCAACAATGAGGAAAGAATAACTTCAGCAGGGTAAAAAAATCATTATTATTTACTTCAAGCTTAGATATGTGGCCTATGGGAATCTTCTGGATCAAGAGTCACCATTCCAAGTACTGTACAAAAGCAAATGCCTTGCCTCCAGAGTCACCTCCTGAAATCCCAGAAGAGGCACAGTCGAGATGGGGCTCACAGGAAGGAGTCAAGGGGGCCTTTGGTACAAGCCTGGTTTGACTGAGGTCCAAGGATGAGCTTGGCTGATAAGCAAGTGAAGGGAGGGATGATTGCTCAGCTCACAGGCTGGTGGAGAGGATGGCAGACATGGTCAGACCCAGGGAGAAAAGGGCCCCAGAGAGGACATGAGTGCTGCAGAGCACAGCCTGAACCTTAGCCCAGCTGAAGGTTCAGGCTTTATCCTCAGATGTGGTGTAGTGAAGGCTATAATGAAGTGCTAGGGATTTCAGACCATTTCCAGTGTATATGACTGAATCCAAGGAGAGTTTACATGACTTCTAAAAACAAAATAGCAAATGAAAAGTGTTCCCTCATTCAGAGAGCAGTAATAAACCTGAATCCCTGCAGAACACCTTGGTTAGATAAATGAAACAACAATCAAACATCCTAAACCACCCACCTCAGTGTACCCAGCCTTTAATTTAACCCATTGAGACTGACTGAATTTGTGCTTATGCCCTTGCCAAGAGACTGGAAACTGACTGCTGCAAGAAAAGCAATTAGGAAGATGACATAAAATCCAGCCTTTCATATCCTGGAGAGTAATGTAGACTAATGCAGACTGGAGAAAAATCACAAGTGGAATAATTCTGTTGTCACTCACAGCAGAAGTAAAAATGCAAAACAATAAAAAATTGTATTTAGAGGAAAATCAAAAGAAAATCCTGCACTTCCTCTCACTTAAAGTTGTAAGCCAATAAAAATAATACTTAAATTTTATTGCTTACAGCAATAAAAATAATACTTAAAACCACTTAATTGCATCTTTCTAATGCCACCCCATCTTCTCTTTATCAAAAACTGGAACTCAGAATTTTCCACTAATCTATCGACAGACAAGCAGTTCTTTTGCCCTCAGCTCTGCAGTCCTCAGTGCTTGGTCATTTACACAGAGGGAATCCCATTGTCTATTTTCCTATTCCTTCTCCTATTCTTCCTTCCTATTCCTATTTTTGAAAGGAGGATCTGTCAGAATCAGTACAATACAGAGAGATGGTAGGTGACAAAATCTTAAGGAATACAGGGTAAGGGAAAGCTAAATTATTTTCAAGCATGTTAAACAGTCAGTGGGCCATTGGCAGATACTTAGAAACAAATAAACAAAAAAGAAAACAAAACCCAATACAACAACAGATTACTCTGCTGCTTAAAAGATTTTTAAAACTGTAACATAAATATAATTTGTTTTCACCTTATCCAGACCGAACAAGTTTGTGATCTCCAGGGTATACCTGTTATAAATAAACAAGCTTCAACACTTGCTCACCAAGAACTGCAGAAATTGCAATTTCTCAAACAAAACCCACTAGGTATTATCAATTAAGCAATGAAACTTAGAAAAGTAAGAGGATCTCTGGGTCATAAAAGAAGTGGGGCTAGTTTTTAAAGCTAAGATTTCTCAAGGATTTGTCACAGGAAGATTTTTTTTAGACTGATAGGGAAGTAATGCCAGAAGAGCTAATCATTCAGCAGTGTGGGATACAGGTAAGCTGGCTCTTTCTGTACAGAAGAAAGCCTTCATTTACAGTCTGATGATGTGCCATAAAATAGTGTTCTTGTTTTTCAGCCAACCTTTCTCCCGAGGTAAGTACCCAGTTAGAGACATTATGTTAACTTTTCTGAGGCTCCTGTTACTTTGAGATCAAGATCAGAGCGCTGCTTGAAAATATTTCTGAAGATTAAAGTGATATTAAAAAATTCTGAACAATTTGAATTATTTTATTGAAAGAGAGACTGGAAATATCATACCCCCTATGAACAGGACAAAAGATGATTCCTTTCCTTCTATTTTAGACAAAACAATTACAGAAAAATAGATGTTCAATTTTGGAAATATTCTACTTGTTTAATCTAAAAATTAATGACTACTTGGATGTTTCTTGGTATATTTGAGCCAAAGATCACAGCAAAGAACAGAGAGTTAATGTTTGGTTGTTGTTTTTTTTTGTTTTGTTATTTATTTATTTATTTATTTATTTATTTATTTAATTTGTCATTTATAGCTCACTTCAGAGATTCCACAAATAAATGTGTTCTGGCCATCCATGTTGATTTTGAGAGGAGAAGCATACCAGAGTCTCTTACTGACTGCAACAGTGTCTATCACAAGCTGCAATGACTTTTGGCCTTAGCAGAAAATAAGAAATGGCGTCTTAGGTTTGGCTTGTTAATTTCTCTCTACTCTCAAATTGTGTGTTTTATTCAACTTCACCACTGATGCTGCAATGACCTTGTCCTTGCTCTCTGTTGTGTGCACAAGGCTGAGCACCTCTGACACTGCTGCTGTGACCCAAAACCTGGAAAAGCTCAGCATGTCAGAACACAACAGAAAATAGTACCAAGAAAATAAAGCGGTCTCCTCCAAACAAAAGAGGCAGGACCTGATCTCTTCTGCAGTGTCCAGCCCAGGGACTTGGTGGCTGCTCAGGAGCTCAGTGATGGTAGAGATGTTCAGTGCCAGCAGCTGAAGCTGAGAAATCTTTTTTCACTCTAAGCAATGACAAACATCCCCCACGTACCTTTTCTGTGACGTTTTCCATTGAGTCACAGGACTCCCATTGGCTGACTCTTCTTTTTAGGTGTAAGTCTAAGAGCTGAGGGAGCAGGGTGTAAGGAGCTGAACAAGCAGGCAGAGCAAGTTTCCCAACCCTCCTATATTTCACAGGAAAGTGTCTCCTATTGCTGATGCTCATGTGCTTTTTTTCATGTCCCTTTTTAACAGTTTTCACCAAACCAACTTCTCAGACCTCTGGTTTCTAACTTGTCTCAAATAAGTCACCTTTTGAAACAGGAGGTCAGAAAGTAATAAAAATGGAGAGCCAGAAGGGACTTAAAGTCCTATCATGTGCTTCCTTCTGTAACAGTAAATTGCAACCAAGCCATCTTGGAGAAATGCTTTTTTCTGTGATTTCTCTCCTTGGCTTGTTGTAATGTGCTTCTTCTCGGTAGCTGGAATCTTTTTCTTAACAATTCTGTTTCCAAGATAAGCTCAGTTTTATCTTGTACTATCCCAATAGAATTAGTCATTCTTTTCTTCTATAATAAACTTGGATAAATCAGAAAACAAAACAACATCTTGTAGGTTTGTTCATTCAGCTTTTTTCCAGAGACAGATTTTCTTACCACTTGTTTTTTTTCTCAGGTTGTTTCTATTTGCCCATATTTTCCTTTGAGTGTACTCCTCAAAGCTCAGGAAACTTTTTGAAATAAGTTGTCTCTATTTCCAAGCTGATGTTATGTGTGTGCTCCATACATAATTTCCTGCTGAACTCCTGCCAATAACTCCAGTTACTCCCAGTTCTATACCTGCAAAGTTAATTTATCTTTCAGCTTCACACATTGCAGTTGTTCTCTCTGAACTTCATCTTCTTCACATCATCTCTCTAGTTTGTGAATCTTATATCAATGTAGCCTGTTCCCTGCTTGTCTTCAGAAAGACTCTCAATCTGTTGTCACCTTGCAAGTGACTTTCTGGACATAAATCAGGACAGATAACTTGTGGTTCCCATTTGAGTTTTCCTGTAGACAGCTTTCTTCAAGTATTTTCCCTGTTGACTTGACAGGTCGTTCATCCTACATTACCTTTTGCATCTGTTTCACAAGTCCCTCTGTTATAATGTATATGAGACAGTATGCAGAACCTTCCAGTGCCCATTTCTGCCCATCTAGTACCATAACTCTGGTGAGCAAGTATGTTATTCTTGAACAATCTGTGCTGGCTTCCATCTTTAGTTTATTGGTACTGAAATTCTCTTGAAATAATTGAAAAGTACTAGAACAGATATTATACTTCACAGTGAAAGCAGGCAGACTCTTTCTGTTAATGATAGTCTTTAACACTTCTTCATTCCTTGAACTTTACACAACCTCAAAGGCTTTTCTATTCTGTTTTATCCAATTTTTCAAAACAAAGAATTAGTATCCCAAGGCCTTCCTTGCATAGAGAAAAATGGACTATCAAACTCCAAATAGATACATAGCAAAAAAACTGCATTATGTTACTCAGTGATGTGACAGTTTGAAGGTGATATTCACAAACTATGAGTCAGATTTGAGTTTATGAATTCTATGCCTAAACCAACAATACTATAACATACACTGTATGTCTGCTGGAAAGAAGCTACAGAACAAACAAAAATCAGTTTTCCAGAAAAGATCCTAACTTCTGTGAATCATGACAGCCAATGAAACTTCCAAGGGAAACAGAACTGGATGGGAAGAAATTTCCTTCAAGAAGAGTAAAAATCATTAGGAATTAGTGGTTTCATTAGATAAAGGGGTTTCAGAAAAATGGAGGAAGATTACTACTTAACAGGAAAACAATGTTAGGGAAAGGAAACCAAAAACGAACCAGAGAGGGATCAGAAGATGGTAGCATCCAAAGTATCTGTAGAGAAGAGTGCCCACAGTAGCTCAACACCAACGACACTCTCTGGGCTCTGCAAAGTCCAAGTTGCAAAGTTAAGATATTCTTTAAAAAATATTAATGGCAGTTAGATGTTCTGAAGAAGGCAAACATAGCAAGTTCATGGGGGTTTGTGTCATATAGAGCATTCAACCACTTATCTCTTTTGAAAGGGATATTAGCCCCATTTCTTCCCATTTTCTACAACATGATGACATCCATCTAGCAGCTTACTCTCTTCAGGATCTTAGTTAAGGATGTACATCAACTCAAACCTTCTCTGCTGGCCTTCAGTTCTGTTGTGTTTAACACGCAGGCATGTTTGATTTTGGATAAAGAGCCAGACATTGTCATCCTTACTGAATGCATAGTGAACACCTAAACTGTGGGTTAGTTGAATTACAGCAAACTGAGTCACTAATGACCTATCTTTTTTTAAAAATTATTCAGACAAATTCAATGGTAATAATTATCTGGTAACTGATTAAAATTTTTTATTTTCATTCCAAGAGATGGTGATGTACACCATATTACATTCAGTCTGCAGCTGCCCCACAATAGAAGTCTCTCCATTATCTTCAAGCTCATCACAGCAGCCCTTCTAGAGCAAGAAATACCTCACCACTATGACAGAGTATTTGTACTAAAGTTGTGCCCAGATGTTTAGGGACATGCATAAACCAAATCAATTCTCTTTATGAAGACCTTGCTCCATGAGAGAAAGACAAGCAAGGTGAAAGACACTAATATGGCAACAGAAGCAAGTAATACAGGACTCCTTCTAGCTGAGCAAACACAGGAAATTCCATGGTTTTCTGGGGAGAGAATTGAGTAAAAGTAAGTTATTGTGTTGCTATGCAAAGAGCTGGAAGAGGGCAGAACAGCCATTTGTACAAGGTAATGCAACATAGATGAAAATATATTCCTTAATGTGGAAGAGGCAGGACAGACAAGGAAATCATACAACTATTTGCATTGTGCATATGTGGTTAACCCACAGTCATAATGCAGATTATTTTTATATGCATATGTGTGTATATATATGTATGTGTGTGTGTGTGTGTGTGTGTGTGTGTGTGTGTGTGTGTGTGTGTGTTACATGTATATATATGAATTTATTTGTACAACAGCATTTGCTTTGAAGAGGAGATTCTCCATTTTAAAAAGTGCACACACAGTAGCAAGATAACATCATGTGCATTGTCTGCAAGTGAAGTCATACAATATCTTCACTGTCCTGTCTTGGTTTGGAAGAGTCTCTTTACTGATGACCATGCTGGACCTGTGGCATGCTGAGAAGGTGGTGCCTCTTCCTACAGAAATCCCCTAAAGCCCTGTGCACTTTTGCAGTCTGCCTGTTTATCTTCTACTGCAATTTCTGATCTGAACAGCACCATAGTAACATAGTTTAAGAAGTGCAAATGGTGCTAGCTGCAGGAGTGCACAGACTTCACACTTGGGACCAAGTGCTACTGAAATCTGCAGGAAAAAAGTTAAACAAGCAAATTCGAGCTGTGACACTGCAGTGCACCTCAGCCCTGCTGAAATGCTACAGGACAAATCCTGTGGTGAAGCCACACACAGAGAAAGCAGACTTTTAACTTAGGAGGGAAGCTCTGAGAGGCACCTTTCAGATCCTGTTCGACAAATCTTACTCCCTGTCTCAACTTCTATGCTGAAAGCTGAGAATGCTCAAGGAGCAGAGGAGGTAACTAAGGCAGAGTCACCTCCTGCTGTTAAGACAGTCCCAAATGAATTTTTTCCATTCCCTGTGTCTCCAAAGAAATAGCTGAGCCTCAGCAGATCTTCCAGATGAGCAGGGATTTCCAAGGACCTGCAATAAGGCAGGCTGCAGGGATGGTAACTGTGCTGCTCTAAAACTGCAAACCCTATAGATGGACGCAATGAGGGGCTCAGAGGGCAAGCTCTACTGTAACCTACTGGAATCTACAGCAGCTGAAAGCACAAGGAAAAGAATCCTGCACATCACAGGTCTGGAAAAGTGGATACAGAACATGAGCAAGACGAGAACCTGAAGTGTTCACCATTTTTCTCCACAGGTTTGGGAAGTAGAGCATATGCTAACATGAGCAGCCAGGTTCCCATGCACCTGCATTATTCTTGAAGAATCTCACATAATTCCAGAGGATCCTGAGGGGAACTGAGTTTGCTCTAGCTACCCAGATCATCCCTGGAAGCTGAGTGCATTCAACACCTGAAAGGAGAGTTCTTCCTTATCTCCCTAGGGATGCAGTCAGTCCTCAAATTTGCTGTTTCTCAATAGGTTTTAACAAACAGCATAGAGAGGCATCCCACCAAAACACTTTCTATTTTCTCAGACATAGTTATGCTAGATAAATGCTATTAAACAGTTATCTGTGTGAAGTTAGGAATAAATCTTTACAACTGGTTAGCCAAGAAAAATTAGTTCTGAATAGTGCATTATGAGGCTACCCAGAATATTCTTCTTGGTTATCACACATAAAGTTTCTTGTTATCTAGAAAATTCAAGGACTAATGCTTTGCCTGCCCTATCAAAACAACTTGATCTGTTCAGGGGTATTTGTTACTTCCCTGAGCTTTTACTGATGTAAAGATAGGTTAGGAGTTTTAAATAGACACAGAAGAGGTGAGAATGAATGACTGGATCAAATAACTAATTAAACTGTTTTTGGAAAAGTGACAACTTAAAAGGGAAAATGATAATTTTTCAGCAATTTAACATGTTATTGTGATGAAAATTGCATTCTACACAAGATGAGAGAAGTAATTTTCAAATAAAAACATCATTGAAACATCAAAGCTTTCAATATCTGAAAAGTAATTTATTTTTTCCATCTGATAACAAAGCATATTTGATCTTGCTGTTTTGAATATGATTCTATCTCAGTTAAAAATATCCTTTTGTTTGAGATTTATCCTTGAAAGATTAAGAGGTTTTCAATCAGTTTTATCACAAATATTAAGACTTTCTTCTTTTCTTTTCTTATCAAAATTGTAATGCTTTGCCCTGGTCATATCTGCACACCTGAAGACACTGGGCTGTCTGCAATGCTGTCCATTGTCTACATTTATATTTGAAAGAGAAAACCCAACTGCCATTTAGGCATGGAAAACACTGTTACAATCTGCTGGACACCAGCAGCACAGTAGGAAACATTAATTGATGGAACTTTGTTTTAGGCAAATGTTACTGTTTTGTTTTCACAACAGACATGGTTGCCACCTGTCCATTCAGGAGATTGAGGCACCACTGCCCTGATCTACCTACTATAAGGATGAATTTCGGCCACCTTGGAACATGGAACATGGCTTTGACTAGATCCCTCCAAAAGAGTTTCTTAAACAGGTTTATGATGTCCTGTTCCCCATATGGATTTCTATAGGTTGCAGTGCCAGTGTCACCATACAAAGAATGCACAGCCTGCCAAGACCTATCATCTGATGTGACCTTGCCAATGATTCTTGTTCTTCCCCACAGCTGTGGCTGCTTTCTCCAGAGCAGCTGAGTGGGTGACACACTCCTGAAAGGTCAAGAGAGGCACTGTGGCAGCCAACTGCTTGCTGATGTGAGCTACTGGAATCTCCTAGAGAAAGAGAGAGTTTGGTATGAAAGCTAGCTACAGGCAATGACTATGTGGATTTCTGCTATGGCAATGCAACTCTAGCAGTCAAATATTCAACAAGAAAAGCCCTTTTCTGTCGTGAAATATCTCATAAAACTGTATCTTCCATCAAATTTTAATGAACACTGTTTTTTCCAACTCCCTTCTAATCTTAATCTCATGGAATCATAGAATCATTAATGTTGGAAGATACCTAAAAGATCACTAGGTTAAACCACCCACCCAGCACCAGCACTGTAACCCCAAACCACTAAATCATCACCCAGCAGCAGACCTAGATGCCTCTTGAACAGCTCCAGGTGATTCCACCCTCTCCCTGGGAAACCTATTCCAAAGCCTGCCCACCCTAACAGTAAAAACATGTTTTCTAAAATCTAATCTGAACTCCCCTGTCTCAGTTTAAGGCCATTTCCTCTAGATATCTCACTGTGTAGGAGAGACCAGCCCCTGGCTGCATCTTCCTTTCAGGGAGTTGTTGAGAACGGTGATGTCTCACCTGAACCCCCTTTTCCCCAGCATAAACAGCCACGGCTCTCTCAGCTGTTCTTTATGAGACACATTTTCTAGAAGCTTCACAAGCCTTATTACCCATTTCTGGACACTCTCCACAAACTCAACGACTTTCCTTCATGAGGGACCCAGAGCTGGACACAGGAGTTGAGTTGCAGCCTCACCGGTGCCCAGTCCACTGCCAAGATGATCACTTCCCTGGTTCTTTTGGCCACACTATGGACCAAGATGCCATTGGCACATGCTGGGCACACCCTGGCTCATGTTCAGCCACTGTCAACCACCACCCCCGAGT
Source organism: Oenanthe melanoleuca (assembly GCF_029582105.1). NCBI lineage: Eukaryota > Metazoa > Chordata > Aves > Passeriformes > Muscicapidae > Oenanthe > Oenanthe melanoleuca. The sequence goes on from NC_079362.1 coordinate 56,852,105, forward strand.
CCCTTCTGCCAAAGAGCTCTCAAGCCACTCCTCACAGAGCCTGTGGTGCTGCCTGGGGTTGCTGTGACCCAAGAGCAGCAGCTGGACCCTGCACTGGACCTTGCTGAACCTTCTCCTGTTGTGTCCCCAGCCCACTGGTGGAGTCTGCCCAGGTCTCTCTGCAGAGCCTTCCTACCCTCGAGCAGATCAACTCTGCCACCCAAATTGGTCTCATCTGCAAATTTACTAAGAGTGCACTCAGTCCCAATGTCTTAGACCTCAATAAAGATGCAAAACAGGACTGGCTTCAAAACTGAGCTTCCAGCTCCTCCTGTTTGTTGTCCTTACTGCATGCTTTGGTGTAGAAACATTTACTATGCATTCTTTTTCTGAAGTTATATTTCTCTCTTCCCTCTGGAAATTCCTACCCACATCTGGAATTTCTCATTCCACAAGCCTCTTCTTGCTACCTGATAGGTTTAGAAAAATCTAGCGAGGTAGTGTCTTCCAACATGACACTGCCTAAAAGTCTTGTAAACATGATTAGCATTTATGAGATTATTGTCGCTCTGTGAATTAAAATATATTCCATATGTGTAAGATATTTGAATCACAAATCAGCTCCTGTTTATCTATATTGTCACATACTAAAGGAGAACATTAAAGACCACTTCCAAATAAATAGAAAATTATAGGGCAAAAAAACCCCATACACCATTTCAAAGTAAATTAACTCAAGCAGGATCTGTGTGCCAATTTCATAAAGCCTTTTAACTGTTGGACACCTTGCAGGAGATACAGTAATACAGAAAATGCCAAACACACTCTTAGGTGATTTTCTAGATGCTGGAATGATGTGTTTGAATCCCTTCCTTTGACAGGTGGGGAAGAACAAAGCCAGAACACAGAATATGTGTGTCCTCCTCATCAGCAGGATGGTGTGTCAGCTGGGACTTCCCAGGTCAGAACTCCACTGGCTTGGGAAGACAGACAGGGCTCTCATCCTTGGGCACTGGTGGGTGTAATGCACACAGCAAGAGCCATCAGCTTTTTTCATCATTCTTGCTATACTTGCACAGAATCCTTGTCAGAAAAATGACACTTTCAAATAGTCTGGCAGCTTCCCTTGTACATCAGCAGGGCAGACAAAAGTTCCCCTGGTACTGGAAAATTCTCTCCTTGATATTATTTATGCTGGCATCTTCTCTGGCATTCATCCTCTGCTTCTCTGCAGTGATCTCTTTTTGGTCCATTTGTTTAAGAGTTCCTGGGACCTTGTGTCTTTGGGCAGTACATGGCAGGACTGCCTCATCTCTAGGACATTGCTGCCATCCCCAGAGGAGCTGTCTGCTCCTGGTGAGACAGGACTGTGCTCACAAAATCTAAAGGTAGCTGTGATGGTCTGCATGAAGACAGCCCTCGATCCACATCACAGTCTGAGACCCATCAGTGAACCTGCGGAGAAATAACCAAAAATTCATCTGGGGCACAAGGAGACAGCAGCTCCCACAAGCTGTTCTCTGAACTTCATTTAATAGCTCCTTGGCTGTTGAATACAGTGATATTTCATCTCTATCTTTCTCCTTCTGTCAAGGTCCTGCTGTAAACTGCTCTGTAGGCTTCTTCCACCTGGCTTGCACAAAGGGAACCCATATGCCTTGGGCAACTCTAAAGACAGCATCACAGTACCTTCCTATTACCACTGAAATCATCTTCCCTGGTACCTCCTATTCCCATGGCCAAAGTAAACAAAAGGAAATTATTAAGGCGAGCTGTATTGACTCTGCTGGAACAACCCTTGATTCCCACTCCCTTGGCATTACCATTGCTCAGCCTTGGCACTAATGACTGGGTTACCAAATTGACCATTTTCCCACTACCTGTAAATGAGCTCGAAGTCCCATCTGAAACACATAACAGGAACCCTTTTTTACAATGAAAGAGCACCATGCAATATCTTTAACTCTGTGAGCTTCTGTGCTCTTCTGTGCTGTGGTAAGAGGTGTTGCATCTGGAGAGACTGCCCCAGCTTTTGGGAAAACTTCCTGCAAGCAATCACAAATTTTGTTATGCCACATGGGTCCTGTCTCAGGATACTGGACTTATGCCAAGGTCAGATGATCTGCCCAGCTCTAAAAATGTGCCACCTCATTGGAGAGGTTCTGGTTGAAAAAAAAAAAAAGGAGAGAGACTATTAGCATGCATATGGCCAACTCTTACAATCTCACTCAGTCTCTTTCTCTCACACTTGCTGTTTTCAACCACACATCAACACACAGACATGTGTTGCACACACTCATTCCTGTTTCACTGGTACTTGCCTAAAGTATTCTATAACTTTCAAATGCCAGTTAATTTGGCAAACAGTCAAATGTTCCAATAGCTTCACCCCCAAAACCATTCCCCCTTTTGACATACAGGCTTTAAAAGTACATTTTAGGTATGTTTTTAATTACCATATTTAAACAGGTAACCTTTTAATGCCGTACTTGATATATGAACACTCATAATCATTTTGTCTCACCAATTAATTTTTTTTTTTTTTACAGGATTGCTACTTTATTCTATTTTCTCAGCGCCTAAATATGGTGGGAATTCAAATATTGTGCAGGACCTTTTTCCATATTATTAACCAGATCATTCTTCAGACTTCCCAAATAGAGTAGCAAAAGAAAAGGACAAAACACTTATTTTGTAACACTGCATCCATTCAGCTAAGTCTTAAGTCATGAAATGGAGAAATCCAGATGAAGTCTGGACACTAGATCATCTAAGGATGGGCAAAAGGGCCTCATGGCAAAATGGGCTGTAGAATTGTAGAAAGTTTTGAGATAGAGGAGGAAAATAGTATTGGAGGATAGAGACCAGTGCCAATGACATGACTTGAGCATCAGTGCTTGTTGGGACTTCTCAATAACCTTTTTCAGAATCATAAAATCACAGAATACTTTGGGTTGGAAGGGACCTTACAAATCATCCCATCCTCTCCTTGCCATGGGCAGGGTCATCTTCCACTAGACCAGGCTGCTCAAGTGCTTTAGAAGAATAAATCAGTGTATGGTCATGCTTGTTCATCTCTTCAAATACAGTTGAATAGACTGTAAAATGTGAGCCTATAAGAAGGTCAGAAAATTTAGGCATGGCTTGATATATTTTTTTATTGCAAGCACCTTCTTAGTGTCTCTGCTGTTAATGATGTTATTACTGGAAGGAGATAGATCAACATAAGATCCAATTAAGAATTCTTTCAAGAATCTCACTACGTCCTGCTGTGGAAAATGGAAATAAATATTTTAGGATTATATCTCCTTAGACACACCTTGTGCAGTTTCTGGTATGACTGATATATGTAGATATAGTTTCATCAACAACATTGTAAATGTCAGTGTAGTATTTTAGAGTAAGACAAAGAGCCACATCCCCCACTCGACAGACTTTTTTTTGCTGGACTTCTGAGTCAGGAAATTTTGCTTCCTTTCAATATTTTATTTCATCCAAATATTTCTGCCTAAGAAAAGAGAAAGATATTGAGTTTGTTTCTACGACTTTGTTACATTGTTCAGAAAAAAAAAATACAAACTCAATATGTTTTAAAGGTTGAAGGCTCTTTTATATTTATTAAGGCAACAAATATTAAATAGAGGGAAATTTAATTCTTTCTCTGGAGTGGATTTTCTCTGGGTCATACACTCTAATTCACAGATCGTGCCTTAAACTTTTGCAGACCAGCAGTGAAAGTCAAAATTTCTACAGTGAGTGGCAGGAGTCCATTTACCATCAACAAACATTAAAAGTCTCTTGTGCACCTCCACCAGATTCCACTGAAATAACACAGCTGGATAGCTTGGAAAAAAATGCTGCAAGTATTCGTTGCTGTATGTGCCTCCACACAAGCAAGAAGAAAAAAAGAAGAATATTTTCAAACTAGTTGATTAATTTTAACTTAACTATTATGTGGTGTGGGTTTTATTAAACTTTGCCCATTTGGAAAATTAAATTGCTCTTCTCAATATAACATTATGTTTACACCTGTAATTCACTTTTGAAATGTGCTGGACAAAAGCCCTCTTTTAATGATAATACTTTTAATGGGAAAATTTCTCTTTTTCTTCACAGACACACGCATTAGACTAATTATTCCAGTGATTATAAAAGAATAAATGCATTGCCAGAAAAATGGACAAAACTGTGTTTATGCCAAAGAGTATACTTTAAATATCTTAAAATTTATTCGCAAACATACTTCTAAATATTGCTCTTTATATTTTTACATTTCAGAATGTGTTTGGGGATAAGTCAGTGATGTTATTATAGATGTGAACTATGATATTTTTTTTGTTTCTGAACACCATGTAGGACTGTTTGAACTATTTGCTAAAGAGCTGCATTTTTTTGATCTGTATTTACTTTTTTTTGAGCTTACTTCAGAAATTAAAGAACTAGAAGAGAACTGACTGGAGCAAGCTGAGTTCAAATCTGTACAGCCAACAAATGTGGTCCAGAGCTGTACAGTTTGCAGCAGGATGTCTCTACATATCTGTGCCTGAATTTCCCTGATAAGGACGCTGTGGGGAGAGTCATGAGTGGATTACTAAACCAGGCACATTGCCACTAAAGAGAAACTGAAAGAAACTAAGTACAGAACTCAAGAGCAGTATTTCTCATAGCATGAAAGACTACTTCATTCCTAAGATGTCTGTGCAAAACAGAAGTTTAGAGCTTGGACTATCTATTGCTAAAATTTCCTGCCCTTTTTGAAGTCATCCAGTGAAGATTATTCTCCAATAATAATTATGTTTATGTCACAAGTGAAACTAGTAATTTAAAATAAGTACTCCAAAGAAGTTTTCTAAGAAACAGGGGGCAAGTTTCTTTCAAAGCTCCACCACGTTATTAACCCATGCTCCCATTTTGCAGCTTTATAGGATCAACAGAATGATCCCCAGGCACACACAAAAATTAATCTACAGTACCTCTGCAGCAGGATACAAAATAGTATGAAACCTTTCACTGATGTAATACTAAGGAGTAGTGAGCAACACCAGTATATTCCATGTTATTCAACAAAGATGCTGCTGCCACATTAGGATATTTTATTTCAATCCACAGAGAGGCACAAAACATCAATCATGATGAATGCTAACTTTATTTATCTCTCTGTATTGCTGATGACTGTTCATAAGGGTATTTTATTTAGAGTCATTTCTCTGAAATTCCCCAGGGCCTTACTAATTTTGTTTAGTGCATTTAATATCAGCCTCTTTTGATAGCAGAGCTACTTTTAGTAGTAGGATGCTTTCCTGAAAAGCATTCGTCTAAACTCAGAAATACTCCTTCAAGAATAGGTGAGATGGTGAAACAACAAATGAAATTGTTATAGTAACAAATTAGGTTTGTTTGTTTGTTTGTTTGATTGTTTGATTGATTGATTGATTGATTGATCATATTTTTCAAATATTTCAGCAAAGAAGAACTTAATGTAAAAAATTGCCTATCCTCATCCTCAGTAACTGAATGAAAAGTACAGGATATTAGATTGCAATGCACAGGCTTCAGATGTTTTCAGATAATCCCCATTATTAAAATTACAAGGAAAAGGTTTTGAGCTTATATCAATCCAGACTTCATTTTATGTTGGTATATTTTGTGATAACTTAGCACATTGCACTTTATTTTTATCTAATGTGTTATATTTTAGTATGACTCTGTTTCAGGAAGTGCTACTGAGATTAATGGAAAATTCCTGACTGCAGGAATTATCTTATATAATATAAAGCACAAAGCACTGGCATTACATTACAAAACAAGAGCCCACTCACAAATTGAGTTTTTTAGGAATGAAAGTAAAAATATTTAAATATGATCAAAGAGCAGAAAAGGCACCAAAAGTGCCCAACACATCCAGGCCTGTTTGCATTTTTATTGATAAGCAAACTTCATAGAACTTAAATTTTTCTCTTGTTCCACTGACCATTCTCCAGTTGCTTTGCAAACAAAATAAAATTGAGAGTAAATCAGGCAATCTCTTCTTAAATGTGAAATGTCTCTTTATTTCCACCCTTTTTTAAATTAATGGCTTTGCACTGCCTGAATCTGATTGCAAAGAACTCCTAAATATACTGTTTTATTTCAGTGTTCCCTTCTATATATGCTAAATAAACTACCCTGATACACGTGTGAGAAGTGGGGGTGAATAGGAGGAGAGGCACCAGGCTTTAATGCCACTGTTCCTCGGAGTGCTGTCAGAAAACATGTGCAACCAGATCACACTCTGCCATCATGATTATGCTATGAATATTTCAATTATGATTTAACTTTCATCTACAAATCAAAACATAATTTAAAGAGTAATTTCCAAGCCATTTCAAGCCTGTCATTAAACACTGTTATCTCTCTCCTTTGTTCATCTACAGCTCAATGCCTTCGGCTTCATTTCAACCAAAGCTCAAGTGGTACATTTCACTCCTGTGAAACCTTCTACACAATTCAATTCTACACAATTCAATTAATTCATCCTGAAATGCCATTGCTCTGCATCTCTGTGCTTCACCTGAGTAATTCCTTGTTACAACTGCATAGCTTAGCCTGAATACCAGGCTGCAGGATACAACCTGAGCCCTTCAGCATTAAATATGGCTGTGACCATTCCATACAACAGCAGTTTTTAAAAAGCACCACAGAAACCCTAGACTCTTTCCTTCATCTCTGAAGAGTAAGTAAACACACTGTGCTGGGGTTGTGTGGCAAGGCTTTGGTGGCAGAGGGATGCCAGGAGCAGATCCCAAGTTGCATGGTGCAAGCTCTGGCTGCACAAGCCACTGCACCTCTAGAAAAATGTATCTAAGAAAGGAAGGGGGGGAAAACTGCAACTGCAGCTGGGAGGGACGAGTGAGAATATGTGAGAGCAGCAAGTCACCAAAGTCTCCAAAGCCAGGGAAGAAGGAGTGGGAGGAGTTACTCCAGGCACCCGAGTGGAGTTTCTCCTGCAGCTCTTGGTGGCAAAGAGGGCTGTCCTCATGCAGCCAATAGAGAACCATAGGAGAGCAGAGATTTACCTGCAGCCTGTAAAGGAACCCATCCTGGAGCAGGTGATACATGAAGGAGGCTGTGACCCCGTGGGAAGTCCATCTTGGAGCAGGATCCTGGCAAGATCCTGGTCCTTGGAGAGAGAGGAGCCCGTGCTGGAGCAGGTTTGCTGGTAGGACCTGTGACCCCGTGGGGAGCAGTTCATGAAGAGCAGCAGCCTGCGAAAATGACTCATGTTCCAGAGGTACATGGAGGACTGTATCCCATGGGAAGGACCCCATATTGGAGCAGGGAAAGAGTGAGGAGGAAGGATGTAAACATGGGATGGATGAACTGACCACAGTCTCCATTGTCCATCTCCTTGCACCACTGCGAGGGGGGAGGTAGACGAATTGGAAGTGAAATTGAGCCCAGGAAGAAAGCAGGGGTAGAGGGGAGATACTTTAATTTATTTTTTTTTTTTTAATGTTTTTCTCATTATCTTACTCTGGTTTGATTGTTAATAAATTAATTTACCTGCTTCAAAGCTGTATTACCCATGACAGTAATTGCTGAATGATCTCTCTTTGTCCTTGTCTTAACCCACAAGTTTTTGTTGTATTCTTCTCTCCCTTGTCCAGTTGAGGAGAAGAGTGATAGGATAGCTTTGATGGGCCCTGTCTCCCAATAAAGGTCAACTCACCATGGATGTATATACTAAAGTATGGTTTGCATTTACTGGAAGCACTTGTATTGCCTCTTTAAAGTTATTGTACCAAAAAAAAAGGGCAATGATCAGCTTTCTAAGGCCCAGAATCAGACAGCCAGGGGCTAAATTATTTCTATTTTCTTCATACTCTTCACTTTCAAACATACAAATAAGCAATCTTTTGAGACTCAGGTTATTTTTCACCATCTACCAATTCAAACAGCATCTCTTTCCTAGCGTTCTACCTAGGCCTGGGTCTAAGACGTGTTTACCAGGGCTCCAGTCCTGTAATTTAAAGTCCATTCTCTCTTCTTACCCTTGTTGAATGATGATCTCAATATGCAATTATGGAGCTTTAGACAAGACTTCTGTATATTACACATAAGCATGCATATTTTTAGCAAAGCTTAAATGATGGCCGTCTGACAGTCATATAAAAGTTTGCATATTGGTTACTGACAGTCTGCCTAATACTTCATCTCTGCTGTGAAGAAATGAAAAGGTTGTATATTTAGTATCTCTTTTGGAGTAGAGCCCTCTCATGATGATTTGTGGTAGGATTTTCCAGATGATCTAGCACACTCTTCAGCATCACGTCTGTGGGTCCGCAGCGAGACTCAAGCTCACACACTTCTGCCTCTGCAGCAGGAGAGCACAACCAGTCCTTCACTGAGCTGTGGGTGCTCTGAATTGAGTACTAAGGGCCAGATTTTATCAATTTAATGGCTGGTTACATTTTCTCTTGGGTTCAAGAAGCAAATATTTCAGACCAGCTGCTGACATCAATGTGGGCAGCAGCAACGAATTACTCCATGTGAAAAGAAGGCAAAACCAATTTGTGTAAGTATTATCAATGTGTTCAGCAAGTTTTCACCTGCCATAGAGCACTGGGTAAGTTTAATCAGTGCTGAAATGGACAGAAAAGAAAACGTGAAGCTCATGGGAACTCAGTCACCAGATTTTTCCAGTGTGTGCAACTGATTTAATAATAAGTATTTGGTGTATGCCAAATAAAATTGAAAGCAAGTAAAAAAATTCATAGAACGTAATGAATGCCCAGTCTTAATTGTCTGTGTCTTGACATGCATTAAGTGCTTAATTAGGAGATTTGGAATGGTTTTGTTTGGAACACAAATTAACTGAAACTATTCATCAGCAACTACAGTTGTATCTAAACCCAAACATTTTCCAAATGAGCAACCTAGCTGATACTCTGCTACAAAACTTAAATTTGATTATGATCCATTTTAACAGAAAAGTATTGGGAAATGTGTAATTTATGGAAAATTTCAAGAGACCTTTCTTTTCTCATAAAACTTAAAGACCTAAAAATCTCCAAAATCAGAAAGATGAAAATGGTAACATAAAGTAACATGAAAGTAAAAAAAACAAGTAGCAATTAAACACAAATTTTTGAGTCAACAAGGCGTGCTAATTTCTGAAATAAACATTTCTCAAGTTCAGAAAGATGTCTAAAGAAATGCAATGCAAATGGGTTTTGTTCCTCTTTTGCAGAGAAGGAATAAAATCCTAAAAAATATTCTACCCAAATGAAAAATATTCAGAAGCACAATGATGCTGTCATGATCTGAGTTGCAAACATGAGTAGTAACTGCACTCCAGTGTTTAACACACACTAGAAACTGAATGACTGGATAAAAAGCTACCAGGAAATTTCACATGGCTTTTTGTCTCCTCCTTTGCAAGGAAAGAACTGACACTCTGAAAAAATGTTTCATATATTATGGATGCCAGAGAGAAATGAAACAACTGCAAAATGAAAATGACCATAAATAAAAGTGAGTAGGAAAAGTGGGTTGTAGCCTTTACTGAATTTTCAAAAACATATTTTAGATAGAGAGTACGGAAGAGGTCTAAATCTGGAGTCACATTTCTGGGTGGTTCATATCCAGTGTTTTACCAATTGTATTACAGAGATGAGCCACTCCCTAAAATTTGCCTCTGCAGAGGCATGCTCCAGCAAGGTAAATAAGTAAGTTTTGTTTGCTCTGTTCCTGCTTCAAATTCACCACTATTTCAGGCCAGGTTCTTCACATCCCTCTCTGTGCCACAGAAGAAATTTACATTCTGTTTAATTTCTATTTTCTTCACATACCCCTGCCTAATGCAGTCACGAAATCCCTAATGAGGTGGAAATGTTCATGCCAGCTGAAGGAGGAAAGAAGACATTAGGCTATGTATGAATAATGTGTGAAGAATCAGGTACAAAAACATTATGCTGGAGTGGAAAACTAAAGATGCATTCTCAAATAATTTCTTACTCACTTTACTGGGTGGCTAACAGCAAAACCAGAAAGGCTTCAGGGAAACATGATGGTCACCATTATCCAAAGGACCTAAGTGATACATGGGCTGAAATTCCATTTAGACATAAAAGGTACTTCAGTGTCCTTAGATGCGGGAGCTTAATTGCACCAACGCGCTGATGTGTGCACCGGATTGATTTAAATCACTTTCAAGAACACAGTCCTTAAACCCTTTTGAAGCATGGCTTGGACTCCTAAATGACTTCATTTAACAGTACCATGTAAAAGCTACTGGTTTCAAGAGGGTTTTGTATAAGACATGTAATACATATAAGGCATTTAAGAGATTAGGGACAGGATCTTGAGCATTCTTCAGCGAAAGGAAATGGAATACAGAATACAAGGCCGAGTCATAACTTCTGAAATATAAGGACACCCAAAATAGTTAACTTACCAGTGTCTTAAAATGTTGAAGGGGAGAGAAATATAGCAAAATACACGCAAAAAGTTTCAGAAGCTCTTCCAAAAGGTTCCATCCTCACTAGTAGTACTTGGTATTCCAAGTGTTAAGACAAGTTTTGTTCACAAACAGGGGCAGTTAATGAATTACCACATTAATTAGCATAGAAATATGGGGCAGGTTTTGCCTGCAACAGAAGAAATCAGTCTCCAGTTTTAAGGAAACTGAAATGAGAAGAACCACAGATTTCCAGAGATTATGACAATGGCACGTGATTAATTAAAGCCCCAACCCAAGCGATAGTTAAATTCTGGCTGTGAAGTCATACAAAATCCTAGAAAAGCTTTAAAACAGGTAAAGTAGCTTTTGATTAGAGTAAAAATTCTTGGCTTACCAATACTATATGATAGGTCAAAAATTTCCCAAGGAATCAAAGAAAAATCTGTGCCATGGCCACAGACATTAGCATCAAACAAAGAGGGTACATCCAGTGCGAATTGAAAGACCAGCTCCTCAGATGCTGCAATTTTGTCCAAGCATATAAAATAAACATCAGATAATGTAACAAAAACCTTTTCCTACCACAAGTCTTGACTTTGGGGTTTTTTTTCAATAGTTCTTCAGCAGCAACCAGCCCCTTGTCAGTAAGTTACTGTGTTGAAGAGAGATATTGACTTCATGAATAATTTAGTTGAAATACATTACTTTTTATCACTCCACAGCTTTGCAAGAAAGCAAAGAAATCACACCAATATTTTTGATAACTCTTATCCTTTGAACAAAAATCAGAACTCAAACTGAGTTTGTAAAACTCAATGTGCCTTTTTACAACTGAAATTATAGAGCTAATATTTAATTCCTGAAAACTTAGTTTACCTAATATCAAAATCTGAAATTGGAAAGAATAAGGTGTACCTAAAGATTTAAAGGTAAATATCCCTGGGTAATGTTGGTATCTACTAAATCCTTTCACAGTTTTTTGCTTTTTTTTTATTTCTGCAGCTAATTTATATCACTCTGTAAAACTTCCAGGGTTTTTTTGTTTGTTAGTTTGTTTGTTTGTTTGTTTGTTTTTTGTTTTTTGTTTTGTTTGTCTGTTTGTTTGTTTGTTTGTTTGTTTGTTTTTTAAAAAATCATAATTAACAGGAACAACTATACCCTGCAGCTCTGAATTCTCAGACATCACCAAGTTCAATAAAATGAACTGGACCTACCAGCTTTCACTGGAGGCATTCAATAATTCTAAAAATCAGACCCAAGGACAGCGGAAAACATAAACAGTAGATGCTTTTAACATGCAACTGTTTCTTTCAACAATTTCTTCACTTGGGGAATCATTTCTTTATTTCCAAGAAGGTTGAGTTCTCAGAAACCTGAAATTCTCTGTCATGTAATATTTTTTCTCCTTCTTATTATTTTTATTTTTTATTTTTTATTAGATATGCCTGTTTCACAATATTTTCTCTTTCCTGTATTTTTAAGGTATATTTGAATATTGCAATTAAACATTTGCTAGATGCTATAAAGATTATTTAATCTAGAAATACATGAAAATGTATCTTAGAATATAACACTAAATAGAATAATCTAAATTTATGCACATGTATGTTTTTATTACAAAGTTTATAAACTACATATTTCTGAGTTTGTAAAAAGGACATTTTTCTATAAAGATGTGATGCACTTTTCTTGCAGAAATACTGAGCTCTGGGTCATTGAAGAGCTGGGTTTGTTCCTCAATTTTTCTTTTTTTTTTCAGGTGCCATAAAAAAGTTTAGATTTTTTAGCGTTCTTGTTAATTTAATGATTTTCTGCTCCTTAGTGCTTCAATTCCATTAGCTTGAAATTTGCTTTGTAATAGCACTTCCATTAAGGTCTAAATCAGTTAGTTGTATAGATGTTTTCAGTTTTAGCTCTGAGCATCTGAAACCAGAGGCTCTGGCTTATCTGGCTGAACTGATTTTTCCTGGGATAGAGTTGTTTTTCTTCATAGTCGTTTTTATGGGGCTCTATTTTGGATTTGCACTGGAAAGTGTTGGTAGCACAGGGATGTTTTAGCTGCTGCTGAGCAGAGCTCACACGAGGTCAATGCCTTTTCTGCTCCTCACCCCACCCCACGAGTGAGGAGCTGGGGGGCACCAGGGGCTGGGATTTGAATCCAAGTGACTATCCAGGAATATCCCATTACCTATTGCATTATGCTCAGCATAAAAATCTGAGGGAGAAGAACAAAAGTTTGCTTTCCCAATAACCATTTTGTGCAGTCTAATAAAATGCACTTTTTTTTATTGCTATGTGGTGCTGTCCAGCACAGCAAAACAGTTTTATTCAGAATTTTGTACAGTTTTGGTTGACTTTGAGATTTGGGTGTTTTAGATAGTGTTCATGCATTGCAGACCTGGGATTTTGACTACAAAAGCAAGTTGTGATCAAAAGTTCAACTGAATCACAATAATAATAATAGCTCTGGGGTTTTTATCTACAGAAAGCTCCAGCTCTTGCCCTCGTTTACCTTACATAATTTCAGAAAGTGTCACTGTCATGGTCAACTGTATTTCCAAGCACTCAGCTAGTTGCACAATCCACATAAATGAAAAATCTATCCTTCAAACTAGCATAGCCAAAGCACTGAAAACCACCCACTGAGTTTTCTCTCTCTCTTCCTACTTTAGCAGGCACAGGTGGTTCAGTCTGCTGCAACTTACCTGGTGGAGAAATGTCTTCCTTAATTCCCAAATATATTTTTTCCTCCAGAATAATGAAAATTTATATTTAATTAAAAAACTATTTTCCTCAGCTACAGAGGAAGTACTGGAGTCTTCGAACTCCAGTCTTTTGTCATCTGGCTTGTCTCAAAGCAACTGGGAAAGAAAATGGGACAGTCTAAACAACACCACACCAATTCCACAGACAGCTTAGCTGATGAATGAGGAGCTGATTCTGGACACTGAGATGAAATGAGGCAAAAGAGATGTACTGCTGTCAGAAAGAGGAGGAAAAGGGCAAACCCATGCAATTTCCTCTCCTTCATCAGTCAAATTCAATGGAAAATAAGTAACAGAGATTGGAGGGAGAATTAATATAAAAACAAGTAAATAAACACTGCAAGACAGAGACAGGGAAAGAGACAGAGAGAGAGAGACACCAAAGGAAAATTTTTGACAGTGGAGAAATTGATCCAGGCAGATTATTCTAGTGATATCCTATGTCCAAACCTTAAATGACCAAATATCCTTACAGGTTCCACTATGGACAGCATGTGCTCTCACTTTCAGTCAGCCTATTCAACTGTGAAATACCAACATAGGTACAAATTTATATCCTGCAGTGTATAGTGGATTCTGTGTACAAGGAAGCGTTGTTTAACCTTACCTCTGGGCAGGATGATGTAAGAGTCCCTGAAAACCACAGCAGGGTACTCTCTACGGCCTCACAACACCTCCAGCAACTAAATAAAGCTTAAGACTGTTCAGTGATATGGACAGGCTACTGTGATACAGCCCACTGACATCTCTGAATGTGTCATTTCTTACTGCTGTAAGGCCACAGGCCATATGGCAACAGATCACAGTTTTGATTTTCAAGCTGAAAAACTCTTAACTCCCAGAGAAATTAGTTGTTTCTCTTGAAAAAACTCTGGCAGAATAAACCTCCAGCTACTTAACACACTTAACCACTAATATCCAATTATTCAATGTCATTTTTGTTCTCTCTCTGAACTCTCAAGGAACCTGCCACAAAAAGGAAAGGAGTTATTGCATCACAATATTTCCATGGTAACCACCACAGGATGAGGTTTGTACTTGGAAGCAAAGGCAAAGGCTTTGGCTTGGTTTGCCATCAGTGAACATCCTCAGACTAAGCAAAGTGATTGATTTCACAAGCTGCTCAGATCAAAAAAAATAACAACCAACCAACCAACCAACCAACCAACCAACCAACCAACATCAACAAAAGGCTAGAAAGAAGTAATTTCTTTTTTTAATGTTAAATGTTTGGGAGAAAGACACTAAGATTTGATGGCAGCTTGGAAATAGAGACAACATGCCCTTTGGATCCCTATGAGAAGTGGCTTCAGTCCTGGTGGCTTTGAAGGAGAGGATTAAAAATCATTATTTAGGCAATAGGTTATGGTAATATTTCTCTTTCATCTTCTCTCTCTGTGTCATTCTTTTGGTTCTCCATGCTACAATGATGTTTTGGCAGAGTTCACATCCATTTATGAAATCCCCTATTTCTTTACTTTATTAAAAATTATTTGCAATGTAAAGTAGAAATTTGTTCATCTGTCTTCTCAAATAGAGTTCATATGCAAATTTCTTATTCATCTCTTCTTTATTTTGTATTGAATCGGCAGTGTTTTTTCAGCATTAGAGGATTTTCTTTCTCTCTTGTTAAGGCTACTGGCTGTAATCCTTACTTCCTTTGAAATGTATATTATTCTTATAATTCATTCTTTCCTCCTATGAGAAAGAATAATACTGCATAATACTTTTTAGACAAAAGACAAATGGTTAACCTCATCCACAGAAATAATAGGAAGTGCAAAACATTCTGTCTCATGTTCCTAAAGACTTATATCCAGAGAAGACAGGGAAAGGGATGTTGTTTTATCTCTATTTGCCCTCAGAAGTGCAATAAAAACAGTTTCTTTTCCCCAGAGGGTTATAGGAATTTATTTAGTTGATACTGGGTATGTACAGAGACAAACTTATACCTGTATATCAAGAGCTCTTAAAAGGTTCTTACAAAGCTTTTTCTATGTTCTCTTAGAATTAACAATTTTAAGTACAGAGAATTATCTCAAATCTCACAAAATGCATGTTAAGTGTTGGAAACACTTCAAACTACTGCAGTCTCAGCTTGGAATCATTTAGTTTACATGGTCAAAAACAGACAGAACACAAGGTGAAAGGAAAATACACCAAAAACTTCTAAACTGATTATGGCCAGTGATTGATCATCTTAAAGGTTAAACTGAGGGCTTGGGTTCTCATCGCTTTGGTTCCTCAGGCACTGATGCCTTAAGAGCCGAATTTTCTGTTCTGCTTGTGTATGCTTTCTGTTGTGCTTTAGGGTGATAAAGGTGAAATAGTCCATACCAGCTATGGACTCAACAACAGTTTTTTCAGACTCCAGGACCAAAGTATAAACAACGTGAGAAGAAGAGGGCAGGCCAGCCAGGAGAAGAGGAGAAGGACACCTTACAATTTGAAACTATTAATGGGATGTTTGACTCCTGTATGTAAATGGACTGAAGTCTATAAAAATGTGAAATCATGTGACCAAGCTCTCTTTTACTTCTGTCTTGGAGCCACTCAGGCAGGGCAGGGGCCACGCTGTGGCACTGTTGCTGCCAGGGTGTGGCCTTTGAAGGCCTTTAATAATTTATTTCCCCTAACTCTGTGTGTTCTCTGTTCCAGCTCCTAAAGGCAACAGCACCTTCCCCTGCTCTGAGCTGCACAAAGCCTGTCAACAGAGGCTGCAGCAGAGGGGAACAGCATCACCTCCAGTTTCTACTGGAGTAAATCCAGACGCAAGAGCTCTTCCTAGCACAAAGTTTGTGGGGAAACAAGGAGGAGGCAGTGCAAGGACACCAGCTGCTCGTTCTGGAAGGTTCTGGATGCATTTGACACAGATTCTCAAACATACATAATGGTTTACACTTACCTTTCTTCTCAGACTTTCTCAATTGTAGAGTCATTGGAAACAAGCTAGTCCTGCCCTTTCTTTACACAACAATGAATGCCTCACAAATAAAAGATAATCTACCTTTTATTTCTCTGTAAAGACCTTGCAGTATATGGCTTCAGGAACCTGGCCATCTTAATAAAACACTGTCATATTTACAATCTGTAGTTTTTTTATGGTCTGCTTTTGATGATTTTTTTTTCCAGTTTGATGGACTTTTTGAAGTTATTATGATTAATAGATAAGCACCCAGCCTGTACAGAGATATTTTTATAATCAGAAGTTCAGGAATTTCAGAAAAAAGCTTACAGCTCTTTCTATGGGTTAAACAATGCCACTGCCTAAACAAATTTTGTCCTTGGAGGCTGGCTCTGTCAGCAGTTACCCCAACAGTACAGAGCAGACCTGCTGAACTCTGTTATAAATCCTCTTTGTATTGTAAAATTATCATCTACTGAGCAAGGACTCCCACTTAGTTGACAAAGTTGGCATTTCCTACAGAAGAAACTGCAGGCAAGCAGGAGACACAGATTAATTATTTAGAGCAGTGGCTCCTACAAAGGCTCTTCTTACTCAAAAAAAAGGTCAGGTTTTTTCCATTTAACAATTTCCTTCTGGATTGTGGTATCTGTTAAAAGAGAGCAGAGATTTCTAATTAGACTCTTTAACTGACAATTCTTTTTTCATGTCAATAGGATTTGAATATTCAAATCCCCCAACTCTCTTTAAACAGACTGCTGTGATGTGAGTTCTGCAAAAATATTCCTTATACTTTTTTCTGCTACAGAAATGGCAGCTGCAGTTGCTTTAAATAAATTACCGCCCACAAGCTTTTAATTGTTTTGTTGTTGATGTTTTTGTAATTCAGTGTTGTTCAAATATATCTGTCTACTACAGCGTTGCTTATCCAGGCCAGGCTAATGATTTCAGGCTCCAAGCACATCATTTGCATCAATTGTAGCACTCCTGAGTACCTTTTAGAAGATACAAACCCAGTTTCCTCTCTATAATGAGAACAAATGGACAACTCAAGTTTGGAATTGCTTTGTTCTCTCTTAAACTTTTGAATCCCCCCCAAAGTAGAAAAGAAGTCTTTTGTTTAAAAAAACCCAAGTCTTTTGTCCTAAACAATCAGGAAAAAAATGAAAGGAAGAGATACAGGTGAAGTAAATTGCAATTTAGATGCAGATCTTTCAAAAGGATTACTGATTTTTCACTGTAATGGATCAGAAACCTATTTTAAGCTCTAGGTCATTTAAACTTCATTAAAAATACAATGCTCATCCATAATATAAACTGCAATCCAGCCTATGCCTGTCTTATATGCACATTATGAAAATTTTTCTCTTTCTCTCATCTTTTCTGATTCTCAAATGCCTGTTAGTACCTGTAGCATTTCAATGTGTCTTGAAGATCAAAAAATAAATCTGGGAGGAGGATAAATAAAAGCAAGGGCTAGAGCACATCCCAAAGGCACAGACTTCCAACTTCTGATTATTTCCACCTTGCATAGGAAAGGAGTCTTTATGAAATAATTCCCAAGTCTTTATAACAAGTTCCTATTTTGGAACAGCCCTGAGGCTTCCTTCTAAAACATATAGAAACCGAGACTACTACACATAGCACTTAGAACAGAAAGGAAAAAAAATCAGTGAAATTTTAACACTAAGCACTGACATAGAATTAAAAACTGAAGATTGAACTTCTAACCTAAATAATTTGGAGATAAACAAATATTCATCTCTACTCCCTTCTCCTCTTGCCTTCTTATGCAAAGATGCAGGTTTGCCTGTCTGCCTGTCCTGGGGTGACTTTGTGATGTTGAATTGTATCCTCATTCTGCCCTTTTGTCAGCTGGAGCATCACTTCTATGTTATCAAAGGTGTTTTCCTACCCATAACAGTAAGGTGAAAAAACAATCAAACTATGGTACTTCTGGAAGAAACAGCAGCTAAATTCTATGGCTGCTGAATTGGAGATTCTCTCTCCAATGCTTCCCTGAACAGTTACAGAAGCTGAAGTGCACTGTAAAATCTCTGTGGATTTCTGTATTTGTGGAATTGCCAAAAAATTTTAATTTTAGTCCATGAACAGCTTATTCACTGAAGCCCAGGCTCCTAAGAACCACAAATATTTCAAACTAGTTAGAGAGCTGAGACTTTTTTTATAAAATATTTTTTTATTATAAAGTGGCATTTGTCTAGAAAACAGCCAACCTTTAGTTTTTATTAAATTCCAACATTATTATGCTTATTGTCACAGAATCATTGAGGTTGATGGGAACCCAGAATCCTACTACCTCACTGACCAAAATGGAATATCCTGCAGCAGCAATTTGAGCAATTTTCAGTATAGTGTTCATTGTTATTGTCCCATAAAATAAGTTATTTTCTGCAGAACTCTGAAGAGCCTAAAACAAAATCCTGGAGTTACTGTGCTGAATCTGCAAGGCAGAGCATCTGTTTCATTGAAACAGAACAACGGAGACATCCAATGGACCCTCATGTTTATTACAGCTGATTATTTCTTCTAGCCACTACTTATGCCAATTTCACTGCATCACCTGCTCACAACCACATGCCATGCCATCAGCCACCATGCACCCTACCTGAGCTGCTCTGCACAGCAGAAAGGATTGGAGTTCCTGACACACTGCTGTCACATTTTCTCTTAGTGCACCTTGGAGTTTTCACAATTCATTGAATGCTGTAAGGTCCATGTATATTAAAAAAAAACAAAAACAAAAACAAAAACAAAAACAAAAACAAAAAAAAAAAAAAAAAGAAAGAAAAAACCCCTTTTTTCCAATTTATTAGTATTCCTTTGGATGTGATTCAGCATTAGGATTTGGTTACATCATGGCTTGTTAGTTCCTTTCCTCCTCTAAGTGTTATTCACTATTATCTCTTTCCAAATTGCTACAATTCTATTATGGAACAACCCTTCTATTAATATGCTTTCTGCATAAATATACAGGTCAAATGTTTTCTCTATTTGCTGGAACCTCATGCATTCACTTTCTCTATGTGAATCCTTAATCACAATCAAAATTAAAGGCAAAAGCCACAGGGCTGGGATGGCTGGAACCTCACCCTGCAGAAGAGAGCTCTCTGTGCCTCTTCTCAAGCCAAACTGTTGTTAGCATCCATTCCAGTTCCAGAAAGGGTTATGGACAAATGGAGCCACAAGATCAGCAATCTGATTATGTTAGTATTTTCTTTCCACCTTATAATTAGAGTAGCTTCTATAAATA
Organism: Oenanthe melanoleuca; assembly: GCF_029582105.1. Lineage (NCBI taxonomy): Eukaryota > Metazoa > Chordata > Aves > Passeriformes > Muscicapidae > Oenanthe > Oenanthe melanoleuca. The sequence goes on from NC_079362.1 coordinate 56,871,469, forward strand.
TTTCCCAGGCAAATAATGGTATGGGCTGTAAGTACTGCATTAATGCAGGCCCATAGAGATAAGGAATATTGCTTTTCCATTTGTGAATTCCTTATTAAGAGAAGCACAAAAGAAGAGCAAAAGAAACATCTTTATGTCCTTGCTCAAGTAATAATCATTTGATTAACTATAAAAACAGATGAAAATTTGGATGTGGGATTGTTGTATATATTAACTGTAACTATGTAATTTACTCTGAACGGTTCTCTAGCTCACGTGCTTGTTAAAGCACAGATAAAGATTGCAGAAACTGATCTCTTAAATCCTTACTTTGCATTGGATTTCTTAAATAATTAGCTTTGCATTAATGTACTGATGACTGAAAATTGTGCAGAAGCACTTAAATGAGACTCAGCTAGAGGGGAAGGAGACAGCTGGTATGCAGAGCAGAGGCAGAGCTCCAGCATTAGTGCTCAAGGTACTTCGGTACATTTCAACACACAGGTGGTCTCTGCTCTTGTGATGCTGCATTTTGACTTGTTAGGCTGCACTTATGTCACCTCAGAGAAAACAGACATTGATTGGAACAAATAAAGACATTTTTTGCATTGTTTATGACCCCAAAGAATTGTTCCATTTTTTGTGAATGCCATTGCTCACTTTCAGCTCAATGTAAAATTTGTAAATGTAAATTTGCTCCAGCAAGATTTCATAGCAACTCAAGGGAAAACATTCACCTTTGTGGACGTGAGTGGAGAAATGATGCCCAGATGTGGTACTTAAAATTTGTTCCTTCATCACTCTTTTACACTGAGTACACTGACAAATTTTTCTTACAGTTTTTCAGAGATATATACAAATGTATCCAAAGGACTTCTAAAAACATGCAAGCAGAGTAAGCAGAAATCCAAATAAGTATATTAAAAATACTTAAGTTCCTGAAGAGGAAATGTGTTTTCAGTTGGTTGCATCTCCAAGAGAGCTACCATGCTTTCCTACTCCTGATCAATGGGTCTGTCGAAGATTGCACAGCGTGGTGGACACAGACTCAAAAAACAAAAAACAAAAAAAAACCCAGAGAGCATGATTTCAATCTTCCAGACACTAAACTCTTCCTAAAGGACAGACAGCCTCCTCAAGCCAGCACATCTCTGCTGCACACTACAGAAGTCTCTGCTATTTTAATGGCACTAACAGGCAAAAATAATGGCAAGGGAAAGTTCTGGATCATGAGGAGCAAAGCAGCTTTGTGGCAATGGACTCACATTTGTTCCTGAGACAATTTACTAAAAACAAAAATAAACAGGTGCAAAGCTAGACCTAAGTAGTCTCTATTTTAGCATAAAGTGAACTAAAACTAATTTGTGTTTCTCCTTCTTTACAAAAATAGATCTAATGGAAATATTTCATCATTCTGGAAGCTGCACTTCCACTACACAAGTCTGTATTACTTTAACCATAGCAAAATCACATAATAGCAAAAAATTACAGTTGACTGGGCTTCATCAACATTTCTCAAAAGAAAGAGCTCATAAAAATGCAGACTTACCCAGATAGACAGTTTAGCTCCATCATCAGTACCCATATGAAAAGCAAGGATCACATAGGTACCATGTGTCTCTAGTGCAAATACCTAGCTCCCAAGAACACTATTTTATTTCTCCCTCCTTTCCACTGCCATTATCTTTCTTCTTCCTCTCCCCTTCCAGATTTTTGTCATTATTTAATCTTTATGGTCACAAGAAATATGTCATTTTCACTACTGATGATCTTGTTTGCTGTTTATCTATAAAAGGAGGAACAGTGTTATAAAAGGAGGAACAGAGAGCCAGCATCTAGAAAGGCAGTAATTTCTTATACTTTTCTGAGTGGATACAACTGAGAATTCCCTTTCAAAGCCCATCCCTTCATTCAGGGTTGCACTCACTGGGGTAACATATCTGGAATTAACATAAGTTAAAGTCCCTCCAGACTGGTGAGGTGGGAACAGTCAGAAGATCCCTCTCTTGGTTACCCCACTCAATACCCACTCAACCTGTGGATCTTTGCTCTTTGCCCTCTGCCTTGCTCTTTTACAGATGTTTAATATTTTTAGATCTAGCCAACAATTCTAGCTTGAATTTCTCCCTTTTTCTTTAAATCAAAAGGGAGTTTTGAGTCAGCTTTATTCTTTATTCTTGTGCCCTCCTCCTGACCTGGGGAAGGGGAGGGGAAGGAGAAGGGAAAAAAGAACCTGACCACGCAGCTACAGGTTTCTCTAGAGACCACATGCACGATCTCAGGTTACTCCAGAAGCCACAGGTATGAACCGAGACAATGAAGATCAAGAGTAAAGGTGAGGGGAATTTGGCTGCAGCACATCCCAAAGTGTGTTTTTTGGCAAACATTTAATTTTGTTTGCTCTTGGCTTATTATTGTTCAACATAGTCACCCTTCTATAATCCTAGAAGAAACATAAATATGAAAGGCTTTCTTTTTCTTTTCTTTCTTTTCTTTTTTTTTTCTTTTTGCCTTACAAAACAAAAAAGTACTTTGTATAAAAGATATTTATCACATTTCACCAGCAGTGTTTGAAGTATATTTGCATAAATATTAAGTCTATTTATCTTAAATGATCCTCTCTGTATGCAAATATTTTTAATTTTAAATACAAGTGGATTTTTTTTCTGTGACATAAACATATCCAGTGTGCAACTTCTGCATTTATTTTTTCTAATAATAGGCAACCTTTTACCATGCTCACCCTTGCACCATGAATACCGATAAGAAAAAGTTACACTGTTTCTGCTGCTTGCTTCATTCCCAACAAATCAGCCTGAACTCTGTCTTCTCTTAACTTTCTATTGTGAGTTGTTTTAAAAAAGTGTGAATGAGGTACATAGCAGACAGATAAACTAGTCCTTCACTTCCAAGAGCTGTGTACAAGCAGGTCCTGGTAAATGCCTTTTTTTTCCTATTGAAAAAAGAACAGAGAGAGGTTATAAAAGGTTATTTTTCCCCCTTACTTTAAATTATTTTTTACAAAATGGGGAGTGAGAAAGAAAAGGTTATTTTCCCTTGTTGAAAGCTCGTGGCTGTCCAGCAGTGTCTCAAACACCAGCACTCTGAAGAGCTGAAGGAGAGAGGGACAGGGGGGCCTCCAGGTGCTTAATTTATCCTGTTCCCACTGGACTCAGAGGTCTGAGCATCTGATTGTCAGTGTTAAACCCTCGAGAGCTTCCACAATGACTTCTTGTACCTGGATAAACAAAGCCTGGAATTAAAAGTATATTTAAAACAGTGGGTAAGCAACTTCGTGAACTACAGCATCCATAAATTTATTTTTAAGTGGGAAGAGGATCTAGAAAATGTGGAAAAATTTTAAAGACTATTCCTACCCAGGGAAATATCTTATTATGCAACCATATGATCAGAAGAATGCTTTCAAATTCTGCTTTGGCAAAGATATTCAGGGATGATGTTTCACATGGGAGCACCAAAAAATAGAATTCCTCACTTGCACTGGTATGTCAGGGGTTCCAGGGGCTTTTTGTAACATTTATCAAAGAATTAATGTTAGGATGCAATCTTCCAGATGAAAGTCACAGCTGTGAAATAAATGGGGGACAAGAAAGAAAAATTGTGTCTGCTGAATCATTGTCATAAAAAGGGAGAATTAACATTAAATTAACACCCTTTCAAAATGGCCAGACTACTTTCCCATCTAGTTCTTCATAACAAGATGAACTTTCATCAGCTTGAATAGGGGCTTGATCATTCCATGGACCCATCCAGGAAATGTTTAGGCAACAGACAGAAAATAAACACAATTGTGAATCTTGATTAATGTGGAATAATTTACAGTAGACACAATAATTGTAGTTCTTTACTGGTTAGAGAGCCAGTGTTGCTAACAGTGAAAGCTGAGGGTAAAAACCCTGTCACAAAGCAAGTTTGCTGCTAGCTCTGCTTTCTCTCAAATACTTACACTTCAAGTATCTTTTACGAAAACTCAAATATAAACATACTATATACAAAATAATTTAAAGGAAAGTATTTACTGTTTGAAAGAAAAGCACTAATCTATAGTTTCAGACAGATAGTACTCTCATGCTGCTCTCACTGAAAAAAAGCTTGTTTTTAGAATATAAGCTTCATAAAAGTCAACATGATCTCTCCACTGGAAGTCCCTTTTCTGCTGCCTGAAATAATGTCCTTTTGTTGGATCATATAGCTACACATGGAAGTTAAAATCATACTTTAAAAGAAACTGTCTTTGCAGCTTCAGTACAGTACAAGAGACTAGAATTGAGCATCAGCATGGGCCAGAAGCAAGCTTTGCAACTTTAATCAGAATCTAAACAAATACTGACAAATAAACTGCTCTGTAAACTACCCAGACAATTTTAATCCAAAAAATTTAGAGCTCCCACAGCCTTGAGCAGGAGAGGAACAATTTCAGAAAGACCCACAGTAACACTGCTCCATCTCACCACTGAAATCAAACCCTCTGAAAATTTTCATTTAAGAACAGAATTGGAGTTAATGTCAAACACATTAACTGCAGTGATCATTGAGTGCTCATAAAAATTCCTTCTCTGAATGAAATTGCACACTATTTTTGTTCAAGAAGCTAGGAATACCTTGCACAACTGAATTTAACTATCACAAGGTTGTATCAAGGGGACATGTGCCTTTTATTAGAAATGCATTTTATTTGCGTTCACCAAAAAATAAAAGATTGGACTCTGGCAATGAAGTCTTGGAGTTCAATATAAAACTTCCTTTTGCAATATAAAAAATTATAGATCCATTATAACTGGAAAATTAAAGCTGTTTTACTAAATTACTTATTTACATAAAAAAATAATCTCCTGGGTTTACCATTTGACTGAGAAGGATCTGTTTAGGTATTAAAAAAATGCAAAATAGGTTATTTGTGGTCACTTTGCACAGGAAAATAAAAATTCAGAGTGAGATTATAATAATTATATATAATGTCTGCATGACTATGTGATTCACTGAAGAATACTTCTCAATTCTATTAGCAATATAGCAAGTTTGCATTACCATAATTTTCTATTTATGTATCCAAGGACTCAACTATGGCATTTTGCACAATTCAACTAAGTAAAATAGAAGTTTCAACAACTGGAATGCAGGAACTATATAAATGAGTGACTCTCACAGAAAAGGGAGCATTGACCTTGACATATCTCCTCTGGATTTCTTTAAAGACTATCCCTGGGAGAGAGGATTGCTGGCAAGCTCTTCCACAGGAGCATGCAAATGGTGCTCACTGAAAATGCACAACTGGAAATGGTTGAACTTGGTGTGCAATGACACTTCACAGTATGAATTATGAAAGGAAGTCTCTCTGGCAAGATTCAGATCAGTTGTGTTAGTGCCCTAGTAGGAGTCTAACATTCAGTGTGCCGTCCTGATTCCTCCACACAGGCATCACAGAGCTTGCTGTAACAAGAGGTGGTTCTTCTGCAGAGCACAGCAGACTACAGTGGATATACAGGGCTGGATATATAGGCTCTATAGGGGAACAAACACTTCCAGCAGCAGTACCTCAGTGGAGAGAAGGAGAACTTTGGAGAACTTGGTCACTCACCAGCACTGCAAGCCAGAGCAATACAGCTGCCAGATCCAGGAAATTTGAGAGTAGCTCCTACACAATGTTTTTCATTTGTATTTCTGTGTAATGGTAGACAATCATCACTAAATCATTTATCATAATTCATAATAACCACCACCTCCTTATTTATGAGAAATTATTTCATTGCCTCTTTTTAGGATGGGTTACTGAAGCACCAGAAACTACAACTTCAGAGAATGTACTCAACTGGAAGAAGAGAGAAAGAGATCTGTAAAAAAGGGCCCTCAATACCGTTTATCTAGACCTGTCTGCTGGATCTGAAGAAACCTGGTATGTCCTTCAGCTTTACCAAATTAGCAGCCATTTCTGTATGCCATGTTTCAGAGCCCTCCAGTAAAACAACAGCAAAACATTTTAGAAAGGAATGTGCAAATTGTTCTACCTCTGGAAAATCCAGTCCACATCTGATTCTGTATGGGGCCCTTAGGATCCTTCCAGGACCAACTTCTGAGCCTACAGGTACCTACAAACACACCACTGCACTTCCTTATGGGTGTGCTGTTCTTCATGGTGATGGTGTCTGTGGTGGGGATGGGAAGGGTATGTCACTGAGAAGGAATGGCCAGAAGCATTTATACTTGCAGGATAAATTCTGTGTGACAATCTAACTTCTCTCTGGTTATAAACAGAATTTCATCTTAATCAACAGATGAAAGTAGGTAAGCATCTGTACCTAACCCCAAGTCTTGCCAATGCCCCATTTTTCCCAGTTTTCATTTAATGCAAAGGACCAGGTTGTTCAGTTTGTTCCTGACACCCTAGTGCTGGTGCAAGCAGTGGAGTAATCAACACCCACCCTTCTGTCAGTGGGTGAAAAGGCAGAGAAGATAGAACTGAAATCTGCTCCAAGCAGCTTTTGTGGTGCCTCTACTCCAGTGCCCACAGCACAGGGTGCAGGGTGCTGCTGGCAGCTCTCAGAGGGGTCAGGGAGCTGCAGAGTGACCACCAGGAGCTCCAGTTACACTGAGGGAGCTGAGGGCACAGCAGCAGCACACAGAGCTGATGAGCTCTCGGTGCTTGGGCTTGCAGCCCCCAAAAGAGCCACACAAGTCCTGTGAACACAGAGGGAGCAGCAGTGCAGGGTGGCAGTGGGACACCCTCCTTCCTCTGCTGCCCTCCTGCCTCTGCTGTAGCCACCCGTGGGGGCTGGGATGGCTTCATCCCATTGCTTTGGGGGATAGATGGAAACAAATCTGGAATTTTGTCCCAGACATCTTGCAGCTGTGCAAATACTGCTGTAAATCAGTCCTCCTAACCCTCAAATAGTGGACACCCCACGGTCCACTGAGCCCTCCTCCTTGCAAAGAGCTGCATGCCAGAGTCTCCCCTTGAGAGGAGACACCTTCTTGAGGTCAAGTGATTCCTTGCAGCAGCACGTTCTCTGTCGGGGATTAACTGAATGCTAAACTTTGAAGTCTCAGGTAATACCAGAGAATGATTGTGCACATGCAACCCTTCAGATGTCAACTGTGACCAAGTCTGAGACTAAGTCTGGAGCCACCCTCATCTAAACTCCTCTCTGAGAAGACATTTAGGACACAAGAGGGTCTCATCTAAATGTCATGACCCAATGGAAGAATCTCCTTGACAGCTTTGTTAGACCTTGTCCTCTATGCAGTAAATAGTTGAGCACACCTGGCCATCAAATCTTGTTAATCCACTGTCACATTTGTCATTGAATTTTATTAACTCACTGTTTTATATCAATGAAGTATATTGTTGCTCCTCTTGTGAGTAAAGTGCACTGTTCCACCCACAACCCATAGAGAGTAACAGCTTGGTATGAGGCACCATCATTTCACACAAGTGGATAAAAGGTGTAAATCATATAGGCATCTATAGTAATTTTTTGCATGGTTGAATCCTAAATATGGGAAAACAGCATTTATTAAGGGAAAGGGATCTTATTCAGACATACTTACGTTTCTTTAGCAGCAATGTGGCACAAGTGGATATACAATAACTATTGTATACACAACATATTTATATTATTTGTAATACCAGTAATCATTATACTCTGAAAACCAGAAAGCAGCAAACATAGTGCAGTTCAGGATTCCAGACTGAGAAAGGTATGCAGACCTTTCAAAGACATCTACATCTATGTGTTATCTGGCATAAGGTGAGTTTTGCTCATCTCCTGAAATCTGTCCTGAAAATGGTTCCTGCTCCTGCTCCTTAGAGAATTGTTCACTCTGGGGTTCTTTGGGCCAGATTATTTAGTCTGGTGCTTCTGCAGGACACAGAGCAGACCCTACAAAGTACACAAGCAGCATTATGTTGCACATCTGTGTTCAACATCCCCACTGACACTAGAGGCAGTAGCTGGAGAGTCTAAACTACTGTGTCCTCTATTTAGCCTTATCTTTTTGCTGGAGTCTCAAACTCATTCCTCACGAATGATCTTGGGATTGCAACTGCTGTGTAAAATGGGTCACAGCTGTAGGGACACTTAAACAGGATACTGCTTCTTATGCACTGCATTGAATTTCTTATTCTTCAGACAAATGCATGCTCCTGACTGCAAGTCTAAAGCAGTGATGAAGACCATGAGTTGAAATGAACCTTACTGAATGTTATAAAGGGATTATTAAGGAGAAAATGGGATGCAGTCATGCATGGCAATCTAAAGTCTTTCAAAATAAAGATCTTTAATTAGGCATAAAAGCCAGAAACTAAAGCCTACTTAATTTGCTCAAATCTTGGTAAAAGAAAATACTAATCTTCAATTTAATCAAAGAATAATCATTATAAAACAAAATAATCACCAACAGGGAAAAACACAGGGCACACTACAAAAGAAAGACTGACTGTAGGGCTGAGAAAAGCTTAGGAAATTTTAAAGTGGCAATAAAGTTAGATTCTGCTTCTCATCAATCATGAGTATCAGCAGACACATATGTTAGAGCAGTGCACCTGCTTATTAAGCAACTGGTGAGAACATGTTCATTGCTAATCTCAATAAAGTAATATTGTGCACTTTTAAATTACAGCATAATAAAAGAACAAGATAGGGACACCTCAAGCTCATAAAAAGGGGAACAGCAGCATTTTAGAGCAGGCAAGTAATGTCTGCAACAAATGCTGAAAAAACATGGTTTTCTCCATCTTGCTTCCCTTAAAGAAGGTAAAATACATATGTATATCAGGTACATTAAATATATATACATTAAATAAATCTAGGTTAAAAAATTGGAGAGGTAATGCTCTCTCAAGGAATTGTTTTCTTATTGTGTCATTCAGTGAGCCAGGTGGGTAGCAGTGTGACTGATCCTGAAATACAACTGATTCTGCTTGCAGCAGAAGCCTCTGTAGCCTGCCTATGGGTTCTCATGCTTTATACAGCCTAATTTACATGAGAAAGCTGAAGTGGTGAAACTATTTACATGTTACTGCTGCAGTGGAATAAAAGACAAATGAGTGTGTGAGTTTGAAGTACTCATACAGATCACTACCAGTATCTTCAAGCCACTGTTTTATGAGGAAAGGGGTTTAAATCAAACTTGAAATCTCATGTGTCTTTTTCTGCCTCTCACAATTATTTCTCTTATGGCAGCAAACTCCTTCCCTGCAGTCAGAATGGCATTTTGCCAGCACCATACAAACAGTGAATAAAATAACCTCAGTGAAACTGGGGCCAAGAGGACAATGCTTCTGGAAGAGTACAAGAAAATGATGCACACTCCTGTGTCCTAGGGTGGAAAATCACAGGCTGGTCAGGAAGCAGAGAGCAGCATGGTAGAACAGCAGTACAGCAGCCTGGGCTCGTGTGTCCCTGTGCAGGGCTAGCAGCAGCTCTGCTACAGGAACAGGGGCACAGCAACCTGTGGAAGATTCTACTTCCCCTAAAAAAGGCCCATGGGATTTTATTCCGTAAAACAAAGAAATTCCTAAAGACAGGGGCCTCTTTCCCTTATCAAAACTCCTGTTATCTCTTAGGATTTCTATTGGTTCTTAAAGTGCTACAATAATTGGTCCTTTTCTTACTTAGGATTTGAAGATAATTGGTTACTTTGTAATGTTTAGATTTTATTGGTTAAAAGTTTAATCCTCTAAAAACCTATAAATACCCTTTGTTGTCTGATGTAATTAGACTGTTGTTAGCAATTCCCCTTCGGAGAAATAAAGTTATCTTCGGAATTGCACAGCCTCAAGCCTTCATCCTTAGCAAGCAAGTAGCTGAATGGTTCTGCTGCCCAAGTTCTGAGCTGTCTGGACTTTGTGTAGCTACCTCGGGGGTTAGAAGGCATCCAGCCCCCCAAAAACAGCTACAGCAACTCACAGGGGGACACACCCCACAGCCCCAGTCAGAGCTTGGCAACGCTGCTGCACACACAGCTCAGATCCCAGAGAAACCTTCTCAGCAAAAAAAGGGAAATTAAACAAAACAGATCTCCGGGGTATCAGATTTAAGTACCCTCTGTGTGAATAGAAATCTTCAGGAAAAGCTTTTGAGTATTTTTCTTCCATTGTAAAAGAAGACCAGAGAAAATTTAGTAATCTGTTTGAAAAACACTTGTTTTCGATAAGCATATCAGCCAGATGTTTTTTGCAGCCAGGGTTATTTTCCTCACTGTTATTCTTGACTGCTCACTCCTTGTGCGAAGAAACTCTGGCAAGTTTTAAATGCTCTGCAGTGAATGAACAAGGTAACTATTTATAACATTTTTTGCAACAGAGTTATGGGAGATAAAAGGAAAAATAGGTAACAAATATTTCTGAAATACTACACATACAGCTTGGGCATCCAACAGCGCCCAAGTGACTGTAATTCATGAAAGTTTCTCAAAAGGTAGAAAATGAAGATTCATCTCAACCCAGGAAGAGGAAGTAAACTGCAGGTCTTTACTATTGGCTTTTCTTGCTCATTAGCTACTTCAAGCAGTTTGTCCTTGGCTGTGTGACCTCAGAAGGTGTTCACGCTTCACAGTTCCCATTTGCAGGAACACATTTTTCTCTTCAGACTTTCTGATTTTTTATGTAGGTTTCTTTTTTTTTTTTTCAATCTCACAGTGTCTTTGTCTTTCAGCCATGGAACATATATATATTTAGAGTGCAGAACTATGTTTTTGTTCTAGGTTGGAGTTCAAATCCTATTGCCACAGGATGGTATCTCCTTCTGCACAGACCCACTGTTGTTTCCACTGTAGGTCTATTCCCATCCTATATAAAAATGAAAATTGCAGTGGGTCAGTGAAAATGGAGATATCATCTCATTCGTTTATATCAAAGTGAATAAAAATATATAGCATTCAGATCACAGTAGAGGAGAAATACTTTTCTTAATGTTTTCTGTCTGAAGACTTATAGACCTCTACAAAAACAGCACAACTTACTTAGGGGTATATCCATACTAATACTCTGTAGAAATATGCACACTCAGTTCATCTTGACATTGTAGTTACTTGAGAATCCTCCTATTGCCAGCTCTGAAGATGGTTAAGAAGCTGGAGAGATCTTCAGCACAGAGCCTCATGTACTTTCTTCAGTGCAATACACAAAATAAATGAATTGTACAGTAGAGACAGATTCCCACTATCATTTCTCCACACAACACTCCAACAAGTTGCAGGGCATGCAGCAGGCCTCACAAGAAGCAGCAAAAGGTTTTTTTTTATAATACAAAACAACAAAATAGCCCAATAACATTCTTTGTGCTAAACATGCAAGAGATGTTTTTATATGAGTGCCCTATGTATTCTTAATAGACTTAGAAATTGCCTCCACACAAAGAGCAAAACATGTAAACAAGAACACATTTAGTTGGATTTATGTGGCATTACTTTCACGTTGGACATTGTTTGTCCAGGTGACCCAATAAGTCTGTGGTAAAAAGTGAACTTTTAAACTTTTACAACACAGTGCCTCCTGAAGATTAGATTTCCCTATCAGTTTTTTCAGTACAAAACACAAGATAGAAGGTGTACTCCCTTCTGCTCTAAGTCTGGATAATGTGTTATTTCATTAATGAGACAAACAGCATAATATCTACAAGGAGCTCAACAGTCATAAGTTTTCAAATCAGAAAGGCTGATAGGGAACCTTGTCTCTGACCAAGTATTAATTGATAAGTTGTCTCTGCATGCAAAAAAGTACTTGTTTAAGGTTGAAAAGCATATATCCCTCAGGCTGGCAACTCATTACTCCCTCCATTCTGTAACTTGACAGTAAAACTAGAAGTGTACATAAAGAATGCCTTCCTAGGCTTTTCTTGAGTTAGAAAATTTAGAAGAGTGCTGGAAAATAATTGTTAAACAATCTCAACTCTGAAATACAACTTAAACACACTAATTATTTGATAAACTTTGGATTATTTAAGTATTTGAATACTGATGTAGTTGAAGTACAGAGTTTGGTGCTTATTTGAAGAGCTAATAATACACAGCTAATAAATTTTGTACACACAGCTAATAAGTTCAGTAATGGTCAGAGAAAAAGCACTAAAAATCTAGTTTTTCTTATAGAAACTAAATAAAATTTTATACTCTTTGATGAAAACATAATAGACCCTTTAATGTCCCATCAGGATTGATCTTCAGTACTGTCAATAAAACCTTTTCTCTGAATATACAGTTGTAAAATTACAAGATTCTCCCCAAGAATATCGAAGACTTAAGCCTTAAAGCTGAAATTGCATTTTTGTCAGTAGAAAATAATTTCTAAGCATTACATATGATAGGCTTTCTTATAGAAATGGGAACCTAAGACTTCCCATCATACTTTTTTCTGTTGGAGTTACTTACGTCAGGTGCTGCAGTAGGAGCCAGGGCACTTCTACAACCATCTCTAGAGAAGGATGCTGTACCATAAAAGAAAATAATGTCTTCCAGACTCTCTGTTGATTAGCTTATGGCATGAAGCTTTTTTTCTTCTGTAGCACTAAAAAGATAGTTTCATCTCTAGGAGGAAAATTACCTTACTCCTAGGTTCTATATCTTCAATTTCTTTATAGGAAATATTGAAGATTCATATTTCTATTACAGCAGGGTACCAAGACAGAGAACTTCTCAGCAGCAGTAAATTCTAAACATATCTTCTTTAGTACACTGTTTCAACCCATAAAAACACACATCTCAATACGGGAACAAGAGCAGTTTAGAGCACAGACTAGCATTTATTTTATGCATTCTTCTCCCTAGACTCTCCTTTTGCAGAAACACAATACTAATGCAATGTGGTTTTCAAATAATTCTAACATATACAGCATGATATTATCTATAGCACTGCTAATTGGATAACTTCATAGTTTTGGCTGATCACACATAAATAAACTCTAAGAAATGAAAATTGAAATAATTAAACAGCATGTAAAAGTTCTTGAAATGACCAAAACCCTATTAGTTCAAAATCAGAAGAAGAAACTCAATTCCTAAACCAGTAACACTCATTTATATCTCAGCTCCTGGAGAATCAGCATCCCAAATATCCAACTTCACCTGATGAGGGCTCCTTAAAACCACTTGCACCCTGCACTAATAAACAGCTCTCAGCAGTCAGTGGCATTGCCAGGAGCAGCATCCAGGCCAATGCCACAGGGACCAGAGGGGCTGGCATGCCTGTGATCATCAACACAGCCACAAACCCACAGCTTTTCAGCCTCCTACTCTAAAATCTTGGAAAATCAGAAAAACAAAAGCTTCTAAAAAGGCTGATCTTCCTTCCAGTTCCCCATGAATCCCCATGGGATGTAGTATCCACCCACAATTTCTGCTCCATAAAGAGATCCAAGGGATCAAGTAGATAAATTGGCATATTGGTACTCAAAGAGCCTTCTTTGTTCCTTAAGAGTTGCATGTGGCAAATGATGTGAGTGTGGCTCATAAAGTGACAGGAGCTTAAAATGTGACATTAACCAATTCCTCTCCTGACCTCACACTTAAAACACTCAGTGCCTCAGTATAAAAAATGTGTTAATTGCAAGACAAGTGCCCTGTGCAATGTGCAGAGAAAGGAGATGGTGGAGGCACTGCAGCCAGAAGGCACTGGTGCTGGAGACCACCAGCAGCTGTGGTAGAAGGGTGGTTTATTTGGGCTGGTGTTAAAAACTACCACCATGTGTCTGCTCACCAGCACCTCTGAAGAGGATTTGCATCCTGTTGTTTGAATAAGTAGCAGGGAGCTTTTTCCTGCTTTCCTCCTTTCCTGCTTTACTTGCTATCTGCTTGCTATCAGACATAGTCTACATCTGTTCAGAGAATTATTTTGGGAGCAATGCCTGCAGTACTGCTGTACTCAGTTGAGGTTGTTCTAAACCAACACCATCAAAAGTCCACATCTCTAAATCTGACATAAAATAGCATAAAACGTTCTCTCATGAAGTGCAGAGTATGTGTGATGTTCACACTGCTCCCGTGATGTTTGTACTGGGGTAATACCTGTGTGCATACAATGCTGTGGGAGGAAAAGTTCTGCATACACTGTGTATTTTCACTTTTGCTCTTCTAAATAATTCACTCTCATTGTACCTCAGGACTTCTACAATGCAATACTTCTTGAGAGTATTGCTCAATGTTATGTACTATGGCAAAATCATACCAGTGTTTAATGCTGGTGTGTTTGACACTAGTCAGACAGCAGGCACCCAACAGTCTCTCACTTGCCCTCTCCTGCCGCAGCTGGGCAGAGGAGGGGGAAAAAAATTAAACAAACTGGGAGAAAAAAATTCAAGGGCAAAACAGGCTCAATGTAAAGGTACAAAGTCAGTTTGTTACAATAAAATCAGAGGAGGATAAAGAGAAGTAAAATAAGCCCTTAAAACCACAATTATCCCCCCAGCCCCTCCCTCCTTCCCACAGACAGCTCAGGGAGACAGGGCCAGTGCATCACCCGAGGATTTCTCTCACTGCCAGGGAGAGCACCCTTCCCCTGTGAGACTGGGGGGTCCCTCCCACGGGACACAGCTCTCCATGAACTTCCCAGCCTGGCTCCAATCTCAGGAGCAGCACTCCTGCCAACCCTGCTGCAGCCTGAGTCCCTGCCACGGGCACACAGCCCTCCCAGAACTGCTGTGGTGTGGGTCACTGTTCCATGGGCTGCAGCCCAACAGGGACAGGCTGCTCCAGCCTGGGAGCAGGGCCCTCTGTCCCCCAGGTCTGCCACAGAGTCACAGCATCCTGCAGGCACCCACCTGCTCCATGGGCACTTCCCATGGGCTGGGTGGATCTCTGCATCCCCTGAATCCCCATGGACTGGGGTGGATCTCTGCATCCCCATGGATCCATGGGCTGTGGGTGGATCTCTGCATCCCCCATGGATCCCCATGGGCTGTGGGTGGATCTCTGCATCCCCTGGATCCCCATGGGCTGTGGGTGGATCTCTGCATTCCCTGTATCCCCATGGGCTGTGGGTGGATCTCTGCATTGCCCATGGATCCCCATGGGCTGTGGGTGGATCTCTGCATCCCCATGGATCCCATGGGCTGTGGGTGGATCTCTGCATCCCCATGGATCCCATGGGCTGTGGGTGGATCTCTGCATCCCCCATGGATCCCCATGGGCTGTGGGTGGATCTCTGCATTCCCCATGGATCCCATGGGCTGTGGGTGGATCTCTGCATCCCCTGGATCCCCATGGGCTGTGGGTGGATCTCTGCATCCCCATGGATCCCTCTGGGCTGTGGGTGGATCTCTGCATCCCCATGGGCTGTGGGTGGATCTCTGCATCCCCATGGATCCCCATGGGCTGTGGGTGGATCTCTGCATCCCCATGGGCTGTGGGTGGATCTCTGCATCCCCATGGATCCCCTTGGCTGCAGGGCACAGCTGATTCACCATGGTCTCACCACAGCCTGCAGAGGAATCTCAGCTCTGGCACCTGGAGCAGCTCCTCCCCTCCTTCTCCACTGACCTTGGTGTCTCCACATGGTTTCCCTCACACATTGTCACCTCCTCCTCTTCTCTGGCTAGGAAAAACTGTGTCCCACTGTGTTTTGGGGTGTTTAAAATATGTAATCACAGAGATGTTACCAACATCTCTAATTGGCCAGGCTTGTCCATCCTCAGAGCCATCAGGGATTGACATGGTGGGAGCTTCTGGCAGGTTCTCTCAGAACCTCTGTGGCCCCCCTGCTACCAAAACCAGGCCATGTAAAACCAACACAAATGCCTGCTGAATTAAGAATCCTATCCCAAAATTGGTATAATGCATACACAGCCATCCTCTCACTAGTAATTACCGAGGATTTTATTCCTGTCTGTTTGATTTCTAGGTTGCTTGTCTTGGTTTTTAAACAAAGCCAAAGGGAATTAAAGGACTGTTGTATAATAAATTTCAAACCATGACTATTCAGTGGAGAAATAGATATTTTAAAACATTTATATCCTGGATTAACCAGGGGAAAATCTTACTTCTTTAAAGAATAAGACTACTCCTCAAATATTTATCTATTGCTGCTGCATAGCTGGTTAGCAGCAAATTTTCCCAGAGCTTTTTAATTCCTTACTAAGAAAGATAATGTCACCATTTTTGAGTTTAAAAGAGGAATGTTAGATTACACTGTTTTAATTACATTGCTTTTGCAACATTAGTTTTTATTCTTATTGCAATTAAGTGCATTTTAGGGAAAAAAAAGCATCTATGGCACATGCAAGACCAGGAGGTGATCAGGACAGCCTTACTATGAGCAGATCATTCCTGACCAATGGAGTGACTGCAACAGCCTAAATGTCATCTACCTAGACTTCTGAAAGGCCTTTGAGAGGGTCCTACATGGCATCCTTATCCCAAAATTGGAAAGACATGGATTTGAAGGATGGACTGTTCAGAGAATAAGGAATTGGCTGGCTGGATGCAGGCAGAGCTGCAGTCAGTGGCTCTGTGCCAGGGGCAGGCCAGTGATGAGTGGTGACCCTCAGGGCTGTCTTGGCACTGATGCTCTTCAGCATCTTCATCAGTGGCAGAGGCAGTGGGACCGAGTGACCCTCAGAACATCTGCAGGGACAGGAAGCTGAGCAGTGCAGGAGACACTACTGAAAGATGGGATATCATCCAGGGGCACTAGGACAAACTTGAGAATTGGGAATCTCATTAATCCCTCAAGGCAAAGGGCAAGGTTCTGCACCTGGGTCAGGACAATCCCAGTAGACAAAAGTAAAGGACTGGAGACAAATCCACTAACAAGGACTTGGAGGTTTTCATGCCTGAAAAATGGACTTGACCCAGCAATGTATGCTCCCAGCCCAGAGAGCCAAACGTGTGATGGATGCATCCAGAGCAGAGTGGGCAGCAGGGCAGGGAGGGGATTCTGCCCCTCTGCTCTGCTCTGCTGAGACCCCACCTGCAGTGCTGCACCCAGCTCTGGGGTCCCAGGACATGGACCTGCTGGAATGAGTCCAGAAGAGGCCACAAAAATGATCTAAGGACTGAAGTACCTCTCCTGTGAGGACAGGCTGAGACAGCTGGGGTTGTTCAGCCTGAAGAATAAAAGGCTTAGAGACATTACAGCTGCTTCGAGTGCCTAATTATTGGGCACTCACAAGAAGGCTTCTCAAGAGCACAGGGGCAACTGATAAGACAAAAAGCCTTAAGCTGAAGGAGGGTAACATTAGATTAGCCATAGGGAAGGACTCTTTCCTATGAGGTGGTGAGGCACGGGAATAGGTTTCCCAGAGAAGCTGCAGATGCGCCATCCTTGGAGGTTTTCAAGAGCAGGTTGTACTGGGCTTTGAGCAACTTGGCCCAGTGGGAGATGTCCCTGCCCATGGCAGGGGAGTTGGAGTCCCTTCCAACCCAAACCATTCTAAGATTCTGTGGATTTTCAACTTTCATATAAAAAAAGCCCCTCCATGATCGAGGAGCTTATGAAGTTTCTTTCCTACCTGCCTATTTTTCATATCATAAATATAAGCCAATCTAAAGATAATAATGGGCTTCTTAAATAACTAGTCTGTACATGCCATCTGCCATAACATTATTATAGAAGGCTATTCTATAAACTTAGCCAACCAATTTACATATCTTTCCCTCGTGTAGCTCTTCCAGAGCTTAAACCAAGTATTTCCCTGTTTTAGAAACTTCACCTGCCATCTTCTATCCTCTCTTCTTTTAAAACCTTCTTCAAAATGCTCTTGCTTAATC
This sequence comes from Oenanthe melanoleuca, assembly GCF_029582105.1. Lineage (NCBI taxonomy): Eukaryota > Metazoa > Chordata > Aves > Passeriformes > Muscicapidae > Oenanthe > Oenanthe melanoleuca. The sequence goes on from NC_079362.1 coordinate 56,889,166, forward strand.
AGACCTGAAAATACCAACCTGCCATTTTAAGATACAGTATGGCAATTTATTTTTGTTGAACTTTTAAATTATGCATCACTCATCTATGCCACATTATATTTGAAGTGGCTCATGGCCAGTTTCTCATGTTCTACTAGGCTTCTAAATATTTTTTTAGTTCTCTCATTTTTCAGCTGACTTTTATCATGGAATGAAGTTCTGTGAAGTTTAATTATCTGAAAAAGTGTTTGCTAGAACCAAACATGGATATGCTTCAGACCTGAATAAAATATTGTCTTTGTCAGAAAGAGCTAATAGAATAATTCGGGTTTTCAAAGACAAATATTTGCAGTGTTATGATGTTTGGTCTGTTGAAAAGCCCGCAGATATTTGTACTCTTCCATTAGATGCATTTGAAATTTGATCTTGTTTCAGATCAGAAGGGGCCCTTCATGAAAAACAGTTAAGCCATTTTTTCCAACCCTACTGTCAATCTCCAAAGGATACTCCCTTTCTCAAGGGTCCTGCTTTTCTCAAACCTTTATCACAATATTGCTGCAAGACTACTAGTTTAAGTACAAAAATGCAAAGTTTTAAAAAGAAATTAGACATAAGATTAAAACATGACTGCCACAGATACTGTAACCCCACTGCATACACATTTTCTGTTCCTTGGTCAAGCTGGCAACTGAACACATGTGCAGCTCACTGTGTGCTTTCTAACATGCCTGTGCAAACACTACTGCAGCTCTTGACTCTTTTAGGACTTCGTGGCATTTTTATAGAATTGTCTGCATTTACTAACCAAAATCCATGTAAATTTGCTTTTGTACAAGGCATGCTGTGTTTCTCCAGAAAGTGAAACCTCTGTAACAGCCGTTCCAAAGAACTGAGGAGAAGAAACATGCCAATAACCTACTCAACTCTGAGCACCACCTGAGCACAGCTACAGTATACTCTAGCCAGGATAAAACACTCACTCAAAAACTCACAAATACAGCAGTCTATGTGCTCATCTCATACAACCAAGGACCCACTCAAACCCTGTATGGGTGCCATGAGCCTTGTTTGGTCTCACCTAACACTGGAAATTGTGCTTTAGTTGGAGACTATTTTCTGGGAGGCTAAACCAAGCAAGATCCAACATGGATAATATTGAGGTGACTCTCTGCCCAAAAACTACATCTTTAACATATACAGTTTTCATAATATTCCATGTATAATAAAAAATGCGGGGGCACCCCAGACATGATTTCCTGAATCATATTTAGAGAGGATTTACACACACTTGCCTACAGGACGTTGAAGACTTTCATGAATGTGTTGGGTTGATGTGGCCAGAAATGTGTATTCTGTCACCATCTGTTAAAGCTGAGTGGGGTAGTGGTTCCTTATCTCCGTGGCACATATTATCTGCTGATGGTCCATCTTTAAGACTAAGTGGGCAATCATCTTTATCTTTTCCACAACCCATCCTCCCTTCAGGAAGATATCATCTGCTGCTGAGCCATTAAGTCCCACTTCGTGACTGATAAAATTACATCATCCCATGGGAGATGCTCCAGCCAAGGGGAGGAGCCAAGCCTTTCCTACCTAGATAAAAACTGAGATTTTGGACAGCAAGGTACCTTCTTTCCACTGGATTCCAGATCATCCCTGGACCTTCAGAGGAAAACTGCACCCTTCTACAGGAGCACTGCTTCAGCTGAACCACATCTGCCACTGCAGGAGGATGCAGCCACCATTTAATGGGACTGCTACCAACACCCTGACTGACAGGGTGTCAGGCTGTATTCTGACTCTGTCAGGGTTGGGTTGTTCTTTGTAATACTGTATTTCTATTTTAATTTTCCTAGTAGAGAACTGTTATTCCTAATTCCCATACCTTTGCCTGACAGCCCCTTAATTTCAAAATTACAATAATAATTTGGAGGAAGGGGTGTTTACATTCTCCATTTCAAAAAGAAGCTTCTGTCTTTATTGGCAGACACCTGTCCTTCGAACCAAGACAATAGAGACGATTTCTAGTGGAGAAATAAGACAGAAGAGATAGTTGCAATGATTTTACTCTCATCCACATTTAAAGATCAAAAGCATTTTCTCATTCATAAATTTTAACAGCCTTCCTCATAAATCAATGAAAATGTGAGGACTCAGCCCTTGCTCAGGTTTTCATCTAGTACCCAGGATTAATGGCTGCATATTGGTCTACCATTGGCTTTGTTTTCCCAAGGAAAATCCCAGGTTTTACTTTTACTTTTTTTTTTTTTGCTTGAACCAAGGATCACAGAAAGCCAGAAAAACTGTGCTGTTATAGGGGTAAAAACTGAAATGCACACTGGTTCTTTGTGCTTCATAATATGGAAGTGATAATGATTTTTATTTCCTTATTATTGTTAGAATCCAGTATACGCCGTGTAACACAGAGATAGATCAAGCTACAATACAATGCAAGGGAAGTTTTGTGGCTCAGTAGTATTTTTCCACTGGCTGTTTTTATATTAAGAATCACATGTATGCTGCAAAGTTAGGAACTAAAATATACTAATAAATTGCAAAGTTTTCTGTTCTAGGCTTGAGGCAAAGGTAACACCATTCACGTCTCCCTGCCTCACAGATACACCAGACCACTCAGGAAATACACAATTTCTCCATCCAGGCCCCCATATGAGTCCTGGCCACTCTGTTGACTTGTGCAGCATTAGGTTAAGGATAGACAAAGTATTTGGCTTTTACCAAGAAACAGCAAAAGCTTCCAGGGCTATTATCCCCAATATCTCCACCTATTAGCTCTGTTGGTTTTCTGACTGTGCTAATACAAAAAAAACTTCCTCCTCATCAGGGATGATTAATAAAAAAGTAATGTATCAATCACCAGACATGATGCAAAGTTTATAAAGTGAGCAACTTTATAGTTTCCCTGGCTTTAATCACAAAATTAATACAGAGGCATAATGAAAATGAATAATGAGCTGCTGCTAATTATCAGAGATCTTAGGTGACTGTCTGTGTAAAAAATAACATCTTGAAAGAGGAAGATTAGGAAAAATTATTACAAAGAAAGAACTACAGGAGCAAAAGTATACATGCAAAACAGTTTAAAACTTTACAGAATTAACAAAATCATAACAAATAAAAAATATGAGTGTCACAAGGAAGAAAGGATATAATAGTCTCTCTAAGGAACAGATAAAAAATGCAAGCTATCTAAAATGAAGAGAAAACCATTCAAAGTAGCTGCAGAAAGAAGGGGAGAAATTCATTAGGAAAATTCACAGCATTGACTAAAAGACATCCTAAGCCTTCTAGAAGATGAAAAGAAAATCTTCCCATCCTGAGCCAATACAGATGGAGAGAAAAAGGAGCAGATGTGCCTTTTTTGTCTTTAGTACAAAGTTAAATTGTGCAAGATACTGATGAGCATTTTGCATTGCTATTTCTGCTTCTGTAGTCTTACATGTTGAGCTTTGGAACCTGGACAGCAATTATTTCCTTCTTCCATTTTATAATGAAAAATATGTTAACTGGAAAAATTATTAAAACATTTCTAGAACTGCAGTCTCACAAACTGTATTACAGACTAAGAAAAAACACCCTACTTCTTCTGTAGCATCAATGCTGTCCATATCTGAAGAACCTCGTTTTACCAAAACTTGAAATTCTGCCTGGAGTTACACAGCAGAGTCAGGGGTGTGTACATGAATGACCAGTAATAATCTTTGCTGCCCTTTTCTTACAGGCAAGTAAGAAAGCAGAGGAGCTAGTATTGGTGCATGTGAATGCCTGACTTTCTGAAATGCCAGTGCTGGTTCTTGCCAGCACTTGTTTTCACTGGACACAGAGAACAGAAGGTTCCATAAAGGGAGTATTTGCAAATTAAAATGTAATTCACACAGGGCTCAATATTTGTAGTACATTTGTAAAATTGTGCTGCATTGCATAATCCCTTACTGTAACTAACATTCCTTAATACTTAAATGCTATTAAGATAGACCAATTGCCATATTAAATACCTGGGTCTCTTGAATAGAATGTTGTATTAGTTGTTTGCTCGTATTAACCCAAACTGAAAACTTGGAAACACCCCCTAAAAGTGAAAATTCCATTCCCTATAATATTTCATTGGGAGGACTCCTCAGACATCAAATAAATTTCCTACACTAGCCCTGTGATCTGTGCTGCTTGATCTGTGACAATGGCTTGCATCCTAATTTATTTTATTTTTTTTTATCCTGCTTTTGTTTGGCCTATTCATTGTGTCTGTGCCACTTGGGATATGCTCTCCACTTTTACAGTCAGCACCAGGACATGTGAGTCCCAGCAATCTCTTCTGAGACTTTTTGGCCTTTTGGGAGAAAGGCAGACAAATTTTGTAGCAAGCCACAGGTGAGATGCCACTTCTGGAAACTGCATGATTGCCTCAAATAGTGCAAATGTGGCAAACAGGATTGTGGATTTTCAAAAGAGGCTTTTGACCTTGCCCAGGCTGGCCTGGCCCTCATTTTTAGCCCTTCTGGTGCAGGTCACAAACAATGCTGTTTACACCTAGGATACACACTAGTGAGAGGTGAAGCACAACAAGACACTAAGGAATCAGGTGATGAGGAGCACATTTCAAAGCATCCATGCATTTCCACAGTGCATGCTAACCTCAAAGCTACAGTCATATATGAGACCTAAGTACTTATGATTTATGTAGCAGCGTTTTACAGCTGAATTATTTTAAAATTTTATCCTTCCTTCATTAAAGGGATTTAAAATATGAAATATAAAATTTGAAAGTTCAATATAAAAGGGATTTTGGAAGTTTTCGTGCATCTTTAGCTAAACAATGTTGTATTCCCTCACGTCAGAAGAGCTCTAAAGCAGCCCATAGCAACCAATCCCTCAATTACAAAGAGCTTTGTCAAAGCTATGTGTGTCACAAGGTACCTGAGTACTCAGAGATTATGGGGTAATCCCATCTCAATCCCATGGTAATGAAGGAATATGTGCTCAGGCATTGTGCCCTCCAGCAGCAGCAGCAGCTGAACCAGCCAATTCAAGACAAAAAAAAGCAGGCCTGATCTTTCTTACCCCATTCCTGCACATTCAGCTGACAGCCCAGCTCCCTGCACACACCTGCTTCAGCAAACTCCCAGGGAGCCCATTTTAAACACCTGCACAAACCCCCTCCCTGCTCTCAGATTAGAAACCTGTCCAAAAGTTCAGCTTTACATTTCTGAAAGCTCTCCTGGAAACCAGCAGCAAGCCCATTTTGAGGCTATGAGGAATGAGTAAAAGCAGGGAAGGCATCAGGAAGTGAGAATGAAACAGCCTGGAGACACACTGGGTATGTAAAATGTGCCAAGAGGTGCCAGAGGGACATAAACTATTAACCCATGAATTAAGTCAAAGCTAGCAAATGTTGTGTGGGACTAATAAAGAACAGGCAGAAGAGCTGATTCACCCCTCAGCAGAGCTCTGGCACTATGTTCCTGTGTATTTGTCAGGTACCTTTCCAGAGAAAGCTGCTATGACAAAGCATCATCCCCAGTGTTATCTCCAGCAGTCTCCTCCTCATGTCTGCTGAACCCTCACTCTGTATAATGTAAGGAATAGAGCAGCCCAAATTAAACAAGCAGGCAGTTCTCCCTTACCAGTTTGAATAAATGACAGCTCTGCCTCGCAATATCAGAACCCAAATCTATATTAAATTTTTACCAATATCTTTTAGAGCAGCAGTTTCATTTACTGAAAAAGCAGGAGGAAATAAAAGAAGAAAATTAATTATAAGGCTGTAAGGTTTGTGTTCGCTCTGCAAGGAGCAAAGTACCCCAGCCAAACAGGAGTCAGGCAATGCAGGAGACACAAGGGATGTTGCCAGACAGTTTGCAGATGAAGAACATGGCAGAGCAGCTCAGGGTACAACAACAACCCAACTCCTGCAGATGAAGAAAGCAGTGCTAACTGGACAGTATAATCAGTCTGAGGTCAAATGGAAAAGCTCCATCATTTGTTTTCAGAGCTATCTATTCATTCAGAGACCAGACCAGTATTCCATGAGGAAACAGGACTTGTTTGAGGGATATGGAGGCCAAAAAATTAAAATTCTAAGATAAGCTGAAAAGTGTTCTTATTTTGCTCCTACTACTGAAGCACAAGACTCACAACTTGAAAAATTGTCATACTAGATGCAAAAGCATGACCCCTGATATTTCACCTGCTTTGACTTGAGCAGATCTACTAGAGCACAACAGCCAGGCATCTTAGGATAGATTTCTACAAACCTTGTAAAATTTTTAGGAAATTCTGGCTCTTTAAACTATTCCTATATCAATTTTTCACTGATAGTGTTAGCAAATTAAACGTAAAAAAACTTCTTTGAATGAAATGCAAAAAAATTTTCAGTATCTCTGATAAAATAAAATTATCTGTAATGATTTGAAAAATACTTGTTTGAAAGTTTTCAAATGTTTTTTTAAATTATAAATTTATATTGCCCTGTTTGAAATTAAAATTAAAATGTCTTTAAAGAATTTCCATTTTTATCAGTTTTCATCATTTTTTGCCCACCCTATTATAACATAATGGTTAAAAACTTTTTTGGGAGGGAAAGTTTGCTATCTGTTTTTAATTTTAAGCTTAATTTCTATAAAATTTTGAGATACTACTGCAAACAAAGGAGGAATGAAGAACCAAATGAAAAATGTATATAATAAATGTAGCAGCAGTTCTAGGTAATTTTTACAAGACTGAAATAAGAGCATATAATGATTAGAGAGCAGTGACAGCTTGAAAGAAGGCTTATATAGGCTTAAGATCCTTACAATAACAAATATTAACACTATGAAAAATTGAAAATGGAGAAAGCTTCAAAATTTCTTCTTGTATTTCAAAATGTTTTTACTTAGAAGATCTTGTGAATTTCCCAGAAATTCACAAAGCACTACAGTTCAAGTGGTGTAGTTTAAACAAAATAACCTACTTGCCCAAAATCAACCACCCTGTTGCCACTTTTATAAATAACGTAAGATCAGATCATCAAAGAACATCCATATTTCTTCAGTATTTTACTCTCTCTTAGCAAAACGTGCAAAGTAAAGATATTAGAGAGAAAAGCTCACATTATTTCTTTCTATAAAATATTAATCCTAAGATGTCCAGGAGAAGGGAGAAGAGAAAAAGTTTAATTCATTGCAAAATTAATCATCAAAAGTATTTCTAGCTTAGAAAATACATCTTCAGTTTTAAACAACTTCATCTGGAAAGTAAGGAGACCAATACATACACAAGTAGTTCTCACCTTTAATGAGATGTAGTAGACAACATTGGAAGATGTGCTATTCCAGATACTGGCTATCTATATCAAAAATTTATTGTTTCATTCTACTTGAATCTGTTTCTCTGACTTTAAAAGCTGAAAATAGGGTTTATATTTGCAACCCACTTTCAGCAGGGCTTAATACAGTGGAAATCATAGCTATGGTCTGTATGAGGAGCAGTAGGAATTGTCTTCAAATGCAGGATGTGCCAGAATGATTTGTGAGAGGGCACATGAAACCAGGCCTCTTGTACTAATTGGAGCTATCTTTCCATTTCATTTCTTGACTAAAACTGCCAGACTCTGCTTCCTCTGCCATAGTTTCCTTCTGTTCAGCCTGATAACACAAATCTACCTTTCCCTTTACTATTCTTATTATAAGGGAAAATCATGCTTAATTAGCTATTTGATTTAGTTTTATATTAAGTTTAAATTTGTGGGGTTTTTCAGCACATGTTGCAACCTCATTGATGACGACTGGATTCTTGTATGCATTTTTTGCTAGATCACTGTACTGATGACAGATCACCCAATCTTCTCCCTGTAATATTTTTTTAAGATTATTATGGTAGGTGGACTATGCTTTTTAGTTGGCTACATGACAGAAGACGTGACCTCCTGACCTTCAGAGAGCTCTATTTTTCTCCTAGGTTTTGTCTTTCTACATTAAGATTTAGGTAACACTAAGATGGTTTTTTAGACTTACAGGCCATCTACAGTTACCTATAAACTTCTCTTTCAATTTTACATATGAAGATCTATGCTTTTTCTTATAGGAGAAAAAAATTTGCTTAAAATAGATGGTTAAACACCTGCTCAGTTCCAGCTTCTCACTTATGTCTCTAATGACACCTTGACACTACATTTATCCAGTAAATGGATGTGTTTCATATGCAAAGCTGTAAAATAATCCTTCCCTTTCCAAATGAATGATAAAAATAGATTTCCCAAAATGTAATGTTTTTTTTCTATAAATCAAACCGAGAAGTTTCCTGTTAATGATTTCATTCTATTTTTATGCTTTAGCAGAAGAAAAAAGTCTGAAAATACTTTCAAATTTTAAAAATTATACTGGAATTCAATTGAAATGTAACATACTGCATAAACAGTGCAGTATATGCATTAAACCATGATAATGGAAGGATCCTATTAAGAAAGAAAAAATTCTCTTGTCTATATTTTGGTCCCATCTTTCATAGAGGTTTGGGTGGGCCTTCACATTAGCAGCAAGCGAGGAAAACTTAGCTAGTTGAAGGGGACCCTTCCATCAGATAAAAGAGCAGAAAGGAGAAACTGCTCTACCCCAAGTGTGCACAGCACACCCACAGCACACACATCTTGCAGCACTGGCACTGTGACTCACAGCCAGCCTGCTCCTCCAAATCCTTCCCAAATCCTCCCATCCACCCCACATGGGCCTGCTTCCATGCATGGCTTTTCCCTCTGCATATTTCAAAAGTCTTGGATGGATTCAAACCTCTTGGGGCAATAAATTAGTTGTTTATCCTAGTTTCTGACAGAAAAGCCACCTGAGCAGGACCTCGGGGGGTGGCAACTGAGCTCTCAGTGGCAGGTGCCCCATGAGGCTGCTCGTGCCTGTGCTTGAGAAGTCAGGGCTGAGGGGAGCTTCTCCTCCTTCTCCCTGAAAGTTGCAGCTATTTCCCAGCAGCAACTTGATGCATTGTGGATCCTTGGCTCCACATCCTGCAGAGTTCATTTGGAGAAACAAGGGTTTTGCAGAACAGGCTCTCACCTGAGCTCACACAGAGCTCGTCCCTCCTAGGCAGCCTTGCTGCAATGCATGTGGATAGGGAGCTGAAAGGACAACTGGATTGCCCTAAACCTCAGATATGTTTCCTTGGTTACAACAGAAGGGCGGTTTTTGCATTTCCTTGAAATGGCCTAACAGTCACCAACACAGACATTCAGAAATGCAAATTAATAAACGGCAAGAAAATATGTTTGCCGCTATTCTCTCCAAGTTGCTTGTCTGTTTTTCCCCTATTGCAGAAGCACAGCTTATGGCTCCCTCAAGAGTGGGAGTTATCAGCCAGCCTCATCAACCACCTCCAAAGTATTGCCATTTCAATTTCCTCTCCTGTTTCTTGATATAGGCTGGCACAGGCGCTCAGAGCAGCTCTGTGCCTGCAGCCTGTGTCAGCAGCTGCTGTGTGCACTGGAGCTCATCAATCTCAGAGCCAGTACATCAGATTAAAGAGGAACACATGCATGCCAGGAAAATTGTTCATTGTGTAGCTGAAGCACTTTCCCTGTTCCTCTTAATATCAGAGTGGTGGGTGTTTCAGCTTTCTTTAACAGCTGGCATGTTGCTGTTTGAGACATCACTGGACAGTGACCATGACTGTCCAAAGGCAGCTGACTAGTCAGACACATCACTGCACAGCAACCTCCACACGGCTGGTAAAACAAGTTATTCTCCTCAAATTCCTGCTTGGTACATCCTACTTGCTTCTTCCCAGCTCCTTCCAAAACATTAGCTGAAGAAGAACAGCATCAGATTGATGGGAGATAGAAATAGGAATTAAATTAAGACCATCTGTGTTGAATTTACTTTGGGGAAATAAAATTATGTGCTTGTAGTGCACACCATCTTTTTGTAGTGGCAATTTAATAAAATAATGTTTCAAAGATTCACTTGTATTTAATCCAGCTGTCTGGAAGAATAAGTTCATAATTTTTCATTCCTTCATTAGACCATTCTGTCAGTTTACCCTTGCAAATTAATACTGGGCAATGGATATTTACATTATCATTAATGTGTACAAGGATGCAGCTTTAAGCTACCATTATTAAGTAGCCACAGAATAAATAAACACAACAACACTTCATTTCAACATCATTTTCCTTCCTTGTTTATTGTTTGTTGTTTCAAATTTTTTAATTCTCTGCTGGCCCTTTTACTTTTCATTAGAAAATGAAATTATATGTTTATTCTAATTAAGACATCCTAATTTTTTTTACATTAAGGACTGCAATAATTAACTATGAAAACAATTTCATCTAGAATTACATCCTGTGACCATGAAAGATGTTTGGCATATTCTGATTTGTTTGTGTTCTCAGAGGCTTTCTTGAGTGCTATCCCACAGCCACAGAAATTAAGTTGACTCTGGAAACAAAGATAAACAGACTATATCTTGTGCATAATACCTGGATGATATAATATTGGCTATAGATTATTCAGTGTTTGTGAAACTGAAATTTTAGCTAAAACTAAGTGTACAAAATATTGTTGCCTTTTAGGCAGCTAATTGCTTTTGTTGAGGCTGACAACTGCTGCCCACCAGCATTAGCTGTATGTTAATTCCAGTAAGCACACAGTGATCATGAGCAACCCAAAGCAGTTAAATATCTTGAACACACATATAGTACAATATCCTAGAAAGCAGGAACACTTATTTTCCTTGCTTCTGGGAATCACATGGCTAGCAGGCAGAGGGCCATGCTCCATGCAAATTCTGTTTTTCTTGTGCAGCACAGAGCATTTACAGGTGTCTGTGTTGCCTGCCACACAAGTCTGTAGCAGGACAGCTCAGTGGGGACAGTGCCACACTTCCACTGTGATGTGCAAGGAGCAGCAAGTCTCTGTGAAACTGCACAAATAAATCTGCTCATTTTCCTTGAAGAAATTTTATTTTCTCTGCTGATTTTTTTTTTTTTTTTTGCGTTGTTTTTTGTTTGGTTGGCTGGCTTTGTTTTCTTAAAACTTTTGTTTGTCTCATTTTAAGTGAAATAACATTAAAAACAGAAATTTGTGTGTTAAAATACCAAAACATCCTCACTGAGCAAGCCTGCTTGTGTTATAAACATGAGGGGCTGTGGCATCTGCCAGCCAAAGAGTTTAATCCTGCCTAGCTGGCACAGGATTTTTTGTTGCTGTTTTTTTATCCTGATTACACAGCTGTTACCTGTTGTATCCATACTCAGTATCCCACATAAATCCATGACAAATGTAAACCAGAACTTTTGGTCTAAACACAGAAACTCTGCCAGGACCTTTCTTCTAAGATCAATTCAGGCTGGGTTTAATGTAGCAGTAAACTGTAGTTTGCACTCCATATCAAGAATCAACAGGGAATACAACAACAACAAAAATCAAAAATACCTCTAAAGAATTTTTTTAAAAGAATAGTCTAATTTTACATTTTCTGCAAAGCTGATGCCATTATTGAGAATAACAGATATTGTCTGGCTCTGGTTTTTATACACAAGTGCAAATTAGCTCCAGTTTAACTGCACTAAATGTAATTGCACATGGAAAAGAGATGCACAGTTTTCTTCATCAGTAAAAATGTGAGTATGAAGTATATTAGTAACAAAGTTATAAACAGTTTATCATAGATTAATCTGATGAAAACCCCTGAACCTGACTTTTTTCCAAAGCCTCTCTACTGATATTTCAAAATGTCAAAAATCTAACATTTTTTGAATTTACAATCTCATCAAGAAAATCCCACAGGCAAAAAAAAAAGTGATATGGGAAACAACATAAAAGTAATGGATGGATAAAAGCTAATTTTTAAAAGGTAAACCTGTTCAGAGAGAGGAGACCTCGAAAATTAAGTAAGGCTTAAATTTTTCTGAAACTTTAGGCATTAAAAATTTCCACAGCCAGATTGTACTAAAATAACTTAGATCTTTCTGGGAATTCAAGCATAGTTGGACAAAGTTCAGGCAATATCTGTTTCTTCCAGAGTCAATTTTAAGTCTTTATTAATACCATAATTATTTCTGATACTGTAGCTATTAAATACTGGAACTTGGGAATTCTGTTTTAAAGCTGAAGCTCTTCAAATGTTATGCATTAATATAATGAGATGTTAAAATTACCAAGCAACTAACTTCCATATAACAAGAACACCATTTCCTACAGTAAAATTTATTGCAATTTTATCAAACCAATACCTGCCTTATTTCAGGAACATTTCTGTGAAGTTAATAGTAATATTTTTTACTTTAAATCATTATCAGTCTTCTTTCAAGGCCGATAAAATCCATCAGATTACACATTATCATTGTGTGTTATCATACTTTGAAGAAATCACAGACAGTTTCAATTACCACTATACTCCATCTCTCTTTTCAGAATTGTACTCTCTTCCCCTGTGGGCTTTTACCAAAATCAACTTGTATTGAGGAACCCCATTTCCCATCTTGTATCTTGCTCATGTGTATCATCTCAGAGCTAATGGGTACTTTGTGAGTCAATACAATAATTGACCTTGTGAACAAGGCGCAGAGACAACTGAAGCCAAATATTTAGTTGCACATCCCAAGTTTTATCACACAAGGTGCCCCTGGATTCAAGCACAGTTTGCAGAATACTGAGGTTTGCCTGAGCTGGACTGAGAACAACATAAAAGCAATCCTTGGCACTCAAGACTGCAGCATCTCTATTAATCCATCTTTCTGGAAAAGCTGTGCTAAAGCTAACCTTCTATTATGTTCCATATTGTGCACCATCTTAGTTTGTTTCCTTTCTTATCCTTGGCAATGACCAACCTGCTGTTGATCACAAATTTCTACCCAGGTACTTTGGTTAAGGCTGGGTAAAGAGCAACAGGGCTCATGACCTCGGGGTGACCTGAGCTGGAAAGTCCCTGGATCACATGCAGGGGAATGAAAGTGTTTTGAAACATATTTTGAAAGTCTTTGAAACCCAAAAGTTCAAGATACAAAACACCAGAGCCAAGATGAGGAGAACCCTTTTGTCTCAACTCTGACAAAATTACCACCAGTTTGAGCTCTCCCTGAACTGCAGCTGGACTGCACATCAGGGGAATCACCCCTTGAGCAAGGGTATCTCTCAAGGTTATCTCTCCATTCCTTACCTGAGACTAAACAACCTTTGCTCAAGGTGGAGGGAGCCTCAGTAAGTGACTGGTAGCATCCTGAATTAACACTACAATACTACTGATTCAATGAACCGTTCTAACTTGATTCTGACTCAGCTTTGCTTTTTATGTTTCTTCCATACAGTAGCTAATAAGATGAACCTTCCCATCAAGCTTATTAAACCTTTTCAAAGCAATGTTAAAATTTCATATATTCTATTAAATTAATTGAATTCTATCAAATTATTGTTTTACCTTCATAAAACATGTTGTTTCTTTTGAATTAGGTGTATTCCACCAATCTGCAAAAGCAGGAAACATGATGTTCCCTGCTTTGAACAGATTATAGTTTAGGCAAAAAATCAGTAATGATTGAAATGTTTGCCCAGCTGAAGTAATTCTGAATTTTGCTCAATTTTTCATTTTTCTGAAAATTATGACTATAATGGTCTTGAAGCTCAGCAAATTGCATAATTAGTCACTTTTTTTTTTTTTTTTTTTTTCTCTAGAGATATGTACCTGCTCCAGTTGTGCTGCTTCTCAGACTCAAGATAATATGCAGATTTCCTTCCCTTGGCTACATCTTTATGAAATGCAGTGTATCTTTCAGCATCACATACCAAGTGCAACCAATACATCTAACAAACCTTGCCTTCTTTGTTTGGAAAAGTATGAAAGATGGGAATAGTTATCAGCAAATTTACATTTTTTTAAATCATATTTTTATTTCATATGGTCATGATTATATCACGTGATCTATATATTCTGCCAATACTATGTGGTATAAAGGTCATGGGACAATTTCATCATAATTTAAATTGGCTAATTGTGCGTGCTTGAAATCATTTCCACTGTCTGCAGCAAAATTTATTCTGATATTTTCTATCTATAAATATTATTGATACACAAGAGAGCTCACAAATACTACAAGGATAGTGAAAAGCTCTAGAAATAACAATGAAAATATGAAAAAAAATTACTAATGGAAACTCAGTTTCATTATTCTAGCTACAATTGGACCCAGTGTACAATTTCTGAAACCCTAAAAACCCAAGAGATCATATCAAGTATAAAGAGAGAGTTGAGATCTTGTTTGAACTCCACCTTTCCCATTATAGTGTTGATTTTTCTGGTTTGAAATTTCAAATCCTGATTTTCAAAAATGCTGTTCCCAAGTACTAATGTCATATTTCACCTGAGCAGTGAACTGCTGAATCCTTCCAAGAGCACACATCAATAAGGAAAATAAAACTGCAATAGAACCCCAGAACAGAGGGTTTATCTCTTCTTATAAATCATTAATTAAACTTTGATAGTTTCCATATTTGCTTGTGCACTGTTCATTTCAATATCTGGGGGTTTTTTTAACACATTACTTCTTCATCATGCATATGTCATACAACTAAACTGCCATGGAAAGGTGCCTTGTTATAAATTTTCTCAGGCTTATGGAAGCCTTCTCTGAGGTACTTATAAAAAGAATACAAGACACTAATAATTCCATTGTCATGCCACTGTAACCCCTAGTCTGAGATTCAGCAACTGTGACCATTATGGCACAGCTATTCATACTTGGCTTAGCTTTATTTAGAAAACAATTATTGAGCTGTGACAGAATATAAAAAAGCTAATGCCAAGCAATACATGAAACATTAAAAAAACCCTTAAAAATAAAAAGCAGAACCTAAGTCAGAATATCATGGAGTAAATAGCAAAATGCAACATAAACAGGATAAAGGAAACATTATGAAGGGAAAAACAAAGCTGATGTGGCAATTAAGCAAGGCTGAGGATCACCATGTTCCAGGATCAATGAAGACTGACACATCCTCACCTGACTATTGTCCAGGACAGCAAATTCCCACCAGGTGCCTGTGAGTGGAAGCATTCGCTGGAACCAGTGCTATCTGATATTGTTTTAAAACGTGGCACAGAAGCAGTGGTGGTGGTGACTGTTTTCCCAGATGATGGTTCTCATATCTTCATATTTGGTTCAGCTGTGACTATACACCCTGGGAAAGATCAGGCTTGGTGAGCAGCAGCTGAAGCTGGTGGTTCAGGTCAGCGTATTGTCTCTACATTTGGCTTACTTTGTTTTTATGATTTCTGTGGTTTTGTCCTCCCCCTTTTAGATGAGGTCTGTGCATTTCCATCTCCACCAGGGGCTGCTGTGACCCTCCACACACCTGAGGCTGAACAGGAGGATGATGCAGTTGTAGCATCTGGAACTGAACACAGTTGCCTGACCACCCTGTGTTCAAGCCTCTTGAGAGTCCAATGTGCTTGAGGCTTTATTGCTCCCCAGGGACATTCTGATAACATTGCAGCTTTTAATCCTCATTTCCACTGATACTAATCAATGAAATCCAAGCAACACCAAAGAGTCCATTTTCACTCTGTGAAACACTGCAGCATCTGCACTCTGACAGGACAATAATGATAAAGCCATGGATAAATCTCATTACATTTGAAATAAGCAAAAGTACCTTACTTCATTTCAACTGATGGAGATTACAAAGAATTTACCAAATGTTGCAATGAAATCTATCAACAACAAAATCTTCCTTCAGTTTTCTGAAAATATCACTCCATATGAAAAAGGAACTTTTGCAGAGATCTATATACTTTCAATATGGGAAATCAAACCATATGAGTACAATCTTTTCTAGATTTATATTTTATGACAAATGAGCAAGGAAATATTCTCAGTCAGGAGATTAAACTGTGGATTACCATTGAAGTTAATTTAGAATTCTATGCATTTTCAGATAATATTGCAAGGAAAGTTTTCCACCAGTCATAACATTCCAGTTCCTGTATTCACCCCTTCATTCAAATAGCATGCTAAGCTCTCCAATGCCAGGAAAAGGGCAAGTGTAATTTAAATCTATTTGAGATTTCTTCATCCCTGGTAATTTTACACAGAAGACACTCTGTAGTTTCCTACTTTCTGTAAGATTAAGCCTACTTTAATTTTTTTTTAATGGAGGTATGTTCCACATAACTGTAGTCTACCTAGTCCCATGTTAAGGTCAGAAGACCTTATGCATCCCAAATGTGCCTGCTCATCACAGAGTAGAGGGTGGTTCCATGATCCACACAACACAGACAATACATCATCCCAAAATGAACATTTCCCAGCATTTCCCTCCACTGCCAGACCCACTGAGGTGGGAGTCCTGAAACATTATCCTGTCTCTGCAGAGGGACACATTGGCTGCTTTGTTCACCTGTTCTGCTGCTGCTGTCCTTCCTGAAAGCCTCATATATATAGTATGATATACATATGCAATTTGTATATAATCATGAACAAATGAAATTCAAGATATTTCAGTTTTATGATTTTCCAACTGGGGAAAAATACATAACATACAGAATTTAAAGAAATTTCCAGGAGATGTGCACACTGTAGCACTAGTACTCCAACAATTGTGCTAAATCATGATGTGAAAGGATGAACTAACATATCTGAGAGCTCAGCTTTTTCATCATGACCCCTTCTGAAATACTCCCGCACAACCTTCAGATGGGGATAATGAGACCAGATAGTCTTGACATTCATTTCTTATGTCTTGCATGTGGGAAGCCAGATCTGATCTAGTTCTCTGCTGTTGAATATGCAGAATTTCATTTCGTCTGTACTTCAGTCTTTTTTTCACCTTCTTGGACTAAAGCCTGAAATGTAAAGTCACACAGGTGAAACTCTCACAGGTGTCAGTAGGAGCTTTGTCAATGTAAACACTTCAGCACAGACCTGAGAATTCTTTGTACACACTTTCATCAAAACAAAGTTCTAAGGGCGGCTTAAGTCTTGAAAACCATCCTACAGTAACAAACAGAAGAGACTATCCATTGTGCAGGGAGAAAAATGATTTGCAGAGGATGGTATGGTATTCTACAGAACACTTTACCTAGAGTTTTATTATAGTATTGATGTCATTAATTTCCTTGTTTCCCTATACCTTCATACTCATCTGGAAAACCATCACTAAATCCAGCAATATCTACAGTAGATTGTCAAAATATCTGCATCTGAACTATGAAACTCCTACAATGGTAAACGTGGCACTATGTGGGCATTGTCACAAATGAAGAAATTAAAGAGGCAGCTTTCCACCCAGACAAAACTGCATGTTCCTGTGGTCTCTCTTGAAAAACCTGCACCATTTCTTTCCTGTCTTTCCTGCTTCCAAAACATCTGTGAACACACCACTTGATTCCTACAAAATTGTGCAACTATTTCATTCTGTGGTTCAACTAAGATTAAGAATAAACTTTCTGCTTGCTGGTTTGTTTGTTTTTTAAATATCCATCACTACTTCATAAGAAGTGTTTCCCATGAATAATGCCCATCCTGGAAAGACAGTGTGTCACTCACATGAAGTCATAGTTAACATAGTTAATCAGCTTTCAGTTTGCCACATGCCACACCTCCTGTTCCAGCTCCTGTATATTTACAATTGTGACAAGTTTTATATATGTTTATAGGTATTAAAAATCTATTTGTAATTTTTTTCCTTTGCCATTTTTCCCCAACAAAAATACTAAATCAAAGGCTTATAAAACAATTACAAAAGCCCATAGTAAAACACTTGCAAATCTATATAAAATTATTGTTATTCAATCCAGGAATTGTTTATGGCTATTTCCTGCTTTGGTAATCAAGGATTCTAATTACAAATTTAATATCAAAAGAGCAACTAAAAGAGAGGTAGGTGAGTTTGGGTGGTTGTGGTGCATTTTTACCATCAGTAAGGCTGTCATTTTTGGGCTTCTGGTTTCATTGGCAAAAGGAGTCCCTAGTGCTCTGATTTCACTGATTAAACATTTTAAAGAGATAATATTTTTGTTTGAAAATGATTGATCACTTCATTATCTGACTTTCACTGGTGTTTATAAATTAAACAGAAAAATACATTTAAAATAATGACTGTTGCTTCCAACAGGACTTGTATTTCAGCTCATTTCCTGGTGATCAGCACAAAGCAAACACTGGCCATGCTTTGGAGTGAAACAAAATTAATGAGACATAAGGAAATTATCAAGAAAGATTCCACACACACCTCTTTTCCTAATGTGGAAAGCCAAGTGTGTAAATTTTTTTTCTATTAATAGAACTGCCCCTTTCCAAGGAGACCACACAGCTGCCAGCTTGGGAAGGCAAACAGCACCAGAGAGCCCAGGGACCACAGAGAGAGAGAGACTGGGTTCAGCTGGAGGCAACACAAAGAGGAGGAGCAGGAAGAGCCCAGGACTCCTGACAATCAGAACGTTGTTCTTCAGGCTCTCTCCATCATTTTCCATTGCCCTGGGATTTCTACTAAGGAGTAAAAGCACAGCTCCAGCAGCAATGACACTCAAGTGTGCCCAGAGCCTTCCCTTCACTGTGATTACATTCCCAGCCATTTTTCCTGCACCAGGTCTGCACTCCAAGACAGATACAGCATAAGCATAAATGCTTTTTTCTCAGCAGGATACCTTTCTGGCAACAGTAGAAAAAAGCCCAAACACTTCAAATCATTAATAATTTTGTTATATATATATATGTATATATATATATATATATATGTATGTATGTATATATATATATATATATATATGTATGTATGTATATATATATATATATATATATAAAGAGATTTGTGATGAAAACAAGACAATAAATTGAAAAGTGCTCTAAGATGGCATAATCTCATTCATCTATCACTAACTGATTTTTTAAATAATGTCTTATAATTTCCCTCATTTAGATGAGAACACAGATGGAATAGTGACCTTAGTTCCCAGAAACTCCCAAAACCTTGCTCTCAAATCTTTATTCTCATTTTAAAATCTTAAAGCATATTTATGCTGTACAAAGAAACATGTAAATTGTTTTCTCTTGCATACATCAGCTGAGCACTAGTTGGATCAAGTTTAGATAACTTAGCAGGAATTTATGTAGTAGAATAAGTTATAATACATGATAAATAATAATAGTAATATTATTTTTAATATCCACTTGGAAGACAAGGAGACCAGAATAGTGATAACCTACAGTCTTCTGATAGCTTTTATCCTTCTTTCCACCTTAAAAAACTGCTAGATTAGATATCACAAGATAGGTTGACTCAAAAAAAACCCTTGAAAAAATACCAGCCCACAACAAGGGCAACTTCAGCTATCCCTTGTCCCCAGTTTTCTCACAAAAAAACCAAGCTTTGTGATCTGTTCTTAAGAGTTCCTATTCTAATGCCTGGACAGTAAAGTAGAGATTGACCTGCATCTTCTGTGCTGTGCTGTATTGACAAATATCTACCATACACTCACTGCTCATACCAGACCAGATAAAAATGAATAGAGATCATGTACCAAGACAACAGTTTAGAGGACTTCAGAACCTCCAGCACGACTTGTCACCAGATCAGCAGTGTTTTTTAAAGTGGGTTTGTTACTTTTCACACACCGTGCCCTTTAAAGGTGTTATATCCCAGGTGTTCTTTTTGGTTAAACAGGACTGCTGCTGACAACTGAGAGATCTAGCATCAACTATTTCAGTATTGTAATGCCTGAGGATTTAATGGAATCTCAGCATCAGTGTACGTACAGCAACAGCCACACTGTCCTAATAACTGTCCATTAGCATTTCCATGAATTTAAAGGTCAGCTGGAAGAATTTCAAGTGAAATTTGACGCAGAATTTAGAAGAAACACTCTGTACAAACTGCAGCCTAGAGAAACTGATCTTACCTAATTTCAGAAGTTACAGTCTGTAGGCATATACAACTTTTAGGCACAGAGGACCACCCACCCTTATAAGCTGTTTCTGAGCAATCAGACCCTTTCCAAACCACAGAAAATGCAAATTGAAGCATATGAGATGTACACAAAACATTTGCATGTGTTTGTGCAGAGTGATCCTTAATTCTTGTCAACAAGTTTATTACCTATTTGTACTGCTGAAATAATGTGAACAATTTTCAGCTGTCCATGGAAGTTTGTGGGCTTAACTCCCACTAGTGTGTTAAATACCATGCACACGTACAATGATGCATAATCTCCAAAACGAAATTCATAATTAACAGGCTGATCCATGGTGAGGTGCAGAAGTTTTAGAGGAATGAAGAATGATGAAGTTAGAAAAACAAGACAACAGCTAAGCACTTCTGAACAGATAGTGCAATCTGTACTAAGCTATGGCATCACTGTGAAATGTCCTTAGATTGCACCCAAACACAGATTTTCCTCATCATTAACTGCAGCTTTTTTCTGTATACTGACTCATATCCATGCTCTTTTGAAGAAAACTTGCATTCTGAGACTCTTACAGAGTCTTTCTGCATATTTCTCCACCAAACATGTTTTCTACTCCTTGAAGAGTTCATTGAGCATCATGATGACCGGAGCAGTTAGATCATATTCAGCACTTACAAGTGAAGTTTCAAAGAAATTACTTTTTTTTCTTAAATTTATGCATGCAATTTGCTAAAAATTTTGGAATGTAATTGCTTTTCTCTTGAAGATGTTCACAGAAAGGTAGTTTATTTTACAAGAAAATACATGGACAAGTGGTTTGTTGAACAATTCTATGTATTTTTATCACTTAAGATACTATAATAAGGCTCCTTAACTTCTTCAGAAAAATTAAGAAAGCCAAATTATTTTCTAGAGTGCAAATCATCTTCTGGAGTGCTGACCACTTCAGCTGTCTACTGATCTCAGCAGCCTTTTAGCAAGCAGTGCCAGGCCTTCACCATGGAAACAACTGCCTAACTTGCACAGCACAGAGCTCATCCCCTCTCCTTACCCAAATTTCTCAGATACCTAAATGCAAAATGGAGTTAAATAAATTCTATCCTCTAAAAATGGATGTGGAAAATCTCCTTTGAAAGAGGAATGCTTTTAAATTAATAATAAGCTTTTTAAAAATCCCCAAAAATCAATGACTGAGTTATGCACACCCCAAGCTAGAGGTGAACTCCACTGAGCAGCCTTCACCCTAGAACACTGCTCAGTGTTTGGTTTTAATGTTACAGACTGTGGGCGCAGCTGCTGCATGAAATGAAATGCTGGACAGAGCAGTGATTGCACTTCTCCATGCCTCCGCTAGAGAGACATGATTCCTTGGTTTGTTACCATATTATGTTCTGCAGAAAGTGTCTGGTTTAGCTATCAATTTCAAATTTAAATAAGCGGATTAAATCCACTAATTTTATCTAAAACTTGTAAATCTGGAAAGAAAATTACAAAAGCATTTTTTAAAATTTTCTCTCTTATCTTTCTCTCTGACTGTACCTGTTGCTAGCCTACCAGTCAGAAAAGATTTAATCTTCTTTACAAGTGAACCCTGGAGGGATATGATTACATCTAATTTGTAGTAAATTACAGAAAACAGAACATTAATTTAATCCTGTGTCACAATTTTTATTATTTAATGACTAGTTTCCAGGATAATGGTTTCAAAGATCTTGGAAAGCAAAGTTGCTTACTTAGCCACCACAAAACTAGATTTAAAAACTTTTCCTGCACGATGAAAACAGCTGGGGGAAGGGAACTCAAACATTTTCCTCCAAGCATGGTTCCATCAGAGTCCTGGAAATCCATCAGTTGCACAGGCACTGCTGGGCTGCAAGTGCATGAAAGCCAGAAAGCAATAGAAGCATTAATTTACCCTACAAGCTAATGAAAAAGGAGTTATTGGCAAGATGATGAACATGAAAAACCAGCTGTAAAAATATTTCCACCTGTATATGGGAAATACTTCCTTTCCCTTCAAATACAACAATGATCTGGCAAAAAGTAATTTTTCCTCTATAGATGTGGTCATGTCACATGGAAGTCATGATATTCAAGTGTGGAGAACTAAACTCTGAGTCACACTGCACCAGTACAAAGTTCTGGAAAACTTTTATTATTATTTTTATTTTTATTTTTATTTTTATTTTTATTTTTATTTTTATTTTTATTTTTATTTTTATTTTTATTTTTATTTTTATTTTTATTTTTATTATACCAGGTTCATGTGTTTTTTGTTTGTGAGGGTTTGTGGTGGATCTCGAGGGGTTTTTGGTTGGGGGTTGTTGCTTCTCTGTTGGGTTTGGGTTTTTTTTCATGGGCATAATGCTACTCCAGTGATTCTGTAGGTGTTCTTAGGAAACAATTAACCTCTATGCTCCTGACCAGATCACTACCAAGACAAATTAGGGTTAAGTGACATAGGCATAAACACCCCCAGGCTTCAAATTTTTGACCTTACCCATTGCAGAGGAACTCTCTTAAGGAAAAGAGAACTGACTCAATTTTCACCAAAAAAAGTAAGGCCACGGAGGATCAGGTCTTTGAGGACTTAATCACACAGATTTTCAGGATGAAGAAATACTGAAGCTTTACTCCTTTTATTTTCCTTTAGTATATTGCAGTGATGGCAGATCACTTACATAAGACTGCTTTTTCCACCAAGAGGCCATGTACCAATTCAGGCTTTAAAAAGTTCTTGTTCCTTTTTTCATGCCCCATTATTGTGATAATCTTCTTTAATATATTCAGCCACCATATATTTAGGACCTTCATTAAGAGTACTAGTCCATGAAGAGATTTCTATTCAGTGCATAGATCATAAGAAAATGAAACATCAGAGATCATTTTTCAAGCGAGCCAAGGTCTTTAATAATGCAGCCAAACAATGCTTTATATACACTGGAATAATCTTTTCATTATCTTTGTATGAAGGACACTAACATCTTCTCGTTTTTCTCAGTGACATGAATCCAAAAAATTCTGAAAACTCTCCTCCATATATTCTTGCTTTGATGAAGCATGTCCTTTGAAGTTCTCTTCTGTGAGTGCTTCTGGCTTGTGCTCAGTTTGGCATAATTAAACAACATATTATATTTATGTGTTCAAACAATCTCACTCAAAGTCAATGAGCCAGCTGAAATGACCTCAGCACATGGGATCAAACCCCTGTTTTGGAAGAATGGAGTTAATTTACCCTTTCTTGAGAGGTGCATTTCTGAATATGAGGTCAGAAGTAATCCCCAAAACGTTTAAAATTATTACTCATTACTTTCTGAAGAGTCCGTACCAAAAATAATAACTGAGTATTAATAAATTACTTTTTATTTTATTGTTTTTACTTCTGGAAAGAATTTGTTATGCAGCTCTTTTTCTCACAACTAAACATTTAGATGTTCAAGTGATCTCCAAGGAATTTTTCATTTGTGCCCATATCTCTTGTGTTGCACTTGCATCTGGCCCCCATTGTTTTCCAAATCTTTGAAGACATTCAATTACTTTTCAAGTAAGTTTTATAAAATTATGAAATGTCTCTCTCTTTTATTTTTTTTAACTGAGTCTTTCTTACTTCCTGACATTTTTAGCAGAGAGAACGGAATAATTTAATTTGTCCTTTACCCTAGAAATTCCACAAATTTTGTTTCATTATTGCCATTATTTCAAGCATTCCTCAAAGTCTGCATCTTCTAGCCAGGGAAAATCTGAATATCAGTCCAAACTAGTTATAGTACAAAATTTTATTATCAAGAATATTGGTTTTTCCTATTAAAAAATTTAGAAGGAGCTGAAAATTATGTCACATCAATTACCTTTTTCCTTACAGGTCATCCTTGAAATAAAGAATGATGTTTGATACAAGATTCAAGTAAACCAAGCAAATAAGTAAAATTATAGATAAAATAATTTAACTTTATAAGTTGTACTTTAAAAGCAATGAAAATTCTTCTCAGCTGATCCATTTTCATACTCATCTGCTTCCTGCTAACAGCTTGTAGTGCAACAGTAATGAAATAAAAACATTGATGGTCCCAGATGAATTGGATACGGAGGATTCTTTTTATGAAAAAAGGTATTCAATAACAAAGAAATGCACTCACTGTTAGACTGTTCGAAGATTTACCACATGCATTATCTATATTGTCTATACATATCTACATGTATCAACTGTAATTTTCGTAGTCACTGCATGTTTCAGATTTTTTTTTAAGATGTACTGTTGTGGTTTTTTTTGTACAGTATTGTATCTTCTGTACAGTTATTTATCAGACACTTTTACTGCAAAGACTCATCACTTTTTTTGATCATTTTTATTACCATGGGATCAGTTTGGCAACAACTGAACTATTTGGCATTTGACTGCAGATTCCAAGGGGCATCTTGGTTCCTTAGGATCCAAACTTGCTCCCTAACTTAGAGATGCTTAGTTTGCAAAAAAATATACACAATTTAAGTAATAATTCACAACTGAGAATCACTTGAGGTTTCCTAACCTCTGGTATACCATTACATTGCCAATTTTCAACTAAGTAGCCACAAAATTTGAGATTTGTGCACTGATAAGAATACAATTGAAAATATTCTATATTCTAATACACAGATGAAATTCAAGCCACATCAAGAGGCTGTACAGAAAACAGAAGGGAAACATTTTTCCAGGAACATGAAAAAAGCCCCGTCCATGGAAGATCTATTTTTTCATAAGAGTAGTATGATAAGAGTTCATTCCTTGTTTGCATGATCAAAGACAGAAACCCAGAGAGATCAGTGCAGAACTTTTCCTCTCTCATGGAAACTAAAGGAATCACTCAACCATAATACTTTCTGGGAAAGAAACCTCTCTGGCCTCAATTTATCTGGGTATTTCTGGGGAGTAGGTTATGTCTTTGTGGGAACTTCTTCTGAAAATCTCTGGAGGGGTGACTTAAGTTAACCACTCCATTCTGTCTCTATAAAAGAGGGTAGCAAGTTTCCTGGGAAATAATTTTTAAAATCTCCTACACAAAGGAAAACCAAAATATGTAATTTTTATGGGGTTTTTTTAAACATTATGCCTAGCCACATCTACGAAGTAGACACAGCTTTGTTTCTTTAGGCCTCCATCAAAAAACTCACATGAAAGATATTTGGAATTCCATACATGTTATACAAAAGCAAATGTTTTAAAACAGCTTTAAGGGGATTTTTTTGCTGTGTGCTATCATTGTTCAAAGCATGATGGAGCCCAGAAGTGTGGCCATTATGCATTTAATAGAAATCTATCAATAATAAATATGGATGGCTTATTGAGTTGGTCACACAGTATAATTCATACTTAGTTTTTTAAATAGACCCTTCATGCAAGTAAATTCTTTTTATTTACATAAATCAGAAGTGCAAAGATTTTCATATACCAGCATGGGGATCATATAAACAAACAAAACAAAAAAGTGTTCTACTGAAGGGGTGTTGCCTACATCAATTTAGACCAGGCACATCCTGTGGACTGTACCAGGAATATCTCGCATTTTATTCAAAGGTAAGCTGGAGGATCATGCAACTGGAAAGCTGCTGAAGAGGAGCTATGGAGAAGAAACATTATTTCAAACATGTGACATGTTTTTAGTTGCAATTTTTTTTTTTCAGTAGCCACTTTTTCTATGCAAAAGAATAACCAGAAAGACAGGGGCACTATGTGACAGTACCACCGGCTATAAAATGTGTGCTGTGGACCTTTGCCAGAGTATACTTTATGCACAAAATACTATGGTCTACATTGGAAGGCTTGGTGCTCAAACTAAATATTAACATTTTCTTTGTTTGTCGTTGGGATAAATAGCTTTCATACCCTAAACACACCAACTCTTTACACAATTCACATAAATGGGAGAAGAACAGTCTGGATTATAGCCCCCGCAGTGCTTTTGCCACCTGGCTCAGTCCCAGACAGGCTGATATCACTATTGTACTCAGATAAAGTCAATTTTGTTTAGACTGATACAAAGTCTGGAAGCAAGAAAGTTAAGAGTGTCATTCCACATAAAATTACAACTAGTACATCCATTCTGCAAGGCTGAAGTGGGATTTAGACAACACACAGGCACTGGCCCGTTCCTCTGGACAGGGTAAATGAATGTCTTATGGTGCTGCTGGAGAAGCAGCTCACTCACCACGAACAGCCTTCCTGATGCTGCCAGAGACCAGAACTGCAGCAGATGCTGTGGCAAGCTCCAATGTCACACCTTCCCTCTCACAGCGCTCAAGCAGCAGCACCAACCCCAGCCTTCTGTAACATGATTAGTAAAGAACTGCAAGTACAGATACTTGAGTATGTAGCATGAGTTTGTGCTTGTATTGACAGACCTACTTACTCAAATAAGTCATCTTGCAGTGTTTCTCTGAAAGCATATATAGAGGAAATCTGATATTTGCCAAATTGTTCCAGCAACAGGACTGGACCATCATAAGTTTTATTATCAAACACTGATTCCGTATCAAAACATGGTGTTTAGTGATTTACATAAGACACATTCATTGTCAAAGTCCTAAGCTCTCAGTGGTCATTATTGGAGAGCCAAACATCACAGAAAACATCATTATTTTCTCATTAGCATAAACTAGTCCATTGGTTTAGTCATCCAGCTAAACATCAGTAGCCTGTTTCTACAAATAAGGTTCCTTAACTGAAATGAAAATGTGAATTTCTGAACAAAACAATATTCCCACAGGAAAAAAAATAAAAACATTTTTTTTATTTTTCACCCACATATTTTTTCTTTCAAGTAACTAATGAATTGTTAAATTTTTTGTTTTTGTTATAAAGAAATTAATTCAAATATAAGAGCTATTCTAAATTACTAAAAAAGACCCTTAAAAATGAAGTAGCATAACAAACAAGTATTGTACATTTCATAATCTGATGCAGCTGAAGTGAATATGATGGCACAAAACCTTTTATTTTCCACTAATAAAAAAGACCAGAGCAAGAATCAGAATGATGACGTGACTGACCAGAAAGAATTGAAAGAGTAAGAATCAAGATGGGACCTCCTTTGGTGTGAATTTTGACTTGTTAATTTAGAGCATTTACAATTTGGGATTTAAGCAATGATGAAAGCAGTTCAGCTTTTACTGAGTACAATAACATTGGCATTATTTACTAAGCCTGAATGCTGACATTACTTAATGTTCCTTTCTAATTTCAGGTGTTTATTTCAGTTCTTCAGGACTGTAAGAGTTCTTGCTTTCTCTATTATTATCTTTAAATTCAGAGAGATCAAGTATCTAGAGAAATATCTCTGTGAAAACGCATCTATATTTCTGGCAAAAAACAAAGCCAGAAGCAATAAAGCTTTTTCTTTGTTCACAATCTCAACAGCAATCAATCTCTGATTACTATTTAAACATCTCTGTAGGTCCATACTTCTTCTGAATAGCCTCTGCTGAGACCAAACTTTTAGTAGCCTTTATAAATAGCGTAGCTGTGTAATTTTATTTCCTTTCCAATAAAAATCCAACCACCTTCAGCTGACTCCCTGGACATATGGTACAGACATCAGTTATAAAAATTATATGCCCCACTACAATGTCTGGAATGGGTAGTTTGATGCTGGGAATGAATGGCTAAGTGGGGATAAATTATTTAGTGGCCAGTATACAAAATCAAATGGCTGTGATTCATTGCTGTCATGGGAATGTGAAGAATATCTTCAAACAAGAGTGCACTGAGGCAACAGCAAATGGAAATTACATGTCAAATCTGCATGCTTCTTTGTGGTGGTAGCCTTTGAGCCCAGGGACTTTGTCTTTGCATTAGCATTAAAGAAAAAAGCTACACTCAGCCTTAAGAATAAGCAACTGTAATCCCCCTGTATTACCCAGTGTTGTAGAATAAAGTATTGCATCAAACACCCACTTAACAGCTTATTCCCCCTGTAGCATTCCACATTCCAACACGACTATAAATTGCATATAATCCTCTGCTTGTCTTACATTAGTTTTACGTCAGGAAAATATAATTGACTATAATGCAAGTCTTTAGGACTGAGGAAAGTGGAAACAGGAAAGTAAGCTTTCATAACACAGAAACCACAACAGAATTGTAGGGAGCAGCAGATGTGATCATCCAGGGTACCAGTAATGCTAAAGCAAAGGGCAGTCAGGAAAGGAGCCTTGGAAAAGAATGCTCTTGTATTTAAAATTATACATGTGGGATTTTTCCTGATTGAATACTAACTTTCAAATGAAAACAAACCTCCTATGTGCTGTTTGATTTTTAACAGCTGCACATTTAAAATCTCCAAAGTCAAAAATAATGCTTAAATTAAGAAAGTAACCCATTGGTGTAAGATGATTTATCCTAGGTCATAGCTCTATCCCTTGTTCTGCTTTCTTTGTTTGTTTTTTTGTTGTTTTGGGGGAATTTTTGGTCGGTTTGGGTTGAGGTTTTTGTTTGTTTGGGGTTGATTGGTTGGTTGGTTGGTTGGTTGGTTGGTTGGTTGGTTGGTGGGTTGGTTGGTTTACCTTGGTGATATGATGGTGATTTTTTTATTGGTATTATTAGTGGTTGTTGGGTTTTCCTTGATTAGGTTTTTTGTTGTCTTGGATTTTTTTAATAATCTAACTGACCCTGTGAAATATGTAGTAACAATAAGAAATATGTAGTAACAAAGAAATATATAGTAACAATAAGAGGTATCTACTTGTCAGTTTTCCCTTCAATCTTTCTCTTTGTAAAACACCTCATCTCAGTATTTCAGTGAGGCAGGTCAGATTTGGGGCTCCTTCTGCTGAAAGCTGCCTTTGCTGTGCCTCAGCCAGCCTCCCTTTGCAGCTCTCCTTCCAGCTGCCTGCCACCCACTCCTCAGGTGCTGGAATAACTAGTGCAAAATTAGTTCAGAGCATTCGAATCCAGAAACAGCCTTTCAGTGGAATCTAGGAGAAATATAAAGCTGTGCACAAACAGAAAATTTGACAATGTTTGTTAAAAGGGATGGTCAGAGAATGTATGAAAAACCGCTAGTAGCTTCTGACATCTCAAATGCAAACTTTCTTACAAAAGACAACATATTCTAAAAATACAAGTCTCTGGGATTGGTCCTGTTTGTATCACTGCTGTGCAGCAACTCGAGGGTTGTAAGATCAAAAATATTACAGTAACACGAGAAGAAGATTATTTGATATAAATTTACTGTCATAAAAATTTTCAATAAGAAAGATCTTAAACATAGAAGATGCAGCTTTCCCTACACAAATTTATTTTTCAAAACTAAAAAGTCGGTCCAGCCCTAAAAAACAAAGCCAAATACCAAGCTGGAATAGTTTAAAATTATAAACAGCTAATCCACAAGCAGCCAAGCTACAAAGTCTTGCAAAGGTTTGCTCTTCCTCAGGAACGACTGAGGAATATGTACAGCAACACATATTCCTCAAATTCATATTCATAGTGTTACAAGAAAATTTCCCATTTTAAAGATGATTTCTGGCCTGCTAATCCCTTAAAACATCTGAGTCTAGAACAGCATGGGTCTTTTCAGAGAAGCTAATGTTCCCTAAGCTGGTCCCTTCCTATACATAGGTCTAGAAATTTTCACCTTTTGAGAATTTTATAGCATCTGTAGTGTCTAATTCTTAAAGGTTAATTAGAAAATACTAGCACTTTGGTGGTATTTTCCATTCTGATTTTTAATCTTCAACTGGTGTGCACATAAACAGAAAAATAGCTCTCCTCTTTGAACTGCCTTGAAGCATGTTAAAAGAAAGTTATTCCCCCAGAGGGTGAACAGGCTCCCCAGGGCAGTGGTGACAGCACCAGCCTGACAGAGATCAAGGAGCATTTGAACAATGCTCCTGGGCACATGGTGTGATTTTTGTGGCATTCTGAGCAAATCCAGGAGTTGAACTCAATGAGTCATGTGGGTCCCTTCCAACTCAGAATATTCTTGTGAAGTGATCAAGGCCATCAGAGTTGCTACTTCCTGAATTACTTGTAGCACTAATTCTTCTTCAAAGTAGGTGTTCTACCTGTAATTACTACACTGAATTTTTCAGTAATGGTTCTACTTTTTGTTGATACATTCAGTCAATTTAGGTCAGTGTGTTGGTTTCACGTGCTGGGGGGAGGGGCGGATTCACCTCAGGGCAGGCTCCATGGGGCTGGGCAGTGGGAGGGGCTCTCCCGTCTCTGGGAGCTTCCCCTGTGAGCTGCTGGCACCAATCAGAGAGCTGGTTTGGTGATGGACAGCTCGGGAAACCAATGGAAGGTTATTTTGCTGTCACAAATCACAGTGGATCGTGTCGGCTCGGGCTCTTTCGGCTTCCGGCCTCCTGAGGTGCGGTGGCCTCCGGCCGGGGCACCAGCCCCTGGTCTGGCTCCGGGCTCAGCGAGGGGCCCCTGGCCAGCACAAGCTCTGTGGGGAGCCCCTGGCTTAGGGGCCCCCTGGCTCCACATGGCCCTGGCACCGGACACATGGCCTCGGCTCGGCTGGGCTCGCCTCTCCAAGTGGCAGAAGAGGCCTCCAGCTGCCTATGTAGTTTTCTTCATGATCTGGATACAATTTTAACTTCTTTATGCCTGGATAAGATCCTTGATCTCCTGAGCTTTCCTGAATGAGAAGAAATGAAGCATGGAGACTACAGAGGTCAGCGGAATAAAGATAGTTTCTGGTGGGAAGAGATTGAAAAGATGCAAACTATAAGTAGCTGAAAACTTTTTTTTTGTGGGCTAAGGGGATTGTGACTTCACTAAAATTCCTTTAAACTTTGAAATATACTTGGGGAAGTTTTGGATGCTTGAGTAGAAGACTTTTTGTCTTGGGGAAATGGAGCTCTCTCTCTCTGTTCTGGGACTGGAATATGAGCAGAGACATTTGATGGAGAAGGAGATGAAGAGAATTGTTTTTCAGCAGCCTGCCTTTAAAGGTGGTACCCCAAGTGTGTAACATAACCCATAGCACAGCTCTGGAAGGACTGTGAAAGAATGAGAGGAGAGTCATAATCTGCAATATTTTTCCCGGGCGGATGTGGATTGTGAAGGTGGAGACACCCCCTAAGCCATAACTAAAAAAGGGACTTTTCTCTCTTAAGTAAACTGAACTGATTATTTGGATGTATAACTGACTGAAGTGTTCTCTGTATGTTTGTTGGTAAGAAATGTGGAATGAAGGGGAGGAGGGAACAATCTAGGGATCTTATTCTGAATTGTTTTTCGTGTTATTAATAAATTTCTTATTCTACCTTTTTTTTTTAAGTTTTGAGCCTGCCTTGTCTCTACTCCTGGGTCTTGTCTCTAAAAGAAATTAAATATATTAAGGTTGGCAAACCCAAGTCACACCGTGACAGTCTGTAACTGGGATTTGTAATATCATCAATCTACATGTAGGTAAATGCTCCTTAAAGCCTATTATTAAAAGAAAAAAATAGCAATAGTTGAAAGATATACTCACAATGAAACCAAAATGAGTTAGAGAAATCCCTTTTCTTTCTAAATCTTCAGAACTCAAGCTTTTGGACCACTATTCAGAAGGGCCAAGTTGGCCAACAGGTGGACAAAGCAAGAACACAGCCTATGAATGATTTCTAAGGACAGGTTAAATATCTCCCCTTCCTCTCAACCAATCATTGCTTAAGTGTAGGTGAACTTCACCTCTATCCACAATCGACATCCTCTTCAGCATTCAAACAAAATTTATAATATTTATTGGCAGAGCTGGATCAGTTCACCAAGCCTGATTCCTTAGCACAGAAAAGCATTTAACTGAAGATAATCACAAAAAGACAGATGGTCTTGCAAACTCTGCCAAGCCAATGGGTCTTACTATTAATAAATCAAGTACAGAAGTGATGAAAATTAATTTACCTACTGATAATTTTATTTCTTTTAAAGGTGAAGTCTCAGACAGTGTTAATAAATCCACTTAAAACCAGAGATTGTGTGTTTGATGGGAGGTTCCAAACAGAAGACAAGTGTTGCATTTCAGAAACTCCCTATGTAATGAAGGTCCAGCGTGATTCAAAATAACATCAAATTAAATACATGAAGCAGTGGCATTTTTAGCCAGTGTCCGTACAGCACAATTTTGAAGTGTGGTCTGTATTAGAAGAACTTGCAATGAAGACACCTGTGCAGAGTAAACCAAGATAAATGGATGTACAAAATTCTTTATGTCCATCCCAAGCACAGTCACTACACAGTCCCTTCGACCCCCACAGGCAGGTTACCCATGGCAGGGACAGACTTCAGCTGCTGTGCTTCACAAAATATGTAGGTGTTGCACTACAAGAAGGTATGAGCAAGTAGGTTTATTAGAGAAACAGTAGATCTGCAGTTCCCTCAGTGGCTGTAGAAGAAAACTGGAAGATGAAATCTGGCACTTTGAAAATCAGAAGACGGCTTGACCAAATTTTCTTTGGGTATTTCAGCATTTTACCATCAGAATCCCTGTTCAAGCTACCAAGGCAGGATGCAGTTCCATGGTCATAGCATTATTTTCACTTCTCTTTTTTGCACAAATAATTTTGTCCTGTTCTGAATTTAACTTTTTTTTTTTAAACAAATGTTAAAGTAGAAAAATGGTTATTCATCATAGTGTGGACTGAAGAGTTGAAAAATTTATGATCTTCCCATCCGGAATAATTATTTTTTGGCTTTTGTATTTTGTTATTTTAAGTGAGATAATTTTATGCTCTAGATGTTAAAACACTGGTATTTCCAAGCATTACTTTTACATCTATAAGTTTAAAAAGGCTATAAACAAGAAGAAAGGCTCTGGTAGATTTGATATCAGCTGAAGAAGACACCTGACTTTCTTTAACAATAGTCAGAGCTGATAAAAATATTTGAAAAACATGGAAAAATAAGAGTTTCAAAATCTAGAGAAGCTAATACTATTTTCCAGTTTATACTCGTCCAGTGCTTGTTCTATGTGTTTCCAAAGACTGGTGCCCAAAATGGAGTTAATATCTTGCAGCTCCTGGTTGTGTCAAATTAGATACTTGTTTTTTTTTTCTCTTCCTCATATAAGCTTGTTCAATTCACAGACATCATAGACTTTGGATAGAAAATCTCTAAGGAAAACATTTATATTTTTGGTAATGCCAAGGATGTCAGTGCACAGTGTATAATATGCTGTTATTCATTTGAGATAGATTTTAGGGGAAGGTCTAAAAAGGTTACTTCCCCTGGGGGTTTTTAAAAGATGTGTAGATGTGTCACTTAGGGACGTGGTTTAGAGGGGAATATGGTGATGCTGCATTAAGGATTGGACTTGATGACCTCAGAAATCTTTTCCAAATGATTCTATTCTATAATTCAAGAATAGCAGCAACCAGAGTGGAGGTAACACCATCCTCTCTGGCTACTCCTTTCATCTCTCCCCACCTTCTCCATCAAGGCAGTGACTTAGTTCCCAATGCCACCTTTTCCTGACCAACATCTCCTCCCTTTTTTCATTCCTCTTTCCCAAGAGAGCAAAGCCTAAGCTGGATCCTGCTCTAAACCAGGAAACTAACAGTGTTGGATCAATCCTTTGACAAAACTCTCCAAGCACAACTGGATCATGGTGAAGTTTTAACACTAAAATCCAAGAACTGTGACAGTAATATCAATCAATAGTTTTAGTAAATGGGGCAAGAACTTTTAAATAACTTAGTCTTCATCACAGCTGAAGAACTACTGGTGGTTGTCACAACAGATTTATTTCCTTAGATATACAGTATGGGATGCCTCTCAGATATCTGATCTATTTTCTTAAGTTACAAGCTTCTCCCACACGAGCAAAATTGATTCTATATCTACAAATTTAAAAACCCTAAAAAAACCCAAAAAGCAAAAGAAACACCCAAGCAAACAAAAAAGCCAAAACAAACAAACGAACAAAACCCAAAACCACAAAACAAACAAGCAAAAAACAAAACTGAAAAACAAAAACAAAAACCCAAGCAAACAAAATCTAAACTGTGTTTACCTAATATTCTTCCATAACATCCACTCAGCCTAATTAATTACTTTTGTTCATTTGCATCAAGTCTTATTTGTATTTGTGTTTTGCAGTGTTAAACATTCAGTCAATCCTGTTAATGTGAAGGAAATTATGCCAGTAGAGGCTGCCTAGTGACACAGATCTCAGTATTTACACCCACAACACACAGTAGGATGGGCTGGGAAAATGTGTTCCTTACCTCAAGGAAAGGTCCCCAGTAGAGCCACTCAGGGACGTGCAGGATGAACTCTGAATTTAGGAACATTTTTAAAAGCACAGATTAAGAAGCTTGTTTTTTACACTTCAAGAGAAAGGTATCATGTCAAGGAAGTAGAGTCACGACACTTTTACAGAGGGTAATATGAGAGCAGTGGATGGACTCATTGAAACAAAACCTCATCACAAACTGGTGAACAATTCTTTCTCTCCAAGCAAAGCCCAAGCCACCCTTTCAAAACCATGCAGTCATTCCCTTCATCCATGATGAATCACAGAACATTTAGGATTGGAAGGGATCTCTGGAAATCATCTCATCCAAACCCCTGCCAAGGCAGGGTCACCTAGAGCTGGTTACACAGGACCTCATCCAGCTGGGGTTTGGATCTCTCAAGGCAAGGAGACTCCACAGCCTCCCTGGGCATCCTGCTCCAGTGCTCTGCCACCTTCAACATCAAGAAGCTGTTCCCTTTGTTGAGGTGGAACTTCTTGTGTTTTAGTTTATGACCATTCTTCCTCATCCAGTGAGTGGGCACCACTGAAAACAGTCTGCACCATCCTCTTGGCGCCCACCTCTGAGATATTTATGTGCATGGATGAGATCCCCTCTCAGTCTTCTCTTCTCTAGACTAAACAGGCCCAGCTCTCTCAGTCTCTCCTCGTAAGAGAGATGCTCCAGAGCCCTCATCATCTTTGTGACCCATCACTGGACCCTCCCAGGGAGCTCCTTGTCTCTCTGGTGCTGAGGAGCCCAGAACTGGACACAGCACTCCAGGTGTGGCCTCACCAGAGCCCAGCAGAGGGGGAGGATCAGCTCCCTTGGCTTCTGGCCACACTCTTCCCAATGCAGCCCAGGATCCCACTGGGCCTCCTGGCCACAAGGACTCACTGCTGGCTCATTGTCACCTTGAGATCCACCAAGACTCCCAGGTCCTTCTCTGCAGAGCTGCTCTTTAGTGGGGCAGCCCCAGCCTGTGCTGGTACTTGGGGTTATTCCTCCCCAGCTGCAGGACCCTGCCCTTGCCCTTGTTGAGCCTCATCAGGGTTCTCTCTGTGCAGCTCTCCAGCCTACCAAGGTCCAGCTGAAAGGCAGCAGAGCCTTCAGGAGTATCAGCCATTCCCCCAGTTTGTGCCATCAGTATGAAATCAACCTTGGCTAAAAATGAAAAAATTCAGAGAAATCTGAGAAACCTGTATGTGTATACATGAACACAAATAATATTGTAAATATATATATAATAATATTGTAATCTAATTGTAATAATAACCTATATCTTTCCTGTAAAAGATGATCAAGTGATAAATTGATTCCACTTAGGATTTGCAAGAAGTTATATATTGATGTGATTAAATCATGTTTAACTAAGTATAAAATTCTTCTAGCCTAGTTCTCACAGCTGAAAACTGATCATCACAAAGCAAAATGCATACTCATAGACGTATCTGAAAAATGAGTATGCCAATTTAAGATTTGATGCTCATAGTTGGATAAAAAACAAATATTGCTACAGACATACCTTTCAATCATAGTGGTTTTTCAAGCACAGCCCAGAGTTACCTCTAATGGGTAATCTAACAACAGTGCTTGTGGTCCTGCTGAGACAGATGACTGAAGAACACATTTGTGAGCAGAGAAGACTCAAGAAATACCAGACCTCTGAACCAAAAATCTTATTCAGTCTGGTAGCAAAGCAAGAGCAGTCAAAAGTCTACAGTCACAGAGATTAGAGCTATAATGCCCTATTCACTCATTCCAGCTAATTCCCCTGAGAACTCTATATCCTTGCTAACACTTTGCACCTTTACCTCTCTCTGCTTTTATTATTCAGGTTTTTTTCTTCACCTTTGAGGTCAGAAGCACATTGAGGAGAAATTACTTGGAATAGTGAAAATTATTTGCACTTTATCTGTAAAGAACCATCTGCTTTCCCATATAATCATAATCCCAGTTTAACAGCAAAATGGTAAGGAAAGCACTGATGATTGACTCATAACATTTTCATTTTTAAAAATTATTACTATTGTTTATATTTCAAGATGAACAAAAAACCTTCAAAGCTCCTTTGAGTGAACTTGACTTGTTCTGTGTTGGTGCTTTCTGACCTTTAAACTAGTAATTTGAAAAAAAAATATAAGATGTAGCTCCAGATACTTCTTTCTGTAAGTTTTTCAGATATGTGGCTTATCTATTTAATTTTATTTTCATTTATAAATTACAAACCCTGCATATAAATGATAGGAAAAAGAAGGTGGTAAGTTAAGTCAGCCAAATGTACCTTCAAAATGAGGGAGCCTAGAGACCTAAAATACTTAACTGTTATTCAGACACTGCAGATACATTAAAATTATAGAAAACTAAACTCAATATACAGACTGTTAAGGCAGGTATCACAATATTAAGAATTCCCTGGTGGGAAATTTCTAGTTTTGGATCTGAACCAACCCTCATAGGAACAAAATTAAATTTTCAGACAAAACAAAGGACAACATTCTAAGCCTAATTTTAAATTTTGAAATTCTTCTGTAAAGTCAACAAAATGCTTGAAATGTTTAATGAATGCAGATGCTTCATTTCTGAGAGAGAGTTAGAACTGGTACCGAGGGTACAATGAAGAACCACCACTCCATGAGTTGAAATATAGGCTCAATTAGCCCACAGACAAATGGCTGAATATGTTACTCATCGAGTCTGAAACATGTTAAATTTCACATTAACAACCAAAAATACTTGTGTCTAACAAGAGTTGCTTGTTACCTCTCTCCAAAAGCAATGATACAAAGGAATAACAGCTGGTGCTCCTCTAGGGGGCTCTTTTGTGGAACAGAAGTCAGGTTTTGTTGCACTTAAATTCTTCAAGCACAACATAAATTTCAGATGTGTCACTAGTCGGACATGTGGAAGACAGGCTAGTCTTTGTGACAGACAACTTTTCTGACTGCATTTGGAACCAAAAGTGGGGACAAGGAGACCAAATGGCTTTTCCTAGATATAGGAACAGAGACAGTTCCAGCCCTAAAAGAGAAATTGCCTTTTAGAAGTGAGCAGAAATGCTAGCTGTAAGTGGTATTTTTATCCTTCTATTTACTCAGCCTCCCAACTACCTCATGATGCTAGCAAAACTGTGCATGGTCATAGGCAGGAAAAGTCCTGTTCAGTCTGTATTTTTGGACAAGCACTGCCTCCCAGACATGGTTTCAGCACCAGAGGCCACTCATCCAGAAGCTGAAGTTGCCCTTGATCACTTCAGAGCCAACTGCTCTGGGAGCTCTCCCTGGCACCAAAGCCACGAGTCTTCCCTGCTCCCTGGACAGCAACACAGCACCTGGAAGAAGGGAAGTCAGTCTGGGACATCAGCTGTCTCAGCAGGAACTCTCCACATCTTGGGTGTGCTCACTAATCCAGGCTGATCCATAGAGGAAAATTTAGACGGGATATAAAAAGCACAGGGACAGCAAACCCACAGCTGAGTTCTGTCCCACCCCACCCTTCCTGCTCCCTCCCTTGCTCCAGAGGCACTGCAGGAGCAAAAAAAACCCCTGTTTTGCAAAAAAAAAAAAAAAAAAAACCTGCAAAACACAGAACAATTAACTGAGCTTTCAGCTGAACCAGGGTGGTGTATGGAGGCACAGATAGTATGACAGGACCAGCCTGCCACTTTTCCTCTTCTTTCCATCTTTACAGCCTGTTTCCTAGACAACTGCATTGTCACCTTCACACTCTGCCTCCAGGCACAGCCCCTCTTCAGCATAAAGAAGCCAAAGTGTTTGTAAGGAGGTATAGCAGCTGCAGGGCTGCTTTCTGCAACATCTAGATTTAGTTTGGTAGTCTCACACCGACCCATTCCTTGCCAGCTGCAAACTAAGAGGGTTTGACAAAATGCAACCAGAACTCAGCAGCACAAAGGAATTCAGAGGAAAACAGAGGATTCACTCCTGGCTTGTACAATTCTTGTTCCTAATATTCCCCATATATCATCAAATGTTGTGTCATCAAATAAACTAGATAGTAGAAAAGCATTCAATCTCTGTAATTGCCTTTTTATATACCTTTGACTCTTTGAACATTGTTTTTAAAATCAAGACAATTTGAGAGAGAGAGAAATGTATATATGTTTCTCTATATATAACTCAACCAACTAAAATGCTTCTTGCTCTGGCTCTAGGGAGCATGAAAA
Organism: Oenanthe melanoleuca; assembly: GCF_029582105.1. Taxonomy (NCBI): domain Eukaryota; kingdom Metazoa; phylum Chordata; class Aves; order Passeriformes; family Muscicapidae; genus Oenanthe; species Oenanthe melanoleuca. The sequence goes on from NC_079362.1 coordinate 56,927,423, forward strand.
CAATTTCTTCAGCTTTAACCTTCAAGGCATTACTTGGTATGTGAAGGTATTGTAAGAAAATAAAATTTTATCCAGGAAAAAGCATTACAGAGTGAAGAATTAACCACAAATGAAAATTACCCCACATCATAAGAGGCTGTGAGAGTAATTTCTATTTCAGAAAAAAATAAGGAAAAACCACACTTGTGTATATTTTGTGACTTCCTTGGAAAGTTTTGGTGCTAAATCCTGAGTCTTGCTGACTTAAACTGGTCTGTCACAGAGATAAATGTTCGTCAGTTAGCTTCCATATTTCAAAAAAGCACAAGTTTTTGCTTAATGAGTTTTAAGTAGTTTAGGAAATGAACCCAGACACAGATCAAAAGGTTTGGATGATTAATAAAATTTGATGCAACCATGCTGTCCAGAAAAACAGGACTCAAATCCCAATACAATTTGCTAAAAGAAAAATTCATTTTTTACCTGTCTTTACTTAGATGCAGCTTAAAAATTTCTGCTTTCTCCTATTCCACATTACTTAGAGCAATAGGACATGTATAATTTTTATCTTCATTTTAATATCCTCTGTCTCCTTTCAGAAACCCTTCCTTAGATATAGAGTACAGAATTGCATCATAACTTCTTTTACTTGTATTTATCTTTTACTATTTTATCAGCCCAGCTCAATTTTTACTCAATGTGAACATAAAGTTCAACAACAAAGATGATTCTGGTTCCTTCAGACCTTGTATTGCCTTTTGAAATTTAGTGATCCCTGAAATCCTTTAGTCAAAAGGAGGTTGTTTTAAAACAGCACCATCAGCAGTAACTAAATTAATCTCAGAACATGATATAAGCTGTGCAGTCATTAATGCCATTCCCTAGACACTCCAGATGATGAATAGGACTTTTCTGAGGTTTGATGACCAAAAAAAAGACCAAGAACCAATTTATTAAGGCTCTATGCCTCCTGTTCTTACCTGCATAACATAAAAACATTCAGAACAAAGCAAAGGCACAGAAAATGGTTTAGAAACTTTCAGAATTACCTCCAGCAAATAAATGTAATAATATAAAAATAGGAATATTCATAATAGGTAATTGAGGAACACAATTGAACACAATTGAACCTCCCACACATCATATGCACAAACAGACATTGTAATTATTATAGAAAAACTGTAAGCTGTAAGAAGACCAAAGTGTTTACAAAGTTTTTTACAGAATTGACCCTTGAGAAGAATCATCCTATGAACAGGTGCTAGAGCCCCACAACAGCTGAACTTCCAAATCTCTAAAAACTGTCTTGTTTTTTTATTTTTAAAGAACCATATTAATAAACTGGCCCAAATAAATAACTGATGGCATAGTCCACCATCTCAAAGGCAATTTTCCATTTCCATTGATACATATTTATTTTGCTTTTAAAAAGCACATTTTTTTCTGTCTTGTCTTTGTTCTTAGACACATTTAAATCCCAGCATTCCCAACACCACATTGCCTTTGTATCTTCATGAATACTTTGTATTCAGCTTTGTCATCCTTACACAGTGTTCTGTAACACTATCCCATTCTCACCGAAAGAATGTAAAAAATCTCCCAGCCACTACACGAGCGTGTGCTCACTGAGGAAGATTAAAACCATTTTGGAAACCCCTGAAACATTCATGCCATTTGACCTGCCATCAGCATGGAGATTACTTATTTTCATTTTTACAGTACTGTGCCTTGCAAAGAAGAGGATTCAAGGCAAAGGAGAGAGGAGAGGAGAGGAGAGGAGAGGAGAGGAGAGGAGAGGAGAGGAGAGGAGAGGAGAGGAGAGGAGAGGAGAGGAGAGGAGAGGAGAGGAGAGGAGAGGAGAGGAGAGGAGAGGAGAGGAGAGGAGAGGAGAGGAGAGGAGAGGAGAGGAGAGGAGAGGAGAGGAGAGGAGAGGAGAGGAGAGGAGAGGAGAGGAGAGGAGAGGAGAGGAGAGGAGAGGAGAGGAGAGGAGAGGAGAGGAGAGGAGAGGAGAGGACGAAAATCATTTGAAGCAGCTGAAGTATAGTAAAGTTGCTTCAGAAATCTCTCTATGCTAACAGGTACTGTAGGGTTTTTAAGCTTCATGCTTGGCTCAGCAATCAAATATATTTCATCAGTTTGACGTGAATGCCTTAAGGTTTTCCTAGGTTTCAGGGATGCTGACCCCAGGAAATTCCAGTTTGTGCATGAAAAACCTTAGAACATTAGAAAGAACCTCAACTCAAAACATGTTTGTGCTAATGAAGAGAAACTGTCACCTTTCCATCTGATTTATTTGAATTATTTCTAACTGTCCCCCTCTGGGGATCTAAGATGAGCAATTCTGATGTATGCACACTTACTCTATAGGCTCACAAGCTTTGTGGCTTTAATAAGAATTTTGCAACTTCACAGGTAATTGCATACAAGGAAACTATTCACACCTTCGAAAATACTGGTTGAATAAGTCATAGCCAAAAATCAAGCAAACTCAGACAATTCTTGTTTTAATACTGTTAAACTTATGATGAAAAAAATACTATGCAAAGTAAAATTCTTTTCTGACATGTCATGTATTGGCACTAAGGCCATACAAATACACACATGTAGTCCCAGAACTGTGAGCCATGAGTCTCTAAAAATGAAAATCAACTCACTGTCCTTTGCAACAACCTCTTCTTCTCCCCAGTTGTGATGAGCTCCTGAGTGCATTGAGTGAGAGGGGAACACAAACCTGACATCTTGGTCTAAAGTGCTTTGCCTGACAAGCCCCATCTCTTTGATCTGTGACAGCTGTAGACTAAACAGGCATCCAGGATTTATCAACAAGGCTGCACAAAATAGATTCTTCCTGAATAGTGCAGAGACTCCTGAATGTCCCCTGTATTCTGTGGGAAGCTACCTTCTACCTCTGGATTATTGTTTTTAAGCACATTATTCAAAAGAACATGCAGGTGGTAAAAAGCTTAGTTGGCATGGCCTAATGTTTTCTCTGACACAAATATTTCCCCCAGAGAAACATATCTCCTACTTCTCCCCAAGACAGCCCCTTATATTTATGTCAAATGCATCACCAGAATTACCTGAAGCTTTGTTCTCAACCTACTTAGGGCCTCAATAATGCTCAGAGGACTGCCATTTGCAAGAAGCCTATGCAAAGTGCTGAAATCTTCTTTTGAAAAACTCAGAGATGCATTCTCATTGTGCATGAAACATCTTCTACCATGGCAGAGGACAGCTCAGTCTCTTCAGCACAGTTTTCAGTTTGTTTTTACACACTGTGTGCAAAGGGGCCTCAACTCAGTGAGATGGGACATCCTTGATGACAGCAATTAAAGACTAAAGATGAGATTTGTAAATATACCAAGGATTTCAAAAGTTATTATTAAGAACAACTGTAAGTTCTTAGTATATTCTGTCCAAAGTTCTGGGGTAAACAATGACCCTGCAGTAATTGGCTTTAAAGATCATCTATTTCCAACCCCTTTTCCTTGGACAGGGACATCTCCCACTACACCATGTTGCTCAGATCCCCATCCAGCCTGGCCTTGATCACTGCCAGGGATGGGGCACCCACAGCTTCTCTGGGCAAGCTGTGTCAGTGCCTCACCACTCCTGCAGTAAAGAATTCCTTCCTAATATCTGATCTAAGCCTCTCATTTTTTATCTGAAAGCCACTGTACCTAGTCCTGTCACTGATGCCCATATTAAAAGCCTCCTTCCAGCTTTTCTTGTTGGCCACCTCAGGTACAGAAAGGCTGCTAGAAGGGCTCCCCAGAGCCTTTTTTTTCGTCATCCTACCTCAGGTAATACAATGGTGTTGCAAACATATATATGCTATATAATGTATATATATCACTGCAATCCTGTACATATATAGGATATATATATCCTATATATGGCATGTATATATATCTCTGCAATCCTTCTTTCATTGCTTGCAGCAGATACACTGAAACACATGATCTGTTAAAGTTACATCAGCTAATATATCTGACCTTCTAAAAAACACCCCTAAACCAAGTACATATATTTTGCAATATAATTTGCATAATACTTGCCCTTTTCGGATATTAATTCCAGAAAAAAACAGTTGTTTCAATATCTATAGAGCCAAAAACTTTCCCCATGAAATCTTCATAAGACAGTTTTTCATCATGCACCTTTCCCATATATGAAAAAATTACTAATTTATGACTCAAAATATTACACAGAGGAAAGAATGTATAGGTTTCTGATAACCAAGGTTTTCAGAGGCTTGTGGTGTGTTTGTTTAATTAGCAGTACTTCAGCTCTGCCAACAGCTTCTGTATTACTGCAGAAGCAGCACAGCAGTGGAACACATGATGTGATGGATTGGTGATGCTCGAGGTTAATGGAATTGACCATATTCAGCTGCAGAGCTGAATAACGAGGCCTGGTAAAGCCTGCTAAGGTAAGCAAATCCACAAGATTTATCCCCTTTCCTCCTTCCTGAGCACCAAAGCAATAACCTCTCTGGTAAAATTGTTATTTTGTATTTGGAAAGATTCCACCCGAAAAAAGAGCATTTATCAGTTACATAGACAGCAAACCATATTGTGCTGTTAGGGCATGCACTCATCTGTTATGAAAATATATTTAATACAGGATTATAGCTTCTCTCCTATGTACTACCATTAAAAACTAACATTACCCCATTTTTACTGTTTTTTTTTTCTTCTTCTGGTCCCTTAGCAGAAAGCTTTGCTTAAGTGAGGCTCTCCTGCCAAAAGAGAGTTCTCTTATGAACAGTGTGAGTAGGCAAATAAGCTTTCAGCAAATTGTACAGCATCTTACTAAATGCAGGACAAATGCATATGTCACCCCCTAAATCAAACACTCTCTGTGTAATTTACAGTCTGCTCCAAATTATAGCAATTCAGTGAAAAGAGGAATTTGCCTTAGTACTTCTGGGGTTTTATGGCAGACATAATTAGTGCCACATCATTTAATAGCTCGAGTTAACGCACTCCAGTTCATTTTTGCTTGTCAGTTTAGTGTGATAATAAGCAAATATCTGATGAGAAGCTCATCCTGTAGAAGAGAAGGCTCAGGAAGGACCTTATTGCCCTTTATAACTGCCTGAAAAGAGGGTGCAGGAGCTGGGGCTCTTCTCCCAGGTAACAAGAGGTAGGACAAAAGGAAGTAGCCTCCAGTTGCACCAGGGGAGGTTGGATTGGATATCTGGGAAAATTTCCTCACAGAAAGTGTTGCCAAGCATTGCCCAGGGAAGTGGTGGTGTCACTGCCCCTGGAAGTGTTCAAAAAACATATGGATGTGGCACATGGAAAAGTGGTTTGGTGGTGACACAATGGTGATATGGTCAGAAATGATGATCTTAGAGGCATTTCCAACCTCAAGAATTCTGTGATTCTTTGAAAGCAAGAAGCATCATCAAATAAGAGTCCAATAGTTTTAGTTATGCTATTTTTCTTGAACAGTAACAACTATTACTATGAAGTATGACACACAGAAGAGCTCAGCATACTATTCCCAGGAACAGTTATGAGGTCCAAGAAGAATCTGAAGCCAAATAAAAAGATGAGGGGAGCAGCATTTCTATCTTCTGTGCCTTCACCACCACCTCTGTCATCACAGTGGATGAACCACATGGTGAATTACATCAAGCTCTGCAGCTGCCCAGCCTCAGACAGCAGTGCCCAACACATGTCATTCAGCAGCAATGACTAAAATACTCAAAACAAAACAAAAAAAATCTCCACACAGTACCAGTATGAGTGAGCATGAATCAGTGTCCTAATTCTCTGCCCTGTCCATCCAATCCACACTGCTTGTGTTTTCCAGGAAAGGTGTCCCCCCTTAGGAGATGAGTCATGGTGGCTCTTCACAAACCACCCACTCACATCTTCCAGCAGCCACAGTACAGAACTGGTCTTCTAAATTTCAGTGTGCTTTCTGGGAAGAAAAAAAAAGATCCTGGACATAATTGGGCTGACTACAAGTGAAAGGACTACACTACAAATTATCTCCTGTGCCCTACAAGTGAAGGTCAATTGTGGACAAATTAGACCTCTCAAGATGACTTTAACTGGGCTTTAGTGCTGCTGAGACATCTCTGAGACATTCAGGCCACAGTTTAAGAAGGCAACAGGTACAGAAACACCCTAACTACCACGTTGTTGACTGAACTGGGTGTGACAAAGGTTTATTAGCTCAAATATGGACTAATTTGAGCATAATTTATAAATTACAGGCCAGTTTAGTCAGATAAGTGTGGCTGATGCATCAGTGCTATGAGGATCCAGAGCTAAGGGCACCTGTCTCAGCCTGTGCCAGCAGATCCAGACATGGTCCCTCTGGTCACCTTCCTTCCTTGAGAATGCTGCACACAACAGACAAGGGCATTTTCAGCAAAGCCAGCTCTGGCCCAACACCACCAGTTCTGGCTCAGCTAGAGCTGGGTTAGTTTTTGCAGAGTCTGTTCCTTGAGCCAGGTTCTGGGAAAGCACAGAGCAGTGGAGACTGTGCCAGCATGGACAGGGAGCAGCAGAACTCCAGAAATCAAGGACAGCACGCAGAGCAGCTCTGGGAAGAAAGAATAACCAGCTTTGACTTGGAGCCTTAACACTCTGATAAAGCTCCACGTGGTATAAACAACATCTCTGCACCATTTCTCACTTTGTTCTCTAATAGTAACATTATCCAAGCAGTAAGTTACAATTATTCTGCATTATGGGGCCCCTAAACAAATCAATGGGGAAGAAAATCAAATCCTCCCATCTCTTACCCCAAGAACACAGAATTTGTAGGCTCCTGAGCTCTGCTTTGTAATTTCACACCATAAAAAACAGGAGAGGAATGGATGCCCTGGGTTAGATATAATTTGCCCATACTACACTACTTAAAAATCTTATAGTAGGAGCGTATGTTAGCTTAATAATGTCACAACCTTTTCACTTTAAATTGTGTCTCCAGAGCCTCAGCTGAAATGTATTGCATTTTGGGCACTAAAGCTTGTATTAGTTACTTTATCCAAATTTACTGCAAAATGAAGTTGAGTTAAAACTTCAATTTAACCTGAAGCAGCACACAAAGTCCCTTGTACTTGCCTGAATGTAAGATTGCTTAGGATTTTATTGCTGTAGATTTTATTGACTTTGAAGTGCAAACATAACTGTGGGCAAAGGGAAATAATATAGATTTTAATATAATTTCTACTGAAAGAAGAGTTAAAGTAATAACTTTCAGCAAATTTAGTATTTGGTAGATTGACAACTCCAGAGATAAGATTACACAAAAAAATCCCCACTCTCTTATGGGGAGGCAAATGTAACTCTGGGGTTTGTCTGTTTGCCTTTTCTTAATCATAGCTTCAAAGTCACATTTTTCATTGGTGATGCCTACAGTAAGGCTTTACATCCATATTTGGGGTGTGCAAAAATGATCAGAGCTATTGTGTTGCTGTCAGCTGGTGACAGGCCACTGATCTGCTGCTGTTAAGCTCTGAAGCTTCAGTCCTACCCATCCTTAGTAGCAGCTCATAGTGTTTCAAGCAAATGCATTGTTTCTTATTTAAAACAGGAGGACAACTTGCACCAACAGCATACCAACTCTGCCATGATTTGTACTGCTTCTCTAAAATATGGCTGCAAGCAACAAATAGCCCCAAAACAGGAGACATTCTGGCAAACTCAAAGGCCCCAGATGCAAGCTCCAAGGGCCTATTTCACTGGACAAGCTCTGAGAAATAAAGTAATTCCAGTAACAGTGACAGAAAGACAGGTCAGTGCATGCACACTGAACAGAACACTGACACTGTGACCTGTGTTTTTCCTTTTTTCCAGCCCTTTGTGTTTATAATTTTCATAATTTAGTACCTTCACTTCTTATGTCTGTTCCCATGTCAGCTCTAATCACCTTCCTCTCTTTTTTTTCTTTTCTTTTCTTTTCTTTTCTTTTCTTTTCTTTTCTTTTCTTTTCTTTTCTTTTCTTTTCTTTTCCTTTTCCTTTTCCTTTTCCTTTTCCTTTTCCTTTTCCTTTTCCTTTTCCTTTTCCTTTTCCTTTTCCTTTTCCTTTTCCTTTTCCTTTTCCTTTTCCTTTTCCTCTACATTTTTTCTCCTAAACACACCTTTTCTAGCCTCTTCCTGCCCGAGGCAGTCCATTGCTCTTCTGCTCCTACTGAGGAAATCTTGTGCTCACCTGTTTTCTGTAAGCAGGCAGTTAAAATTATCCTTCCCCAAGCTATGAAGAGAAATCACACAGCACACAATATAAGCTGGTTGTGGTCAAGCTCTGCTGAGTCACTGGCAGTAATGTGCAATTCAGACAAAATCAATCTGCATGAGCAACACTGTGAGGACTGTGCTATCATCCCAATCTCCAGGCCAGGGAGAATTAGTCTAAAAATACAGTAAATACAAAGGTACACCTGAAGTCTTAGAACCACAGATTCATAGAATGGTTAGGGTTGGAAGGGATACTAAAAATCATCTAGTTCCACCCCTCTTCCATGGGCATAGACACCTTCCAGTACACCTGGTTACTCATCCAGACAGGTCTTGAACACTTCCAGGGATGGAGTATACACAGACTCTCTGAGCAACCTGTTTCACCCACACAGCAAAGAATTTCTTCCTAATATTTAATCTGAACCTGACCTATTTTAATTCAAACACATTTTCCCTTGTCCTTTGACTATATGCCCATGTAAAATATCTCTCTTCAACTCTCCTACAGGCTTCCTTCAGGTACTGGAAATTTCCAGTTAGGTCCTCTTGAAGACTTCTCTTTTCCTGACTGAACAATCCCAATCCTTTCCTCACAGGAGAGGTGCTCCATCCCTCTGATCACCTTGGTGGCCTCCTCTGGCCTCCCTCCAGCAGGTCCATGTTGTTCCTGTGCTGGGACCCCAGAACTGGTGCAGCACTGCAGTGGGGTCTCAGCAGAGCAGAGCAGAGGGGCAGAATCCCCTCCCTGCCCTGCTGCCCACTCTGCTCTGGATGCACCCAGCACACGTTTGGCTCTCTGGGCTGGCAGTGCCCATGGCTGGGTCATGTCCAGCCTCTCACCCCAAGTCCTTCTGGGCAGGGCTGCTCTGATCTGTTCATCCCCAACTGGATTGATACTGGGGTCTGCTCTGACTCAGGTACAGCATCTTGCACTTGTTCTTGTTGAACCTCATGAGGTTCCCATGGGCCACCTCTGGAGCCTGTCCAGGTCCCTCTGGATGGCATCTCATCCTCCAGGAATGTGAGCTGTACCACTCAGTTTGGGGTCACCTGCAAATCTGCTGCAGCACCTGTTAGGGTGCATTTGACCCCTCTATGCCATTAAAGAAGACATTAAATAACACTTGTCCCAGTGCAAACCTCTGATAGTCACCACCTTTCACTGATGTCCCTTGGGACTGAGCAGCTGCCCCTGCCTTCTGGGTGTCACCACCCAACAAATTCCTTAGCCACAAACACCCTTCCTATTGAATTCTTCTTTCCCCAGCTTAGAGAGAAGGATGTTGTGGGGGACTGTGTCAAAGGCTTTACAGAAGTCTGGATAAATGACATCCACAGCCCTCGTATTTTCCACTAATGTGGAAAAGTCACTCCATCATAGAAGGGCACTGGGTTGGCCAGGGAGGATTTGCTCTTGGTGAAGCTAAACTGGATGTCCTGAATCACCTCTCTGTTCTCCATGTGCACAACTTCCAGGAGGATCTGTTCCATCACCTGCCCAAGCACAGAAGTGAAGCTGACAGGTTGGCAGGTCTCAGGCTCTTCCTTTTACCCTTTTCTAAGATTGGTGCCATGTTTCCCTTTTTCCAGTCACCTGGGACTTCACCTGACTGACATCATGATCTTCCTCAAATGCCAGCTGAAGCAAACACAGAGTATTTCTGAAAGCCTGAGAAAAATCTTCTCAATTTCTGTCTACTAGTTCAAAGTCTTCCAAGATTTAGGGCCAGCAGAATTTCCTAATGCCACTGAGTTTTATTTAATTGCTTGTGATTAACTTTCCTATTCTATATGTCTGTAAAGATAATGCAGCATATTGGCCTAAGAAATGCATGTTAAAGATAAGTCTTTAAGAAAAAAAAAGTTTTGAATCTGGTAAGTAGAATAGGAAAGTGCCTAACATAGTGGTCAATTAGGTGCAGCATCACAGAATTCTTCACAATAAAGAGTAAAAGAGGTTCAAAATAAAATATAGAAATAGAACAGCCTCTGATATGGTCTGCTAGGTCTAAGTGTTCTGTACTACTCTAATGTTATTTCAAAACAGTGAAGAAGTGACTCAACACACTAAAACTGATAAGTTTTCTAAAGCCAGATTTTGTCATTATTTTTCTATTTGCAAACTGATTTGGCATGAAGTGCAAATTAAAATAATTCCACTCAATGCCTGTGGGCAATAAGACATTAAAGACTTCATTATGTCTTTGGTGTTTAACTCCCACTTATATGCTTATATATTAGAACAAGAGCCTTGAACTCCAGAGATCATGCTCTCATGAAAAACAGTCACCATCCCCATCTCAAATTGACGTAAATGTCTTCCTTGCTGTTTTACAAATGGGCCAAGCCAACATTGCTGCTTTTTGTAGTGATGAAACATGCTCATGGCACGGCATATGTGATGCCTCCAAACAAATTCAGGGTTCATCTGTCTCCAGTTGTGCAAGTTCACCTAAAACATGGGACAAAATTATTCTGTTCTTGATTCCTCAATCTCAGGGCAGATTTTGTGAGCAAATTCAACTTTAGACAGTACAACATACAATCACTCCTTTCACAATTAATTTGCCAGCTGTAGGTGTCAAGGCAGAAAGTATTTTCAAATTCTGCCTTTCCCCAAATTAGTCCTTCCTCCCTTTACAAGAAATAAAAATAAAACACAACCTCATCTCTCCTGAAGAGGTCCTCACCTCCTTCTGGTCTTGCTCCTGACATATCCTCATTCAGATATTCAGATATTTCTACCCCCTCACGACAGAGTACCTGTAAGACCCCTCCAGTCTGTGGAAATCCATATCCTCTTCTTATGATGGATCCATCCAGTCTCCAACCCAAACACTGACCACTGCCCTGCTCCAGTCCATGAAAAATCCTGTTTCTTTTCCACACCAAGTAACATTAGGGCCCACTGAGTTTCACCATTGTATCTTCCTTGAGAGAATTTTTCCCCCAAACCCAGTCCACAGAAAGAGGCTGTAGAACTTTGAGGGATCTTGGATGTGTAAATACCCAACAAGAGGGATGAAGAAAGCTCAGTTCCTCCCAGGTACACTCACTGACAGCACAAGACACAGTGGACAAAACCTGAAATGTGAGGTTTTGTTGGAACACAAGATGTGAGCGTGGTCAAAGGGGCTGCTCAGAGGGCTGTGGAGCCCTCACTTGTGGACATATTCAAGAACCAGCTGGAGTTGGCTCTGGGCAGTCTGCTGCAGCTGGCTGTCTTGAGCAGGGGGGTAAACTAGATGGCCTCAAGTGAATATTCCAACATGAATGAGTCTGTGAAATCTCATTTCCAGGTGTGTGAGCTTGCTTAAATGCTTTCTCTCAACAATGGGACACTCTAGATTTTCATTTCACAAGCCCCAAGCAAAACATGACATACAAGGGCTGACTCTGAACCATCTGTCACAGTATTTATAGCTCTGTATTTATAGCTCTGGAGCTTCATCCAACTTTGTGCTGCTGCATGTGTTGGTTTTACATTGCCTTGTAGCATGGGAGCCACAGAACCTTCTGTGAACAGCTGCCAGAAGCTTCCACCATGTCAATCCCTGATGGCTCTGAGGATGGACAAGCCAAAACTGGGCCAGTTAGAGGTGATGGCAACACTCTGATAAAACATATTAAAAAGAAAGTGGAACAAAAGTAGTGGAGCAGTTTTAATTCCAGGAAGAGAAGAGAAGAGAAGAGAAGAGAAGAGAAGAGAAGAGAAGAGAAGAGAAGAGAAGAGAAGAGAAGAGAAGAGAAGAGAAGAGAAGAGAAGAGAAGAGAAGAGAAGAGAAGAGAAGAGAAGAGAAGAGAAGAGAAGAGAAGAGAAGAGAAGAGAAGAGAAGAGAAGAGAAGAGAAGAGAAGAGAAGAGAAGAGAAGAGAAGAGAAGAGAAGAGAAGGAAGAGAAAAGAGAAGAGAAGAGAAGAGAAGAGAAGAGAAGAGAAGAGAAGAGAAGAGAAGAGAAGAGAAGAGAAGAGAAGAGAAGAGAAGAGAAGAGAAGAGAAGAGAAGAGAAGAGAAGAAGGTGAGAACGTGTGAGAGAAACAATGTGGGGACACCAAGGTCAGTGCAGAAGGAGGGCAGAAGCTGCTCCAGGCACTGGAGCTGAGATTCCTCTGCAGGCTGTGGTGAGACCATGGTGAATCAGCTGTGCCCTGCAGCCATGGGGATCCATGGGGAATGCAGAGATCCACCCACAGCCCATGGGGATCCATGGGGATGCAGAGATCCACCCACAGCCCATGGGATCCATGGGGATGCAGAGATCCACCCACAGCCCATGGATCCAGGGGGATGCAGAGATCCACCCACAGCCCATGGGGATCCATGGGGGATGCAGAGATCCACCCACAGCCCATGGATCCATGGGGAGCAGAGATCCACCCACAGCCCATGGGGATCCATGGGCAATGCAGAGATCCACCCACAGCCCATGGGGATCCAGGGGATGCAGAGATCCACCCACAGCCCATAGGGATCCAGGGGATGCAGAGATCCACCCACAGCCCATGGGGATCCAGGGGGATGCAGAGATCCACCCACAGCCCATAGGGATCCAGGGGATGCAGAGATCCACCCACAGCCCATGGATCCAGGGGGATGCAGAGATCCACCCCAGTCCAAGGGGATCCAGGGGGATGCAGAGATCCACCCACAGTCCATGGGGGATGCAGAGATCCACCCACAGCCCATGGATCCATGGGGATGCAGAGATCCACCCCAGTCCATGGGGATCCAGGGGATGCAGAGATCCACCCAGCCTATGGGAAGGTGCCCATGGAGCAGGTGGGTGCCTGCAGGATGCTGTGACCCTGTGGCAGACCTGGGGGACAGAGGGCCCTGCTCCCAGGCTGGAGCAGCCTGTCCCTGTTGGGCTGCAGCCCATGGAACAGTGACCCACACCACAGCAGTTCTGGGAGGGCTGTGTGCCCGTGGCAGGGACTCAGGCTGCAGCAGGGTTGGCAGGAGTGCTGCACCTGAGATTGGAGCCAGGCTGGGAAGTTCATGGAGAGCTGTGTCCCGTGGGAGGGACCCCCCAGTCTCACAGGGGAAGGGTGCTCTCCCTGGCAGTGAGAGAAATCCTCGGGTGATGCACTGGCCCTGTCTGCCTGAGCTGTCTGTGGGAAGGAGGGAGGGGCTGGGGGGATAATTGTGGTTTTAAGGGCTTATTTTATTTCTCATCATCCTCCTCTGATTTTGTTGTAATAAACTCACTTTGCACCCCTAAGCTGATCATGTTTTCTCCTTGAAGTGTTTTCTCCTGGTCCTTATTTCAACTCACGCAGCCTCCCCAGCTGTGGCAGTTTGGCCAGCATCATGTCACAACACTACTCCACCCTGCTCAGTTACATTCTTTGGCGTTTCTATTTCACTGGCAGGTTGGTTTTTTTTTCATCAGTGCTCCAAAATCATCCATAAAGTTTGATAAAATTCAGTCGTAACACAGAAGCTTTGTGGAGTCTTTCTTCAGCCAGGTTGAAAACTGCTTATTCACTCTCCTGATCTCTGCCTGTTACTGAGATGTTAGCATTTCACATCTGACTGCACCAGCAGCAGCCTCCCCAGTGCTGCAGCCTCCCAAAGACCAGCTCCTCTCTCTCAGCAGTTGACACTGCGCTTGCAGAATCTCTCCAAAGAGGCTGAGATAAATTTGTTGGTTTCTTCACAAGTGCTTCAGGAGGTGGAGGATGAAAAGGAACTTCTGCACAGCAGAACAATTCTGCTTGCAGGGCTCTCAGATGGATTCTCAGGAGAGAAACAATTATACATCAAAATGCTTCAACAAATGGGTACAGCTAGCAGCAAAAACCTAGATGAGGACTCCTGGGATCCAGGGTCTATCCACACATGAGGCATTAGAGTACCACTGAATAAAATGCTTAAATACTTTTAAAGCCAGAGGGGATGGGAGTCTGACCACTTTCCTCACCCTCAGCTGCTGGACAAACCAATCTGCATCTTTTATTCCTCACCAGAGTGCTTGATGACCAGCATACAAGGATTTCATTTATGTATTTAAGAACTGAAAAACACAAGTGCTTGTGAAACAGCAGGCACTTGTTACAGATGTAGTAAACCAAAAAGCTGCACCTGGTAGTGTGCAGTGTGGGAAAATACAGGGCAGAGCATTTCAACAGCTGAACAAGGTGAAAAGCTGTTTGTGCATGTAGTTTGTGCCTGTAAGCTTCCCTGCATACCTGCCTGATGTTTAAAGTTGGGTTGGTGAAGCATCAGGGTGAAGGCAATTTTTAAGTCTCTATTCCCTTGAAAGCTCAGTTAGCTAGTCAGGAATCATTCCCACAACCCAGAGGTATGACAATTACTAGTTTTTCTCAGTATCCTATAAAAATATCTGTGAGGTATCTTTGTCATTTTAGTTTAAAAAATAAAATGGTAACAATTAATAAATAGATTATTTGCTATTGAAAAAGACTACTTAGTTTAAAATACTTTTGAAATTACTCATGGTGTATCTTTGAAACACTGTCAAGCAACAAAATAACAATGTGCACATTTTCTCTGCTCAGAATTTACCTATCAGCAATTTCCATTTTCTCAAGGTGGCAAGTTATTGGGTATTTGTATGACTGATGCAATTTTTTGTCATCATTTTAAGCAGTATCTCTTCATTAGCACTACACTCATTACAGAATTGGATAAGCTTTCAAGAGATTATTGTTAACTACTGAAAACTGAAAACTTTCCTACTACCTGAACCAATATGCACATTCAGCAAATGTTTTATTGAAGAATAATTATTGTGAACATTTTGGGCTTTTCACAGGTTTAGAAGTGACAGCCTGATCTCAAAATTGTATTTCATTAAAAGCAGGTTAAGAAGTCCTCAAAAAGAAAGAAATACAGCATTAAAGCTTAGGTAAGGTAATACACTCCATTGAGCATTTTCCCCTCTTCAGAAAGGGAATGAAAAGTCAACTGCTTGCACAACTCCAGCCCAGGTAAACTTCTTTGCCACCTGCCAACATCCACTGCTTCAGAAATGACACACACCTTGATGTGGGTTGTGCATTTATTCCCTATAATCAGCTTCTAAGAGGCACACTCTAGTTACATTTATGTATTGCTAGTGGAGTTTACTCGTTTGCAGCAAATTCTTTTAATCCTTTTCACTTCATTTTAGACCAAAACTGATCACCCAATCTGCATAAACCTGAAAATTAACTCCTTCATAATCACCATTTTCAAGCATGCTGTATACACCAGTTACTGCAGTAGTACACACAGCCTAAAAAACTGCCTGGCCACTGTGAGGAACAGAGGATGTAACATTTGTAAGCACTCCTTATTAAATTTTTAATAGCACACCCAATTTAATTTTTAAGGGGGTTGTCTCCACTTAATTTGATTTCATTTTCCCAAGAGTCAGCAAAATGTGTTATGAACAAGCTATTGAACCTTATGAAATGTTTTTACAGAAGCAGTCAAACCTGACTACCTGGTGATTAGTCATCATTATTAATCATAGTTAGCAGAAAGATGGAAATTGTGAACATTTTAAAATTAGTAATCATTTATTTTTTGAAGCAGAGGCATTGAAGCAAGACAAGTAAATGAGTTTGAAGAGCCTTCAAAATGTGTATCTTATGAAGCTACAAAGATGCTGCTTCTGCTAAATGAAGACGTGGCATTGAAGATGCCACATGAAGATGTTCACTGTTCTAACACTGTGAGCTGCAATTTAGGACTATTACTAGAGGTTGGAATTAATAAAAACTAAGTGAAAAAAGTCAAGCAGTATTGAATATTAACTGCAAACCTGATATCTGTGTTAATATGATGTAAAGAAGTGATTTTATCGTTGAACCATCAGAGAAAAGATCATATCTGTTACAATTTATAGCTAAGAGCTGTGATTCTGCTTAGGACTTTGGCCTTCACTCCAGGTATCCTGGGAGAATGTCTGAACACCTGAGTTTCCCTTCTGCAAATCCTCTAAGGCTTAGAATCATGGAATCATAGAATGGTTTGGGTTGGAAGGGACCTTAAAACCATCTAGTTCCAAACCCTCTGCCATGGGTTGACACCTTCCACTAGACCAGGGTGCTCAGACTACCATCTGAAATAGTCTCAGTTATTTAGGGAAAATACACTGGAAAAATACACTTCAGCAAAGATGCTGAAGAGAAGAAGTAGACATGAATGACCTTTGTGGTGTGTTCTTCCCTGGAATCGTGGAACCCCCTCCCAGTGCAGGCACAGAAGGCAGAACAGCCCCTGCTCTGCTCCAGCAGTCACTTCCCTGGCAAGGAGCAGAGTTCTGTGCAGCAGCCCTGCCCACGAGGGCTGCAGGGACAGGCACCCTGCACTCCTCTGCACCCCTGGGACACCACCATGGCTGAGCAGCACACAGCCTGGCCCTGGCACTCGCTCACAATGACACAGAATCCATCACTCCACTGCAGGGAGGGTGGGAGGCCATGGCCTCACTGCTGGCAAGGCAAAGAGCACTCTGAGAACAAAAGACCCTACCCACAGGTTATCTAAGCTGATGTTTTCGGTCATATCCAGTCATATTTTTATAACAAACACCTCAACTATTAAATAGAAATAAGTTATAGCTTACATGAATTCAGTTTCTAAAGCTGAAAAAGATTTAACAGACTGCAAAGACAGCACATGATTTATTAACACTTCATTTTGGCCAGGGGCCTAAGAATGGTTATCATAGATACACCAAAGCTAATGTTTTGAAGGTGGAAGCAGCAGAACTAGTCATCTTTACTCTTACCAAAAGCAGAAAGCTTGTCATCACCTTAATCACTGCCTTTTCTGAAAAGTAAACTGATAGCACTTGCAATTACTCAGTTGTGCCACAGGAAAAAACCCCTCCAATTTAAATGAATTTTGTCTTGAAAATCAAAGCCTAGGGAACAAGAGGACCCAAGATCCTTCCTCATGAGAATTTCAGAAACTGTTTGGTGTCAGGCTAATTGCTATATTTGGTTTCCGTTCTTTCCCTAGAGACCAAACTTAAAAATTCCACCATCAAATTCAAAAAGGCTATAGCTTGCTGCAGTCCTAATCCATACTCTTCCAGTGAAAATTTAATCCTATGTATAAGGGTTTAATATATAATGATAGTATCTAAGAATTTTTCTCCTGTTTCAAGCTGAAATTCCTCCACTTCAAGTGTTGCTGGCTGCAGACGAGCACTTGTTTAGCATTGTGCTCATTGACAATGGTTGTCACATAAACATTTATGATAATGATGATTGTTTTCAATTATACTCCGAGCCTCAGAGCAAAGTCTTCCAAGATCACAAGCCAAACACCTAGCAACCAGTTTAAGTTGCTCCCTAGTGCATGTGAAATGAACACATGTAGTTATACAAAGACATTACTCAGAAAGTTAGTCACAACTTATTGTGCTGTTATTAGCTGAAAGTATGCCCATCAATCTTGACAGGGTCTCTGCCACCATCATGCATTAACACAAATTGCAGTAAACACTCCACCATATGAGGCAAAGGGGGTGGGGCTGCTCTGAGAACGATGCAGACAGGCAGCTCGGCCACGATGACAGATCTGACCTGTGAGATGCTGCACAGCGAGCTGGTGGCTTGGGCACACAGCAGAGAGCAGAGAGCAGCCTTTAGGCCAGGGCTGGACTACAGCAGGTAGGACCTGCCTCCCTCTGAAACTCCAGGGAGTGCCTGAGGTTTGGGCACTGCACAAGGGATTTTTCAGAATGGAGGAAGGACAGTGCTGCTTCCTGCCAGGATGTGTTTCTGGGCACCAGACAGTCATGCCAGGTGGGTCAAAGCCAGCAAGGGCGACCAGATCTGCACAGATTTTATACTGAGCTAAAAGCTTAGGGTGTCTGCAGATTAACTGTGCAACAAATCCAAATTTAGTCAAAACCGCCAGGTTCTGGTAATTGTGGTTCACAGCTGAATGGGACCATCAGCACATTGAGTCTCCTCCTTTGCAAGTCCTAAATGTAACCAGATAAGCCTCTTAATTATGAGATGATGATGGTGCATGATTGAGGAAATGACATACACATAACACAAAGAGTAGCAATTCTGGCAATCCCCCCTATGCCAAGGTGAAATGCAGGAACCATTGAGCTGAGTTCTCACACAACTTCTCCTGACAGGTGCTGGGAGTGGGGGACAGGGGAGGTTTTGCATTCAGGACTGTGAGAGCCCCAACAGCCTCTGATACTCTGATTCCAAAGGAGGAAAGGAAAGATGCGTCTTCCTCTGCAAACAGACGGAATGTTTCAAAAAAGATGACTCCCCAAAAGATCAGTTAAAAAAGGCTCATATTTTTTTAAATCATCTGGTAAGATTGTCAAAAGCTTGTAGGTGCCTTTAAACAGCTAATCTCCTCTGGAAAAACAACCTGATTTGGTAGCTTCATCATCCCTCAGTGAAGCAAAGTTAATTTCAGCTTTGAAGATGGAAGATCAGTAGTTAAAAGGAAAAATGTGGAAATGAAATTTCTTCCCACTTCCACCTGCAAGGTACAAAAGACAAAGGCACAAAGAAAGGAGCAGCTTTACCCTCCAGGTAACTAATAAATAATTAAAAGTAAGCCCCATGTTTGTAAATAATTGTTTTAACTGTGACCATTTGGGCTTAAACATTTTATCAACAATTATCCTCATGAGGATACTTCCTCCTGAAGTATCCTGATGACATGCCTTTGAAGAAAAAACACAAAGAATTAAGATACATGGCAATTTTAAGTAGTCCAGATATGGCCACAAATTAATTAACTACTCATCTACCACCAGTGAGTATCTCTGTACTAAGACAGCTAGAAGTGAAATAGAAGGAACTCAAGAAAATGTGGTGATAAAAATGAAAACTCACCTCTTCAGACAGAAATACACACTGATGTTCTCTAACAATTCAAATACAATTTAAGTGTTACAATCAAAATTTCTTTTACTCTGAGACAATTGAAATGGGAATTATCTTTCTCTCATGAAGGAATATTTCTGTTCACAGTCTTACTGCTTTCCTAAATCCTTCTGTTTGTATGGTTAAACATAAAGTCTAAAAAGAGCAATAGAAAGGGAGAAAGTTACAGATCTACAGTATTAAAGGAAGCAGCTTCTGATACTGAATTATAGTGTTGAATTAACAGATGCTTCCCATTAACATACATTAGTAAGTTCCTTCAGACCTCTGACTTTATGACATACATTTGTGAGCCAAAACTATGTTTAAGGGTACCAGAAAATGGCACTACCTAGGGCAGCATCTGCCATGTTAGGAATCAAGGAAATGTTAGCTTAATAATAAAACTCTTAATTAATCCTTTATTATAAAAAAAAAAAAATCCAAACAATAACCAAAAGAGCATAGTTTAAGAGCAACAGCAGAAACTTGTTTTTATTCTTTTGTCACAAGTTATTTTCACCTTTCATTAGACTTGTCCATACAAGACAGAAGGCTAGAGTTCTTTTGTATTTTTGAAATAAAAAATTGACATAGAAAATCTTTTTTCTGCTTATTTAGAAGCCTTGTAAAAATTCCTGTAGCTGGGCAACTATTTCTGTATCCACAGTTTCCATAAGGGCATGGAAACCTTGCTCCCCCAGTAATTCCTGCTGTGCCTTTAACTTCTCATAGATGAACTGCTGCAGTGACACAGTGTGTACTGGGTCCTTCAATGCAAGCTGTGGAAAACATGCAAAAGAAAAATATATAACCACAATAAAAACACTTTATGACTTATGCATTTTAACTATAACCTCAGCTCAAGACAGAAACCTGTTTTTACTTTCTTTCTACTTACTTGAGAAACAAGAGGAAACACTTGTGCAAAACAAAGATCAAATTTATTATTATCCAGGCAAATATTAGTTTAAAACTATTTAAAACAAATCCTGAGTATTACACTTTTGCTCTAAGGTTTCATGCTTCTACAATAATAAACCAATTTCAAAGCTGCTTAATTAGTTACTGCTGAACTGTAACTCCTAAAAATCAGATCTTACCAAGGACTTTAGTGATGGCATGGACTATGGTCAGTTTTATTTTATTAGTAAGAAAACAAAACACCAAAAAAGTCAAACTTGTTTAGACTATATAACAAACAAAATAAACTGTCCACATGTATAAAGAATAGACACACTTCAGTACTGATACCTATAAACCTCATAAATCCAGCTGGATTATATAGTTTCCTTTCGGGCAGGAAAAGACAGGACATTTGTCTTTACTTTCCCACATTTTGCCTTTTAATGAAAGCAAAAATAAAAGAAGAGACTACACTGACAGAGGATGTATTGCAAAGCAGGCTCAGGGCTTTCAGGGGATGGGAGATGGGGACACCTGGCACTTGCTGCATCATAAAGGAGTAGGATGTTGAAATCAATGGCAATTCATGCAGATCTGTTCATTTAGTGTCAAACTCAAACAAGACCACTGTTTATGCTGGAAGGTCAGGAAACTATTTTGCTATTTCAAGGTAAGACTTGATCATTTTATTATCTATTATTACCATTACACTCTTCAGAAAGGGGAAGTAATTGCAGTAACAGTTTGATACTCTGTAGGAGGGTTTTTTTTTTCAGTAAATGTAATTTGAATCTCTAGAATATAGTATATTTTTCTAACAAAATTTCTAAATCACAACTACTCTAAGAAATATTTATTGAAGTGGGTGGCATTCTTTTCCTGCCTTGCCAAGCAAAGAATCGACCAGTTTCTGAATGACTGGCATTTGTTCATATAAAACCATAATTTGGGACATATAATGCATTTACAGTTAGTTTCTGTAAGATCATAGCTCTGAATTGTTATGTATAAAATTATCCTAGGCAATTTTGCACAGAAAAACAGGTATTTAAATATAATTGTTCTCATGCTTGTAACCCTGACCAAAGTCACTCAATCATATCCTCCACAACTGGGACATGGGAGAGAAAATATAAAGAAAGGTTTATGGGCTGAGGTAAAACAGGGAGAGATCACTCACCATCTTCTCACAGGAGCAAAACAGATTTGAGTAAGCAAATTATTTTACCACCAACCAGATCAGGGTAGGGTAACAAGAAATGAAACCATCTCAGAACACCTTCCTCCCACCTCTTCCTTCTTCCTGGGCTCAACTTTAACCCTAAATTCTCTACCTCCTCTGGAGCAGCTGGAGAAGGAAAGGGGAACGGGGACTGCAGTCAGTTTGTCACAAGCTGTCTGTGGTGCCCCTTCTTCCTCACTCTCCTACCCTTCTCCATCATGGGGCTCCACCCACAGGAGACAGTACTCCATACATTTCTTCCCCATGAGTGCATCCATGGGCTGCAGTCCTTCACTAACTTTTTCTGCGTGGATCCCTTTTTTTCCATAGGGTACAGTCCTTCAGGAACAGGTTGTTCCAGTGTGGGCTCCTCTCTGCATATGGCCACAGGTCCTGACAGGAGCCTGCTCCAGCGTGGGCTTTCCACAGGGTCAGACTCCTTCGAGCTCCAGCATGGGCTGCAGGTGGATCTCTGCATCCCTGTGTTCCTCCAGGGGCTGCAGGTGGATCTCTGCATCCCCGTGTTCCTCCAGGGGCTGCAGGGGCACAGCTGCCTCACCATGGGCTGCACCAGGGGCTGCAGGGGAACCTCAGCTCTGGCCCCTGGAGCACCTCCTGCCCTTCTGCACTGACCTTGTGTCTGCCAAGTTGTTGCTCTCACATCTCCCCGGCTGCCTCATCATTCAAAGCAGCAGCACTCAAAGCCAGTAGAGACTTCTACAGTATGATTAATGCTTGCTGCTAGAAGCATCATCTCCCATCTTTAAGTCAAATGAGACTTAAGAGCCTTCAGATTTTATGAAGGAGTTAATACACTAACTTGTTTTCACTCAAATAACCACATCAGAAGTATTTTAAATAAATTAGGTTCCTGCAAGAACAAGAAGTTGATTTTCTTTTGCTCTACTTTTTTGGAACTTGTACTCAGAACGAACAAAACAAAAGAAACAGTTTTGATACAATGAGTTTGTCAACAATATTCCACAGACAGCTGCAGTCTTCACTGACTCAGAAAACAAAATCCTAAGTTTGGAAGAACAGCAATCACAGTTGGCAAAGGACTATATATTAAGTATGTATTCTGAGTTCCTAGGTGTGTGGCCATAGCAGTTTTACTGAAATGTGCCTGATTCTGATAAGGCAAAACAAATCTATTTTCCAGTTAAAAAAAACCACTAGCAAATTCCAACAGCTTTTTAGTCAAAACAGCTACAGACAGGAAACAAAAGTTTGGCTAGTAACTACACATTACTGCAATGTGCTTTATGCTGCTCAGTGAAAACCTGGATTTGATTAGTTTTCAATCTCATTACTTTATTTTGAAACTGGATACAGGTGCCCACATTGAGGCTGGACTGAAGAAACTAATCTTTCACCTCACTGGCTGGAAATACTAGCTTGAAGCAGACAAACAGTTCAGAGATTTTGCTGATTCTCTTTAGGTTGCTCTTGATTTTCTTATCACATTATATATTTATTCCCTCTTTTACTTTGTCAGTGGTATCAGCTACTACAGTTTTCCAAGTTTCATGTGAGTGTGTGCACTGGTGCTCCTACAGAGAGGAGGAAACCTCTATCACATGTAGACAGGAATGGAATCAGGTGATGTTTGCTTTAATCCAGTTTCTAAAACCAAATGCTAGCTGTGCTTTTGAAGCCATGATTAACAATTCTGATTATTATCAGACACTTCTGCTACTAGTGAACTACCCAAAGGACCTGTACAATTTTGAAATAAATAGCCAGGTCATGTCTCAATTTCTGCACCATCTACAAAGCTATATAACAAGCTCTTTCAGTTGGGATTCAGAATGAATGTATAGCAAACATTCATAACAACTACAGTTTACTTGTTTGCACAGCTGCAAGAAATTACATTAAACAGAGTAAGTATATAGTGTATACTAAAGTTAGCTGAAAAAATGACAGCATAGAAAGCCTAAGTCAGAAATATATCAGGGAAAATTAACTAAATATAAGAATGAGAAGACTAAAATGGACAGCTGTTCTTACAAAGAAGGCTTGAAAGGAGAAAAACAAAGCATTTCAGTAATGCTTAGGAATCTAGAAAACACAGCAACTGTGGAAATAGTTCAATTTAGACTATGAAATTCAAAATAAATGAGGCTTTGACATTCATGTATGATAATTTATTCTCTGTAAACTTCCCAAGAAAACAACGTATTTAAGGTTAATGTTAAAGAGCAGACAAGGAGCAAACCTCAAGCAATTCCTTACAGATAAAAGGAAAGTGATATGCAAAGGAAGATATATGAAAGGGAAGACGCAGGCAAGGGAAGTAAACCAAGATCTTTGATGTGGTGTTCCTCGTCTGGTGAAGCTCCTCCTTATCAAAACACACTGACCATTATTCAAACGACCCTGATGCTGTATTGTGTGTGAGCCCAGAACTGTTCCCTCACTGTAACTGTGCTCATCAGCAACATACTGTGTGTTGTACCATTTAATGGCACAGCATAATTCAAGGTGCTGCTTTCCATTTTGCCTGACATATCCACACTGAAGGTAGTTGTTGGGGGTTGAGTGTTTTCCTATTGCTGTGTCAATTTAAAAAATTTTTCCCATTGTCATGCCAATGGAGCTGCCGGGTACACTGCGGATCTTTGCTGGCTCTGGACAAAAGGGGTGGGTGGGATCGGCTTGGAGAGGGGCTCTCGTGCTTCCGGAGGGGACTCGTGTTTCTGGGGGCGGGGAGGAGGATCCTCTCGGTCTTGGAGCCACGCAGCAGAATGCAGGAGAGAGCCAGACCCTCTGCCATCACCTGCCCTGCATCTGCCCTGCTCCAGCCTCCAGTCTCTGCGGACACAGCTGAGCACCAGAACCCAAACGGTGAGCGAGGAGCTGCCCGCTCCAGCCGCTCCCCCCTGAGACCGGCGCGGCCGCGGCCGCCCCTTCCCGCCTCCGGTCCCGCCGAGAGAGAGCGTGCTCACAGCTAAAGAAAGGACTGGAACCGAGTTATCTGTTCTGTTTTGTTAGTAATTTTAACAACTGCTGTTGTTTCTGCTGGTACAGTTGGATATATTAGTAAAAGAGCTGTTATTCCTACCCCCTTATCTCTGCCTCAGAGTCCTTGATTCAAACGTTTATAATACTTTGGGGGGAGTGGAACTCGGGTCTCTGTTTAAAAGGAAAATTTCTGCCTTTCTGGCAGACACCTGTCCTTCAAACCAGGATAGTAGTCCATTACAAATCTAACAAGTCTAAATTCCTCAACATATATCTGAACTATTGAAGTTAACCTGCAGGAGAAAGATTAAGGTCTGACACGTAACTATTAAAACTTTAGCCAGACAGCAATGTAGTCTAAGTATACTCAAAACTAAGAATATAAAAGCATTGTAGATTTAAATTTACTTTTGCTTTTTATATCTGATTAACAAACAAAACATGTCTCTCTCCCTGTTGATCTATAGACATATCAACCCCTATTGATAATGCCATATACATATATACAGTGAGATTATAGAAACACACTAAGAATAAATACTATCACTCTGCAACAAACAGCTAGAATTTAAGCCCAGAGGCAAGAAGGAAATATAACAGAAACTAGAGATGCTTTTTTAAAGTAACAATTATAGAACTGTATTATACATTTTTTGGGACCACAGAAAACTATATTTCTGCATTTTGTTTAAATCTGAAATTGCAAGACACTAGGAATTTCTCTTGAGGCATTTCTAATAGCACAAGAATACAGAAAGGTTTTGGCATTTTTTAAAAAAGATGTATGATATTACTTTTATAAATATATTGCTAATTTAGTATTTAAAAGAAATGTTACACAAGTATACACTGGTCTCTTTGTAAGAGCTCTTTACACTACAAAAAAAAATTCTATGCAGGCATATTGAGTCTTTTAAATATGAGAAATTTGGCCTGCCATGATGTTTCAATAAAGTTTAGCTCTCTGCTTTTTTTAGTAAATTCCTTCTATATCGTGTTAGTATTGTAATGCCCAGATTTTGTAAACAGATGATGTTTATTTTGATAACAGTTATCAAGCTGAAAAAAGCAAGCTGAAGCATGCTGTGGTTGCAAGGTTTAGCACTAAATTTTCTTTTTTTTATTCAAAATATGAATCTTCCAAGAACAATAGATCAACCAAACCTAAAAAGAATGTAATGTGACAGAAGTGAAGCACATAATCAGGTCTATGACTGAATAACAGACCCAAAACTTACCATTTTTTTTCTTTTGTCTTGTTCTGTGGGAGGTTCTTCATCTTCTGTAACCTGGGGTTCTTCAAAATGAGACATTAACATGCAGCTGAAAATGGGAATAAGAACAGTTTTAACATACATTATCATTAAAAATTATTTTAAAGCAGTTTTGAAAACACAACAGATATGGGAGTTTGCTGAAAATCAGGCAATTTAATCACAAGTAATTTTTTTCTGAGAACAGTGAACCTAATGAACCATGAATGCATGTTCTCTGTCAACTCCACCCATGTAACAATCTCAGTTTTCCTCCATATTTTAGCTTAAGTTGTGGATTAAAGTGCATTTGTGCAACTGGAAAACAGACTACGTGGCTTTAAAAAACTAATATAGAAAAACCTACTGATCCTTACGAAAATTTTCCACTCTTTTCAAGAAAGGGCTGTACAAGCACTCTATACTAAGTCAAAGTGGCACACATACAAAGATTGCAAAGATGTCTCACGGCATTCATGTTTTTCTTTGAGATCTATGACAAAAGGACCTGAAATCTAGTAAGGACAGTGCTATTGGTTCTACAATAAAATCTACAAGGCACTGAACAAAGGTTTTAAACTCATTTTTTGTTTTGCTGAAACCCTCAACTGGTAGGTGCTCACATGTGC
Source organism: Oenanthe melanoleuca (assembly GCF_029582105.1). Lineage (NCBI taxonomy): Eukaryota > Metazoa > Chordata > Aves > Passeriformes > Muscicapidae > Oenanthe > Oenanthe melanoleuca. The sequence goes on from NC_079362.1 coordinate 56,953,448, forward strand.
AAATAACAGCCATATTTTAACTTTTATTTTTGAAGTATAAAACCAGAAAATATGAAGAAAAAAACTCCAACTGTTTAGAACAGTTTAAAAGTCAGAGGTTTTCCTGTCTGCTGAAATGGTTTGAATAGACTTATAAGGACATTAATGAAAGCTATCCTATAGAAAACATGTCTTTCATTCATGTTACATGCTCTATGCCAAAACAACAGACAAATATTCCATCACTTTATCAAATCTGTTCCTGGAATTTCTGCTTTAAAAACCAAAATGATTAAAAAAGCACCCAGGTGATGACAACTTGCCATCATGTATCAGGTATGATTTAAGATACAAAGGACACATAATTCACATATTTCAAAGCACCAAGGCAGATGCAGATTATTTTCAATCCTGTACTACTGTGCATTTTTAATTGCTGCATTCCACAAGCATGTGAAATGCTCCATTAACTAAGACGAATAACCCATTTTAATATTACTAAAATGAAAAAAGTTTGTGATTTTATGTGTTTTCATATGATATTATATGAAATGTTCAGACTTATTCTGTTTACATATTTAGTTTTCCATTAACTAATGGAAATCAGAGCTGTATGAAACACTTGCTAAACAGCACGGTAAGCAGGGCCAAATACTAACACAGAAGCCATTTTTTAATAAAGGTGTTAGTTATTTCAAAATAAGACAGAAAACTGCATATCTCCTCTGCTCACAAATGGCTGCTGGCATCTCAGTTTATTTAAGAAAAAAGAGACAAAATGTCAATTATCAAAACATACAAGACTGAGTTAACTTTTTCAGACTTTCATAAATTTTAGATACCACAAAATCCCAAACACAAGGAGAGGAAAGAATAAAACAAGAGAGGGTGAGAAAGCCGGGAAAAATCTGACTATTGGTGAAACAAGTCTAGAGCAATGGAATGCTTCCCTTTCCAGAAAATCTGAGGTTTGTAAAGCTCTTATAATTATCACTACAATGTGAAATATGAATTCTAGGAAACCTGGCTGAGTATAATCCCTTTGTATTGTAAGATAGTGCAAACATTTCCATAACCTGATTAAAATCTAATATAAATCTAAAAAAATGACAAGGCTTTTACCACTTCCTCTAACTACAACAGTTGCTTAAAAATTCCAGTTAAAATGTACTCACTAAGTGGTTAAGCCACTTAAGCCATTTCCATGGTTTAACCTTTGCAATTTTCCCTGTACATGTTTACCTTCTCTTCACCCTTCAGTGGCTGAAGTTCTATAATGTTTCAGCTTTGATTTTCCTGTGTTAAACATGCACATAACTTTACTTCTTGCACTACAATAATTAGCTAATATGACAATCAGTGGACTACACATTATCTGAACCAGTTCAGAGTTAAGCCATTCTTCTTCAGCCTAAAGAGATGCACATGATTTCAGATTTCAGATGACTGCTCTCACTTTACCCTCCAGATGATGTCTAAATACATTATGCAAAAGTCAAAATCTTTCAAACAGCTCTTACAAAACCTGTCAACATAAATATGTCCTTGGCTCAATGTGACTATACTTTATGAAGTAAAAACAATGCCCAGAGTTTGGAAAAGTAGTGACAAGTTCTACAAGCCTTCAGTCTTAAAATATGAAATGAACTAAGATAAAGTTTATTTACTTCTCAGTGAGAACTCTTTTCAACAAGTACTGGCAAAGCAACATACTTAGAAATGGAAGGGCTCTGCAATGTTGTCTCCAACAGTAAACAAAACACAGTGCCAGACATTGTGCATATTGCCAGACTTTGGAGCTACATCTTCTTTACTGACAGTTTGGTGGGAAGTACTTTGGCAAGCAATTCTTAAGCATAGTTCAGGCTCAGTGAGTGTGGACTGTTCTCAACACACAGTTGTGTGCATGCCACCTGTTTTAAATGAAGAATTTAATAGACTGCATTCTGGCTGTTCTATGCCACCTAGTTTCAGTGGCAGCAAACACCCCCTTAAGCAGTTAATATTAATTAGTTAATATACAGTCTGTTTCCAGCAAACATCCCCTTAAGCAGTTAATATTAATTAGTTAATATACAGTCTGTTCCATCAACATGAAATGATTTAAAAGAAAATGCTTCTTAGCACCAGAGCATCAGTAAATTCTGTTATTAGAATTGTCTGTAAGAATATCTTGCAGAGCACCTGTCTTACAAGTCCATTCTAAAAGTAAGTAATCATTACAGAGATAAAAATTACATTAGTATCACTGTCCAAAAAATATCTTATTATTCATTAGGGGTTGGGCTTTCTTTTTTCCCCTAGCTTTGACATACTACTACCAGTAACCTGGGAGCCATCAGGAGATGAACGAGTGTGGTGCTGGGTGGCAGTGCACTCTGGACACTCCAACACCCACATTCCTGCTACAAGCAAGCTCTTGCTCCTAGCTCTGTAAACTGTCTTTTGAGATATATCCTGTAACAGTACATGCGTTACATGGAACAACTGGAGAACTGTCCTTGTGGGATACATTTTCAAGTTCTCCAGGCTGTGAAATATTGTCACACTTAAAGAAACTCTGAGCTACATCTGAGCTAGGGTGGTCCCTATCAACACACAAGCTTGTTGTATTGAAATTTTAGATGTAACAGTCAAGCAAGCAAAAAAGAATGAATGTTTTAATAATACTAATAATACTAATAATACTAATACTAATAATAATCATAATAATAATCATAATAATAAATATGAATGTTTTAAGACATAATTTAGTAGATAACTTAATGAACCATATAAAATTATACTGTCATTTTAAGCCCTCTTTCCCCATTGAAAGTATTTTAAGACCAAAAGTTTTCTGTCTTCCTAAAAGACTCGCTCTTGAGTAAATAGAACTCTAACAACCATGTCTTAACTGACTACAGATTTTTCAAATGAAAACACTTCATATAAAACAGTACTGCTACTGTTAAATCCAGTTTAAATTGGAATTTCTGCTTACTCTTTGTATGTTCCTGTTTCAGAATCTTCAGTCATAACATCATGCAGTCCTTCCACTGAAATGTTGATGATACCACAAAATTTATCTTGGATAACACTGTAAAAGAACAAAATTTATTTTGGATAACATTGGAAAAGAACAGGAAGTGACTTAGCTAAAGGAACTGCACAGGAAATTTGCTCAGTTGTAGAGTACATTTATTGAGAGGTATTTTCCTTGCTTACTGCTTAGCTGAGCATGCTATCAAGCAACTAATTCAGCATTTTTTAAAAATTACAAAATAGCTTCAAAATATACAAGAAACATTATTTTTAAGTATAAGAAAACTTAATATGCCACTGAAAACCTAGAATTAAATTGCAAATGGCATAGAAGAAAATATACATAAGCACAGAAGTCAGGAGTGGGAAGGGCAGGCTCCTGCCAGCAGGGAAGAGAGTAGTGGCTTCTATTCCCAACACATTTACACCTTTTTTTACCATCACTATTTAATTCATAAACCTACACAACTCTTTGAGCAATGGCTGCTTGTAAAGAACATACATTCCCCTACTTACCTGCATTTCTTCACCCTCCTAGGAGGCCAACTCCCTAGAGTGGGGGGAAAAACCCTGCACTCAGTTCTGCAAGAATGTGACTTTCCTAACTGTACAGAGAAAGGGCAAAAGGTTTTATCTGTTTCAACACGGGCACCTTTTGCCATTGGACATATAAGGCTATTTAATACTAATGCAAAGGGCTGGTAGATATCACTTGGGAGTTAAAAGGCACGAGTACCTTTAGTCAACATGACCTGAAGGCTTGACTAGATAGCCCACAATGCCCAAAACTACACTAAACACATTTAAATTTGCCCTGTCTTGAGAAAGGATGTGCCTGTAGGGGAAGGATCTCCTCGTGATGGATAAAGTAGGTGCCACCAGTTAGTTAATCTCCTGGTTAATGGAGAGCAGCCAACTGCTGCTTCTGCTCCACTTCCTGCTACTGTACATCTAGTGCCAGAGACACACTACTGTAGAACCTGGGATCTCAGACTCCTGCTCTATGAATGGTGAAAGTGTGAAGACAAACTGCAAGTGAAAAGACGTTCATCTCAGGAATACCTCTAGCTACATGCAGCAAAGAAAGAGAAATGACCTAACTGGTGACAGTAAACAACAACCCTTTTCCTGTGACTGACACTGACTGAAGCACTTTATTGCTTTCTTGGAATTTCATCCTAATAAAACACTGCTGGTGCTGCTCCATAAGAGGCAGAGGCAGATGCACTCCATTTATTTACAGGCACCAAACATGAAGTTCATATATTGTATTTCGATTGTAGTTGGTCATTGTTTTAACACAGACAAATATATTTCCTAATATTCTTTCCCTTTCTTATTTGGAATGAAAACTCAAGACATGGATGAACTGTAGCTCCTTATACAATAGCAACTGCTTTTGAGAAACTTCTTGTCAGACACACAGCAAAACTTTATACATATGATAAACAGTTAAATAGCAATAGATGCCTTGGAAAAAATGTTTATCAAGTTAGAATACTAAGAATAAAAAATATTTCTTTTATATTTGTTTTGGTAAATAATAATTTCATTCATGATCCCTTGTTTCAAAGGATTAGTTTCTGTTCCCTTTTTTTAAATTCAGCTACCTTTATATGCCAGAATCTGAAGTGTACTTTGTATCATCAGACTTGAAACTCCTGAAGTCCACAAAATGAAAACTGACATAATTTTTACTGCCTGATTGCCAGCAGTCTACTCTAAAAGACGCTTATTCCTTTGCCAAAAGGCTTCCCCATCACATCCAGAAGAGCAAAGCATTACATGTTGTAGACAATCTCTGTGAGGTTCTGCAGACAGCAAGCGAACAACCTACTGACCTCACAGCACGGCTGAGAAAGTGAACACTGCCTCAGCCACCTGCACAATGAGCCCCCCGAGACAGAGCAGGTTCCCCCAAGTCAGAGGTCCTGCCTACCACACCTCCATTAAGACTCTTGTCTCATCCTTGTTTTTGAAACACATCTCTAGAAAAATGCCATTAACAGTCAATATTTTCCAACATGAGTAAGGTTAGTGTTTTCCAACAAAATGCACAGATTCATGTCAACACTAGACAAGGGACATCCAACAAAGAACAAATGTGAACACTTTGATCTCTGGAGAAGCAAACAATGCCCTGTTCATACACAACACCTGTATCATTCCTTCATTCCAGGCTGCATGAATCCCAGGAGGGACCTCAGAGGTCACCTAGTTCTGACCCTCCTGCTACAAGCAGCTCACCTTCCAATGGACCAGGCGGCTCAAAGCCCCACCCAATCTGGCCTTAAACACTTCCAGGGATGGAGCATCCACAGCTTCTCTGGGCACTGCCTCACAAATCTCACAGTAAAGAATTTTGTTCTAACATCTAAACAAAACCTACTCTCAGTTTTAAGCCGTTCCCCCTTGTCCTGTTGCTGCAGTTCCCGATGAACAGAGTCCCTCTCTGGCTTCCCTGCAGGCCCTTTCAGATACTGGGAGGTTAAGAGAGGTCTCCACACAACATTCTCTTCTCCAGGCTGAACAGCCACAACTTTCTCAGCCTGTCTTCACAGTGGAGGTGCTCCACATCTCTTAGTAACCTTGTGGCCTCTGGACTTGCTCCACAAGTATCAGGTCCTTCTTATACTGAGTGCCCCAGAGCTGGATGAAGCACTCCAGCTGGGGTCTCGCCAGCACAGAGCAGCAAAAACACTGTTCTTGACAGTTGAAAGTTACTGCAAAAACACATAGGGAAACCATTTATTTCTTGAAAAGGATAGTCTTACTTCATGACATAAATGAGAAATAGCATTTCACTTCTTTCTTTAGTGGAAGACTCATGAGAGTTCTTTGTTTTTTTTAAGGAGAACAAAGAATGTACAAGACTTTTCAAAATGTAACTTGCCTGCAGCTTTTAGTAAATATAATACTCTTTTTTTTCCCTTTTAAATGGGACATACAGTTTCTTCCTGCCAAAGACCCACTGAAATATTTACCAAGTATGAAGTCAATAAACAGTGCAACTATTTCTAAAACACAAGACATATGCTGGTGAAATATAAAGACACCACAGACTCATGCTTCAAAAAAAGAAAACTCAAAGTTCAACAGCAATATAAAATGCATCAGGCCTTATTTTCATAGATGAGAAAGCAAGCCATGCCACTCAATGCAATACCTTTTCAAAGAGACTAAAATTAGCCTGCTTATTTCAGGAAATACAGAAATAGAGCAGATTCAAAGAAGACCAACGCTGTATTCAGACGAATTTTCAAAACAGAACAGTTAGTATTTTTTTATACTAAAATCTTAAAACTGGAGGAAGGCAGTTCCCACCTTGAGTTGCACACAATCCAGCCTAGCAATGAAACAAACAAAAGCATCAGGCTATAACTGGTTTTTTATCTACCCAGTCTTCTAAATTATTGGGACAAAACCTCTCAAAAGAGGTTTTGTATGCAGCAGGAGTAAAAGGCCCACAATAAGGACCTAAGCCACTCCATAATCCAGTTTCAAAGATATAATGACTACATTTTTATTACAGAAAGGATATTTTATGCTGCCTGTTAATAAAATTCAACTTACCAATAAAGGAAACAAAATTTAGCATTCAGGGCAGCTTCCATATGAATAATCTCAAAACTTCTATTTCAAAGTTTGCATAAGTTTTCAGATGAAAGAATAAAAGCTTTGCAAAGGACAAAATAGATCTCATATGTTCTGAAAGTGAAAAAGGTAGGATTTTTTTTCATTCTGTCTATCATTTCTAATGCACATAGTTATCTGCACAAGTTATTATCCTGAGGTTTTATGTGAAAACTCACAATTTTTACTTCAATTATATAGCCAACTACTGTAGACAAAACTCTATCACCATGCTAAAACACGTCTTGACATATTTTTAGTGGTGCTTAAATAAAATGGACCCCGTATCTACTTTGCATATCCCTCAGATGAGAAAAAACATCTATATGAGAAAAAATACTTTTTCAGAGATTAAATGAAAGATAAAACATCTTTTGCTTTTCTACATTCACCAGGATGAAGCAATAAACACCAAGAAGAGTTTGATTTATTATCTTTACTAGTGTACATAATGAGAAAGCTTAATTAATTCTTTATCTCATTAGCCAAGGAAAGAGGTGGAGTGGGACAAATAGAGATGACTCTGCACATACTGTAAGTGACAGAAACGATTATCACACACACACACAGCCCCTTAGGAGCTGCACAATTCCAGGGAGCTCCTAAAGCAGTGAAGTAGCAGCTGAGGCAATCTTTCCAGGGGAGTCCTACGATTGACCATAAACCTGATCTTCATGAAGCACCACTTTGCTTCATGAGGACAGAGCCCCAACTAAGGCTTCCAATGTATTCCCTAATGATTTTAATACACATATGAACCACACATGTACATGAAAGGGTTGATTTCCTGGTGTGAACATTTAAATACAAAGGACACTGACTGAAAAAGAAAGGCATTTCCTTCACAACTGCATAATAAATGTCTCAGTGCCTAGTCTAATCCCTGTGTTGGCAAGCTGGACATGAGAGGATGTCTTCACTCCAAAGGATGGCTTTCAACTGCTCTAACTCTCTGCTGCACAAACAGCTGTGACACCAGTTTCCTTACATGCTCCACCACTACAGATGGTGAGACACATCTGGCAAAGAACTCCCACAACAGCTTGTCAGTGATAAAGATGCACCTACAGAGAGAACCTCTCATGCCTTTCTATAAAGAGCAGCTGTGGAAACCAGAGCCTAAAATAACAGAGCTGTTCCCTGCCAGATTTGAGAATTAGGTTTACTCAGTTTTTAACCTTTGCACTATCAAAACTCCTCTGTAACAAAGGCACAGCAGCACTTCCAGCAAGAAAAACTTCTACTGCATTTGAAGTCCATTATTTCTGAAGGTGTCCATGTGAAATTAAAACTTAGAAATACAGCACATAAAATTGCTGAGCCTATCACTGTGCAATCATTGATTGTGCAGTTGTTACTAAGTGAAAATAGAATTAATATTTATCACAAGGAGTTATGCAGGAGAGACAAAGTAACAAAACTGGGTTAAAGAGAAAGAGATCGCAGTGGATTAGCCTCTGGAAAGAAGTGCATAAATTACAGTCAATGTTTTCCCTTCTTAAAAGCATTTGCCCATTATATTTAACATCTGATCTTACGTTAGAAAATTATTTTAAAAAATAGTTTCTACTCAAGCAATACCAAACAGTTTAAGCCAAGAAGCTGAACTGTGTGTTCTCTAGAAATAATTGACCTGTGATACAGTAAACTACAATCAAATATAGTATTATTTCATTACACTAATAACAAACAACAGTGAAGTCACATTCTCACCCACTCAGTGCAGTCAAGACTTACATATGGTCCTGGTAGCAGATAATAGATTACTCCCTTCTGGAAAAGGACTGCAGATGGGCAAACAGGATGACCAGGACCTGCACAGCCCGGATATGCACAGGAGTTACACCAGCAGGAAAGAGGAGGCATAGAACAAGTATGCTGAGGGCAGTTCTGGCTCAGCTGCAGAATGGCACAGGCTCCAGGCTGGAGCCTGGAACAGCAACATACACAATTTAAATCAACACCATGGAGGAAAGTCTATCAGAGCATTGTTCCTCACTTTTCCTTGAGTCTAACTGTAAACTGTGTAACCTATAAACAACACAGCTGAAATCTCAAGGACACAGACCTGAACAAGACAAACAGTATCCACAAGACTAAGTCTCATTGGTTGAAAATGTTACAGCATTGGACTATTTGGAACGCGATTTTATGACATTTAATTCCTGAATAAAGTTTGAATTATTTAAGTAACAAACAGAAAAACAAAAATTGCAGAAATTGAGGTTGAAAATAAAGATACAACATACTAGACATAACATGACAATAACAGAACACCAAAATAGAAATAAAAAGTTAAATACAAATATAGGAAAATATCCCTATTTTGAAGATGAAGCCTTCACTAAGAACACATACCTAGACCTGACATCTCCAAATATAAACCAAATATGAAAATTTTTCCAGCCATTAATTTAGAATTATGTATATACAGTATTTCAATTTGTACTTCTTATCTAGCTAAATAGTCCCTCAAAATATTACTACATAGATGACATAGATGATGATCTTTTATCGGCAATAACTAACCAGCTCTAATACCTTATAAATTTAGCCATTAAACTTTGGTGAATTTCAACAGAAATTTAGTTTTTCTTAACTCCAATTTGGGATATTTCATAAAATGACACAGATACACACTAATTAAAAAATCACTTTAATATATTCATTATACAGACTGAACACACAACTTTGTATATTACAATATGCTATAGATATGAATAGAACTTGTATAGTTTAAAATTCTTCTCTTACTTGAGAGTTTGAACATGCTAGTTGTAAATGTGCTTTTTCTACTGTGTTTTATTTAATAGAGGAAGAGTAGAAACTCCATTACAATTAACACACAAAACACTGTTTTCTGATCCCCAAGATTATTTGGCTTCATGATCCTACTAAGAACTGATGTTTTGCTTGCTTCACAATAGCCATGGAATTTCCATAGGAACTCAGATCATTAAGTAGTGCAAAATAAATTAAAGTGTACTTTATACTGCATGTATACTTGAGCATAGGTGAACAATTACTACAAACAGGGACTGAGGCTAATAAACCTATTCATGTTAGATTGTAATGACATATAATGAAATAATTTCAAAACATTCAGTAAGCAAATGGTGATGCAGAACCCAAATTGTGCTGTTTTCCACAGCTGTATTAAGCAATTTATTTCAACTGGTGGAGATATTTCTACAGAATTGAATTCTTGATTTCTTGCCCTTTCATTTCACAGTTAACATCAAATCAAATGAGATAAATTACAATGATGAATGTTCAAACAAGATGACCTGTGCCTGACTTTCTGATGCTGTTCGCTTGAGCAGCCTTATTTGGTCCAGTTCTGAATGTTCCACTGATTTCCGAGTTAGAGACTGCACTGAGTCAGTTATGTTGTATCTGCTAGGCTGATAAAAGCCATAATATTCTATACTCTTTTCCCCTGAGTTTTCCAGCACCTTTAGTTTCTGCCTAAACTGAATAATTTTACAGGTTAAGAACAGGATAATAGCACAAGCCAGAATGAAAAAGGCTAGTAAAATGTCAAAAGCTTGATTCAGCTTTTCAACCTGTTGTGTACAAATCAAGGCTGTTTTTAATGACACAGGAGCAGGATCTGTTGTGAACAACCGTTCTTCTTCTACATTTGTATTAGTAGGTACAGTTTCTGCTGGTGTTTGCACTGGTAACGTTGGTAACACTGTAGCTGCCTGTGATGGCATTTCAACAGCGTATTCCTCATGAGGCAGTGGGGTAGAAGATGCAGCTGTAGTTCCTTCCCAGAAAGCGAAATACTCAGGTTCTGCAGTGACAAGCTGCTGCAGTGTGCCGTGGCTGCCCCCTTTGTGCCAGGCCACCTGCAGAGTGGCAGCAGTGGATCCCAGACCCGGGGCAGAGCCCGCGCCGGCAGCGGGGCCAACGCAGCCTGGAAACTCCACATATTGCACAGCTCTACCACGCACACTCTGGGGATCCTGACAGTGCATTTTTGCAGAAACAGAAGATGATGCCAGCCAATTAAGTAATGCAAGCATTTTGCAGCTGCAGTTCCAAGGATTAGAATGTACCTGAAGATGGGTTAAAGATACTAATGGATTGAGCACTTCAGGGTGCAACTCTGAGATATTATTAAATGCTAAACTGAGTACTTTAAGTGACTGCCCCATTTTTTCAAAGGTACCATCACCAATACTGGCTATTTTATTTCTGTCTAGCTGTAGATACATTAAATTGTTCAATAAAGTAAAAGTGCTGGAATTTATATTTTCTAAATCATTATAACTTAAGATTAGCTGACTAAGGTTGTTTAATCCAAAAAATCCATTTACAGCAACACATTTTAGCTTGACATTTTTCAAAGACAGATATCTAAGCTTGTTAAGTCCCTTAAATGCAAAAGGCTGAATTGATCCAATGGGATTGTGAGACAAAGAAAGTCTTTCAAGATTTTTGAGCCTTCCAATAGCATTTGACGGCACTAGTGTTAAGTTGTTACCTTCAAGAAACAAATATGCAAGATTTTCAAGATGATGAAATGCTGAATCTGATATCCGTGAAATCTTATTATTCGCTAGGTTTAGTGTCTGGAGACTTATCATGCCCCAGAATGTCCCACTTCCAAGGACACTGAGACGATTTCTTTGAAGTGTTAAATATCTAACAGAAAGAAGATCACTAAATAATCCTCTGGGAAGAAAAGCTATTTGATTGTTCTGAAGGTATAAACAATGAAGATTGGAAAGGCCTTCAAAGATTCCTGGATCCAGGCGTTTAATATTATTGCTATTTAGATGCAAGTAGCTGAGTCTGGGGACTTCCACAAAAGCTTTTGGGTGTACATACAAAACACTTGAGTTATCCATGTAGAGTGCAGCAAGCTTCTGAAGGCCTCTTAGATCATTTGGAGTGACATGTGATATATTATTTCCACTGAGGTAAACAAGAATTGCTGTTTTTGGAAGGTTCCAAGGGATGCTCGAAAGCCCTGCATTACGGCAGCTAACTTGTCTCCCTGTGCAGAGCTGACAAGCAGATGGACAGCCAAAAGCCTCCTTCTGGAGCAGCAACAAAAGAAAACAATTAAACATACACAGGAATGCTCCTGGGCAGAGTGAAGAACTTTGCAGAACACACATATCCCTGTCTTTGGCCTTCTTACTCATCTCTGACTTCACTAGTAGAGATAAAAAGAAGTATATAAATATTATTATTAATTCAAATATATTCATCATTTATTAATTATTAATAATTATTTGAATCTATATGTACAGTCTTAAAAATACTAGCATTGCTCTCAAGATCAGTATTTTACATATTATTCTCTCATGCCAAACAAGCAGTTTAAAACTCCAACTTACTAACTGGATTCCACTGCAAAAAAATTCTGTAAGTAAATGGACAATTAAATAAATACAGTGCTAACACAGCCAGAAAATATTTAATTGGCTGTAGAATAAAAGCATCTAAGAAGCCAAAATAACAGCTCATATTAAATTAAAAATACTATATATTAACTACTTGTTACAGTTAACCATCACTAAGAAATGTTTTAAAAGCATTTAAAAGTAGAAATGCCAACTGTAAACAAGTTACCTTTTACCAGCAGTTCACTTACAATTTGAATTTTACTTCTATAAAGCTGAGTTACATTTAAAATAAATAGAAGCATTTCCTTACCCCAAATCTGAAGTTCATGATTTCCGTTATTTTGCAGTCTGCAGTCCACTGGACTATGTTATAAGCTGACCAACTACAATCATCTGTGAAACCTTCGTGAAGGCAGTATTGCCGTGTACTACAGACCTCACATTTTTGCTCCAGGGTTAGCAACAGTTTGCTCAGGAAACCAAGAAAGAAGTGCCTGAAGTCAGGTTGCCATGGATACAGGAAACTCTGGGACAGGAAGCCATTTTATCTGTGCTTCAGAAGTATTGTTGGAAAGGAAATCTCAGTGATTTGTTTCTAGAAAACCAAGAACTATCTTAGACCGTAACTGCTGGGTTTTGTTTGGGGCTTGTTTTGGGTTTTTTTTTGGTCTTGTTTTTTTTGGAGGGGTGGGGGTTTGTTTGGTTTTTTAAATCTACTGATTTATCTAGGAGAGCTTAAAAGAGTTTTATCTCTAGTTAGGTATAACTTTTAGAATAAAGCACAACTATTTGTAACAGCACTATTGCATTACCTGTAACTCCTTATCTTTCAGCCAGAACCTGAAATGCTTCATTAAACTGGCAGCAACACTTACACTGCTCTCTGTCTACAGAGCCAAGCTGCTGCCACATGCACACACAACCCAGGGGTCTGGCCAAGGGGAAAAGACACACACTCTGGAGGGAAGAGCCCAGTGTCTCCTGCCCTCTGGCAAGGCACAACCTGCCAGCAATCCCAAAGAAACCTATGAAATCTTAGGACATGAGACTAGCATGATGTGGCACTAAGCTGCTGTGTACTTGTATTTTTGACCTGACTTTGTTAATTGTTACTTTACGACACCCTTTTTAAAGCGAATTTATCCGCAGAGGACTATGAGATGGCATCTGGTTCTGAGAGCCACACCTTCCACAAACAGCTTTTGTTTCCTGCAGTGTCTCCTGTGCAGAAAAACACTACAAGGGTGATAAATATCCCTCTTGGTTAAGGACCAGAGATTACACCCTCAGTTTATTCATCACAGGGAAGAAATATTTGCAAAGCTCAGTCACATCATCAAAGGAGGAAAGGGGAGATTAAGCCTATAAATAGCAACACAACTAACACCCCATGATTTTACTGCAATAAGACCTTCTGCTCAGCAAAAGAACAATGACAAAGCCCAACAGTAGCCATAACCAAAAAAGAGGTGTAACAGCAGGAACATCAAGTCCCTTCAGCTACAGTGACCTCACACAGGAAGCATGAGTTCACATAAGGGGTAAAATGTAACACAAATATCTTTGTCTATATAATCCAATCTGAAATGCAGGACGCACATGAGAAAGGGAAGCAGAATAGACAGGGACATGCTTTTGAAGCAGCTTTCTTCCAAACATCTAGCCTAAAATAAGAAAACAGTAAGTGTAATTGGTCCATGGGCCATTTTAGAAAAAGCCTGTATCAGTTACAACACAGAATAAGGACTGCATTTGTTTCTTTTTTGCTGAGATCAACAGATCAATAGGAACACTAATTCTACATATCTGAATATTTATTTACACACTTATATTTTTTCACAGTATTTAACATAATTGTTGACATAGAGAGAAATAAAATAAAATGTCATGTCATTTACTAAAAAGGCAAACACCGTATAGTTCACAGTTGGTGAAGTATCCTGGATGTGGAGGATGGAACAGTAAGAGTAATGGAAAAAAATTATCAGTAGAGTCAGATAAGGAGAAAATCAGAGACTGGCCAAAATGGAAAGTGACTTCAAACAGAAAATTATCCTCTACCTAAACTTCACTACCAATAGTCTCTTTATATTGAAACCTATATGTGTAAAAAAAAAAAAAAACAAAAAAACCAACAAAACAAAAATTCTTCCAAGGTGTGCCGTATGGAACAAACCTTTATACAGACAAGAAGTAAGACAAATTTTAAAAAACATTTTAAAACGCAAATGTTCATAGAGCTCTCTTTTTGCAAAATGTCAGAAGTGACACGTTTTGAAAAACACGTTTTGAAGGAATTAATGAAGTGTAAGTACAGTATATCAGGCACCATCAAAAATTAGAGGAATCACTAAAGCAGCAACCAGATAAAAGAAAGCTGATGACCAGTAAGTGGCTGAATGTCTCTGCGGACTTGCACTGAAAATACCTTATGAATATTCACAATATTTTTGTTTGGACCCTAGCTTTACTGTGGTTCTGAGCACACTGAGGACTCTTCTGATAGTTGAATCTCATGCCCAAAATGGGAGGAAAAAGCCCTAATCCAGATCATGGCTCCTTCCATTCCGCACTAGGAAATCTAGAGAAAGTTCTGTTTTACACTTCGTCAGTACTGCACCCAAAGGCTTGCAGTAATTTGCAATGTAATTTAGAGCCATTATTTCATTAATACTACATATTGTTGAAGTATCTGAAAGAAGTATCTGCTGAGAACAAGACACAAAATTACGTGCCAAAATTAAGTGGTACCATTTGGGGAAAACCATAAGAAAGGCTGGGTGGGATACTGTGTAACTTGGATCAGCATTTCTTAAACTGGTTCACACTTAAACAATAAAATCCATTACTTTTTGAAAACTGTAGGAAAAAAGCACAGGAAACACTAACAAGCTTAGGCAGCTCTCATATTTTATTCACTGCAAATTTTCCTCTGCAGCAAGAGAGCAGTAAGGTTTGCACCTGAACACAGCTTCACATGGTAACAGAAAAAATTATTTTTGAACCCACAAGTGAATTTAATCTTAATATACTAATGTTGATGAAGTGTGAAGTAATGTTATTGGCTTTTCAACATTAAAATCTAGTTCAACAATGACTCCTTGTAAATACAAGCATGAAGCCTGAGTAACAGCAATTTGTCAAATTGTGCATAAAATGACAGGTTGAAGTAATTGAAAGAACATACATGCACAGTGCACCCATGCTATATTAAAGCCAATATAATGAATATTAGGTGGTACAAACTAGTCATCCAAATGACACTTATGAATAGCAGAAAAAACACAACAAGTTCAAAAACAGGGTCTAAAGTCTATTTTTGAGAAGGGATTTCAGTCTCATAATTTCCACATAATTATGCTAAAGCCCACAAACTAAGACAACCAATTTTTAGCACTATAATTATTACTCTAAGCTTATATGAGTGAAACTGTTTTTTGCCCTCCCATTGTGTATTTAGCTACCATCTGCTCTTGCAGGGCTTTCTTCCTTCTAGTTCTATACTCCACAGGTGGCTATTGTACAACTTCATTTTTTCTAACTCCTACTTCCTTCTGCCCACATCATCTCTAGATATGATCACAAATCAATGCATCAGGAACTAAACTACTGCTTAGGTAGCACAGACATCAACATTTAATTAACACGCAGTAGGCAGGTGAAATGTTGATACCTTATTAACTTATCACATCCCAAAACACTTTTCTGTTTTTCTCATTATTTAGTTTACCTAAACATTTCTGATTGTCTCAAATATTGCAGATTCCTTCTAGTATTTAATATTTCTGTTTCAGTAAGAATCCTAACTTACTGCCTCATTCACTGAAAATTTTTCTCTTCTACATGAGAAGCATGAAAACTACATAATTATTTTTCCCATTGAGGAAAGAAAAATAAGTTTCTATTCTATAAACCTAATTTGACCTCAAGGTACAGTAAAGTATTATGATAGAAAGCTCTTGTGAAACTAAAAGCTCACCTTGTGAAATTGGTAGAATTAGTTTCTTCTCTTTACTCACAAATCTAAGTCTTCTTTGGAACAACTACTAAGCTTGTGAACAAAACAGTAACATAAAAAAGGCTGGCCATGAATGTAATGCACAGATGTGACATGCTGACAATAACACTATAGCATACTGCAATATTTAGCAATTCTGTTGAAATTATAAAAGTATTATTGTTCTCAATATGAATGCAATTCAAACCAAAAGGTCTACAGAACTCAAATTAATTTCCCAAATTTCAGCTTCCAGAAATTTAATCAAAACTAAGCTCAATTGCAAAACCACACTCTGCCTCCCAGTTTAGGAGACAGGATGGGCATACACTTGGCATTAGCAACTGACAGCTCCAAATATTTAAAAGAAAGAGAAAACTTCAGCAGCTCTTAACAACTACTACAGAGAATACCTACACACAAAATACAAAAGCTATTTGTTAAAAATACAGGCTTTCTTCATATTTAAGCATCTTTTTAATATCAAAACATGATGTTTTGTTTTAAATACTCACTTTCTCATTAAATTGTTTGGATATGAAACATTATTTTTCAAGACAGTACTTATTTGCAGAAGGTCTTGTAGTGACATGAATTGTGGTGTTTATCAGCTCTGGTATCTTATCATAATAGTCTGGTACTGTTAAAGAAAGTCACTGAAAAATCTCAGCTACTCTCTGGCAGTCTCTGATTTCACAGAGTATATCACAGAGAGATAAGCAGATGTGCCAAAACGGCTCAAACTAACTCAAGTGCAAAAATAGCTGTAAATCTAGGGTTTGGGTTTGGTTTTTTTTTTCACTTTTGTTACAATCTTGTGTTTTTTGCACATTTTTAGTAATATGCTATACTTCAGTCACTATTTATTCAGTATCTAATTTGCAAACATGTAAACCATACATTGCATAAGGTTTGAAGGAAATTAGTTATTCTGTTATCTTTTGCTGTCTTTTATATAATTAGAATCTTAAAATTTATGGTAAATCACAATTAGAATAGTTTTAGGAAAGACTTCTGAAATATTTTATGTAGACCATGAACAAAAACAAGGTATCAGCAGCATCCAAACCCTTATGACTCCAGCTTATTTTTTTGTAGCAGTTTAGCTGCAATTAGTGACATAATTCCTTGCTATCACTTGGTATATTTTTCCTTGAAATCAAGGGTTAAGGGTCTTAGGGAAAAGATAATATACTCCTGACCAGTCAACAGTAGCAATCAAGCGTAGGAGAAAAATTGATGGGAGACTGTGAACAAGGAAAGTTTAATGAGTGCATCCTTCTGCCAATGCCATAATGTGACGTGCAATTAAAGAAGCTGGCAGAGCTCTCTGTAACCTTCTGAATATGCAGACTTTGATAGTCAGACTAAGACCAAAGCCACATTTTTCACTCTTATCATTAAAACTGTGCTGTTACCTGTCAGGCAAGCTAAATAAATCCAAGGCCAAGCACTGATGACAACTGCAAAATCATAATTTAAAGAGCTCCTTTAAATGCTAATAGTCTATTAGAGGCGTGGGTGAGCATACCTTTAACTAGAGAGATTAAAAAAAATGGAGGGGAAGATAAAATATCTTTGGAGTATCATCCCTATAAAGAAACGAGGATGTACAAGTAATTATGTAAGAAATTCTGACTTTATAAATGAGGACATAACTATCCTGAGGAGAACATGACATTTTATTAGGCACTTTCTTGCCATTTACTAACATCACATATAGACAACTTTTTAAGAGGAAAATTAAAATTTCTAAGTAAGTAATTTTAAAAAATGACAGAGGCAAAACTCTGTAATAACCTAATGAAGATTTATAATTGCACACTGTAAGTACTTACACTCACAAAATGCCAATTATCTAACTGGCAGAACTCACACTGGCCGACATATCAGACTTGATACACAATGAAGAAAAGCAGATATTCATTTACATAATGATTAGAAACCTGGAGAATCTCTTAACCCTTTCCCCACAACACATAAACATATTTGACTCAAAGGGGTAAAATGAAAAGTACTCATGTACCAGAAACCAAAATGATGAAAGATAAACTAAAATACTTCATATTTTTAGCTCAGTAGAGTCTCCTCTACTTAAAAATAGTACCACTCCACAAAGGTAGGTCCACCAAAAATAAGCCTATGCTCAAGGACCACAATTATTGGCCTGTTTTGGAAATCTTTCAGTGTGGTCTGTGTACTACTAAAATTCATGCAACTGTAGGAATAGAAAAGAATTCTACTTTGATAAATAAATCATTAGAAGATCTTCAAATATCACCAGAGAAGGACATTCCAAAACACTGTAATACTGATACCATACTGCAATAAGCAAGATAATTTTTTCCAGACAGACAGATAGATATAGGTATGAGAAAGGATCATAATACTGTTTTAGCATCAGGAACTACAAAGGATGCTGAAGAGCTCAAAATGCAGAACCCTAGGAAGTGGTGGAGGCCCACACATTTTCCACAACACATAAAAGGTAGAATGCTGGTACTGACCATATTCACTAGGCACTATTTCAGACACCAAGAGCACAGCTAATAAAACTCAACTCGTCTCAAAGAGTACTCTTGCAGCTGCCTGCTCAAGAACAAGTCATTAAGGTTGTAGACAAGTGCAAATATGACTGAACTATGACAATAGGAAACTCACAACAGTTGTGAATTTACTCATCCAGGTTGCTGTCACATGTCATGTCTCACACTCTAGCTCAAATATAGTTTTCCTCCAAAAAACTTCAAGTTCTTGCATGTTTTTCAAAAAAACTATTCTGGTTAGAGCTACTGTGTGTCTATCCACACTTTCCTCATGTACTGAACATGGAGACACTGTAACTCCACGAGTGTATCCTTACTGCCTAAATGTTACTGCTTCCCATTGTTACATAAAACGGTTCAAAGACAGAAGTCTTTCGCCTATTTTATGAAATAGTAAGATTTTTTAATAAATGAATGCAAATGCATGTGGATGGATAAGTGATAAACAGGCAGTGGGAATACAAAATATGGAAAATATTGCCAATGCATATATCTGTCAAACACACAAAAAAAATGCTAATATTAATTGACTGCATTTGGATAGCAAAGCAGACTACTGTACCACATTTAATTTGGGCAAACTCCTAAGCAATACCAGGAAATTACTGTTCTGCGAAAAGGTGCTGCAACACACTAATCAGGAAAGCAGCACTTATTGTTCTTTTTTTTAATATGAATTTCTAACCACTAACACGATGTGCAGCTGTGGGAAGATAAACAGGATGCTAGATTGAAGGACATGCACACGAATAAAATGCAGCCCTACTACTGATACCAGAAGCAGGCCATTACGTCTGTCTATGGATGGTACTGCTTAGATGAGAAAATCACCATGTGGCTAACAATTTTTCACTTTACAACCTGCTTTCTAGTCAGTTCAAGAGCCACTGTGAACAACTGCTCTGTCTTATCTGCTCTAAAATCCTTCACTGTCAAAGGTGCTGTACTAGAAACAGAAAATTATTTGTGTCAAACTGGCTTTAAATTAATAATGAAGTTTTACCTTCCCCTAAAATGCAGAAAGTCCAGAGTTCCACATATTTGTAATTTTAAACCTAACCACTAACTAGAGAAAAATTTAAATCTATGAAGTAATACTATACAGAGTTTACATGGAGAATAAAAAAGGTCACTGTTTAATATTTTCCCCAACATTTTATCCATAAAACAATTTTGAGGGAAGAAGGAGAATATATGTTATCTTCATTTTATATGTTATCTTCATTTTCCCCCCACTATTTTTGTATACCCCCTCTCTTTCCTCTCTTTTCAAAAGGAAAAAAAAAAAAATCTCAGAAAGTGTTAGACACAGCACAGATGCCTGTTTTCCTTACAGCAGAGCCTTGAAAATCTGAACTTGCTATTGAGCAAGCTGAGGGAAGAATTTCACCCTCACCTTGGCCTTCCCAAGACAGCCCATCAGCCATGCATAGAAGACAAAATTCTGTTCTGCCTCTGCAGTTGAGAAAACTTACCTTGGATACTGAACGTAAAATCTAATCAGGAAACCGGTTAGTGAGACATTCCAATAGGAACAATTACTTCAGCTTTTCTTGAAAATACTTATACTAATCAAAATGTTCTTTTCAAATACTGCGTTACATTTAAACCTGTGCAAATGGACTTGCACAAGAAGCCTACAGATATAGAATGCAGCAAGTCTGTGTAGTACAACCCCTGAGATACAGCAAAACCAGAATGACTCATATTGTTGTAGTAAAAGAAAAAATCAATTGACAGAATCCATTTCACACGCTCTATCTGAAGGTAAGTTTGGCAGTCTATCAACTGTGTAAGTGAAATTTTCATAGCTTTGACACAAATACGTCCACTAAAGAGAGGCTTTTTATTTGAGAAGCAGCTTTCTTAAGTGATATGGGTAACTGAAAAATAAAGCTGTCATTTGCAGAAGGTTTTATTATGTTAAGGACTGCCAGAAATAATTGGCTTTTACAGCAGGAAATCTGGAGCAGCTGAACATAGTTCAAAATAACACGGCTATCTAAAGGAATTTTTTTTTCCTTCCTCTCTTGAACAGAAACTTCACAGGAAGACAGATGTAGTTCAGCACCTTAAATTGTAGCTAACACCTCTTTAAAAAACATTTCAAATATACTTATGAACAACATAACACTGTTATATTTACTGGGAAAAAACCTTTTATAACGTTTTTAAGCAGCTTTTATAACCTGCTTGCATCACCTTTAGCTCGATGGTTATCCCGACTATCCAACAGATAAAAAAAGGGAAAATTTCTGTGCACATAAAAAGCAATGAAGCCTCTAAATAACACCTAAGTGTTCCCTGATTTTTTTTTCAGTGACTACATAGTCTACAGTTTTGACAGATACTACATATTCATATTCAGATCCATAGATATTCTACAGATACTAACATAGCTTTTAGTATTTGGGAGCAAAATATAAATGCCCAACAGACAGTACTTAAAGACTGTTAAGGAAACACATCAGACTAAGTGTAAACTCATGCAGTGTTGTCTTCCTGAACGTCAAACAGATAAAAATAATCTGAAGGTAACTACGGACTGAACTCTCACCTAAATGTATTATACATGACTTCTAGTATTAACAACTTAGAAGTCAGTGTATTCAGTATTTTCATTTAAAACGTTCATTTTCTATGTATATCCAGCAATGATGACAGCTACTAAAAGGATAATAGTAAAATCTGCTTGCTATAAAATCTGCAGTGCAAAAAATGTTTCACAGCAACAACACCGTCTTTTACAGCAACTCTTTCTTCCATTTAATGTCATAAAGAAGAAAACCAGGATGAAAGTTCATATCACCTACAGCAGGAAAGAAAACTGAACACTGTTCCCTGGAAGAGACACCGAAATAGTAACATGTCAACTAAAGCAACTACTTAATCACATATGAGAGGGGCATCCAGTTCTAAGTTAATATGAGAATCAACAAAAAATCTGCAGTGCTGGCTCCTGATTTTATTTATGAAATGGAAGAAAGGTTACTGTAATGCTATGAAGCCAAATCAATTAATATAATGTAGCATGGAAGTTCTATCTTTTTCAATATTCTTTTGGGGGAGAAAAGCAAGTAAATAAAACTACTCATATTGGAATATTTAGCTGCAGAATTGTGAAATACTTTAGAATAATTCCCAGTGCTGTTGAAGCACTGTTATTTAAGGCATTGCACGTTTGCTTACCCATTCAATGATGGCAGAAGAGAAAGCAATGCCAAGGCAGAAAGTTTTCTTCTTTCTGGCTGAGTGATGTTATCCATCCGATCAACCCACATTTCAATCATGTTACCAAGAATTTGGTCCAACTGCATTGGGAAACACAACAGTCCTTTTCAGTTATGAGCGCATCAGTGTGTTTAGTAAATAATTTATTTTAATTTTTCTAGCAACTGATACTTTAGTCTTGGAAAGACACCATACAGTTGTACACCCGACAGAAGTAACAAGCAACAGGTACTTTTAAAATTTTCTATGACAAGCCTTCCAGGCCCTGAGCCCTCCATACCATTAGTTGTAACCTAGATGTTTAATATGCATTTCATTTATGAAGAAAGAACTAATTCAGGACAGCAAAGTATTCAGTTTTCCCCAAACAGTCTCACAGAAACCAAGCACATGGATTTATTCTATTTTATCTACACAGTGACAAATTAAGAAACAAAAACAGCAACAAAAAATTATCTGTATTATCTGAAAACTGTATTATGCTCCAGAAAAGCAAATGACTAAAATTTCACTTAAAGATGTAACAGAATACTTGCAGCAAATAATCCTCACTGTAGCAAAAGTAACCTCACCAGTGAAACTGAAGCACACCAAACCTGATACTCTAGAAACTTGGGAGAATGATTGGAACATTCTCCACATGCAAGACCCACCAAGCTGGCACAGGGAAAGAAATTCTCACCCTACAACTAAGGGGCTAATTACACAGCTAATTGTGGGATGGAGCAAGAAGAGAATTTAAGAGCTATATAAAAATTTTAATGGGATGTTGTAAGTAATTATGGCAACATGTAGAAGTTGTTATAAGGTGTTCAGGGAAAGGACAGAAAGAGTGGAAAGTGCCCTTTTCAAGATTAACTCAGCAGGAACAAGAATGGATAACAGAGAGGGAAGTTTCTTCAGGTCAAAAGAAAGCAAGACTTCCTAATGTAACACTGCTGAAATACCAAGACACAAAAAAACCAGAAGGACACAAAAGGACAATAAGCCTTACCTCCTGACCCAATTCACATGCCATCTGGCTCAAAAGTAATGAAAAAAATCTTGCATTTTGTAGCAGAACTCTACCCATGATCCCCAGATAAGTAGACATCACCACTGGATATCTCTGAAACAAAAATAACCAAAACAAAAGGTGCTTGTTTTAAGTAAAAGGAAAATATTTGACACATACAGCAGCAATACCTGGAAAACACCTGTATTCATCCCTTATGTTTTTAACTAAATTTTAAATTATAAATTGCAATTTAAGAGGCTCTAGGAACAGAAGACTGAGTGAGCAATCTTCACTAGAATTCTCAGTTCTTACAATATGAAAACTATGGCAATTTCAAAGTCAATTTCATCCAAACAGCCAAGACAACTTGCAAGGTGACTTTAATTTTAAAACCTGTATCTTAGGGAACTAACAATTTATTGTACTGTACTTTTGAAATTGATTATGGTTTCAAGTTACTGCTTACAATTTCAGCAGCATTAAGAACACTTAGTATTTCTGAAGTTGTTACTTTTCTCAGATAGAAACTGTAATACTTTTGCCAATAACTAATCTGCAGGTGTCTCAAAATTAACTGGATACAGTAATAAGTTCATTATTTTATTATCTTTGGTTATTATTTTTAAAAGAAGCTATAGATTTTTTCATATTAAATTCAGCAAGTAACAATATAACTGTATTTTGTAAAATAGCCTACTTGAGAAACAAAATACCAACATTTATTTGAAAATTCTAACCCAGATTAATACATTCTGAGTAGGGTAAAATGAATTTATTAGTCTTAAATCAGAAGACATTTTAATAACCTACTCTCTATCTTTGTGCTTTAAACAGCAGAAAGTATTTTGCTATAGAGTATTACTTGGCTTAAATTTGGAAATCTTATTCAGCTCAGTAATTGGAGCCACATATTGATATTTCAAAGTCTTCAACGGGAAAAAAACCCAAAGGTTTTGATCAAAGAAGTCAAAAAGCTTGAAGAATTTCTACCCACTGATTGCTGCTAGAACTGAAAGGTTGAACACAGTTAAAGCATATTTGATTTTACTCATTTTCATCCAACATAAAAGTTTGTTGAATACAAAGAGAAAAGCGAGAAGTGAAGACATCTAAGCCAGCAAAATCTTAAAGACTCTATCTCACATCCTTCTACTCCTCAGATATGCCAATTAGGAAAAGAAGGTCAAGTTGATCTTCTTCTGGTTCAGTTTGTTTTTCTCTGGTTCACATACAATTAAAAAGGAATAGTATGTATCTTCACCAAACAAACAAACAAACAAAGAAAAAACCCCCTCCAACACCAACTAAGAATTAGACTAGGTCTAATGCTACAGGTCTTAAAAGTGTTGATAGTGAAGGAATGGTGGAACAGCAGAATAAAATTTGTGCTATTTTATTAAAACAAGTATTAAAACACTACATGACAAAACAAGTGATAGGTTGTCTTTTCTTGTGTTACTGTGTTAGTTTTAAAGACTTTAAAACTAGATGTCAAAAATATATCACATGCTCTTAAAATAAGAGAAAATACAACATCAATATGAAAAACTGGAGATAAAGAAAGGTGCTGTCATTTTCCAAAGGAGAAGTAGAGTAGTTAAAGTAACTCTTACCTCCCCATCTATAATTCCCCTGAATACTGATGGCAGAAGGGGTTGAAACATTTGAGGACCCAACACAGGGTTGACTTTTAGGACATTTTCTACAACCTTAAGAACAAAAGCAAATTAGACCATTACTGAAGTACATTCATAAATCTTAACCAAAGCTTTAAAACCATGTGCACTGGTGTACACATATAAAGTGCTCATAGTATGCTTACGATTAAATACCAGCAAACCCCAGACTGCTGAAACTATATTCTAGTAAAATATTCTACAAATCTGATCTGCATAAACACACTTGGTGAAAGATGACAGGTCAATGAAACCCACCTAGCCAAGCACCTCCCAAGCCTCCCCATGGCCCAGGCAAAGTTGATGAGGTGGCTTAGAAAAAAGGACCTCAACCATGGTCCCAGGAAAAGCAGCAGGTTGAGGTGGTTGGTAGGGTGAAGTACCAGCAGTTTAGGGCATATTTCCAGAGCTTTGTCATGTCACCTTTTTAAGAAACCATTATTTAAGACTTACCAGCTCTTTGCAGATGTGTTCTCAGAGGTCATATTCTGGGTACCTTACTCTGGGGTTCCCAGCGTTTAGACTCTTTACCCTTTTTTATTCTTTTTCCCCCCACACGCTGTTCCCTGAATTAACTTGTTTTCCTGCCTTTTTCAGTTTTTCTTTTGATCAGGTGATTGTGCTCTACCCTTGCATCAGGAGAGTTGTGAAGAGGCTGTGAGAATAATGGGCTGAGGCCTCCTCACTCCTACTTCCAGGTAAAGACAGTGGTGCCAAATGTGTGAACAAACCGATGCATTTATTAAGGTTCCTCACTCAAACACACTTCATTTATTTCCACCTCAAAGGAATTCCAGCAAGGATTCTGTGCTCTTGACCAATCTCTCCTAAACATTTTTTTTAAATTTTTGAGCCTTGTTCCCAATAGTTTCATTTAATACTCTACTTTTTGCATTGAGAAAAGTGTTAAGGAGTTGACCTTCCTCAATGCCTCTCAATTTTGTAGACCTCTAATATGCGGAGGCACAAAAGAGGTTTATTATATACAAAGGTAAACATAACTCTTCCCCTACTCATCTTCCTGAGTACTGCAAGTTTGGCCAACTCCTTTGCTCCCACAGTCTTTTTAAACCTTTTATTGTCTGTGTCAGATAATTAGAAAATCAAGTCACATCAAGCCTCAGCAATCTTACAACAAATTGTCTTATCAGTCCAAATTAGAGTTTTTCAACCTTATTAATTTAATTACTGTTCTAATGTCTCTTTACAATCCAGCCAAAGCTGTTTGTAGGAAACTATTTCAGAGAATACCTCGGGGTGTTTCTGTTCCCAATGCTTATCTAGATTTTATTTTAATTTGTTTAACAAGTCAGCATAATGAACCCTGACAAAACTTTCACTTTTTCTAAAAATATTTACAAGGATGATAGCTCAGTTATCCCTCTGGAAATCAAGAGGACATACTAGGAAAGTGTTCCAAGTATACTAGACAAATTCTGTAGCTAATGCAAGGTCACACTGGGACCCGAGTGAATAAATGATTCTGTATTAGCAGTATAATTCCATTTTAGAAATCTGATTAAAAGCTGCTGCACAAAACATTTGCCCAACTGCAGACTTTAAATAGTATCACTGATAGACTGAATTGACATTTTAAATTTTGAAACTAGAGGTGTTAAGCTCCTCACAGCAGTAACTACAAACAGGGAAAATTATCAACTTCACCAGTTGTTTTCTGTCCTGGATTCAGGAAGCAGTTGTGTTATCCACCAAAAGAGACAGGTGGGAACCAATTTATATCCTCCATCACACTTAAAATTAATTTAATTCAAGTCCAAGTTTTCATAAACAACACAGAGGCCCCTGCTAGTGCAACCACTGGAAATGTTAGAACTAGTACACTACAGCTACTAATCAGGTATCTTTCAATGTATATTCCACCTTAATTTCCTGAAATTCTTCAAAAGACACATTCAAATTAATGTTATTAATATTTCAAAAGATTATGAGTTCCACAACACCATTTGAAGGCTGTGTGAAAACATAACTTTCTGGTGCTTTGAAAAGCCTTTAGTAATTTTATTTAAGCCATTGCAGCCGTTACAATAGCAACTTACACCAAAGGCAAACAAAGATTGTTTGAAGTCTGTCTGGTACCAATGGAAGTATGTACACAAAGGAATTTTATGGAGACCATATACATACACATCACATTCAGTAAAGACTGGAAAAGTTTGCTCTACACTCACTAGGTCTCTACACAGATGCACAGGCTTCAAAAAAGTACTTAAACCACCACTGTTGATTTAACACCAATGTCAAATTCTGATAAATACATTTGTCTTTGTGTTCTACATGTTCTAAATTCTATTTGAAAATATTACATTACAAAGCTGAGCCTCTGGATATTATTTTCATTATACTCCACCTTTAAAACTTGAACTTGACCTTCTGTAGTTATGTCTTTCAAAAGCTCACAAAATGACCGACATAAGTCAGCTGCATACATCTGAAATAAAATGAAAAAGAAGGTATTATGCAATGAATTTAATATATTTGTATATATTTCAAAACTCAAGGGTCTCCTTAGGGTCTACATATTCCTAAAGACCCAGCTTCTCTTCAAAGATTTTATCTGCTAAAATGGTCATCATTCTAAACTAATTAAAATCTAATCTAAGCGTTTTGTTGTGTTTTTAACATTGCAGGACATTTAAACAATCAATCTCAAAGAATTTTCTAATGAAGAAGGTGTGACAAAAGGCATAATATCTCTAGTTGAACTCTGATGGAACATATATTCATAATTTTAATCTGGTAGGATAATAAGAGTAATTATTATTACCCAACATAGGACTTTCTCAGATATCAAACTACTCAATCAATCCACAAAGCACTAATTCTAAATAGTAATATTTCCAAATCTGGGCATCCACCATGCACTATAAAGAGTTAATATGAGAACAGTATGTTTGTATACACAAAAATGAATAAGAGCATACATGTTTGTGCGTATGGTATGTTCCAAGATGAGAGAAAAAAGTTTGCCAGTAAGGAACTGAGGTGGTAATACGCATCTTCATATAAAGGTAACATACCTGCAAAAATTCAGATGATGATAAGAAAATATAAGCATTGATGATCTTAAAGCAATTTTTGAGGTTTTCAGAACTCAGCTCTGGAAAAAACAGAAATTACAATCAGAATCTGACCACCAAACTGAAGTACAGACAAGATGATTTGTTTCTAGAAGTTTTTTTTTCCTCTTGCAGCTTGTAATGTCAGATGCCAACAAGCAGAAAAAAGATCTTAGATCCAGTGCCAATCAGGTTCTCTCTCCCTGCAGAGACAATTACAGAAGTAGGATGACAGCTCTCATGCTCAAATGGAAGCACAAGAAATCCTACAACCTCAAAAGCCAATGCCAACTAAAAACAAGAAACAAAGTCAGATATGGATGTAACACTGGGCTGAGAAGATATAAATGAATAAATGACAGAATAAATGAAACATGTATTTTAGAGACTTGCAATTATGGATAAATGGTCTTTCTTACATGGAGTCAGTAAAAGCTGCGCAGAAAGAATGAAATAAAGATTGCAGTTCTGCTCTTCTGACCCAGATGCCATATCAAATGGCATTGAGCTGACACACACTGAGCTGCAGGGCACAGCTTGAGTACTTCAGTAAAGAGAGCATACGTGTCTAAGAGACAGATACACACAGAGGATGATATACAGCAGCAGTTTGAAAAGAGAAAAAAAGATATATCCTCAGGCACTACCTGTAGGACTGTTTAAGAAAAAAAAAAAAAACAAAACACTCTGGAGCATGTATAAGCAGACAGCAAAATGAAAAGTTTCAAAGTTTCACATGGATGTTGATACTAGTGCAGAAAGTCTGCACTGTATAAAAACAAGGCAAAAGACCAAAAAACCTCAAAGGGATAAATTTCCTTAAAACCAGTTTGGGAGACAAACTATTCTTAAAAGAAATTGACCTCAGCTCCATCACCTTTAAAATATCTAATAAAATCATCATGGAGAGGCAATAGGAAAATACTTTAAATGAATTTTAAATAAAATTCCTTCACCAGATGGAAAAAGCATCTGACAAGATTTTATATGTCTCTCATGGCTTAGATGAAAGCAGCTGTAGGAAAGTGTGGCTTACACCTAGTGATATTTATATATATGAAAACTTCTACCAAAGCCAGTTATCACCATGACCATGGCTGCTTTTCCATTATAGCATCTGTATATTTCTGGGGAGGTTCAGCAGATTTTCTTGTTTTCCCCACCCACTAAGCTGAACATTAATGTTCTTCCAGTCGACACTGGCATAGGACAGCTTTGCACTCACGAGTATGCTCATACGTCGGTACTCAAGTCACATCTTGCAATCATTTATTATGATTATTTTTGTCTCTTGACTTGAAAAGAGAACAACAATCAATCCAACATGCTCATCAAAAGATTCCAAGATATATCATGAGTTTAGCTTCAGTAGCATATTTCTAGAGTTACATATTGCATTCTCCTTAGAGGTCTGCATTTGTGGTTTTTTTCTTTACTGGATACAATCATATTTGAAGTTTTAGAGACTGAAGCAAGTACACAAATTCTAAATAAATGGTCATATAAACAGGAAGTACTACCAAGTTTTCCATAACTTTCCATTCTGTGATTCTGTAGTAACTGATAAAAAGTAATAAAATGTGTATAGCAATAATTGTACTCCAGGCCAAAATGAAAACAGGTATGACAGATGGAATGAAAATTACAGAACTTCCATCACTCATCTGCAGCTCAATGTTTAGCAAAATTTTCTAGAAAGATCTAATGTTGAACTAACTACATTTAGAAGCAACCAATTCTCTTGCCAGGTTTTCCTGAATCATACATTTTTCTAAATCGTTAATGCTCTGCTTTGAGTTTTGTTTGGATCAAAGGAGTTAGTACAGTTCCAGCAACCTGGTTTTTGCCAGTAACTTTAAAAATACAGCACATGTAAATTAAACTTGATGCTTCTTGGAACAGGTATGTCTGGATTTTGACCATATTCCCAGCCTAAAACTGTATCAGATTCAACTGACATTTTAAGCAGCCTCAGTGCAGAAATGCTTCCATCCTCAGACAATTATTGTATTTCTCCATTCTGAATTATTTAATACAAGAGATGTATTAAAGAGACTGTGCAATCCCTCTACAGGGCAATTACACTTCAACAGAGTTTAAACCATAGCAGCAGTGCTGAACTGATAACCAAGTATGACAATTATGCTGTGAATAATCACTGTACATCAGTCATAGTGCCATAATCTTTGAAGGTCGGTCACTTATTCACATCAACTGCAACATTTTGCTTCCAAAGGCAAGTCTAATTGACTTGTATAACTCCTCTGACATCTACTTCCTACAGCTGTACTATCCTGAAATTACAAAAAGATCTTTTCATAAGGACAATTACATCTGGAAGGGAACAACTACATATTATTTTCAGATTAGTTAACAAAGGAAAATTTAAAAAACCCTATATATATATATATATATATCTTTCCCTGCAAGTTAAAAAATCTCACATATTAATTCCTCTCTCCCTGCCCTCCAGCCCTTCTAGTTCATTCATGTTGACCTCTGACATAACTTTCTGAATGACTTACACACTGATGTAGAAGTCAAAGATACCAGAAACATAGCCACATTACCTGCATATTACAGCAATTCCATTCAGTAAAAATAAGTTCAGAAAACAAAGGTCAGGTGGTTAATATTCCTTAAACTGTATTTTCAAGAACTAATTTTCTGGACCGTCTTGCTGCTAGCTTTCCACTCTACTCCAAAGGACACAAGCACCTTTTTAGAACTTTCCTTCACCTCATCTGTCCTTTGACTTCTACTTTGATGACTTCAGACTGAATTGAAAACCAGACAATCTTATCTCAGACTGTTACGGCACACAAGATTTTGCAATTTTAACTTCTCAGTTAAAACCCCTTGTTCTGATAGCTACATCAGCATGCTAAGAAGGACAGAAGAGTCTGACTTGAAGTGATGGAAGTTTCAGCTGAATCATGTTGCCGGTGTACTGGAAAAAACTCTGCTACAGTTTTAGCTACAGGTTTTTTAATTAATTAGCACAGTTGATCATCACTGACCAATACTTTTTCTTTTGCAAGATGCTTAAACTGTACTGTTGCACTTGATTTAAGTGAAGCATACCTCTTTCAAGTGTCTTGAATGAAGTAGCTTCCTGATAGGTAGTAGATGACAGTATTGTACTGGTTTTCTAACTACCATGTTTTAAAATAAGGTTAGCACTAATCCAAAATTCCAGCTCTGTTTAAACATCATAATACCATGTCTTTGTCATGTGGAGGCTGTCTAGTCAGATGCTCCCCATGTAAGCAGATAGAATTTCTAGGCAAAGCACATACCAGAATGTTTCCACTTCCTGACAAAATATGCATCGTTTTGTAGCAATCAAAATTTTTGACAAACATGACACTCAGAAAAACATTTTCTCAGAAAAATGCTCAGGAAACATAGTACAGAAGCCTATAGGATGAAATCACTCTGATTACACATCAGCTGTGTTTTTGCCACTCACTCCCAACCCTGATAAAAGAAGTTTGACATAAGCATGCTTGAAGGCTTGTGAGGAAACCCTACACAGCTTTACTGTACTACTTACTCTACCAGCATCATAGAGCTTTCACTATTCAGAATAAATAACTTCTCATGAGAATGTAATTTGTTTCCAAAGGAGAGCATCACTATTCTCTAGGATTCATTCACAAAACATGGAAATCATTACAAATATAGAATATTCCAGAATAGTTCCACCTTTTCTAAGACGCATATGCCAAGGTTTCCATTCCTACTCATCTCTACTCTGAAAACTATCACATGAGGACTGGGAAGAAAATATCATCAGCAAACAAACAAGCCACAAACACAGAGTATTTCTGAATTTAACTCAAGATTAGCAGTGTGACAAACCATGAAAATCATAGCCATTCATGCAGTGCAGGCACCTGCAGCATACACCACCTCCGACTGACACAGAACAAGAAGGTGGAAGGGTAGGTGCGTAGTTATGCATGATGACAACAGTAAGGACTCAGCAGCTACAGAATTTTAGTCGTAGCTGTGGAGTATTTAACCACCAAGACACTAATAAACAGAGCAGTTTTGCCATTAGACATCTTGTACATAAGGACAAGTAACAGAAGACATCACCTTGCACCTACCTACTAAGATGTAACTTTCTACTGACCAGTAAAAATAGAACAAAATATTAAGTCCTGAAAACAATTATCAGTTAAAAAGCTAACTTCTGTGATTCTGTGAAGACATTTCTTCAAAAAAAATAACTCATTTGCTACATTAGTACCGAAACCTCAAAAGCACAGCTAAATATAGCTCAAACATATGTTTGAGCACACAAACATATTAGCATAAACTTAAACAACAGAATTTTTACACTCCCTTTCATTATGAAGTAAAAGTGCTGGAAATATCAGTATTTCCTAAGCACTGAATCCTAGTTCTCATTATTAAATTTATGTTTTGCCAACAAACTGCTGTTTTTAATTTCAGTGCTTGACCCAAGTGTTTATAGACATATTTAGGTAGCTAGAAAACATCCTACATTGTTATGAACTGAATAAGGGAAAAGCTAATAGCTTCATTCTGATTGTAAGCAGAACAGGCAAGTATTCCATTTAATCAATATCAGTAACACTTAGCACATTTGGTGTTAAATTTCAGAAACTTCCTAAAATAATCTCTGAAACAATAAGCTGAAATTTGTCTTATCTTTCATGTACAGCAGTTCCAACTTATTAAAAAAAGAGAACTAGGGGAAGTAGATCATAAATATTTAAAAAGATAGAAAGTCAGACAATAAAAACCTGTTCCTCCATTTTTTTTACAATCTTGCAAGCTCCCTTAGTACTTGCAGCCAAAGAAGCATTGCTCAGTGCATGAACAACAAGCAGCAGGGGAAAAACCCCTGAAATTTTATTAGTAAAATACTTACCAAGAAGGGCAGACATATTCTGAAATATTCTCAGGAGTTCTGGTGTAAGACATGGACTGTTCTCTAATGTCACTAACCTAAGAACAGATTAAGCAAAGTATTTCAGATGATGTATGAGTAACACTGAGCAATCATTTTGACAGATATAAACATTTTAACTTCCAGTAACCATCTATATTATCTACAATGTGTAACAATTACCAGAAACATACTTCAAAGCAGATCAATAGTCCTTACAACACACTTATCAACATAGGCACAGGTCTTGCCAAGGTAGGAGAACAAAGGAAAACAAAGACAAGGTAAGCTCTGAAATGCAATAGTGAGCATATCAAAGTAGCAAGCCAGGAAACTTGGAGAAGGTGGGTACAGTGGAATATTTGCAGAGCAAAAACAACACATTTTGTATTCTAAACCTCAAAGGAGAAGCTCTGATGAACCAGCTCACACATTTACGTGTTTTTTTATGTCTGAAATGATACACTGATTATCATACATTGTTTCCAACAATTTAAAATTCCTGGGATTTGAAAACAGTAGTTATAAATTAAGCATACATATTAAAGCCACAGCAACAAATTCCATTTTTTCCTAGAATCTTAGGCCTGGGATTACCATATTTAAATAATATGTCTGGTTATGTGAAATATCTTAGTAGTTTTCCTGCTCTTGGCTCAAGAAGCCCTTGGAGTCCTAACTGTCCCTGCAAGCTCTCCAGATTTTTCTGATGCTCTAGGACATCTTAAAATATCATTCTTCTGCACAGACATCAGAAGATCAGTTTTATTAAGAAGATATAAAAATTCTGAACTGCTACATGTAAAAGGCCACTATGCTAAATTCTGAGAAGCTCTTGAGAAGCACTTCGACTTGCTGCCACCAGCAATATAAAACTCACTTTTGCTGTCTATAGAACAGATCACTTGTAAGCTAAATATTTGTAACTGAAATACTAATTTACAATTTAGATCAAAGGAATCACTCACTATTTTAAGACAAACTCTATGTATTCCTGTTCTTCAGAATTTGGTCCAGGTAACCATTCTCCTCTCTTATAGCATCAGCTGCATCAGAAACAAATCAGGCTCATGGCAAACTGAGCACAGTGTCACTTCTTGTTTTATGTTCAATCACCAAATAGCCTGAGATATAGAAAGTAACTTCTACATTTTATCCTTGTGATTATTACACTTCTTCCTGCAACCAGACCTGATCCATTGGCTCACTGTTCTCCTGAAGTCAAGCACACCAAATTGTTAAATCAGCATACACATTAAAGTGACAGTAGACTTTTTGTCCTGCTGTTCATGATCACTACAGAATGGTATCTTAAGTATCAACTGCCTGAAAATGAGTAACAGAAGAAACACAACTACCAACAGCTAAGTACACTAAGTATATAGATTTCCTAGCATGCTGTCTTCTGCAAAGAGGTGCGATATAGCTGATGTCAAGGTA
Source organism: Oenanthe melanoleuca (assembly GCF_029582105.1). Taxonomy (NCBI): domain Eukaryota; kingdom Metazoa; phylum Chordata; class Aves; order Passeriformes; family Muscicapidae; genus Oenanthe; species Oenanthe melanoleuca. The sequence continues at coordinate 56,987,335 of NC_079362.1, forward strand.
AGGTAACAAGAACATATAAATTTTAATATTCAAAGATTTTTACAACTTCTTTCTTCTGGGGATATAAAAATAACTGTTTTAAAATTAGAAACAGAAAGAAAATGCTCTTACCACAGCTCTAAACCATCTTCCAGAAGATAGACATGTGGAGGCTGAGAAACATCTGTACTTAGCTGGATGACTGGAAGCAGAAAAGGGTAGAGATTTTTGCTGTCTGCTCCCAATCCCTACAAAATAAGTAAGAAACGTTAAATACATTAGAAGCCTTGAATCAAGCATTTTAAAAAATAGCATGGAAAAGATCTACACTGCTTTTACATTCACATGTAAACATGCATTCAAGAAATCAAAGGTTGAACTTGCTTCCATTTCATAAAACAATAGTCTGATATTCCCAGGCTCTCTCTCAGCATGGCTCGAGAAGGTTATGATTTTTGAAAACAATTCACTTACCAACTGACTGCAAGAAAAAATTATACAGAACATACATTCCTAAAAACATTCACTGGTCATTCTCTTTCTTGGAGAAGTCATGAGTCTAACAAATACCAAGTGACTAAAAGCTGAATGTTTTACAGGTCGAGGAAATAATTACTTCTTGGTTCTTATAATTCACAAAATCATTTGACATATTCTAATATTCAGGAGAAGGACTTGTTTTTATAACTACACAAAGATTCACAGACTGATGACAGTGATTCAGTTTTCAAATGATCCATGAGATATTTGAACAATGAAGAGTAAATTGGGAATGACTGCCAATTAATGAGCAGCATTACAATATATTGTAATATTACTACTTAAGAGAGTTGTGGCTAGTGGAATCCTGAACTTGATACTTGAACTTTTGATAATGGAAAATTTAAAATTACTTGGTATTTTTAAGTTGCAGCTTCTTTGCTTACTTAAACACAAAAAAGAAAAAGACTCTTCTACAAATCTGTCTCAACTTTTTGTGCCTATGTCCACAAAGATATATACTGTTTGTAAAAAAATACTCATATTTTGGTCTCCACGGGGGACAGGAAGAAGTATTTCCACAATTTCTTATGGTAAAAATGTATTTCCTCTTCATTTAAAGTTACACCACTTTGGAAAGAACATTTATTTCTCCTTTTATAATAATATTTGTCATTTTCCTTTCACTTTCTCTCCACTGTTAACCTCTATAATACCATCCTTTTAAGTCATGCATTTCCCCAAGTTCAAGAGTGCCTGCATAATTAAGTCTGTTCCTGTACAGACACTGTCATAATAAGAGCTCTTCTCTTGGTCTCTGCTAGTCCTACTATATTTTCTTTGAGATGCAGCAGGGGTTGAAGAAGGTAGTGTGGCATATAGTCTGTATTAAAGAAGTAGTTAATACCACAGATTCTGCAGGCAATACAACCATATATTGTTCTGTCATCAAGAAACAACTGTAGGAGGTACTGACAATGTTTATGTGACTCAGATTCCTTACCTGGACGAGATGGATCAGGGTGGTTAGAATGGCACATCGTAGCATGTTGTGCTCCTCACTCTGCTTCCAAAGGAGCGGTAAATACTGAACCAAACATCCTACATATGGTCGTATCTAAAGTTCAGAACACAAACCGCTTTGTTAATACATGAAACAAGACTAATAACTCATCTCAAGCACAGTTTCTGAAAAATACTGGAGCTGCTTTTGTCTCAGTAAAAACACAGTTTGCTTAAACCTTTCTAAAACTTTCTATTCTTTACTCAGTGACTGAAGTAACTTTTGACTGCAGAGTAGTTTGAAAAGAATATATTACTTACAGGGACATTTGTGCATGGCAATTAAGCTTAAGAAATACAACATAAAAATATTTAAAACTTGATATGCAGAGATTTTCATATTAGTATATTCTTCACTTAGACAGAATTCCTAAACAACAGCATTCTTTAAAACCAGGAACAGCCCTCCCCTCCAAAGAAAACAAAAAAACAAAGGCAGCTGAATATCCTCTGGAGTCACCTAGCCCTTGAGCAGGAGTAAGACTATATAACTTTCAGATATTTGTCCTAGAGTATGTATTTTTTTTAATGGTCCTCAATGCTAAAAGGTTAATGTGTCTTTGAAAGTATTTAATTATGAATTAACCTAAACATAATTCAAGGGTTCTTTCTCAACTTGTTTTTAATGCTGCTTCTCTAAACTGCAAGGAAATCTGCTGTCATGTTGAATTTTTCTGCAAGGGACAATTATGAAAGCTTCATCTGTCTCTCAGACAGGACTACTTGTAGAAAGACAGGATCAACTCAAAAACATGCATTTTCTTTGTCCGTAATACAGTAATACTGAAAAAAACCCCAACCAAACACAACACAACAGAACCTGAGACAAAAGCAGTCAAATATTAGTTGCTCAATTTTGCAAAATCATCTTCAAATTCTTTATGTAAAAGCGGAAGTACATACTTTAAAATTCTGAAAATTCACAACATTAATTTGAAACCTGTCATGCAATTGAAGAGAGTGCTGTAGAGGTAACTGTGACCCATATCAGCATCAACAAGAAACTGACATATCAACAATATCAACAAACTTAACTGCACACTCCCTATGAGTGCAAGGCATTTTCCCCCAAAATGCCTTTTTAATATGTATGGTAGATTCAAATATTAGTTCAGATATGAGACTGTTAGAATAAATCACAAATAAAAAAATAAAATTGCAAGAAATGCCACAGGATGTAAAAATCCTTAGGTATTCTAAAAGCTGATTCAATACAAAAATACATAGTAACTTAAGAAAAGTAAGTTAACATTTTACACAAAAGATAAATGAGAACTGAAAAGAGGACCAAGTACTGCCAACTGGTTGTTGACAACAACAACCAGTCTATTAACTGATGACATTTTCCTTCCACAACAAGTCCTCCTCTGTGTTCTCAGGAGAAAGCTAGAACTAAAATATATATATATATTAAAAATACCTGCATATTGACTCTTTCAATCACACAGGACAGAACATGAAGAACATGCATTTTGGTGTCACATTGTGTTACTTCCTGAAGTAGCTGAAAGAGCAGTGTAAACATGGACTCCAGGTACTAAAAGAAAAATAAAGAACTACAGATTAGACCATCAAAAATACAACTGCTCGAATGAACTGGTTATTTTCCCGTGCACTTAAAACTCTAAGACACCCACAAACTTTGTAAAGCACCAAGTGTGCAAAATGTTACTCTTTCACTTGGAAAAGAGCAGATTAGCCAATTACTGCCTAAGCAAGGTTAAAAATTTGGATTACTCCTACATACCAGTCAAACATGATCAGTTTGAATTCATGCCATTTTCACATTTTGATAAATGTAAATATGATTTCACAATCAAAACAGACTGTCTCTTCAGAAGGAACACTTTGTTAAGAGTCAAATGAAAGGTACAGTCTTCTAGCTTTTGGGCCAGTAGACAAGAGTTAAATATTGAACTGAAAAAGACAACTTAGAAAAACCCAGTGTTTACAGTCTAGATGCACTCTGCATTTTTGGTTTGTTCACAAGTGAGTTGAAATAAACATGGAAGTCAAAATGAAATGAGAAAAAAACATCTGCTAAATTTGAATGACCAAAATGAAACTTTAGCTTCATTTCAGTACTTTCCACTGTTTAATTAATGACAACAGTAATGACCATGGCAAAGAACACAAACATAAAAGCACCAGAAAGTAGTGCCTTTTTAAGGCACACACTTGTATTTAACAATTTTAATAATCAGCAGGTTGGAAAGTACTGCAAGAAACAGGCATGTGGGAAAGGCACAGTGATGTGGAGATGTATTTATTAGATACACTTTTAATATTTTCCTATCATAAAGTAACTTACTATCTGGAAACACCCAGTATACAGAGCATGAAATACACTGCTATGAAGCTATAACAGCATAATAATACTAAATTTTGAATTGTGTATCTACACATCAGCAACCTTAACGTCAGCAGTATGAGTATATATTTTGGTGTGTGAAGACTGAACAGACAATACAAATGTGCACACACATTGATTACTGAACAATGTAGCTCAAAATTAAAAAATATTTTTCCCTGCTTTTCTGTACAGATTTATCTACTCTTCAGAATATATAAATGCTCTTACCGGTAAAAACTGGTCAGTTCTGAACTCAAAGTCATCTACAGGTAAATAAACATTAAGGAAAAATAATACAGACTGCAGACAGATACGAAGACTCAAATAAGCAAATATTATATGGATATGAAAAAAATGAAACACAAAGAATTTGGTAGTGTGTTTAAAATGAATTGTTTTCCAGCAACTCGGAATTAAGAACTAATCAGCTTTGCAAACAAGGATATTTAACTTCAGTGTTGTAGCTGTCTCAATACGAACCTGAAAGAAAAAAGTTAAGAAGCATCATGCATATTATTCATTAAATATTCATTAAATGTTCATTAAATATTTTGATTATTCACAGACTACCTGACAATATCATTTGATGTTTTGGCAATTGAATAATTCTCTGTGTTCTGTCATCCTCTAAGAAATGCAGTTAATTCCTTTCCATTCAGTATACTTCACATTATATTTGTCCTTGCTAAAACGGTAGGAATTGAAAAAGCTACTCATGCAAAACCTTCAAGAAAAAAAAATTAAACAAGAAGATATCTATCTAGACTGTGATAAAAATTCTTGCAACATAGGAGGAGTTTTACTTAGAATTATGTCACAGCTTGCTGCCAGCTAAGAAGCACAGAATAAATAAACTCAGTAAGTTAGACTGTTCTTCCTGCAGATGCTTAGAAATGCCTTACAAAGCATTAAATAAAACAGTTGACACAGAAACACAACCTGCACTGCTAAAGCTGTCTGGAATCACAGAAATTATTGCTATGACTGGCAATTACTAACTAATATGCACCTACTTTGGTTTTTTTTGGTGACCTGCTCGAACAGTTTGTTTAAAAACAAAAACAAAATAAACAATAGTAAAACCAGCATCTTAATTTCATTTTATCTGCTGTTAAATTGAAGTTGTAGATTAAAACTACAGATTTGTACTCAAGCAGTTTAGCAACCAATACCATTTATTATATCCTGTTAGCAGGTAACTTTAATGCCTTTGTAACCATAGAATCACAGAATCATTATGGATGTAGAAGATGGTTAAGATTATCTAATCCAACATCACTAAACCATGTCCCCAGATGCCCTACCCACACATTATTGAAACATTTCCAGGTGGCTCCACCTGTTCCAATGCTTGACAACTCTTTTAGGAAAGAAATCTTTCCTAATGTCCAACCTGACCCGCACTTGGTGCAGCTCAAGGTCAATTCTTATTCTGTCACTGCTTGCATAGGGGAAGAGACCAATGCCACCTGGCTACATCCTTCTGTCTGGCAGTTGTAGAGTGATAAGGTCACCCCTGAGCCTCCTTTTCTGCAGGATAAACACCCCCAGCCCCCTCAGCTGCTCCTCACAGCACTGGTGCTCCAGACCCTGCCCCAGCTCCATTGCCCTTCTCTGCACTCACTCCAGCCCCTCAGTGTCTTTCTTGCACTCAGGGCCCAGAGCTGGACACAGCACTCGAGGTGTGGCCTCAGCAGTGCCCAGGACAGGGGGACAATCCCTGCCCTGCTCCTGCTGCCCACACCATTGCTGATCCAGGCCAGGATGCCATTGGCCTTCTTGGCCCCCTGGGCACACCCTGGCTCATGTTCAGCTGCTGGCACCAGCACCTCCAGGTCCTTTCCAGCCACTCTGTCCCAGCCTGTGGCACTGCCTGGGGTTGTTGTGACCCAAGGGCAGGACCCAGCACTGGGCCTTGTTGAACCTCACACCACTGGCCTCAGCCATGATCCAGCCTGTGCAGATCCCTCTGCAGAGCCTTCCTGCCCTCCAGCAGATCAATAACCCACACAGCTTGGTGTCATCTGCAAAATCAATGCTCCATAGTAAAGAGACTAGTCACAGAATAACTCTGTTCTATCTACAAAAAGTATCCATTAGTTAATAAATTACTGTAAGATATTTGATAATTGTATTCCTATCAAATACAGATTGTTGCTCTTGCAATTCATTTTTCCCACCAAAGTCATCACCTACTGAACATCTTCAGGCCTCATTTAATATCTTTGACATTACTGTTCAGTATCTCCACAATTAAACATCACTGAATCTTCCCAACAGTTTGTCTTTTGCAAGACACAACAGCCTTAAAGTCTGATGTTGTGAAATTCTCAATCAAGTTTACACAAAGTGATCTATTTCTGTTTCATCTGTGGTTGCAACAAATGTGGAGTCCAAAAGATTAGTTATTTATACTTACCACTAAGTCACGGTCTTGAAGCAAGTTACGAATTGCTTCATATAAAACAGGTCTCAAGTCTGATTTGAATTTTACAGAAATCCACTGTCCAATCAGCCATATTACTCGTCGGCGTATTGGTTTATACCTTCAAAAGCAGGAGGAAAACAATTGCACTCGTTAATCATTACACTAGTTGTCACAGAATACTTCGATGAAAAAGAAATCCAAGAATCATGATGAAAATGTTATTGCCCAAAACAATTAAAAGACTTAGTTTGTCAAGATCAACTTCAGTGCAGAAAACTTTTCCATGAAAATTTTTCACAAGAAGGCTCAGGAAAAACCACCTTAGTCTGAAAAATATGATTTTCATCCTAAATGACTGAATCTTAAATGCTTCCCTAGAGATTCAGTTCATTCTGCACTCAGCACACCGATTAAAATAATAAAAATAATGTTACATTTATTACTGAAATCATGTATCTACTCCTTTCACTACAGTTCCCAGCAATTCTCTTGACATTCTGTTTATGTTCAAAAATTTTAAGTCAGATACAATTTAAAAATGTTAACTTAAGGACTGCATTATAGCAACTGTCAGAGTAGTTCACTTCATCAGTCTAAAACTATTCTAAGAACAGACACTACCTACTCTTGCACTAGTGCCACAACAAGGGTACAAATCAAACAGCTTTAGAGTTGATGGGAAGAACAAACCAGAATAATGATTGAGAAAAGCATTTCACAGAGAGGCTATTTTTCTCCATTGATCAAATAATTCAGATTTATGTTTAACTTACAGCTGTATAAAGTTAAGAAAGATGATTCATATCTAGAGAATTTTAAGTAATGGTTATTATAAATGTATTTTTCACTTTTTTAGTAGATGAATTACTGCCTTGTAAGCCACCAAGAAGCCATTTAAACTGAACTTATTGAGGTTTCTCTACATTTAGTAAGTGTGTTTTATTAAACATTGCTGTAATGATAAAACTATAAACAAAGAATATCTTCAGAGAACATGAAAGTTGTGGATATGGTATATATAAAGCAATTCATTATACTGGAACACATATCTAATGAGGAATAACAGCCCAGTGTTGCTTGATGTTTACTGAGTAGCAGTGAAGCATGAATGACACCTGCTGAGGTATGACTTCCACAAAACATTGCCTATTAATGCACCCTTTGACTTGCTCAGGAAGCTGTGATGATACAACTTTTCCTACTCTTAGAAGGCCTGTATGTGACACTTAATTTGTAAATATCAGAGTTTTTAAAAAACAAAGTGATTTTCTTGATATTGGAGTTGGATAGCTTTCAAAGCACTATCACATAAAGAGAAGTTTTAAATGACATGATGTAAATACATAACTGTCTGCTGACAGCAAAGATTTTCAGGTTTAGTGATATCTATTGCTCAACACATTCCTACCTCTGCATCTCTATTTTATTTTTCTTCATGGTAGAGAAAATATAGGATGCTTTTTTGATTTTTTGGGGTAAGTACTTGTTTGGGTTTTGTCTAGGTTTTTTTGTTTGGGTTTTTTTTTTTTGGTGGTTTTTTGTGGGTTTGCTTTTTAATTCTGAAGTTTCTCATAGGTGCTCATTTTTGAGGTGTGACTTTTTCTACATTTGTTACTTTTGGAAAAAATTCACCTCAGAAGATTAGCTTTTACAAAAAGAGCACACAGTGACTGAGTATAGGTCCACCACTAAGCCTGGTGGACCTAAAGCTCACACAGGAAAAGTGACCATATTCCAAAATAAGGCAATCTCTGCTACATTAGTCATAGGACAGTACCTTCAAGCAGTCTGGACTACATTAGATATTCAAGTCAAAAGTACTTTACTTTCTCTCTCAGTTATCGCAAAAAAAAAAAAAAAAAAAAAAAAAAAAAAAAGTACTCAGTAAACTACTTTCATATTATGGAAAAGTTTCCCATTAATCAGTACAAAACTAAGCATCACAGCAAGTGATAAATTTGGCAATGCACTATTTCTAAAAATCTTTTAGAACTTCTTTTATGAATTCCATATGTCCTCTATTGCTACAGTCATAATTGACTAGTTTACTATCAACAGGTAACAAGACAGAGAAAACAAAACATTGCAAATTCCATGCTCACTGCTGACAACAATAGGTTTGTGTTTCCAAACATCAACCAGTTCTGAACAAGCAAACCATGGGACATTCTGTGGGACAGCAGAGGACACCCTCCAACCCACTTTATCTGAACTGCATGTGTACTCCCAAAGCTGCTGTTAAAGCAGCACTCCATTCAGTGCACTAACCCTGCCTTCCCTTATTGCTGTGGTGATCTCCAGTGATGAAGGCAGTAAAAGCAGTTCAAGTTAAAAGGGCTTCAAAATTTCAGACAACTTCTAATGCAAGCTTCTGTCCCCACAGGAATTATATCCTGGGATATCACAGATGCCAACCAGATGGTTAGATCAGATGTCTTCCAGTAATACAACTGTATCAACAACACAAAACTTGTCAGTTTTACTTACACTATTTGGGTGAATACAATACCATAGCTGGCACGGGCTGCAAAGATCACGGCAGCTTTATTTAGAGACTGCTGCTGGTGAAGCACAACAGCAAATGAACCCTATTACAAGATCTCCCATTTTTTCCTGCTCTTCTAACATTTAGCCTAAACATTAGAGTATTTGGCCACTTGTAAATACTAAGTGAAATCTTAGTTAAAAAAATAGTCTAAAGAGAAGAAGAATAAAAATATTAGGAGACAGCAGGTAAACAACTACAGCAATCATTATTTTTCACTAACATAAGGTTATACATGCAAAAGTATGTATTTAATTTTTTCAAAGTTGATTGTAGTGGAAAGAAGCATTTTAATATTTTAGGCTCCACTCTGCAGGAAATTGAAATCTCTTTGTAAACAGAGCATTTGGAAATAAAAGAGCTGACTAGCAACCAATTATGGAAAATAATTTACAATTTATAGTAGCTCCTAAGGGTACAAGGAAACAAATTAGTTCATGTTTTACATAAAATTGCCACTGGTAAGATGAATTGCAAATGTAAAAGAAAAACACAGCAACAGTCTTGAAAGGACATTCAGGTCACTGCTCATGACTGCGTTGAGAAAAATAAGACACACTTATTAGAGTCAATGGCTGATTTTAACTTGTCTGATAAGGATTAGCATGCACAATACTGGTCACTGTCCTTCCCCTGGGGAAAGAGTGAGCTTGAGGGAAAGGTAGGAACAGTGTCTTCCAGACAGTTACGAGGTGCGACAGCTCTGTCTGTTCTGAGATGCCAAAACTATCTTTGAAAATACCCCATTTCAAAACACCCATCCACTAAACAGTGGGACGTACCCGTGTGCAGGCCATACAAGTGAGGGTGACCTTGGTCAGAAGGAAACACCATGGCAGATGGACTGTATAAACCTCCTCATGTAGAACAAGCTGCAATCATTCACACTTTACAAACACAACCCAAACCTTTATTTCCCCTCTACTGCAACAAAATTTACTGAACAGAATTACAGAGGGCTTGTATTTAAACTTAAAGAGAAGAACAAATCCCTGTTCTTGGCTAAAATACAGTTTAACAGAGACTATTTCAGTTGGACTCTGCTGCCTAGAGGACTCCAGGTTCTCTGAAGGCCTAAACATCTTTTTTCAAATGAGCAAAGGTGGTTATCCTGAGAAGGCTTAGTCAACTCTAATGTATGCAAGAAGACAGACAATGTACTTTTACAGAACTGTGGAAGTACTCACCACACAGTAATTTAAACATGAACACTGTCACTTCTGTGACTGCTATCAGTTATCTGTATGCATTTCATACCTCTCCTCATTTAGTGTGTATGTTTCAAGGTTGAGTATTTTTCAACTCGGCGATTATTAGGCATAACATCTTATCTGATTTGTATCAACAGTTTGTATTTAAATGATGAAGGCATAACAAACCAAAGCGTTTACCTGTCATGAGAAACCTGTAGTTCTGCTAACAGTTGATTTTTAAACCATTGATCAAAATCCACACTATCAAATAGTTCATAAGCAGCCAGTCCAACCGCATTATACACTGGGGAAAAAAACAGTCATGCTTATTGTTTGCTTAGATGCTGATTTTTTAATACTAAATAATTAGATCAGTTTAATACTCAAACAATATTTTGGTAACCTGAACATAATAAAGAAAACAAAATTGAAGCATATCTTTCTTTAGAAAGTTTTATCAGATCATGATGAAAGGAACTCCGCTGGAAATTATTAGTAAAAGAAAGATACTACAGAAGAAAATCGATAGAAGCCAAAAGAATTATGAGGATCTTACTCTATCATCAAAAGAGAGTTCCATTAGAAACAATTATTTTATTTTGCCATAAAATCTCCTCACTAGTAAAATGGACAGAGTATCTCCATGAATATACTAAAGGTAAATACTTGGCAGAGCAGAAAGAACAGGACAGTAAAGGAGATTACTTGTTTCAGAAAAAAAGCCAAAAAGCAGTGCATTTTTACATTAACATTTTCAAAAGTGAAGGCCAACATCAATGAAAGGAGAATTAGAATTTAAGTCCCACTTTCCAATTGACTTTAAAAAAATCTTGCTAATTCTTCATGTAATTTTTGAGAAGTAAAACACATACACAAATGCTCTGTGACTTCAAAGATAAAGTAAAACTTAACTTACCAGCATCTTTAATCAGTATAGCATTGGTATCTTCCATGTTGGTAGATCCTACAAGCCAAAGTTAAATAAAAAAGTGTCACTAAAACCAGGAACGCAAGCAACTTTGCACTTAAATACTTTAAGAAAGGAAGACCTGAATTAAGACTGCTTTCACTGCTTTTACTCAATTTACAAGTTTAGTCTTGGCACTTTGTTCAGTGAATACATCAAAAACAAATCTCTGCTTTCACATCCTAATTCTGACTTACTTCTTTGGAGAACATTTTTAATAACAAACAACAAACATTTTTAATAACAACATACACTTAAGCCAGAAGCAAGTATTTTAAATGAACAGACTAAAAACCTGAAAATTGCAGACAATTGTCAACTTCATAGTACTACATCCAAAAGGGTCCTAGACCTAGTTCCCTGAATTTTTATACGTGTGTCTAAAAGTTGATATTTTCTGAATTTTTAAGAATTAATGGATTCTTTAGAACATCTAGTACTTCAACAGTAAATGTCAATTTGAAAACATGAAGAGCATAAGAAAACTGCTAGGCACCCCAGAAGAATTAAAAAGTACTGGTATACCTTTCAGTATGGTAGTATTAAATTATGCAATTTTTGGAGAACAAAACCACATTGACTGTCATCTCTATTACAAGGAATCGTTTACTATTCCCCATATTACAGTACAACAAGCCATCCCAAAACCTACATACACAAAGTAGTTTATGAACACATTTGTGAAGTCAGAAACAACTCTCAGAAAATGAGCATTTATTTTATTTTAATAGAATGCAATGATCTTTTCTGATAAGCTTGAGTACAAAATATTGTAACTCTACTAAGATGACCAGGGGAAACAACCTGAGCTGAAATGACAAGGGAAAAAAAAGCCACTCCCACCTATGATCTTTTCAGGCTATTATAAAACTTAGTTTATGGGCAAAGAATCATGAAGAAAAACAAAGAAAATATTAATCACTCCTCAACCTATGAATAATTCAGTCTTCATACAGAAAACCCATAAATTTTTAAAGTTGATTCTTCAGATTTGCAAAGTTATCTAGACTCTCCAAAATTACTGCCTAACTTAAACTTTTTCTTTTAAAGTTTATTTTCCCCCCTCAAGATTTTGGCAGAGACACAGCATGAACTGCCTTGCAACATTTGATAAGGAAGTTCCCAATTAAAAACAACCCAATGAGTTAATTAAGCTTGTGGATCGCTCCCAAGAAAGCCTGAAACATCATGATATTAGAAATGCCACAACATTTGTCAAAGATCTAGAATAGTTAAGATAAAACCCAAGAGCCTTTACAATGACCTCTTCCTGGATACACAATGTGCTCTGTAATGGCAGGTTTAGAAATAATTTTAGAATATTAACATGTCCTTTGAAAAATACAGCGAGAACACACTATATAAAATTGAATGTTACAAGATCAAATCGTTTAGTAGCTGACAAGAGTATGTTATGTATTTATCCTGGTTTATGACAAATTTGGGAAAAACTTCCAAAGGGGTCCCTCTAAACAGTTCTACATTTTATACCCCCCTCTTTTCTTTAGAAGAACTTACCTTGTAGACTGTGAACCATTTCTAAAAGAACTGGGGTAAGAGTTTGATTATATTCATGAAAAATATCAATAAAAAGAACTTCTGTGCACGGCTGAAAAATTAAAAGATCTGGTTAGAATCTATTAAAATAAAGGCAATTAAAATACATTTTATGCTAAAATTTTAAGTGCTGAATACCTTGAACCGAAGGTCACAGTTTGAAACACAAAATATATAGTAGCAAAATTAATGCTGCAAGAAATAGCACTCTTTCTACTACACACTGTGCTTAACTCTAGCAAGAGTTTGATGGCTGCATCTAAATCAACCAGTTCTGAGGCAGAAGAACAATGAATCTGTGGACTGAAACAGCTGATGCTGCACCACCAGTGACCACACTGTGGGTATGACACAGGCTGTTTTTGTGTTGGCTCACTGGCTGTAGGTCAGGGACTTGCACTGAACAGCCTTTTACAACCAGAACATACTATATGCACCACGCTGAGTTTTTAGTTTTAAAATAAAAGTAATCCAGCAAAATAACCTTGAGATCTCTCTGCAAAGCAAACCCCATCGGTTACAGTTGGAGATACACTACAACACTATTATTTCTGATCTGAACTAAATTAATTAATATAACAACTAATTAATTAATATAATTAACTAATAAAGATGCATCTGGAACTTCCTTCACTTGTCATGTCTACTACCAAAGTCATAAGTGGTTACATCAGTCACCAGTTTAAAAAAGAGAAAACTTCTGCTGCCCTTAACCAGATGCTACATAATCCAAATGCTAAAGCAAATCCTTCTCCTTCCCTCCTAAAATATCAAGTGCACAGATTCCCATGTATTTCAGCAAGTTTGAACACTGAAAAAAGAACAATTAAACTTTACTAAATCTGAAGAAACATAAGGATTTTATTTCAAGTATAATCTGTCTTGGTTACAAAACTATCAAGAATTGCATTCAGGAATGTTTAAGAGGTTTCTTTCAAATTGAACACTTACTCTGAGACTGTATTTCCAAGAATCCCCTCCAGTCTCTTCTACAGCTATTATTTCCAAAAAAAAAGAAAAAAGTATTATTTCAACTGTGGTTCAAACAAAGTTTAGCGTTAGGATAAGAGGGTATCATAGACTACAGAGAAATCTTTCATTACAAAAGAATGTCTAGAGGGAGTATTTGTCCGTGTAAGAAGACTGCAAGAAGTAAAATGGCCAATATTGCAGTAGGCAACTTGTGGAGAAAATGTGGACATGAAGCACTTATACAAACATCTAATTACACTACAACCAACTATATAGCATGTTTCTTACTGAAGCTTTCTGGATCCTCTTCCCACATGGTCAATTCTTCCTTTGTCAGCAGGAAATAGTGAGTGACTAATCTCCTACATATTTCCATTAGTGTTGGGTATGTGAAAAAAGCTGTCTTTATCTTATGTGCTTCAAGAGTTTCAGGACTGCTGTCTGAAATAAAACATGAAGATTAATTAAGTGGCCTAATGATCAAAGACTAGTCTAGTAAAATCAGAAAAAAGTCAATAAACAAAAAATCTTATCGTCTGGGAAAAACAGAAAAAATGTATTTTCATAGCAGACTTTAACTGACTTTCAGCTGGTAAGACAGGTTTTTAAGCAAGTAATCCAATCCCACACGTATCAGTACGTATATAAAACTTTTTCAAACTCATAGAGAATGCTAATCGTTATCTAGTCACTGCCGCATGTAAAACCAATGTGAAAGGTTGAGGTGTTTTTTAAATTCACACATACAGCAGTGTAAGAAGTTTCACCAGTCCTACAGAGCAAAAACAAATGAACTCCTTTACTGAACTGCATCTCCAATCCACTGTGTTTCTGTATTTCACTGTACTGGTATTAGTCAATTATAGAAAAAACAGCATTTCATTAAACATTTCTCATGGGAAAGATACAACAAACCAGTTGATGAAAATACACCAAATTCTATACACCTCAGCTCTTTTTAAAATTAGTTCAATGGAAACTAAAAAAACCAAAAATGCAAATATATTTTGCATTTAAAATTCCTTTGGAATGTCATTATTAATATACATTAATACTTTAAAAGTTAAAATAACAATTATCAATATGCAGGCAGCACCATACATATTTCAGCAATTATTAAAACATTAATAAAGGAGTATTGACTGATGAGAATAGTCAGCAAAATGTTTCTCAAGACAAAAAAATATTTTACTAAATAGTAACAGTACCTTCAATGTTTTTGGATGGCTTGTATGCATAATTTTTTACAATCATCTTAATGAGATTCATGCATTGTACAATAAACTGCTCAAATACAACTCCTTCACCAGCTTCTGTGAAAACATAGCTCACAGAGAACTCCAGAGATCTCTGAATCAAAGCAGTGAATGAGAAAGGATGTTGATCCAAGAAGTCCAAAAGCTTTAAAAAATGGAAACAGAAAAAGAAAAATCAAAACACTTCTAGTGAAGTCTTATTAAATGTTTTAGTAAACTAGTTATCAAAACCAGGTGTCAATTCACACAAAATTATAGAAAACTGAAGATGGACAGGAAATTAGGAACAGATCTGTATCAATTGGTAATAAAGCATAATTTAAGAGCAAAATTCTTGATTTGGGTTCAAAGTTATTTAAGTATGAGGAACAATACCCATATTCAGATAGACCAGCTAGCTAGTAGTAAATAAAATATATCAGCCATACTTAAAACAGTGAGTATTTCAGCAGATAATTCATCTCTATTTGAATTAGTGTAAGCAAAAAAGGATATATAAATTCCCCCTCAACACACCACTGCAGTACAAGCACTTGCTTTCTCAACCTGCCTTTTCCAATTAGTGATCTAAAATACACTGGTGGATTCCTTTAATCTCCTTTATAATTGCAAAATGCCTAAATGCACATTCTTGCATGTGAATTTCTATAGGTGGTAGATTTCCTATTAATCAAATTTACTTTCTCTTAGGGTCTGTGAAAAAAGAGGCACATTTGCAATCTAAGTGCTATAACAAAAATAATGTGTCAGAGCATCTTCAGCTCAATTTTGTTGAAGCCGATAGGTGCTTTTTACTTCTGATAACTAGGCTGAATATTGAAATTATACCCATGGCCTCTAGATAGAAACTGAAAACAATGGGAACTCAGTAGATTTTATAACTTTAAGAAAAACCAAAAACCAACAAACAAACAAAAAACCAGACCAAATGTCTATGTTAAAATTACCTTCAATACAATATGCATTTAACAGTTACAGAGAATCAGCTGACAAGTCCAAGTATCACACTTTACAAGCCTCACAAGGCAATAAAGTAGGTTGTTCGTTTTCTTTTGATTAATTAGTGGCCAGTAATCCCAAAGAACAAACAAAGCCATGGAAATAGTGATCTAACAGCCTCTAAAAGATAAGATGAAGAGTCTATTTCTTCTTTATTCCTTTATACCATTACCATTGTTTTACCAATGCTTCTAGAACTCTTCTTTAAACAAATTCTAGCTAAATAATTTACTTACGGAATGCACTTAATTTTGTTTGAGCTAAGAAAATGTATTATTTGCTGCTGCAACTTACATCAGTGTGAGTAAACAGACTTTTCTTCAAAAATACGACTCATAACAAAGTCTTAAGTTGCAGCTCCTTCCATTTCTTTGAAAGGTCTGAAACAGATTCACTTTAAGATACATATGTATCTGGATGGAGAACCAGAAGCTGTACAGTAACTGAAATGAGATTTCACTTACCACTTTAGTGAACAGAATTATGGTCTTTTCTAGACGATCTCTGCATATGCTTTCTGCTCTTATAGTTCTACCTGGAAAATCAGACATTTCACCACTATTATTTTTTAGGCTTTCATTTTCATTCTGGATAGCTAAGTTTTAAATAATTAACACTGGAGAAGAATTTATTTTTACTGTAGTTAAAAGATTAAGTTAAGCCTGAAAGTTCTAGGGCAAAATCAATACCAAGTCAAATTCAAGGTAATGAGTACTGGGAATAAACAAATCTTAAACTGTTTCTCTCAACTGCAGTGAAATCCACTGCACTTGATCAGGCTATAACAATTGTGACATCATTACAGAAAATTCAATAATAAAAGGCAGTTAAAATAATGCAAACAAATGCTAGTATAGACAAAAAAACAATTACTCATTGAAAATATAAAGATGTTCTTTTAATAAAACTATTACCACATACTATTATGTGCTTTTGTAGAAACTCCATCTTAAAGAACAATTTATTATGGACATTAGAAAACATTCCGAATTGGGAAAAAGACCAGACAAAACCTTTATAAAGCAAAAGAAAAACCACAAAGGGCCATATTGAAGGCACACAGGCAGAAACATGATATAGTAAATGTAAACACTAATCCTATAAGGTACTTGTACCTGCTTTTGCAAAACAATTTACTGATTAGAAAAGTGGAAATGGGAAGGTTCAGCTCAGTTCTTGTCTTAGAACACAGAAACCCTAAAGTCCTCATTTTCTAGGGGACTACAATAAATACCAAACTTCAGCACAGGATGGCCTTCAATTTCTTCTATTCAAACTCTGCACCTTTCTTGTCAAAAATGAAAGAACCAATAGGAGCCTGACTGTAGTATAGGGAAAGTGGCAAACTGGGGAAGTTTCCACCTCTTCTAAAAATGAGGATCAAAGCCCAGATCAGCCTTCTTACCAAAGTACAGGATTCCTGAACCCAGGAACCTCATCAAAATATCAAAATTTCATATAACTTATTTTAAAAAATTCTTCCTATTCATTTTAAAATCTGTTTTTGTAAAAAAGTGAAGTATGTTTTGTTAAAGTATGACACCAGATAAAATTTTGGTGTGATTTTAGCCCATTCATACAAAAAGACACTTTTTCTGAATTCTTCTTTGATAGTTTGACAGCATTTAAAGAAATAGTTTTGACTTATACAAAAATACCTTGCAACTAAATGTTGACTGATGATGCACTAGCCTGTATATTTGCATTCAGTTTCTAATGTTTAACAGTGAAAGATACTCAGATACTTACTACACTCCAGGAACTGTTTTAACCGCTCAAACACAGCATGGAGAAAACCCTGAAAAACAAACATGTCTTTGAAAGATGAAGCTTATTCTGCACTGTATTATGAGAACATCTTAAATCATCACAAATGATTTCTAATCTAGAACTAGAAACGCACTTACCATCACCTCTGCATTCCAATGAGGTTCTACAAAGCCATGGACCGTTAGTTTTCGAAGCACTGGGAAAAAAAATTACTTGTGTAGCTATTTATTAGTTCTTGTTTCCACAAATTTCAGAACACAGTTGTAATTCCACTTTCCATGCCTTTCTTTCAACTCAATGCTTTAAAAATACATGTAGTTTTAGGTCCTGGATGCCTCATCCATACCCAGCATTCACCTTGTTGAAATTACTTTAAAATACGCCTTGTGTAAAATAATGAAGAGAACTCCAAGAATTACTCAATCAGGAAGAATTCTGCCAAAACTCTAAGCATTCAAGTCCCGAAAGATCCCTGCAGTAGGAAAAGGGCCAAGTACAGTCAAGTAAGGCCCATAAGACACTTGTAAATTCCCTCAGGTTTATCACTGCCAGTAACCCAGAAAAGCTGCACATTGCATCTTCTGAAACAATTCAGGACACATATTACCTACATTGCAAGCATTGCATACAAAAATCTCGGTTGCTCAAAGCAGCCAAGTAGTCAGGATATGCATTTACTCCACTCATAAGCCTTTGAGCACCAACCTGAAACATAAACTAACTGCTAAGGGTAGCTTTTTACTGGACCAGGGTGAACTTAATGGAATGAAACTTGTAGCTCAGCTTCCTCAATTAATTGCTAAAGACATTCAAGCCTAAATTACAATACATGTAAGAAAGCATCCTGTTTTGCCACCCACTTTCCAAAACCCTAGATATTGACTTCTTACAACGTGCACAGTGGAATGCACAGCTTCTCACATACTGAGAAACAAGACTACTCTCTTTCCCTTCTGCATGAGCAATCCTCTCTCTGCCTTGCTAGTAGCACAGGTAGCATAAATCAAGAATATGGTTATTCCCAATGGGCATGGTTTTGTTAGAGAATGGGAACTATTTACCAAAGAAGTTCTACACATTCCCTGTGAAGAAAGCTTTTCATTCCTTACACTTAACATAATTCTATATTATTTACCTTTCAATGACAACAAGGTCCTTTCTAGTGAATTTGCAGCTGCAGCTTCATCCCCTGTACAAATCTGCTGCAGGAATGTATCTGTATGATGATTCCACAAGGAACAGGTAAAGCTGTAAATACTTGATGTAAGCTGAAAAATGAAGATCAAGAATATATTTTGTTTCCTGAATTATGCTATGCCATAATAAATTACTAAATTTTAAAGGCTGGTTTAGACAATTAAAATATTTAATCTAGCTTCTTGTGGGTATCACAGGCCACAATGTCCACAATTTTTCTCTTCTTAGTTGTAATGAGTTGTACTAATATAAAAATATTTTGCAGAAAAATACCTTGCGTTCATTTGAAGATGTTATGATAGACTTACTGGTTTCCCCGACTACTTGGGGGGACTACTATGACTCTCACCTTAAAGAAAACTATTTAGGGCTCCTTTCTTACCTGATTTTCAGTAAATAAAGCTGCTGGTGTATAATACAATATGACTCTCCAAAAAATTATCAGTTTTCCTCATCACCTCTTCTTCCACAAAGACAACATTTTACAGTTAAATTAATGTCTGAATCAGTAAATGTCTGAATCAGCAAATGTCTGAATCAGCTTACTTGGGACACACTTAGCAGTTACAGGTGCAATAGTATTAAACAATGCTTACTCCAAAACTAACTTTACTTTGTAGATCTAGCTGTAAACACTGACCTTTTCCGCCAAAATTTTTAAATTTAGATTAACCAATAGTTTCTAATCAGGTAGAACTGAACAAATCTGAAACTTAATTCACATTACAGTTCACACACAGCGCTTAACTGATAAAGATATCTGAATTACAAACAGAATATAAAGGTTTTCTCACTCAGTTGTGATAGCACTTAACAGCTTCATATTGCAGATTTCCGTATCTGGTCTGCTACATCTTCCATAAATGGAGTCAAAAGCACATGACCTGTTTATTTGATTGCTTTGACTAAGGTTAGCAGAGGTCCTATTGACAAGTCAGTCTTCAATGCCTCAGACTCCTGATGGTTAAAATTTCATCTTATTGATTACATAGACAGAAATTTCTACATAGATAAATAGGTACATCTCCATAAACAGTCTTCATTTTCAGTGCTCACTCTCCCCTTTAAAATGAAGGAATAAACTAAAATTTCAAAAATTCAAGAGTAACAGGTTTGGAAAAAATGTTTAACTCACTAAATTCAGTTAACTGTTCTACATTGCTGCCCAACTCCAAATGGGTTTGGAGATGCATGGCCTGCAGCCAAAGTTACATCTGTCTTCTAATAAGTGGATTTTTACAGTGGAGAATGTAAGCTGAATGGCACAAGATCTGGCATTTGCATTCACATCTTGCCTTTTAACTAACCTGAAAAGATGGCCTGGAAAAACCTCAAACACATTCCTGCTGATGATAAAAAATTAAAATATGGCAGTATAGAGGTCTAAACCCCAGTATTTCTTAAAGACTACATTGATGTAAGAATTCAGAACACACTTCCAAAAAAACTCCATAAATTCCAACAAAAGTAAGAAGATTATGGTACATCATAAGGCTGACTTGCAGATACTATGTTCTGTAGATGAAGCTCTGTTTCTTTACACAAATCAAGATATGTTCAAGCTGTATGCAAAATTAATAAAGGTCTCAAACATCTTACCCAGCAACTGACTTCCAGTTATTCCACAGTACACAGATACCCAACATAAGAACATTTCTGTTCCAAAGGCAGACATTTAAGTCCACAGACATGCTATTAATGCCAGCTAAACTCAGAAAGAAGCAAGCATGTACAATACAAAGCCTGCATGCTCTACAATACTGGATCACATTACTTACATCATAGAAAAGCTTCCTGTCTGCAGCAAGCCGTTTGGATGCCAGGGTCTTTGTAACATGGTAAAACGTAAGTAGCGCCCTGTGCTGTTGAAGATCATCCTGCACCTTCACAGATTCTACAAGAGTGGGTATAAGTTCTGGCCACTGCCTTGGACAGTCCACTCTGGCAACTTTAGCAATCAGTACAGAGATCTGAGTCGCTATCTGCAAAAAAAAAAACCCAAAAGACAGACACCATTAAGTCACAGAGCATTTAGAAAATGAATAATGAGATCCACAGCCAAATAAAACCTAGACCAAAATAAGACTAGTATGGATTGCTAGATTTTTGTGTGCTTTTTCTTATGCTGTTTTTAAGTTTGCTGAATGTAAATAAATGTGGAGAAAAAACATTCTATTTTATGTTTTTAGCAACTATTTACACAAAATACTAAATTTAATGCCTTGTTTAAATTTTACATGAAGACCAGCAACTATATTTATTCTAGAAATCATATAAATGAAGTAACAAATATTTGGGAACCACTTTTTACTTAGTGATCTTCTCTATCACTTTCTATGAACATACATTGCTGAACAGATATTACTCTTTACTCTGCTCTACCTGACTTTTAGGCACACTTATGTGCAAGCCTAAGCCCCATCTCAGCAACTGGAACTGAGACTCTCTCTTGCTCCAGATCTTCAGAACCACACGTCAGGGGCACCTGCACCATCTGCCTTGGGTTGCTGGGCCCAAATCCCACTCACACCAGTCTTGCCACCAGCTGTAACCTGGTCCTTGTAGCACACAGGCATGATGAACAGAGTGAGATTACAGAATAAGACAGGTAAGGGATGTAACCAGAACACAGGACAGGCAGTGGTCATCAGGCACAGGTACAGACCACCTGTGGCTTACACGACTGCCCCTTCTTATGTCCTCTTTCTGTCTATTCCACACTTGGCTGCTGTGAAACTCCCTTCCCCTGAACATTCCTTAACGTATTTTGTATGGTCCCTCAAAACCCTTCCTCAAATATTCTAATATTTAATATTCTTGTTTTCCCTGTTCTTATCCCACTCTAACTGAAAAGGTCCTTGACTGGATTAGCGAAGAAGACATGCTCTCCTTCAACATCCTAGAACAACCACACTTCCAGCCACCTTCTTAGTCTCCCACAAGGAATCCAAGCAATTCACAGGCCTAAGGAAGACAGAGCTATGCCCTTCTTCTTTTCTTCTTCCTGACCTGTTTCATCTGGAGTTTGACAACCTCACCAAGTTTTCTATAGTATTTATTCCTATGATGCTGCTTAGTGAGAAGAATTGCTTCAGGAAAGTGATGTCAGTATTTGCAAGGAAAAGCTGGGAATCCTATTTATTACCAGACCAAATAGTTGATTATCCCCTCTGTCAGTTGTCAGGGGGAGCAAATAAATTCTTCTCCATAAACAACACAAGAAGCAATCTCCCAGGAAGACCGAAAGTAATTTTATCTTGAGGACTAGCTTTTTTAAATGGCGAGAAACAAAAAAAAAAGAATTTGTTGTCATATATTTGAAGAAGTATTTTGTTCCACTGTTCCCCCGATATGCTAAATATATTCAGAGGGCATGGAAATTATGCTCTTAGCAAATGGTATGTTCTCCTTTTCTCCTCTACCTCCTCTGGAAGTCAATCTATATCATCACATCTGTGTAATATGTCTATTTCTCACTTTTTTTGTGTTGTTTTTCTTTCTATACAGGAGCCATAATGTTTTCTGCCTTCAGTGATGCAAAAGGCACAAGCAGATAGCAACTGTGTTATGAAATATCTGAGACTGGAAAAGTGCAGTTATCAGGAACACAGGATATCAAAACTCAGACATATCAAGCAGGCTGGGAACTAAAAGATTCCTCTGAAAGGACACCTTTGGATACCTACAACACAGATTGGGGAATAAGGGGAAAGAAAAGGATATGGACTCTGTAAACATATTTCAATATTGCATATAATTGCTCAGGCAATTACTTGGACTGCTGCCATAAAAACAAACAAAAATCTCCACATCTTAAAAATGGCATTCCAAAAATGTCATAAGGACACACAAATCAAAACACTAAGCCACTTTAAAATGTCAGTTAAAAAGGCTCAAATCTCAACTGCAACTACTGGCAGAGAACTCCACAAATGCTCATCAGCAGTGGCATTTTCAACTACAAAACATGCTATGCTATCTTAGCAGACAAACTGATGAAATACTTATGAATTTATAGAAAAACTATTGATTAAAAGTTTTGTTTTATAAACAATTTAGTTAATATTAGAGTTTTATAATTAATTTACCTACTTATATGAGCAAAAAAGATACAAGCTTCAAAATTAAATATTTGATAAATTATATGCTATCTAGTAGAAGCTTTACCTTGACATATTTTGTAGGGGGTTTTTTTTGTGTTAAAATACAGAAACAAGTAATATTTGGTCATACTGTTTACCTTGAAACTATATCTGCATAACAAATCTTGAAATACTTCATGCGCATTATAAAAAATGGCATTTGCAATGAAAAATTTTAACTCTAGTCAAAATTGCCACAAAATTTCACAATGGGCTTCTACAAAGACTAAAATACCATAATTTTGATAAATTGCTCTAATCCTAGAATTTACCTTAATCCTTCCAAAAAATCCTGAAAAGTTAGAACAGAACTGTCTGCAGAACAGAAGTTTATTTTCAATGCCTTTTCTTTTTAATCTTTACCTTATGCCTATAATTTCTGTACTTCCTTGACAAAGTTATTTAAGGTCCAGCTCAAAATAGTAGCAAATACCTCTTTGCAGAATCTTATACTTATATGATGAAAAAGTTAGCAGAAGTAAGATTGATCCATGTAGTATGGGCATATTCTGTGCCCCTAACATTAGTTCTGTACTCAATATAATAAAAAATTCTTATTCTAATCAAAATCACATCTTACAATTAGTCACTTTATGTAAGAAAAGACACCATCACACTGAATCTTTATTAAGCTTATTTAAATTCACTAATGCTGTAACCAGACAATGACAGCAATATTGCTCCAGTGGATTTATACAGCAGCAATCTCAACAGCTCATTCCTGCTATGCCACTGCCACACTTCCTTGTACGGCCACACTGGGAGTCAGGTAAGAGAACAGACATAGCTGAAAAAAACAAAAAATCCCTCAGGGAAAGTTTATCTTTGAGCTACATCCATTCCCTGAACCATTTCACCAAATGGTTGGACAAACAGCAAAAGACAACAAACTGCCACTGCAACACCAAAAGAAACAAACCATAGAGACAAAACATGTTGTTTCCACCCAAAATGGTTCTATAATTCAACGAGTCATGATCTGCAGTAAAAGATCTCACCCAAAGATCTGTCTGGAAAGCAATACGTAAACTGCAACTGTATTATAAAAATTAAATACTTTGTAAAGAAAGAAACCAAACTATCTATCAATACAAGCACTTCTTGGGAGAGTAATAAACAATCACCACTAACCTGATTCACTGGCTCATTAAAGTTGGTGATAAGTCCAGCACGCAATGTAGTTTTTTCTTCTTCAGAAAGAGCACTGCCAGGATATATTTATTAAAATATTATTTATTTTCAATTAAAAAAATACTATCAATTAATATGTAATTATCAAAAACACTATCAAAACTAAAAAAAGAAGATTCTTTCCACTATCTCAAGTATCTAAGAAGAGAGGGAACAGTGAAAAAAATACTTATAAGGCATTTTAGTCTTATGATTTGAGATCTGAAGGTACCTTTTTAAAGATAAAAGGCAAAAGAGAATTGACAGAGTGAGACACACAAATATATTGTGAAAAAACTCAGAACTGTACAAAATACAAATAAATTGATCATAGACAATTGTTATAGAGTCATTACTGCCAGAACTGAGGATTTGAACATGAATTTGCCTATGTATTCTAATGGACAATGGCCAAAAAGTGTCCATAATAAGGCAATCACCATATGAGATAACAGCTCTTTTTTAAAAGCAGTCTTTTCTATTAGAAATCCTTTTCTACAAGCAAATAATATATTTATACTTAAAAGTACAGACCCCTTGTAAATTACACTTTGTGTGAAAAGTATGCTGATACGTTCTCCATAAAATGCAGGGGAAAATACTGAGCAGGGCAAATTCTAAGCCATAAAGGTTAATTTTCATTCAAGTGCAGCATTGTGGTATCTTAGTATTTCATTTTAAGTAACCTCTATCAGTTTAAGACTACCAGCTACAGTATGGTATCATGCAATTTTCTTATTAGTTCCAGGAAGGAAACACAACACACTGCTTTAAAAAAAGTTTTGCTGGTACTTATAGATTATACTATCAGGGCAAAAGAAAACCCAAACCAAACCAAAAACGCCAACACATTTTCATTTACTGACAGGACCTAGAAAGCTGCTGCTTCTTCATAGAAAGCCTGTAAGTTATCACCCAAGGTTGCTCAGACAGAAGTTTCACCTAACACTGAAACGACTTGGAAGCATACATGCAAACATCACATCTCAGTGAAGACTAATGACTGGATATTAAGAAGATTAAATACACCAACACAACCACTTCCTCTTGTCTGACCTCAGGCACAGATATTAACCAGCTAGTTTTATATATTGATAACTAAAATTATGTCTAAAGCTCCCTAAAGCATAAGTTTCACACTAATCTAGACAAATACTAAATACAAATCTCAAAATAATAAAAGAATAGAGGCAAGAATTGCCATAAGAACAAACATTTGCAAAAATATTCTAGTTTTCACTTTCTCTGCAGGAAACACAAGTACTCAGCATTTCCTACATCAGACTTAGCTTTTGAAGTATATTACAAAAGAGGGGCAATTCATTGGTTCACTGGTGACGCAGAACTCTACACTTAATCTTATTTTCCAAGGTAATTGCAGCATTAGATTTTATTTTTTAAATTAAGACACAGGCTTTAATATTTTTTCCACATAAAATTATATTATGCCTAAAAACATTTTGGTAAAAATGGTAGAGAGATTTCTGCAACAGTAAAAGCTTTTCTGCATGTAATAATTTAATTTTTTAATCTAAAGCCACAAGGTCATGTTCAAGAAAAATAAATTTTTGTGGTTTTTTGGGTTTTTCTTTTATAATGGGAAAATGCAGTATATAATTTCCACACATACAGGCATCCCCTAAGTAGTTTCTAAAAGCTAAAAGCTCCTATTAATAAAATTTTAAAATCCACTCTCAATTAAATGTAGATTGTATAACACCTCAGTTTCAGAGACAATAGAAAACACCTAAAACCTGGTTTGTAAAGAAAAAATTATCCTGTTTTAATATATGACTTCATTTATTTTGTGGGCTCATAAGACCCTTGGCCTTGAACACTTTTTCATAATTATAATTATATTAAAATGATCATATGCACAGTCTAAGAGCAGCAAGGATTCAGTTCATTACCTACTGTAAATAAAAACGCTGTAATTAAGTTTTTGCCATTGCAGACAAAACAAAAGAAAGAAAATAAATAGATTCATGAGGATGAACACCTCAAACACACGAGCTTCTGATAAGAAAAACTTATAAGGAAAACAGTAATGAAAAAAAAAAATCTAAGAAGTCAGTGCTGATGCAAGTGCCACACAGCACTGTGTGACGGTCCCTGAGGGTTTGCTGGACCATGGGAGGAGGAATTCAGCGTTTTAACAACACGAGAGTGACATCTGCAGGAGAACTGGGACACCCTCAGCCCTGAAGGAGACACAGACTGCCACCACACCTCAGCCACCCTTAATGCCTTGCAAGAAAGGCAGTTCCACAATTCCATGCATAAAAGTCATAGGCAGGCGAGAAATTAGGAAGAATTGCCTCACTCAGCCAGTTATTTCCCTTCAGCATTGAACTATGTGTGCCCAAAAATTAAAACAACTTCATCTGAGTACTATCATTCTAAGTACTATCTACTATCCTGTAATGTTTCTCAAGTTGCAAGTTCAACACTACTTTGATCTTTCTCTGTGTGTGTGTGGTATGGAGAAATATACATCCAAATACTTAAAAAATTCTTTTCGAGCTTTTTTTTTAAAGTCTGATATTCCAGATTTGGATTTCTGGCTTATGAGGAGTCATCACACAAGTAGAAACATATATTTAAAAAGTATTGTTAAAGTTGCTAACACAGTACTCAAATAAGAGAACAAAGTCCACAAGAGATGGGACACAAAAGTAATTGTCTGTAAAATCAAAAACATGTTCAACTCTTGAATTCAAGACAAACCACTTTTGAAGAAAATAAAAAAAAATATAAAATTATCTTGTGAGACCAGCTTTTCAGGAGGCTGACAACAAATTTCAAAAGAAAAGGCCAAAATGTGCCTGAAAAGAGTCTATGACAACTCTAGACTCTTCACCACAGCTATATGAAAAGCTGCCTGAAAAAGCAGGAGGGAGGAAGTTCCTAGGCTTATGTTCAAAATCACTCTCACTGGAAAATGTGGTTTTTAGCCTGATCTGTACATCAAAACATGCTTTGACGTACTACTATGGATGGACAGGCAACAGCTGCTGAAGTGACACACAAGATGAAAGACAAGAATTTTGCAAAGACAACAAAAACGCAGCCACTACAATGAAGCCTCCAAAAAATCATGACATTTGAAGTACGATTGGTTCACAAAATAATTAACTTAAGAATTTAGTTTAAATCAGGATTTCTGAAAATGACCTCAACACACTCTACAAAAAAAACGACCTGGGTGAGTTCTGACAAAAAGTCCCATCTAACAAATTTAGAAAGAAAAACAGCTGGACATAAAGATTTAGTACTCATTACTCCATTGAATCCTTAGCACCAGCCAACAATTTAAAAATTTTACTTTTTGCTTTAATCACATTAAATTAGTGGCAGAAAAATTGGAAATAGGGAAAAATAGGGTTGCACTGGAAATTTAACATAGATTTAATGGAATCTTCAGTAGTCAAGAAAAATGTATTTTTAAAATTACATTTAATTTAAAACTACAGGAAAACTACATTGAAAGATTTTTATTTAATTTTTACCTCAAACAGTAAAATTCTAGTCTTTAGTTCTGCAAGAAATAAACCAAGCTTTTTTACCAGAAATGCTACCGGTATCTAAAAATAATAAACTGAAATGATGTTTGACTTCTTCCAACAGCTCTTGCAAAGTACTAGTATTGTAAGCAGAATC
Source organism: Oenanthe melanoleuca (assembly GCF_029582105.1). Taxonomy (NCBI): domain Eukaryota; kingdom Metazoa; phylum Chordata; class Aves; order Passeriformes; family Muscicapidae; genus Oenanthe; species Oenanthe melanoleuca. The sequence continues at coordinate 57,015,065 of NC_079362.1, forward strand.
CTGTTAACCAGAAATGTCAAAGATATATACCATCTTTCATGAAAGAGATGGTATTTTCCTATCACATAAAAAATAATCCAAATGCTTGCAGGTATTTTGCAATTATATACTTATTCACACAGATTAATACTCTAGTGCTCTATGCAATAATGAAGGAGTACTACACCACATAAAATGTGCTGTGGATACAAAATTTTATAATTTTTTCCTCTTTTGGTAGATCTTCAGAAAAGCTTACAATGCAAGACAAAATACATTAAACTATCTCAAACAAAGAACATTGAAAATCATACTTTGTATCATAACAGTAACTTAGATTTGTGATCCAGAAAAACTGTACCTAGAATTCCATCTAATTCCCTACATCTAATTCCATCTGACATGGACAGTTCCATCTATTACCAGCATTTAAGAGAGACTGGACACTTGCAAGCCTTTATGAGTTCTGGAATTGAAACTCTTTGTGGAATCACACCTGTTTTTAAAAGAAAAATAAGCACTTCATTTAAAAGACAGGGAAGTATATAATTCCACTGGTTATATATTAAAATGGCACTTTTTGTAATTTTTCAGTAAATTACATTGTACTCATGAAAAGTGCTTATATTTCTCATCTGCTTTGGAGACATCTTTGTCATGCATTATCAGAACCAATATATCAGAACAACAAAAAATGAAGACCAGAACTTCTCAGTATGGTAATTACTGCCTCTTTCCCACATACACATTCAATATGAATCAGCTTAAATAAAATGTCTCTCTCAGTCTCCAACAGACTGACTACCTTTCACTTCTGATACTATCAGTAAATACAGGTCTTGCTGCTGTAACCCTTACTGCATCACTTTAAAACCTAATATCTGTGAAACAGACTTCTAACTCAGTTCTCAAAAGTAAATAATGAACAGAGTCATAGAAGCAACGTAAAGATAAAATGTTTTATCAGCAAGTCCTGAAGTTTGAAGCACGTTGTCAGTTTCAGCATAAATTCCAATGTAACTTCTATGAATTAAGGATCTACTGTTTTTCCAGCCTGGCAATCATAACAAAACCAACTTTAAGACAGTTAAGTGGAAGAACTGAAAACTTACTGTGGTGCGACCCGCCTCCAGTAGCGATCAATTCCATTTTTGAAGTACAGCACAGCCAACCATCTTACATTCACATCCAGGCTATGATTTGTAAAGATATTCTGTTTACAAAAGAAAAAAAAAAAGTCAAAAACTGCTCAGGACACCACAAGCAAGACAGAAATTGTACCAACACATGCCTTTGTATATGTAGGAATACACACACCTCCATGATACATGTGTACATAAACAAAAAGCCTTAATCATCATTTGACAGGAAAGTGAAAATACTGAGCTAAGCATAAATTTTTAGAGATTTTTAAAAAAAAAGTTTATCAGTAGCCTAAATCTGGATTTATTTACAAAAAACAACATATATGGCAAAAGTATTGCTAATCTTGTCTGGCAGAGAAGGAAATATAAAGGTAAAAATTACTAGAATCAGACAATTTTTACATTCTTTAATGACACAGCTCTTAGAAGTTTGTACCACTGCAGAATACAGGGTAATTCCTTATTCTAGTCAGAATCCAGTCTTCAGGTTATTTATTTGTTATGTTCTCATATGCAAAGAACCACCCTGTAGACCAATACTGTTTGTAAAACATTGTAGCCTGCAATTTTCAAATTCAACTATGCTTATTCTAGGAAATTAGTTTCTACTAATAAAAAGCTATAGATACATGCATACATATGTATCTATCTCTATATGCTTTTATAAGTCTGTATGTACATACAGACAAACACAGAGGAGTTATTTTGTGCTGTAATGTTGTAAAGTTAACCAACCAAGAGAAACTAAAATAAAGGTAGACTACTGAATCTCAACACGGGTACTACTCTGAACAGCAGCTCTCCTCCTGTTTTCTACTGCATCAGATGGATCCTTCTCAAGGGGTGAGGCATCATTACTCCCTGCTTTTGAAAGCAAGCATATGTGAGTTCAGTGTTGTTGCTATACAGTGCACTGCAGAAAGAGTGCACCACTTGTATTCATTGCTTTTAGAAGCCCAGTAAGAAGGCACCAGAAAATGCAGGGTTTCTGGTCAAAAGCATCTGCTACTTTTGGGCACCATGTCTGCAGACATATAAACGAATCTTTCAAATGACTCAGCACTGTAGAAACCCAGGACTTCATTTTCACTATGAATTCGAAACCTAACTTTCTCTCAAAATCTATTTCTATTAATAGTAGCATCTTTCTAGAGGTAATGGCCAACCAAAATAAACCCTAACGCACTCCAATCACTAGAAAGTAAACAGACTTATGTGCCAACAGCAATATCGACCTCAAAATTAGCAAACAGTAGAAAAATATCAGAAAAGTAATATGCCCTCTTTCCCCAAAGCTCATTTAGGAACATAGACTAATCTCTAAAGGACTTGACCTTTCCCAAATGCAGCTTAAGCATATTAAAATACAAACAGGTAACTTCAAACACAACTTCCATATCATAAAAAAAATATTTCAAAATAAATGAAACACGGAAAACCCAAACTACTCATACTGCAACTTCCATTGATCTCACAAACAACTATTCCTCTCCTTGCTAAAATATTTAGCAGAATTAAAACTTCCACTGATAAAAACACCTTGAAACTAGACCAGGCCTAGATAAAAAAATAAAAGACCAAAGAATCTAAACAAAAACAAGTAGAACTTCTCTTTATACTCTGTATCTTCATATGAACTTCCTAAAACATTAAGTATTTAATATAACACAGTAATGCTGTCATAAAAATAACAGGAATGAAACCAATATACAAACTGATGTAACTTGTGCAGAAGTTCTTTTCAAAACCATCCAATTTATCTCTGAATCAGAGAGAAATATGTAATACCTTCAAAAGTGAAACACAGAAAAGTAATGATAGCAACACCACTAGGTACTAAAAATGGTAGGATCAAAGATGCATGTCTCATGTTTCTTTATGATTTTCTGTGCTCTGATTGTCCCAGAAGCAAGTGTATCCCACAGTAAATAATTATATTACTTGCCACATCCCACAGATGTCAGCTGTCTTACCCACTCTCCATTTACATTTACCTTTAAGGGTGCTTCCCTGCACCCTTTCCTACTCCTCCAAGAAGGTTCCAACTATTTTCTCTCCCAGACAGCCCACTTGTCATGACCATGTTAAACGAAGAAGTAGACACTTCACTTGTTTAGTTTGGAAGACTGTACTGATATTTCACTTAAAGAAAGGCTGATAGGACCCAAACAAATCCACCTAACCACGTAAAAGGAATTACGAGCATTTGATCCTCTTGGATAAGCATCTAATTTTTAGCCCTTTTATTTAAAATTAACTCAGATATCTTCCAGTTACATCTATGAGTGCTCAACTTGTCTACACTTTGAGGTGTAAGGTCTCAAAGCAAACATCCAGAGAAAAGAAATGTCACTAGTGGCAATCTCTGCTGTTTACTATGAAGATTATTTACTACCACAGCTACACTACAGCAAAGGCAGTGCATAAAGGGAAATTTGACAGCTCAAAGCATCTTCTTCTATCCCCTTTCCCTAAACCCTCAGGCTTGCCTTCAACTTTCCAAACGAATGAGAGGGTCTACAGAGAAAAGAACATATCACCCTACAAATCTGAATCATCCAATCTATGCACTGAAGACAGATGCTCGTGGAAAAAGCATTTTTCCTGTGTTTTTAAGACTATTATAAATATACATAGATACTGGAGAATAACAACAGAGTTAACTTTGTCTTTGCTGAAACAATTTCATTTCCCTTTTGTCACCACTTTGACCACATTAATGCATCCATTTCACAAATGGTCATAGTACTTTTAGAAGTATTCACCTTCCCCATTTCAGGATCTTACTACCACAGCCAGGTCAGCTAACCTCTGTGGGAGTCTCCTACCAATAACAAAAAGGAAAGCAATCCCAGAGAGGTATCACACAATGCAATGGAAAGCATGAGGGAACTTCTATTAAAATGTTCATAAAGCATCACCTCCACAAAAGAAGAAAAGGTTATTCCTGCCTTGGTATATAAAAGGGTTCCTGCCTCTTGAGGTACTAAAGGCAATTTCTTTGACAAGGGCCCTCTTGGCCTTCTACCATCTACAATTCATAACAAGTCAATAAAAGACTTAGCACTACTGCCCACTCACACTGCTATTCCACCTTCTGAATGCCTGGGGAAAAAAGCTTACTTTGAGACAAAATGATGACAATGCCTATCACTGTAATATCCTACCTACCATATTCTTCAGCATAAGGATTCTAGTGTCTGAACCATGACAACTCAGGGCTTCTCTCAGCCACAGGTCATGGTTCAACTGTGTTCTAGAGACCAGCACTCAAAATTATTCAGAGTTTACTTAGTAGCACTTTTCCACTGTATCTTACCAACAAGACTGAATAAAAACCTGGCTGTGTCTCCCACTGCTTCAGCTGCTCCTCAGCTGGCTTCAACACTGCAGTGTCTTGGCTAGTAGCTTGTGTCAAGACTTGCAAAACAACAGTGCTAGCACTGTTGAGATCCATGAAAATCTGAAAACATTTAAAAAGGAGAAAAAACACTTGAGGAGAAAAAGATAGCAAATATAGACAGGTATTTTTCCTTCATATTACCCAAACACCCCACACTCATTTTTCATTAGACTACACAGTGTAAAGATAATGACACCCACTCACAGGTAGTTAAGGTACAGGGATAGAACTATTTGCTTTCAGAAATCTCTCAGCAGAAGGAGCAAGCATTAAATCTATCATTACAAGAACATTTGCTAGATTTGAGGAACTTCAGGAAATATTTTGATTTTAAAATAGTTACCTCTCTTGTGAAGTACAGCAGCTAAGATCAAAACTGCAACTACAGATGATTACTCAGCTGTAAGCAGAGTAAACCATGGGGTTGTCTGAAAGAGGCAAAGATGAAGGTTATTAACATTTTTGCATTTTATTTTTCCTTCAGGAGAGAAAATTACTCACATAGTTAAATTCCATAATTCAAATTCATCAAAACAATTCACATTAATTAAAAAAGAAAGCATTAAGTCTCACAATTAGTCCTCTATGAAAAAAATTTCCTCAACATATTTGGTTTCCTTCTTATTTAGCATACAAATGCTAACCAGTTGAACTATAAATGCATATTGCAAAATTTCCAATGCATACACATCCTCAGGCATCCTTGTACCCTATAAAGGGAAAACAAAATATTGCTCTCCAGATGACAGAGACCACAGAAACAATGCCACAGTAAGAAAAAGACATATATTGAAGGAAACTATGAAGCCTGTTTCCTGCTTATAAAAAAGACTGTTTAAAGTGTATGTTAACTTTTAATAACACATACACAATTAAGTATTCATATACTTAGGGTTTCTAAATAAACAACAAAGAACAGCTTCTCTTCATAGAGGAGAGAGATGGATGTTCAGGTGGGCATCAACAGGAATTTCTTCATGGAAAGAATTGTTAAGCATTGGAAAGGGCTGCTGAGAGAAGTCATGTAGTTGTCATCCCTGAAGGTGGTCAAGAAATGTCTGGATGTTGCACATAGTGCAGTGGTGCAGCTGACAAGGTAGTGATCAGCCAAAGGCTGGACTCAATATTGCAGATCTTTTCCAACTGTAATGACTCTGATTTGCTTTTGATTAACAGGAAAAATGGCTTATTTTTCCACCTTCAGGGAAAAAAATCAAGATTTAAATTTTGCAGCCACAGTAAAAAAGTGGGAGAAATGAAATTTATTCTGACAAAGGTTTAAAACTTTGATTAGTTTTAGAAAAATCAACAACAAAACTAGCCACAATACTGAAGACCTTTTATAATAGTAATAACATTTGCACAATTGGAAAAAAAAAAATTCACTCCTAAAAAAAAGTTCTTCACTTCCAAATCTCCAATCATCCTCAACAAAAGCTAATGAAAATTTGAAAGTTCTAAGATTAAAGAAAGTATACTTTCAAACCAATGAAACAAAATCACATCTCTCTTTACAGCAATAATTGAACAGGTAACTCCATCTCACTTTATTCTTCCAAGTATAGTGAAGAATCTTCCAATCTTCCAGCTTTAACCAGCTGTGCTACCCTCCAGGTAGCCAGAGGGGGTTACTGCAGGGGTGTCTTCCATGAAAAGGTGCAAGAATCCTTCCCCAGGCCTACAGAGGCAGTGCCAGTGCTACCACCTCTAGGATAACATGTTTAAAAAGGGGAAGAAAAAACCTGCAGGCTTTTGCTTCTACTGGAAATTTATATACTTCACGTAGAACAGTTCTCATTAGAAGACGTACTTATTTAACTTAGTAAAATGCAAGCAAAAAAACCTTTTTTTTCTCAGTTTCTTATTAGCTCAACAACAAAGACAACAACAAAGAATGACAATAAAAATCAAAGTGAAAGATTAATATCTTTTTTAATAATGTATCTCATTCTTGAAAAGGTTTGTATTTCCATTTAAAAACTGGAGCAGCTACTGTTTGAGCTACTGCTAAAAAAAAAAAAAAAAAAAAAAAAATCAAACTAAGCTTAGTGGGTCAAACAAAAATTTATTTAACCCAATGTTCTTTCTCTGCTAAAACCACAGCAGATACCCAGGTTAGGACATCTGTACATAATGCTGGCCTGTCATCCAGGAAACTCTGGTTCAAGGATCTTCTATTAAGAGGCAGAGAATTTAACAACCCTCAAGATTCAATCTTCAATGAATTTGCACAGTTGGTTTTTGATCCCATGTAAAGAACAGTCCTCACACAATATTGGATGAGGCTGTCACAGGCCAAATAGTAAAACTGAATTAGAAAATAAGAACCTCCCTGAAAACTCAACTTCTAGATAATATTTATAAATATTATAAAATATTTTAGGAATTGGTATTTTCTGTATGATTTGGATGGCAAAAAATTAACTGGAAAAATATCTAATAAATGTGTAGCAAATACAAATAGCAGAGATGAAAAAAAACCTTTTAAACTTTTTAAAACTTCCTCTGAACAGTTTCTGTTTTCTTCTAGTAAGTCACCAGTCTTACTTGTATTAATTTCAACTTTTAAAAAAACAGAAAGAAAATAAAAAGAAACAAAAAAAAAATTAACAAACTATTTTGAATCAATCCTTACTGCAAAAAACTCAAATGTGCAGTTTAAGCTAGCTACAAGTAAGTTAAGGTAAAACAACAAGCTATGGTCACCAAAATAAATAGCATAACCCTCTGCTTCTCCCTGAACCCCTTAAATATCCAAAGATGGAAGGAGAGGGAAAAATACAGGTCTTGGTCTGGGTCAAGTTTTACAATCATTTTCATACCACATTCCTAGACAAGTAAGTGTGCTAGGCATAAAAAAGCAGACAGAACAGCAGGCAGCTTTTATTTCACGCTTGTTGAAACCCTGGTCACTGAGAATTTTAACTTTCTGCGCTGACAGGCACTGACCCCCAGGAGAACACTGCATTTGACCTGAGGCCGTGGAGAAGGCTTCCAAAATTGAAAGACAGAACTGGGATTATGGGCATGTAGTTTGAATATAAGTCTGTAATATCACATAGTGGAAAACTTTATGATTTTAGTGATACATATAAAGCAAGATGGAGGTTTTACGGTGGAGGCTTAGTCCTTCCTCTTCACCTTCTTCTCCAGGGTTTGGGTGATACTGTATGATTGGATAAAATAGTCCACATTGCAGACCACAGGTGGCTGGTTATTGGCTTAAAAGTAAAAGTAATTTAGGTGTCATTTCTTAATTGGACAGTTTATCCTCAAAAGGCCTTGTAGAGAGAGATAGAGCTCCATTTTTTATTAGCTTGAAGTGCTGTAGAACTCACAGTTTGTGAGACTGTAATATAGATAAGAACTAATAAACATCTGAGTCTGAACAAGAAATACCACCTCGCTCATTTAATCCCGATCCTGGCAAAAAGGGGATAAAACTTGATACATGCTCTTGTCAAAATGTGATGTGAACTTAGAGCAAACTTGCAAATTGTGACTAAGCCATAACTGTCCACCAAAAGGCAGGGGTGGGATACTGGGGGCACACACAACAAAAAAACCCAAACGAGCCAAAAAGTCGAGCCATCTAAGCACACAGCCCCACAGACACCAGAGGACACTACAGGAGCGAGGAGGAATACCAGACTTCCAACAATGTCAAGCCATTACAGGCTCAGGTCCTAGCATGTAATTTAAACTCTGACAAAGTCCTCACCTTCCCATCAAAGGGATTTCTATAGGGAACTTATTTTCTTCATGCCTCCTGTAAAGACAATTGACACAGGGAGGGCATCAGCTCCTATCTTAGTGGGATAAATATACAAAATTTATCAAAATACAATTTTAATTACTGCCATGTACAGATGCACATGTGAAAGTTATTCTTGAAGACAGACACAGCTGTACTTGAGGAGTTCAACCCAGATCTCTCCAATCTTAGTTTGTTGTGATACTGCCCCCTTTTTTTTTCTTTTTAAATTGATGAACCAGGGCTCTTCAGACCCTAATTTACACACAGGATATACAGATACTCCTTACCTCACAGAACTGCAAAGGCTATGAATGTTGGCTCTAATACTATGGGATAGAGACAACCTTCACCTCTTACATACATACATACAACAACCTCACTGTTGCATGGAAAGGAAAAAGGGACATAGGTTACCCCATAGATTGGTTAAATCACAGGGACGAGGACTTTCTCCACAGTTCATGGGACTTCTACAGCTTTACTCACTACTGAGCTACTTCTACAAGACTGTCCTAGAGATGAAACTCAGGAGGTGAGCATTAAATAGCTATTGTCATTTGGGTACTTTCAGAGACATGAGGCACGTATAGAAATTCTGGCACAGTCTGTCAACCTTATAAGCAACACATTCTTAGAAGGAAGGTAAGGCCTGCATTTGTGTCACAACACCCAGAATTTCCAGGTTTGATTACCGAGTAAGGGTGTCATTTCCCTTTTTCAATTACTAATGTCAGTCTGTGTCCTCACAATTAACACTGAGCAGTATCAGGAATGTTTGTTGCTTTCTCCTGCTTTTCTGTGGTCCACACCCATTGCTATAACAACCAAACTGAACACAAACATTTTGGAAGAAGGAGAAGAAATCCCTTTCACTAGAAAATGTCCAACGCCATGACCTGCAAATCCAATGTGACTGTTATTGTCATGTGTCTTGGGGTGACTTCATGATGCCTGTATCCCCAAATTGCCTGTTGGTGTTGAATACTGAGTTCTGCAGTTTTAAGACTGCTTCCAGGAGCGTGCAGGAAGAGGAGGTGCAGAGTTTGTTATCAGAGGCTGCACTGGCCGCCCCGCATCCTTCATACAGACTGTGCTGCCTGCAGTGGACAGCAGGAGAGAGATTCTTTTTGCTTTTAGCTAGTTTTGGAGCTAGCTGAGGTGAAAGGGATCCACTGGACTGTGTTTTTTCAATTTTTCATGGAATTGTTCGAAACTACTCTGAACTGAACACCCAGAGGAGTACCAAAAGCTCACACCTGTAGCTCACCAGGACTGGTGTGGGCAGTGGCATTTCCCATCACTGGAGGGACTGAGAACAGCCTGAGTGAGCTGGGCTGTGACCCACAGAGGGACTGAGAACAGCCTGAGTGAGCTGTGACCCACAGAGGGACTGAGAACAGCCTGAGTGAGCTGTGACCCACAGAGGGACTGAGAACAGCCTGAGTGAGCTGGGCTGTGACCCACAGAGGGACTGAGAACAGCCTGAGTGAGCTGGGCTGTGACCCACAGAGGGACTGAGAACAGCCTGAGTGAGCTGTGACCCACAGAGGGACTGAGAACAGCCTGAGTGAGCTGGGCTGTGACCCACAGAGAGACTGAGAACAGCCTGAGTGAGCTGAGCTGTGACCCACAGAGGGACTGAGAACAGCCTGAGTGAGCTGGGCTGTTACCCACAGAGGGACTGAGAACAGCCTGAGTGAGCTGTGACCCACAGAGGGACTGAGAACAGCCTGAGTGAGCTGGGCTGTGACCCACAGAGAGACTGAGAACAGCCTGAGTGAGCTGGGCTGTGACCCACAGAGGGACTGAGAACAGCCTGAGTGAGCTGTGACCCATGGAAGGGACAGAGAACAGCCTGAGTGAGCTGGGCTGTGACCCACAGAGGGACTGAGAACAGCCTGAGTGAGCTGGGCTGTGACCCACAGAGGGACTGAGAACAGCCTGAGTGAGCTGGGCTGTGACCCACAGAGAGACTGAGAACAGCCTGAGTGAGCTGAGCTGTGACCCACGGAAGGGACTCTTCTAAATTTGTCATCTCCTTCAGAGCAGCGGGAGGTTTGCTCTTTGGTATTGTTAAATTTTTTTCTGGGTAACGCTTTGTCAGTTAAAGAAACAGTTTTTTTCCCACTTCTCTCTGAGGGAACATTTTTTTTCTCTGAACCAGCTTAGGGCCTCCATTCAGAGGTTTCCTCACAAACCTGCTCTAAACCAGGACACCACACCAGAAGTCTGTCCTGCAAAAGGAAAAAGACTATCCGCACTCCACAAAAAAAAGCTGCTCTCCAAGATCCCACTGGATATGACAATACTGAACATGACAATAGGATATTCTCAAGTTCTCAGCTGGCAGAAAAAAAAATAAATGGAGTTACACCTAGAATAAAAACAACACATCAAATGCCACCCCTTAGTACAACGAGTGTCTTCAGAGACCACAAATACCAATAACAGCACGTTCAAACTCCTTCATCTCCTTTAAGTGGCAAATATTCAAGCCTCATTCCTGTTCTAGACTTTATTCTTTAACTCTCTTTCTAAGGGGGTATCTGCAAACACATTTTCCTTTCAAGAACTATTCTAAAGTCTTGTAAATGTTTTAGTTTTATACTAGCCTTGCCAGTTTAATGACTTTCCTGAAGAATCAATGCTCCTGATATAAAACTTTATCCTGAGACAAAAAGGTGTCTAGGTACTTTTCCCATCACACTAAAATACATCCAAATTTAAAAATCACATCAGCTATGAAAGGAAATCAGTGACTGCTAAACATCTGAAGGAGTAAAAAATGAAAGATTTCACCACTAAACACCTCCCTACTTCACTTTTTCCAAGAAAATGCAGCATAACAACTCACTCTTATCCAGACAATTAATTCTGTGCATTTTTGTTCTCTTTTGTTAAGAATTCCATTAATTGTTTCCCACTGTAAGAAGATGCAAAAATAAATTCAGTTAAGATTTTATGAAATGAGAAGACGACAAAGCCATAAACATATTATACAAAACACAGTGTGCTCTCACCAACCACAGTGCAAATACATTCTGGGCTACTTCAAGAGCACAAGCGGCTGCTGTTACCCTGCTTTACACAGTGTCTGAGACAGCTTCTAAGACACCGTTTCCAGTTTGGTTCTCACAGTTATCCCTTTCTTCAGTTCAAGAAGGAATAAACAGGAGAGAGGCCAGAGCTTCTAGGAGAGTCTGTGATCTAAAGCAAATTATCTGTGAGGAGAGTTTGAGGACTTGTTTAAGACAGTGGAACCTAAGGAAGACTTTGCAGACACTTAAAACTCCCTGAAGAGTGCTTATAAAGAAGACTTGCCACTTCTTATCAGCAGATTATACAGCTAATGAACAACTATAAAGCTACACCCTGCAGCTCAGAAGGTTCAAGCAGAAAATTGGGACTGTCTTGACACCACATCTGTTTCAAGGAAAACAGGAAAAACAAAGTTTCGATGCTGAAAAGCCACACAATTCCTGAAATAATAACACAAATGCTGGCATTCAGTCATAGATACGATACATTTGCAAGGATACTGTCACCTTCAGGAGAAGTTAGTAGTTACACTGACGTCTCTCCAGCCTTCCACAAAGCTGAAGAGCTTTCCATGAATCTCTTTTCTAGCACTGTAATATCTGTATCAACCATGCCACATGCCAGCAGTCCTCCTGAGGAGGGCATCCAGAAGAACTAAAACTATTCTGGTTAATGAAGGTACTACTTAAACTTACTAATAACTACAGCAGTCATCAAAACCAACACAATTACTAGTGTTAAGCATTACTAAGATTTTTCAAAATCTACAAACTTAATTTATCGCTGTGTAATTGAACGAAGCTATCTATAGTTTGCCCAATTAAAGCCACAGTAAAGAAAATAAATAAAAATGTTTGAGAAGGAAAGAGTTAGAGGCAGTTTTTCTCCCATACTGCTAGTGACAAAAATACAGGAATAGAATTTCCAAAATTTCATTTTTACAAAAATTCAACATTGAAACTAAAATCTAGGTCTGAAAAAAGAATGCAGAAGACACGAAGGATACAAGAAATAAGAACAATGAGGACGACAGTAATAAACAACAGGAACAAGAAAGGCTCTCCAGGAAAGACATTCACATCATATTAAAAATTCTGAGGAGAAGAATGACCTTTCACATTAAACAGGAACAACCAAAGTGACCAAAAATTCCCAACAAAAAAGCAGAGAGCAAAGAAATGAGTGAGACAATGCCAAGGATTAACTCAAAAATTATTCTGTCACACGGTTCAGTACTGACAACACAGGAAAAGCCAAATGGATACCGAGAGAATGTAAGAAGGTTTTTAATATTTTATAGTAAATTTCTAGAATGACCCATACTACAAGGTCAATCTCATTCCTTTGACTTCATCCTAATTTATATAATTTAATGGATTTTCAAAAAGACCTGACAGACCACTTAAGAACAAACTAGTGCTAAACAGCTGAGCTGGAAAGGTTTCATCCCTCATTCTCTGGAACATGGGATTTAACTACTGTTAAATCCCACCTCTGATGATACAGTTTTGAAAGCACGGGTAAGAAAAACCTTTATTATATCATTTATACACATGATGGCAAAAGCCCTTGATGAGAACAGCACAATGGAAGAACGAGAGAAGAAGAACAGAGAGCAGTGACAAACTGGTGCTGCTATGAAGTTTTAAGAAACCAAACTCCATAAGGAAAATGCCATTAGCAAAAACTGAGGTATCTCTTATATACTACGAATATAATTTGAATTTGGCAGCATTTTGCTGATGTGCTTTGTGGGCTAATTTAAAAGCCATGTCAAATACGTTACAGACATGACTTCATGTGTGAGACACGGGAAGCAAGGCACATGGAAGCAGGGAAGCAGCATCACTACTGCACTTACGGCCTTGTTCTTGTATTTTACACAGACTGCTGCCTTCTATGGTAACAAACTGGAGAAATAACTCACCACTGCTGCACTGAGCTTGTCTCTGATTAAGGGAAGACACTGCTCAGCAGAAAAACTGTTCTTCAGCCTGCAGGAAGAAAACAACCACCTACAATAAAGGCCAGTACATAGCCCTCCCCGCAAAAAAACAACTTCCGTCAGGTTAACGCCTCATCTTCCTCCCATGCCTTCCCATTAATTCTATCCTAACTAAAAGCAGTTTAAAGGAGAAAGCGGGAACCTGTTCCCTGGAATTAGGCAACAGTTATTTCCTTCCAGCTCCGAGCAGGCCCTTTGCCGCTGGCAGGATAACAAGTAAGGAAGGCCTCGCTGCCTCAACCGCGGGGGCGGTGCCCCGGACCGGCACCGTGGCGGGCACTGCACGCCGGAGCCGCGCCGTCTCGGGCAGCGCAACCGGGAGCACAGCCGGCGCAGCAGCAGCCCAAGCGAGCGAGCAGGAGCAGCGCCGCCCGCAGCGACACAGCCCTGGGGCTCCGTGTCCTCGGGCGCTGCCCGGCCGGCAGCCGCGGGCGCCTTCCTCCGTCCGCCCCGTCCCCTCCCGGCCTCCCACGAACCGAGACCAGCGAATGCCGCGGCGGCACCACCGCCTTCCCGGCGCGGCCCTGACGTCACTGCCCCGCGACACCGGAGCGCCGCCCGCGCCGCTCCGCCCGCCAACGCGAACGGGGGCGGGGCCTGCGGCGGGGGGGCGGGGCCTGGGGGCGCGCTGCCCGCTGACGTCATGCGGCGGGTGCGCGCGCGCTGGGCGGTTGGCGCGGGAGGTGCGCGCGCTCCCGCCGCAGGACGAGCCGCGGGATGCGGGAATTCTGGCGCGCTTCGCTGACAATGCTCCGGGCGGAGCAGGGCATCCCGGCGGACATGCGTGGTGTTTATGTCAGAACATAGCGCTAAAAAGATATATGAGAAAGTAAAGCAGAAAATACAGAAAGTATGTAAAAAATAAAGTTTACTTTACTGGCGTGCCAGCGGCCGGGAGTGACTGAACGGGCAGTGCGACTCCGGGCCGTGAGCGGGCAGGCGCTTTGTGCAGTGTCTAAAACCCGAGTTTTAAGGCGCTACCTTATCGGCAGAAATTGATGAGGGTCGCCCTGCAAAATCCTCTTTTTCTTTCTCTTTTCTCCCTCTCTCTCACAAACCCTCTTTTCCTCTCTCTCTCCCTCTTTCATTCATCTCTCATTTTCTCATACCCTTTCCACGCTGCCCCTTTATCAAAACCCACTGCCACGTGATTACGGACTAAGTCGGGGTACTAAAGACACCCATTCTTACGCTGTGTGGACCCGCTGACTTCTCTCGTCTCCGCTGACCACCGTCCCTTAGGACTCACGGCTGCTCCCACGTCCCGAAGGCTGGGACATCCCGCGGGGCTCGCTGCGGCCGGGACGGACCCGCTGATCCCGGGAGGATTGAGAGTGCGCGCCCTCCGTGCTGCCGCGGTCCGCCGGCCCGCCAGGGGGCGCTGTCCCGCCCGCCGGCCTCACGCGGGGCCGCTCTCCGGCTGCAGTGCCGCGCGGCACGTGGGGCGCAGGGCCGGGGCGAGCCGAGCCGGACCGAGCCGAGCCGAGCCGAGCCGGACCGAGCCGAGCGGGACCGAGCCGAGCCGAGCCGGCCTGAAGGGATCCAAGCGGAGCCGCCGCTATGCCCAAGGCGCGGGCCGGGAAGCGGCCGGAGCGCCGGGAGGGCCGCGCCTGCGGTGAGTGTGGAGCGGAGCGGGCCGGGCGGGCGGGCAGGACCCCGGAACCCAGGGCGGGCCGGCGCTCGCAGCCCGGGGGCCGGCGCGGTGCCGGTGCATCGCGGCTGCCCGCGGTAACGCGCCGGTCTCTGCCCTAGGCATCCTGTTCAACACCGGGGCCGGGCAGCACATCCTGAAGAACCCGCTGGTGGTGAACAGCATCGTCGATAAGGTGGGAGCCGGGCGCGGTGCGTGGTGCCCTTTGCGTTGGCTTTCCTCCGAAGCTGGCAGCCCGCTGGTTCTTTACGCGATGCCCCATAAACCAGCGCCACGACATTCTTGTTCTCCTTCCCACTCTTTCCTTTCTAAACCACTCTCACGGGCCCTTGATACCCAATTCCAACTTTTTACTGTGTAAAAAAGCGCTCGCTTTCATTTCAGAGTTAAATGGTTGCACGAAATCGGTGCTAGTTAAACACTCGAAATGCGGTTTGTCCGTAGGCTGCCCTGCGCCGCACCGATGTCGTTCTGGAAGTGGGCCCGGGAACTGGAAACCTGACAGTAAAGATGCTGGAGAAAGTCAAAAAAGTAAGTGCAAACTCTCCCATTCACGCTCTTCCCGAGTTCTGAGGACGCTGGGGCTTAGACTCTGGCAGACAGAAGGGTCTTCATAGGCATGATGCACCTAAGTAGAATTACTCCATTGATATTTTTCTTAACATTTGAATAATCCCAATGGGTTTTTAGCTGATCATATAAATTTTGTGTGGTTTTATCAAACTACATTGCCGTTATCCATTTATGTGGTAACGCTTGCATGTATTTGGAGAGGGAGGAAGGTGCATAGCCCAATAGGGATTTTTAAAGGATTCTTTAAAACCATAGCAACAGCTACTGGGTTGGGGGTTTTATGATTAAATTCCAGTTAGGAGTTGCATGGAGTTGCAAATATGCACATTATTTTTCAGGTTATTGCATGTGAAATTGACCCTAGACTTGTTGGTGAGCTTCAGAAGAGAGTCCAGGGCACGTAAGTATCAATTATGGAAACTGGGAGTTCTTAAAGCAGTGGAGCTACTTTGGTACAAATTTTGGCAACCTGCTTCTCTGAGGATAACCACAATGTATGTTCTCCCCCAGGTGTCTAGCCAACAAACTTGAAATCAAGGTTGGAGATGTCTTGAAAACAGACTTACCATTCTTTGATGCATGTGTGGCTAACTTGCCTTACCAGGTATGGGCCAAACAACATAGCATACAACAACCCTTTAAAAATTATTTTTAAATGCTAATTTTAGTATAATAGGAATTATACTAACATTATTAATTTTTTTCTCAGATTTCTTCACCTTTTGTTTTCAAGTTATTGCTTCATAGACCTTTTTTCAGGTATGTGGAAGAATAGAGCTCTGTATTACCTGAGAGGAACGAAAATAGTTTTAAAAATATTTTCAAACCAATATTTTTTTAGTTCCTAAAACAGCAGTTTGATGGATCAGATGTGCACTAAAATTTTTCTTTATATACAGAAATACATAGCCTGACAGTGCCTGGAAATTAAGTTTATGTTGATGTATTGAGCATGAGGAGAAAATTTAAACTTAGCAACAGTGAGTGCCCAGCAGATAAAAGCAGGACTTACACCCCTTTAGTATTACAGTTAAGTATTATTCCAGGGATACACAGGGCATCATAGCATTTCCAATACCTTCCTACCTAAGTTAGGCTGGGAAGGGTAGAATCAATGCCAAGTCACTTTCTTGTCTGATTTTAAAATGTAACTGCCCTGTCTGTTTATCAGACATCAGTATGTCAGCAGCTCTTGCTTTTACTCAGACAAACATTGGTAATGTTACTGGTCAATTTTTGGAAAGCTTGGATTTGAAGGACTCAGCATAGAGTTATTCAAAATTATTTATTATAGTCAGGCAACTCTGAGACTAGACTGTCTTGATCCTGATCCATTTAGCAGTATAAATAATCGAATTATGTAACAGCTTTAAGGAGATTTAAATGGCTTCATGAAGTTCTGTGATGGGTTTTGGGTTTTTTTTCAACATACTAATCAAGGCAGAGTTGTTCATTATAAACATTTATTCTTCTAAGTGCTGAGGCAAATTGTGTGTTTTCCAAGTGTGTTAGCTGGCTTCTCACATAACTCATTTCTGTTACTCTCAGGTGTGCAATCCTTATGTTCCAAAGGGAATTTGCACTTCGTTTGGTTGCAAAACCAGGAAGTAAGCTGTACTGCAGACTGTCTATTAATACCCAGCTATTGGCTCGAGTGGACCACCTGATGAAGGTATGTCATTCTGCATTTAGATAACTGCTGTCAAACACAGAAGAAGAGTGTTGCAAGGGATGTGAGGAATTTGCTGCTTATTCACACAGCTGCTTGACTGCTCTTAACTAATAGGTTGGAAAGAACAACTTCAGGCCTCCTCCCAAAGTCGAATCCAGTGTTGTCAGAATAGAGCCAAAAAACCCACCACCACCCATCAACTTCCAGGTGAGCAGTGTATAACTCAACATAACATGCTAGTGATAGTACTTAATTTCATTTTTCTTTCCACTTACTACTCAATTCCATGCGCTGATACTAGTACAAACTACCAGCTATTCATTGGAGTTTCCAAAATGCTTATTTCTCTGTTGATCAGGTTTGTGTTAGGACAATAACAGACAATTCCACCATCAACTGGGTGCAGCTTTATGTACAGTATTTTTTATAAGATCATGATCAGATGGAGAACTGCTAGTACTAATGTCCCTTTCATAATGGTTCACATCTCCCAGAGATGTTTCTGGCTGATGATTTTCCAGGTTTTGATCAAAAGAATATATGAGATTTATCTTCAGATGAGCATGTGTAATCTCAGAAGACAAATGTTAAAGAAAAGTATTCTTAATTTTTAGAACACTTCCAGACCATTTTAGCCTTGCCCAAGGTTAAACAGATTTTCTTCAAGTATTTCCCTTCTCTGCACCTAGGCACAAAAAAGTACAGTTCAGTGAAGTATTTTCTCCTCCATTTGTATTGCTTTGTCCAAGACACAGCTGGTTTTGTGTTGTTTAGAAAGACATTTTCACAAAGAATTTTCCCTTGCATTCAGTATTGTTCTGAAGTTGTCAGTAGTGACTGGTTTTGTTTGTAGTAGCTGTATATTGCTTTTTAAAATTCTGAAATTATTCATTTCAGGAGTGGGATGGTCTGGTAAGGATAGCCTTTGTTAGGAAAAACAAGACACTCTCTGCAGCATTCAAGTAAGTAACTTCTATCAAAGGAAATCTTTTTAAAGTTTGAAAGCCTATCCAGTTTGTTTTGTGCAAATGCATAGCAGTGTCACATGGTCAGTGATAAACCATGCAGGAAGATATATGTACTGATGTCACACGCTTTTTCTTTTAGAAGAAAACTAGGCAGCTGTTTAAAAAGAACAATTCTGTGTAATCATTACAGTTTTTTGTAGTAGACATTAACCAATCACGTGAATATTAGGTTACAGCTCAGTTTTCATGCTAAACATATATTTGTTTCAGATCAAGTGCTGTAGAGCAATTGCTGGATCATAATTACCGAATTCATTGTTCCTTACATAATACAGTAAGTTTCTCCTTAATCTATTACATTCCGTTTCTGTTTATTGTGACCTACATACTGACTTTTGTAAGAGTAAGAAATTAACATTGAAAAGATTAACGTATTAAAGGTTTACCAAAAGAGTTTTAAGGTGGAGGAACTTGCCTCTTTTCTTAGAGATAAATCTAAAAGGGTTACATTTTAGTGAAAAAGCTTAAAATGAAGTATATTATTATAATATTGTCCATATATGTATGTTCTCAAGATCTTTTACTAGTTCAATAAAACATTGCATGTGTTCTTTTCAGTACTGTTGTGATATAAAAGTAATGAAGGGACTGAGATACAAAAATGCAGCTACAATGGAATAATACAATAATACATAATAGAAAAAGTGTAACTTAATTTCTATCACTTGAAACAAGAACTGTTCTAAGAGCAGGAAAGAATTAGATCATTTTAATTAACCTTTTTCTATGTTATGAGTAGAAAAATTATTTCAATCCCATTTTTCATTGACAGGAAATCCCTGAAAACTTCAAAATTGCAGAGAAGATACAGACAGTTCTTAAAGATACAGGTTACTCTGATAAACGAGCCCGCTCAATGGATATAGATGATTTCATTCGGTATTCTTTTTTTTTCTCTTCCTTTTAAGCTTCTTTAAATTCTATCTGCATCTGTACCTGCATAGCAGATTAGTATTGGGTTGCACAGGAATAGCAGGGTTTCCCTCTCAGTACCAGACACTCCTTGCTTCCAGTCCTGAACATGAGCCAACGCTTAAGGTCTATTTATATATTTTAAATGTTGTTTATAATATTGAGGAGCAAGTAGATAAGTATTCCTATTTCAGGTGTTTGTGTACTAGACCCTTCTGTATCTCCTTCAAAAACAGCCATAGTGTAAACTGGTTATTCAGATTTCCTGGAGTCTTACACAGCCTTTCTCTGCCTTGAGGATTAGGCCGTAGTCTGTAGCATAATTGTAAATATGAATGATTAACTGCTACATTCTGCTCTTACTTCCTGTGGCATCAGGATGCCCTTGTAACTCAAGGTAAAAGTTCCTAGCTGTTTCACATTCAGAGAACTAAGACAGGTAGTGCTCACTGAAGAAACACAATGAACCTGGTAGGATGCAACATAACTGCTTTGAAAATAAACCTGCATCTCAAAAATGGCAAATTTGCTAATAACTTCAAGTGCCAGATTTGTAAAAATTCTTTCTTTGCAGTTCATCAGGGATGGCGGCTTTCATGCTATTGTCTTTGCACATCTTAAAAGTGCCTCAGGCTGAAGTCTGAGTTGCTAGAATTGTAATATACTTACTTCACTCTTTCAGATTGCTACATGGCTTCAATTCAGAAGGCATCCATTTTTCATAGATACTGCTGGAAAGATGCTGTATTTTTTCACCAAAGTTTTACCCAAGCCAGAGTGTGTGCAATGGGACAAGCGCCTCATGAAATCAATGAACAGAATACGGCGTATACGCTTGGACTCAAAATAAAATGTTAGATGTGGTTTTATCACAGACAAATAGGCAAGAAGCTGCTGCTCAGTATTTTAAAAGCAGTAAATTCTTTCAAAGCTGAAGTGAGGTGCTGGACTACCTCATGACTGTGTTTTTCTATATATATACAAAACACAGATTGACAGTAATTGAAATCTGTGTTCTCCAATGATGGACTTCACCTCAGTATATTCATGCACCATACTCAACAGTACAACCCCTGAGGGGTCTGGACAGCAACAAGGAAGTTGAAGTAATTCTCTTTTTTTAGTATCAGTCGTTTGTGTGTTTGTTTAAAGTATTTAAACACTTCCTTTTGATTTTAAATGCCTGTCTCTCTCATCCCTCTGGTAACTGCCAGTACTCCAAGCCTGTTAGTAATCTGCTTCACTTAGAGAATCCCAGTGAGTGTTTCTCAGAAAACAAAAGAATTTACCTTGTGGACTTTAGAGAATTGCCTTTGCCATCTTGTCAACTGTAGGAACAGGAAAAAAACTACCAGTGGGCCAGGGCTCATAAACACAGGCAGCAGGGTTGGGGTTTTTGTTAACTGAATTCAAGCAGCTGTTTTTTAAGGTAACTACTTCGTTAAGGTAGGGAAAAGTTTTAGCACATACCATAGCTTTCAGTGAGATTTAGAGCAATGCATGCAAATTAGCAAAACCTCCTCTAAGAAAAACTTTATTTATACACATTATTGAATCATTAAGGCTGGAAAAGATGTCCTGAGCCCAGCTAGCAGCCATGACATGTCATTGGTTTTTTAAAAGTCATTGATTCAGAAGAACAGAAATAGGCACTCAAATTTACAGGCATCCTGAAGCATTGACTTCAAAAACTGAATTGCATATTTATTTCACAATTTAATAGATCAGTAATTCTAGTGCTGCTTCACTTCATGCAGAATCAAATAATGAGTTAGGTAAATAGCCACAAGGAATATGTTGGACTAATACAGTAAGAACAAGTGCTGAAGATAGGTGTCACACTTCCTTAATAATTTTGTTTTACTGGAGAGGAATAGAGGATAAGCTTATTTGAATCCTGTTCAAGTGATTTCAGTCCGTTATGGCAATGGGGCTGCAGAAATTCAAGTGTCACAACCAGCCCTATCAATTTTCCTTGATTCTAACTTTCTAAGCTTCAATATCAGTGTAGATCTGACTTAAAGCAGGATCTAGCACAAGGACTGGCAATAGACACAGTTTCAGCTTGCATGTGCTACTTGACAGGTCAGGTGTAACTTACAGGGCTTTGTAAAAAAGGTGCTGAAAGCTGACTGTCCTTTCTGGACCCACAGTTAGTCACAGCCTGGTTGAGGTGCTAAGCTTGCATGGACGAATAATATGGAATTTTACTGGTATTCCTGTAGGATGCCTGTCTTCAGAAGCTTTTTAGAAAGTAAGAATTGTCTAGAGCAGCTTCAGAGAAAACCTCTGATATTATGATAACCTGTACTATCAGCTGCTAACAGAAGCTATTGCCTTCCATTCCATTGTTTTTTTCTTTTACCTGTGATGGGTGATGATCTTAAAAAATGCTCAGAAAGACGTTATTTTTTTAAAAAATCTCCTGCAAAACTAAAGTCAGGACAGTGGTCTGGAGACTTCTTTCCATGTAACAACTTGTACAGAAGAGTTTGCTTTATTTTGAAATCAGAGGCTTTTTCAAAAATGTTCGTGATGTGCTTACAAATTGAAACCCTTCCGAAAGCATAACAGAAATTCACAGATGTAATTCATTTAATAGCTTTATTTATTAAACACATTATGTAAAATCTACATTGTTTCAGTTTTCATGTTTACACACAGGAGGATTTGTTTTTAACCATGATGCGACAAGAGCTTCCCATAGTCTACCTTTCTATGGGAGATACAAACATTAAACACTACAAGAAGTTCTGGCTCATTTAACTCTTTTCATTGCCTTCCCTTTATTCCCCCCCCTCCAGGCCTGGCACAAATAAACAGGCTTGTATTCCAAAAGTAATCTTTAAACATTTCCAAGGGAAAGTCTGCTGATACAAACTCCTGGAAAGAGGGAGAACTAGAGAGGTCTACAGTTCTTCATTTGACAAGAAGTTCTTACATGAAAGGTCAATCTTTTTTTGATACTGACTTGCAAAAATAACTTGAGTGCCACCACCTAAAAAGTGCTGATACACATGGCGCCATTTGTGAGAATTCAGGTATTTGTGGGATTTCTATTAGCACTAGGTAGAGGTATTGTGCAAAATCGTCAAATGATGCAATTTCACCCCACTTTTCAGCTGCTGGCACTGTACAAAGGGAAAAGTATTAGCTACTTCTTAAAGCAACAGAACTACTCAAGCTACTGCAAACTACAGTTAATGTACATGTAACTTTGTCATGCATCAAAATCCAAGTTTTTAAAACAGTATGTGAAAGGCCAGTATGGACATATTTATCCCCAAAGTTTGATAGTTAACTTATCCATACATAGCATTATCACACCATACCACATATCATATTATCTGCATTATCCTAAGATACAACTCTCCTCAGTACTTAAAACATTACCCTTTAATATACATCAACTAATTTATATTTTTGTGGATTTTTGTTTATTTGTTGGTTTTTTTTGGTTTTTTTAAATTGTTACAGATAAGATGCTAAAATCATATAACCATTCTTTATGGTATTCAAATCAAGATTCCAGGTTTTTACAAGAAAAATGGAATGTCCAGCTGTTCATCCACTCTTAAAAGCCTGCAGTTCCTCTTTAAATGATATGGCACATCCTGTGAAATGAAACTAGCCACCAAAAAATAAGTCTTCTGAAAACACATCAAGAATGTACACACACAATAAAGTAATTTATATTGACAAATAAGGAATGTATTCTTCAGGCTGTGCTTCAGAACAAGGATATTTAAAGTAGCCTTCATCAAGGCACAGAATGGGAAGAGTTAAGCACAGCTGTCTGTGGAAGAGAAGTTACATAAAACCACTAGTGAAGTGTGCATGCATGCCACAAAACTGCACAGCTGGTCTTTGTCATAAAACTGAACATGGTCAGAAGGAAGTGCTGTGACTTTTTAATGGCCACAGTTTTACTTTATTGAAAATATGGCAAGTATTTCCAAACATTTCACTATTTGAATAAATGAAATATTTAAAACAAAGTGCTTCACAGATCTGAACCCTGCATGGTTGTGCTGTCTGGTCTAGAAGCATTTTGTAGACATCATAGGAGCATTTCACATAAAACTGAAAATGTCATTCAGATGAATAAGAAACAGGACATTTCCACAAACATTTCTAACATTTTTACACTTTCAAGTAGTTGAGTTCTCTCGGTCACTAGGTTTTGTAACAAATGTGTGCTACAGCAGTACGGGTTCGTGAATTCCTTTAGCAGCAGAGGCTCTTTTCAAAGGGCACGTGGTCTTTTCGGGTTGATCTGTTTACTGGCCTGTTCCTCTTCTTGTAGAGCTGCCCGGAAAGATTTCACTTTGTCTTTAAGGTAAAAACAGAAGAATGAGTACTGATGTGCCTATGCTCAACAGATCTTGAAACTAAGCCCTGATCCTCCACATCCCAGCCCTAACAAACAACAAAGAACATTCCTCCACAAAAACAGCTGACACTACAAACTACAAGAGGACTGAGCTAAGCTTGCATTCACAACCACACAAACAAGTTGCTTAGCAACTTAGTCTCTTCTTGGATACTACCCCTGTCTCTAGGCAGGATAGGTTTGTAAACCACACAATTGTATGCTCAGCATGTTCACACTTCCATTCTCCTGCTACTAGAGAATCTCAGGAGATACACACCACCAATATCCATTTCCTTCCCAGCACTTTCCAAAGCACTCTTACAGACAAACAAGATTTATTTATGTATTTAGTGTATTTAGTGTCTGCCATTTCTATACATTCTAAAATCAGAAGAGCAAATTCTAATCCCCTCTTGTTTTCTTATGAATGACAAAACATTTGTGAGTAAGTTTTGGAACTTACTCCCTGTAAATATTTAAATGCATCATTCACTGGTTTCATTGTAATTCAGTAAGAATGGGAGAAACCTAAGGAAAGAAGTGTGGCATCCTCATTTTTTTATTCCCGTCCCTTTCATTCCCCAGTAATATGCCTAAGAATGGGAAGAAGGAAATTAAAATGACGGCAAAAATATGTCAGTCCCACAGTGACAGAAGTAAAGGCTGAACGATTCAGTGACCATTACATGCCATGTGCAGAACACAGGCGATACCAAGACAGCATTTTTTTACTTTATATGTGTTACCTCCTGTAAAACTACAGTTACATTAAGCTGGCTGTAAAGATGCGAGATCTCTCAGCATTTTATCTTCAGTAGCCTTTTCAGAATCAGTATCTGCTAAGATTTTCAAGAACAAGCAGTCACCTAAACTGCAGTTTTTCATTGCTGGTATCTCAAATCGTCATCTTCTGAAGAGAAAGCCATCATCCATAAAAACAAAAGGAAACTCCAACTCCTAGTAGAAGTGTAACTGGCATGCTCAGGAGGCAAGCAGACCACATCTGATCTGTTTGTTGCATCCCGAGCAGATACTCAGACTGGGTAAAAGCGAGATTTTAACTTAAAAGTGAGTTTTTTAACATAGATCAAGAAAACTGTTCCATCAGCCCCCAAACCCACCCTTGAGCTTTTGCCAGCATAGCAGTATGTCTCCTGGAATCTAAACAGTTAATGAAAAGGAAAATTTATGTACCTAACTGACAAGCTGATGAAGATAAGTGGAAGAGCTAATTTTGGGCACTAAGAATTAGCTGCAGTTGTTTTTCAAAGACAGGCTGACAAAATTTAAACAAAGGCTGTTGAAAAAAAAAAAGTAAACTAAGAAGTAAAATACCAGAGGTTGATGGCACTCTTAAGCACAGTCTTAAAAATAACAGCAGGCTCCCAGCTACACTACACAACACAACAGCAGGGACTGGGAGTACCTACTACTTTTTCCTCATTGCATGGCCTTCTATTCCTTTTCATACAGTTGGTTTGTATTTTCTTACCTTGAGTGTTTTGGAAAAAAAGAAAAGTTGCAAGACTGAGTTTGTACTTTCTGGAGGTAAGCACAGACTCTTCCTTTTCATTAGGATGAACTGATCATAGATGTGAGCTTAGTTCTTAGACTGCAGAATAAATGTTCCTTCCACTGAAGGCCGGCATAAGCAAGGAAAAAAGACTCTAGAATATAACCACTTCTTTTTTCCTCCTTGTTTTTACTTCAAGTCTCCATGGCATTTGATAATAATGCAGAGACAAGTGATTAAAAGCAACTTACCTCTAAGTTCGGTCAGAATATCAATTTTTTGCTCTAGAATTGCTTCAAGTTGGGTAGCATAAGAATCCACATCATAGTCTACTTCTTCTGTCATCTCAAGAAGCAGTTTTTCAACTTCCAACCATCTAATGGATTCCTAGATAGAAGTTTAAAAATACAATAAAATACATCAGGAAAGTGTCAAGACAAAGACTGATTAAGACTTTTTTGCACAATGACCACACATTAAAGTCACCTCAATAGAACAGATTTCAATCAAAAAATGAAACATTATTCCTAATTTAGCAAAGCTGCATTTTTTAATTTCAGTGGTCATATCATCACAGGCAAACCCCAGGTACACAGCTCTCTTCAAATTCACAACATCAGATGGTCGTAAAGCTGAGAAATTTAGGGAACTGAATTTTGTCATGCTTGTGTCTGCTTGACAAGAGTCAAACTTTGAAGTCAGGCTTTATGTCACAGTCATTATTATATTTAAGGAGCCAAGATAATTCTGCCCTGTTTTGAGAGAAGCTGTATAAAAGGATATCTATTTTAAACTCACTATGATATGATCTAAATCCACACAAATGATTACAATAAATGTTGGTTAAAGAAGCTCATCTTTGCCCTCTGAGCATTACAAAAAATAAGAGGGAAAAAAAAGCTTGTAACAAAGAAGAATGCAGCCAAAAGTTTAAATGTTACAGAACCATGCAGAATTGTGATCAGAAGAACTGAACCCATTGGAAATGCTTTGGTCTGAAAAAAAAAGAAAGCAGCTGACAGTTCTAGGCATACTAGAAAGCTCAGTTTGACACATTAAGATGAAGTATTTCCCTCTGTGCTCTATAGCCCAAGCAAAACTGGAAATGTAGTCCAAACCCCCTGTCTGCTTTTTGGCTTTCAGGAGAGATGGAGCTTACCCCTGAGGTAAGATTGATCTCATCTAACATAACCTTGTACATCAAAGACAAAGACTCCTGAACATGTAAGAGCACAGTTAGTTGCATGGGTGTTTTAGCCCCTTTCGTTAGGAAAGGATGTTGTGTATCAGCTGCTTCCAGGAGAATGCTGACAGATGAAGACTAGCACAGCTGTCGGATTTTGTATGGGTGCAGCCCACCTACATACACAGCATAAACTAACAAGCCATGCTGTGAACGAAGGGACCTGAGACTCGGACACATCTCCTCCCAGGGACTGCCAGAAGGAGCAGTGATCTCCAGCAGAAGGCCAGATGGACACACAGAGCCAATTACATCTTAAACTAATGCAGCTTGTGTCTCCAGAAGCTGCATTAGGACATAGCCACAGCATATGACATATGACTTTTACACTTCTGTATGTTTTACTTCAGGGCTAATGTTCCATAGTAACTAGATCTCTACATCCACTGTAAGATGTTTTATTTAGCATCTTGCTTTATTATGAATACATATCAATGTTCCACTAAGTTAGACACCTAAGCTGAGGAGATAATGTGTATTCCCTACAGGCTTGATGGTCTGCTGTTCTCTAGGAACAAATGTGCCAAACAGAAAGCTTGCATAAGGGCTTTAAGGTTATGAACAGAATCAATCCACATTTCATTCTGAAAACAAGTAACTTATTGCCATGATTTTGTGAGTGTAAAAGGTTGCATAGCATTGACCAGCACTACATGGGCAGTATTCCTTCCAAAAGCCCTGACTAACAGCGAGTGAAATCTTTAAGTAGCTGTAACATGGAAGCTAACAGGCAGTTTGAAATATATGTGTCTCTTCTGGATCTCAGAGGGAGATGTCACAAATGAATACTCAGATTCAGACACAATACTTGAAGGGAGATGACCAAACAGAAATGGTGCTGACAGAGATGTAACTGTTAATTACCAGTCCAGCAAAGGAAAATTTTACTAAATTTCTGGAATAACACAGAAATGTACTTCTCTTTAATCATAGGGACAAAGATCAGGTATTATGTAATCTGTTCCTATTTGTTTGATACAATCAGCTTAACACAATAAATCAGTTTAGGATTCTTTGACAGACAGAATGGCTACAGACCAGATACTCCACTGTCTTCAAGAGTATGCACTTTCATTGGGAAAACCTGAATTAGGACAAAACAAAGTAGAGCTCCATCTTTTACCTGGAAGACAGTCCTGTGATCTTCTACTACTTGCTCTTCCATTTCTACCATTTGTGACACGGCTTCATGGAAACTAAACAACTGTGGAGAAACCTCTTCCTCCTAAAAACAATAGTTAACTTTGTTAGCCTGGAAAGAACTGTGGCTACAGAAAAATGTTGAGTGTGACCCATTTAATCATAGAACATGGAAAAAAAACAGGCAGAAGGAAAAACCTGTCAAAAATAGAATTAAATACTTCTGAGAAGTATTAAGAAAATCTCCAGGAATGAATAGAAGGGGCAATAAATTAAAAATATTTACAAAATTAAATTTAATTAATATTCACCAAAAAATTTCCAGTCATTAATCCTAGCAAGTACTGGAAATCAGAATATTCCACATTAAAATAACAGGTTAAAATAATGGGAAGAGGAAGTCTCAAGGGAAGAATTATAATTTCTACTAATTTCTAATGGATTTTAATGCCCACAGAAAACTTTGGGCAGGACTTTTTGTTGTGCATGCTGCAACAGACAGGAAAAGATTTTCCAAAAAAGAGAACAGCAATTACATTCAATACATTCCAAGAAATCAATATTAAATTAAAGCTTTGGAAAAAAAGTTAAATAAATGCGAAGGGAGAAATCGAAAATGTACATAGTGATTGATAAATTAGAAGAATGGACATATGGATTTACAAACTGGGAAAAAGAAGGCTTCTGTAGAAATGAACAGTGAACAAAAGAGTAGGAAAGTACTGTAGGCTGTAATGAATGTTTAGCAAAACAGTGTAGTTCCTTACACAATGCCTTTGAAATATTTTTTAAAACATTAAGTAAGTCTTAAATTTATTCAACATGAGTAATGAACAAGTGATATGACAGTATATCTGGTTGGAAGGAACATCCAATGGAAAGCTCTAGGAATCACTACCAGGTTCTTATAATACAGAGTCCTGGAAAAATAGTCATTTACTAAAGTGAGATATACTGCAGATGTCACAAAGAGATGTCTGATAAGACTAAGAGTCTTGTGAAAAATGTTAGAATTGTAAGAATTTTTCCTTTCTATTTTTCATGGGCATTTTCACAAATAGAGTTTTAATCCCTTTTGAATATTTAAGGACCAGGACTAAGGCTGATAATAGCAATGAGGGAGAATGCCCTTCAGAAGGCTTCTTTCAGTTCCCTACTCCTCCAGCCCAGGGAGACATACTGGGAACATCATGTGGCTGTCTCCCCAAACACTGCAGTGGGGTTTCACCCTAGGAAAACCAGGATGCTAGGAGGAGGAATAATTGGTAGCCATATTTCTATATGCAGGGAAAGGCCAACTCCATTGAAATGGGGTTTGCATGCAGAGAAAATAATGCTCAAAACCACAAAGGGTGTTAAGTAAAAGAGATGAGTTTTAGAATACTTCCAACTGCCTAAAAAAATGTGATGCTATTGTGGAAAAAATGCATACCATAGATCATCATCACAGCCTGCATAGATATTAAAAGCCCTAATCAGCAAGAAAGATAAAGATTTCGGGTTCTGTTTTTCTTGTGTAAGGAAAAGAGCTTAATACCATTAAGAGAAAAGGTGAAGAGGTTTGCTGTATGTATTTAAGATCCTACTAACAGGCTATTGATCTGGATTTGTTCTGCCCGCTGTATGTCATCTCTTTTCATGTAATTCTGTAAACCACTCACATTTTGTTCACAAAGCAGTTTGAGATCATCTCTCTGAGGAGAGCTTCCCACACCCCACTGTGTCTCCAAATCATCCATCTGATTGGAAGCATGGTGTATAATGGAACGGATATCTCCTGTGGCACTGGGATCAACCGTCAGCTCCTTCACCCTAAGGGCAGAAAACATTCTTTTGAAAATTAGTAACCTCCTATGCAAAAGTGTCACAACCAAAAATAAAGCTCTACGGGTTTATGTGCAACCAATTCATTTAATAAGGAAAATGATGATGTCAACTTCACAGATTTAGTGTACTTTCAGTAAAAATATGTTTGTCCAGTTCCTAAAAAGCATGGACTCTTGCATTTTTACTACTTGCATGTAGATTAAAGTAAATCTAGTAAGAAGCATTTTCTGATTGAAATCTTACCACTTGTCAACAGTTAGGAGGGCAAAACGTTCAAACCCCTCAACATTAACTCTTTGACAATGGGTGATATTTCAAAGAAAAGGTCATTTAGCACCCTAGACCTAACAACCTTTCTTTTTCTGCATACACAGTTGTGCTTTAAAAAAATTAGTCAATCAACTCTGCACTAGATATTATAAGCAAAACAACCAAGAAATTCTGAAGAAAATAATAACTTGCAACTGAGTGTTTCAGAGAAAAAAATAGATCATTTCAATAATTTCAAAGATGAAAATATTTTAATAAAATGGTAGGCTCTCACAGCACATAAGTAGTTTGATCATGATTCTGTCAAAAAAAGCCTATTTTAAAGCAAGTTTATGAAAGATGCATGAAAGTCTGAAAGCAAGTTGTAGGACATATTCTTAATTTCTTTAATCAGAAAAATGTTCTTTCAAGTAACACTTATTTACTACAATGGAAAATATTTTTCATTTATCTTCAGAGTGTTCAACAGCTTTAATAACATATATATACACATATGTAAGAAAATTTTCCCTTATTATTATATTCAAATTGCCCTAAACACAGAACTGTTATATTTGGTCCACTAAATGTACAAAGGTGACATCACCATTTTTTTTTTTTTTTTTTTTTTTAATGTATGAAGGAAACTAGCAAGCCTGGATACAAAATATGGATGTTTAAGGAGGGTAAACAAAATACTGGGAAGATGATTGCATATCATGCAGAACCATCACCTGCCAAACCAAAATAAAAAAAAAGTATGTGTGACTCAAGGCAAGGGGACTAATGAAAGGTTGGTCTGTAAAATTACATAGCCAAAAGGAAAACTTAAAGATAAAAGTTCCATGTATAGAATGAAGTAGACCTGGTGTTTGAAGGAGAAAAGTCGTCATACTCATAGGAAGGAGAGAGATCAGAGCGACTGCCACTACCCTGTGAGAAGGGAATGTCCGAAGGACTAATTCCAAATTCCTTTACTCTGCAGCAGCAAAATACAGTGGCAAATTAAAAGAAAATGTTCTCATAAACACAGTCAAAATGACAACTCTTTGTTTAACATACTCTTTAATAGTTTAACTACAAAATTATTTTTATAACACAAGCGTTTCAACATATTTAAACACTCTGCAAACAGCTCAGATCACTAACAAAGCTAAACAAAACCAGTGCTGCTAATTTGTAGGGGACTATAACAGATGTGTTTCGAGAATAATAATTCCAGATCTTGGTTTGTATAGTTAATATGATTTGGTCTACATTCAATATTCCACTAAATTAGTCCTTTTAAAATATCAAATCACTATAGCTACCAAAAGTGTAATTTCTATTTCACCTCCTGTTGTCACTGCCCACACACTAGTGTCCATCCCCTAAAACTAGCTACTACAAAAATGATGTATTGTTAGAAAAAAATAAAAAATAATACAAAACACATAAAGCAACATTACAGCGACAGGTATATACTCCATAACAACATATAATTTTAACACTAAGAGGAGGAAGCAGTTTCAGCACAACTACTTAGGACACCAGAAAGAAGTGCTTAATTTGTTTTGTAGTGACATTTTGTGGAGTCACTTCAGCAACATAAGTTGTATAAGGGGTAGAAGTTCCAACATGTCTTGAATGTGTAAGGTCCTGAATCATGTTATTCTAAGCAGAGGAGTAGATGCCTCATTCTCTTCAGGGAGGAGATGAGACAGACTGGTCCAAGCTAGGCAGGTTTACTACTGGCTCCATTAACCCAGGTACAGGGATATTTGGAGATGATAGAAGCAGGCAGTAAGCCTTCCTAGAAGGCCTTTGTGCCTAGCCAGGCAGAGCAGTTGCGGTTCTGCCTGACCTCTCACTGAGGCAAACAGAGCCCCACATGGTGGCCTCCTCTGGCAAAGCCAGGGCTTCTGATGGCCCAGAGGCTGTCTGCCACCTTTGTCCTTTGCAGCAATGGGTCGTCTCTGAGTCACAGGTCTGGCTGCAGGGACACACAGGACCAGACTGCACCATCTCCACAGACTTTAAACACAGGAGAACTGCAGCAGGTGACGGCTCCTTTCACACTCACTGGAGAGAGCTGAACACTTTCTTAGTGCAGTACAGGTCTCAAGTGATGCATCTGCCCCTGGAGGTGCTAATCTTAAAGCCTGTTGGATTTTCTGCCTTTTTAAGCTTTTACTTAGGGTTCTCAAATATTTGATTGAATTTTGGAAGCATGAAATTTTATATGTGCATATAATAGAGACTGGCAACTACACACAATTCCACCAAAGGAATGGGAAAAAAAAAATCACATCATAGAAAGGTATTTTAGCCAACACCCCAGGGAATTGTCGTGAACACCAACTAGCCCTAATGCAAGAGATTGTCCTTTCAAAGCAAGGGCAAAACTAATTGTAGTATGTCCCACATACCTTGCAATCCACATTATACATCTCTGGATAATGGCATAGATGCCATTTTAATAGATTCTTTTGTAATGATTGTACAAAGTGACAATTTAAATGAAAAGTAAACCTGGATCAGTAATTCAGTTTTAATCTTATTAAGAAACACAACTACCACTGAATTATTCAAGTAGCTAAAATAATCATACATCATGGAACAACACTATTTCCAATGTCAGTCATCAACAGCCAGCATAGCTTTAAGAAATAACACTCTTCATACCTATTTGCGTATCTCAGTGTATTTAGAGTGTTTTCACATGATGCCATCCCCGGAGAAATTGTAGCGATCTGGAGAAAACAAGCCACATGTTGGTAAATCACTTTATACAGATGAAAGGGTAGATAAATTTAAATGTATACATTTTTTAATCTCCAGTTTCATGTCTGATCTTCTACAAAAAAGTCTGCTATGTACAGCATCTCAGGGACACAGATGTCCAGTCAAAGCTCCAATGTAATTTTTTTAACCCTACAAGGAACATCAAAAATTCATAGAAATTCAATTTCCCCAACCATCTTGGTAACACACTGTGAAAATGTGAAATTGTAACTTAAAAAATACACTCCTCAAAAAAGGAAATATGCAACTCTGTAGATTCTAAGTCTAATATATCCCACAGACAATTATCACATTTCTTTATGTATCGTTTGAGACTCTCTGTTCAAGGAGATTCTATGCTCATTTCAGCTACATCAGAAACTGAACTTAACAGTAGTAAAGATAAGCTTCACTATTTTCCTAAGTAGAGATACTTTTTTTTTTCAATTAGAAATTATCTGTAAACAATACTTGATGGCAAACCTTCCATGAGACCAATCTGGAATCTAAAGGTCTTTCTTTTTCCATTTAAATTAATTACTCTGAAGACAGCACCACCTTTCCCAAAATCAGCTATGACTGATAAACTATGACTGGAAAAAACTATGACTATGACTGGAAAAAGTGGGATCATTATTTGTCCTAGTTTCTCTCAGCAGTCCAATTTTTCCACCTGTGCTCTTTCCTAAACAGTCATAATGGCTCTATGCAGAACAAACACCTTTATGAACCTACACACTAACATTTTTGTGGCATCACAGACTGAGGAGACTGAAACTGATGGTGATTATATAATCCCGGTCTTCTCTTTCATCCTGCTGCTGACATTCCTGTATAAAAGCAGAGGTAGTCATCCCAAGAGGAATTTCTCCTTCTGGGGAGAAAGGAAAAATATGTGGTGGAAGTGACCATACAGGTCTAAGTTTAAACTAATACTGGTACACATCAATTACTAAGGAAAACAATAAACTTATATTTGAGATCACACAGCTGCATGTCTCTTGTTCTGGGTGCTAATTAACAAAAATCTGAAAGCTCCTAAAGTCCTTCCAAACTCAAGTAATATTAAAAATGCATGCATCTCTTCCACCAGTTTAATGTTCAGAGCATGCCACAGACAGTGATGTTTAGATTGACAGCATTTGTCTTCCCAAGGCATTGTTACATGTGATACAGCCTGGGGACAGCTGCACCATCCTGACAATTGGAAGTGGTGAATGAATTCCATGTTTTCCTTTGCTTTGTGTGTGTGGCTTTTGCTTTACCTATTTACTATGACTCCTGTAACACTAGGAGACTGCTCCAACATTTTAAAGAGCATAAGGCACAGCTGCTCTAGGGAAGTGCCATTGCTTGGTCTGTGTGAACACCCTGCTCAGGACACATGAACTTGTGCACAAGTCTTGGTGTATAACCTCTCCTCAGGCCTCAAAAAGCCCACTCCAGGCAGGACAGAGGACTCAGACCTCTCCGTTGCTAACTTTCTTGCTCCTAATTCCAAATGAGGATGGCAAAAGCTACACTACTTATGGACAGGAGTATCTTTAAAACCTGCAATAACCATTCTTCCTATTTTGAATCTATCTACCCTGCTTGTAAGCCATCACGGTGCAACCAATGGCCCTGTTGGGACACAGAAGTCTGCAGGTTCCTACTCCGACCCTGGGGGGCTGAGGGGTCTGACCACTTCAGCTATGACTTCATCACATGAAAGACGCAACATGTCAAGAAGGAGCACTGGTTAAAAAATGAGACTATGCTATGGAGTCGCACTGCAACTTTCAAATGACGATTCACTACCCTACAATGCAACCCTTCAAAAACTTTAAATGGTTTCTCAGACTATTTAAAGGCAAGAACAGTAAAACTGCAATGACTGAAAAAATTTAAAGAAAATTGTGCTGACTGTACGTCTCTGAATTTCTTTTGAAGGAAGCAAATCCTAGTCATAACTGTCCACGTTATGAAGTTATTTTCAAAGTATTTTTCTGAAATTTGAAAAAACAAAGAACTTCTAAATCATAGTTTAACGTTATATACAGAGAGAACACTCCATCCCTAAAGGTGCAACTTCTTCAACTGCAACATATCCATAAACAATAAAAGGAAAAGTTAATAAAAATGAAGTGTAGAAACAACCCAATGAGTTTTACTCAAATATCCTCCTTACAGATTCATACATCAGAAAGCAAGTGGAAAACATACAGCAGATATTTTATTACTTCAAGAATTTTTTAGCAAGTTAAAAATCACAGTATTTTACTACATCATTTTATACGCATTCCATATTGAAAAGTACCACATAGGAGAAAAATGTCTTATTCAAACAACATGTTTGTTCCATTTGAACAGTGGATCAAATCTGTCTTGTTGAGAAAGTCCTTAGTGACAACCCCCATTGCTGGCTGGGGCCAAGCCATGACAGTATCTGAGATGAAACTCTGCTGATTACATTCTTAATTTAAAAAAATCATGTAAACAAACACTAAAACTAGAATGTCACAAGTGGTCCTACTACTAAGAAAAATAGCAGAAGAATGAATTTGAAAGCAGTATCCTATCCTCAAAGAGGTTTCTTAAGCTTAATTGTGAAGAGACTGTAGTTACATGAATGAGAATATTAAAAAAATAATTCAAGCATACTTCCACTTTCAGAGGGGATTTTTATTAATTAAAAACTTCCATGATATATTCACAAACACTAATTACTTGGTGTGCAGAGAGTAACTTCCAACAGGCTAATTTTTCAAACCTCCTTCAGCAGTGTGGATGCACCTGCTAGAATTGCACCATCTATCTTATTTTGCACAGAATTCATGAAGTTACAGAGTCATACTATGATTTGAGTTGGAAGAGACCTCTAAAGCTCATTTAGTTCAACCCCCATGCAGTGAGCAGGGACATCTTCAGCTTGGTCAGGCATGTCTCAGAGGGAAAGAAAACTATCCTCTTGTTTCATTAGAAAACTAATTTGAAGGAAAATAAGGTTAATAAAAATGCTATTTTACCACCATTTTCAAATTAGAACCATACCTAACAACTAAAGGGAAGACTAAGCTGTCCTAAGACCATAATTTTCACATTGTAGTGTGCAGACTCCTCTGGCCTCTAGACTAATTAATTCAAAGGAGCCTGTGAAAAGTAACCCACACGAACAAGCCTAGTTATCAGTACGCACTGCAGAGAGCTCACATTCTCATAAATGAAATGTTAAGGATGCACAAATAAAGCAACTGGACATCAGGACTTTTATCTGTTCTTTCACTCAGTCAAAATTCTGTTCTTTTAGTCTGGTGGAAATGCACATTTACAGCTATTCAACAATTATTTTTATATTTATATATCTACAAATACTGGTATACTTAGAATAGTTAATTTACACTATTTAAAATAACTTTTATTTATGTTCTGTTTTATGTATTTATATATTCTTATATCTACTTTATGTATTTACAAGAGCTATTCATCCCATCTATCCCAACTTCCCACACAACAGCCTGAAGCATATTCTGATGACCTTGATACCAACTTTTAGTTTAATCTTTGTCATTTAAAAATATAACTCATCACTGTATTTCCAGTCTACACCCTTTTTTCCAGAATTCTGCAAGACTCTTTTATCATTAAGACACTGCTAAAAACAAACAAACTTGTCAAGCTAGAAGTGTTTCTAGCTGCCAGCCTAGCTAGAAAACTAGAACAAACAATAAGAAAGGTCAATAAAAAAGTGAGAAGGGAACAGGTTATCTAAAATCACAGAATCACAGAACCATTAGTGTTGGAAAAGACCTCTAAAATAATTTAGTCCAATCATTAACCCAGCCAATCTCACCACCATGTCCCTAACTACCACATCCATACATCTTTTAAAGATGTCTAAGGATTGTGACCAGACCACTTCCCTAAGCAATTCCAATGCTTGACAACCCCTTTGATGAATAAATTTCTCCTAATATTCAATCTAAACCATTCAGAAATGTCTCTTTTGAAATCCCACTCCACATATAATGTCAATTAGTGAATAAATTCAAGTCCAACACACTACCAGTAGCAAGCAATCAATTTTAAACATAAATCCTAAATTTGCAGTGTCTTTTCGCTTTCTAATTGTTAGAGCAGTTACCAAATCGACTTACCATACAGGTACGGGAATTTTCTCCAATGAATGAATCTCTTAGCACCTGAGTAAGTTTACTTGCTCTGAAGGGTGTGTGAGGCTTATTTCGGCCTAAGGCTCTAATGCACTCCTGAAAGAACAAAGAGATTCTTTATCATGGGTTAAATAAACATAATAAAAATGCAATTCAGAATAAGAAAATGTATGCCTTATATTTGATGCACTCCCCCAAAAATATCATTAAAATTTACTGTTAAATCTTGAATTCAATAAGCATTAGGCTTCTACTTCTCATTAAGCTCAGTAGAGAGGAAAAAAATTTAGAAGGATTAGCAGCCTAGAAACTGTCTCAATGTCATCCAAATTGTATACATTTATTGTATCCAACAACAAAACTAAACAATGTTGATGTGAAATGTTCAGGCTAACAATTGTTCCTGATTATCAGCTACAAAAGCCTGAATGAGCTACAAGCTCTACCAGAAGCAGCAGTATGGACAGGGACATGGGTTAGCTGTATCAGTTAAAAGCAGTAGCTTTGATT
Source organism: Oenanthe melanoleuca (assembly GCF_029582105.1). Lineage (NCBI taxonomy): Eukaryota > Metazoa > Chordata > Aves > Passeriformes > Muscicapidae > Oenanthe > Oenanthe melanoleuca. The sequence continues at coordinate 57,052,000 of NC_079362.1, forward strand.
CTGATTTTACTAATTTTTTTGTCTTTCTTTACAGCTTTGAAGAAAACAAACTTTCTGAAAGCTTCCACCAGCCACAAACCAAGTAGGCATAGCTCTCCACTGGAAGCAAGCTCTCTACTTAGCATTGCAAGACACTTGAAAATGTTAGGTCACTCCCTGTTTTAAAATACTCTTTATGTAAAGAAACAGGGATAAGATCTTCTCTTCCTACATTCCCAGAGGCAAGGGGCTACATTAATATTTGCAACAGACTGGGTTCCAGTGAGCAATACTGTGTAGATGTAAATATTACTAAATCATTACAGAAGTTACAGCAGCAACTAAGTACAACAGTGACACCAAGACACCATTACCTAACTATCACTTCTGTCCACTCAGCGCTCTAGTATTGTCTAAGAAGTTATTCTTATGCAAAGAAATTTTAATTTTTAATTTTTGCATTGTTGTCATAATATTTTGACTGTTAATTCCAGACTCTGCCTTTGCCTTCTTCAGATGAAAGGCTTCCTTGGTGCACTTTTAAAGTATCTGCAAACAGAACTTCTACAACCAACCATACTTCAAATGTATTTCAAATTAGAGCTTTGCTTTTAGCTGCACTAATAGATGGAATAGCCTTTGTATTACATGAATAATTCTACAGAAGTTCAATTAATCCCCCAGCTGCAGACATATCCTGTCTTGAATTACTGACATGGCAATCAGCAAGTTTTTAATTTATATTTTAATTTACTATAATGATTTTTAGTTTGCTTACTCCTGAAAAATTAGAATCAGATTATCTCCTTATTAGCAAAAGATTATAGAATGATGCCACCAGCTTCCAAATTTGTAACAGAGTTTTAAGCTACATTTGGTTTTCAATACATCTCTGAAAAACAGGTAACAAAATGACAACACTACTTCCATGCTGAGACATTACAGAAATAACTTCCTGTGCCAAAATCCTGAACAGGTGAACAGGTTAAGATAGGACTGATATCCAGATGGAAAGAGCAAATCTTGGATTTGCAACAAAGGCCACTTTGTCAGAATGTACTAGTTTAACTGGAACTTGAAAATAACTTCATGGCTTCTGAATACAAATGGAAAAGGCTGTGGAGTATTTTTGGGATAGATGAAAAATAGCAAATATGTCATTGAGAAACTTCTATCTCTTTGTACCACCTTTTAGACCTCTGCAAGACCTCAATTTATTTTTATTTCCCCTTTCCCCATATAATTTGGACGAAAATCATTAGTACAGCATCAGCAGAACCTTTTGCTATAATTAAAAACACAAGTTGCACAAAAATTAACCAAATATGTTGTATGAGCACTATCCAGTACAAAATAAATAAACTGAAAATAAAAACAAACCACCAAAACAAAACAGCTTTATTCAATTACATTTGGAAATAAGTAGTAACATCAACTCAATGCTCCCTGCATTGCTTACTTTGATGTTAAATCAGAATAGGCCAAAGTTCCAATTTTTCAATATGCTATAGAATTTTGCAATGACATATTATACATCACAATTTTATGGTGTGCTGTGAGATCTGTCTAGCCAGATTCCAGTCTTCTCCCAAATTTATACTGGGAATAAAAAAGTAACCACACAGATCTTGGGGTTCAGATTTTTTATATAAAACCAGTGTGGGTGCTGAGAGAAGTAAACCCAAGCAAAACTAACCAAAACCAGAGATAAATTCTAATTGTTTCACCAGTTTGAAATAAAAAAATTAGTTCCCCTATTTAGACTGAACCTCTTTTAATAACTATGAAACATCAAACTAAAGCACAGACGAATATTTAAGTAGTATTTCTTAGCTCAGTTTATATCTCCTGGATTGGACGTATTGTATGAGAATCTGTAAAGTGACTGTATCAGACAATTTGCTATGAAGAGGAGTCGACAAAAATGGATTTCATCTTTCAAGGTTTATTTTACCTATTTGCTAGATTTTCTGGGAATGCTGCTGTTGTTTTGCTTTAATCAATACATTAACAGCAGTAAATATGTTGCCAGTGTAGTTTTACCTTTTATTTAAAAAAGATAATAGTGAGATCAGTAAAAATACCTCCTGTTTATATTTCATATCTTTAGTACCAAAGTAAGTAATTTTTCCTCCTATTTTAGATACATATCAGAAATGTCTGCAAATTTAACCACTGGGGACTTTTGTGAACTTGGTTTTTTGGAGTGTTCTCTTCTTTGTTTGGGGGTTTTGTTTTGTTTTTCAGTTGGTAGGTTGGTTGGTTGGTTTTACTGGAGTGTTTTGATTCTATTTTACAAAAACTACATGTAAGTTGATAGCACAATGTTTCTGCATTGTTTCTGCTTGGGACTTAGTAAGTGTTCCTCAGGCATTTAGAGGAAAAATCAATGCATTGTATTACCTGTCATATCAATAGATAAAGTAGACAATCAAAGCCCACAAAAACACTAATTTCACTTGTCACTGCTATTATATGTAGGCTTCCACCTACTCCAAGGCAATAGAAACATATCAGTTACCTTGAGAGCTAAAAGGCTCTTGTTAATTTCTGCACCTTCCAGTCGCGTCTGCCTATCTGCACTCGAAGTATCTGCTCCTCTTTCATTGCCAGCCAAATCAATCAGAGAAAATTTACCATGCAATTTCCCTTTCCTTCTGAGAATAATCTGAAACACTGCATGGCTTCGAGATGAGTGAGCATTTGCAGATGTCTGGCCAGATGTCCTTTAAACAGGTGACAAGCAGAGAAAGACATTAATCAGTGGAGGACCATACATGTTAAACACTAACCTCATGATGACAGGTTTTCAGGGCAGATTTCTGTATTTTATTACATGTTGATAGCATGTAAGATAACACTCTTTGGACACTAGACATAGAACACTAATAACTGGATATACATAGTACAATTACACCTCTTTTTCCATCTCTTTGAATGGAAACGGAAGATTAGTAATATTTTGCCTCCCTTTTAAAATAAGATCTTCACATATTTCAGTTTATCAGAGAGCTCATACAAAAAATGCTGATGACAATTTTATCTGATCATGCAGCAGTCCATGCTCAAGGCTAATTTTAAAAACAATGAAGCTGAAGTCTTAAAAAAAAAAAGTTTAAAAAATTGTGCTTAACCTCTGCCAGTATGCATCAAGGCCTTTTAGAAATGAAGAACCTGGCAGCATTCCAGTTTTTAAATTATGTGAATTTAAGTCAGTAACTGCTTATATAATACACGCAATTCACATATTGAAAAAACAGTTATTTCTCTCTAGAAAATAGAGAAAGTCTAAATGTCTCTATGTAAAACATAGGTAGATTCCTTACTTGCAGAAAACATCATCAAAAAATCCTTTGCATATTAAAAGGCTTCACTACAAAAATACCCCCAAAAAATGTTCTGATTTTTAAGGTACAATGAAAAAGTAGTGTAAGCTCTGCAAGATACCTGCAACTGTTGCCTACTTCAATAAGCTTAAGAACATCTTCAACACATTTGACTTCCCGTTCCTGTAATCCCACCACCTGGACTTGTTGTTTGCCATCTTCTAACACTCTTAATTTTGTCTTCCTGTTCAACAAGTCAAAAACCTTAGGAAAGGAGGAAAACAGAACAGTCAAAAGAGCAGCTTTAAAAAAAAATTCCTGTTTCTAATTCCATTTCAAATAATGCAAAACATTCCATGGAAATACATGATAGAATGGAAATGTAAGGAGTTTTTTGAAATACAGCTTTTAATGCAAAGAGGGAAAAAATCTTCTACGTGAAAAGCTCACCATTTTGTGTATGAGAAACTCCTTCTTTTTCAGAAAAACACCAAGTACTTACCTTACCACTGTAGATCTCAAAAAATGTTGCATATACTTGAAGTTCTAACTTCTTATAGTTTGGCTTCTTTAGCATTAAAAAGACATCTCGAGCTGTGAATACATTTCCAGAATAAAAAGAAATCTCATCATGTGTCTTCATTTTAGAGATTCATTCATGTGTAACAATCTATTTTACAGCACCTCATATTTTGTAAGAATGACAGATATGGTCAGTCAACCAAGCCTGAAACAATGCAATCTAAACTGCCACATTACACTGGAAGATGCAGAAGACACCAAAAGACACCAAAACTTAAATAATTTGTTATTGCATTTTTGTCAAGTAGTCTATATTTACATTACTGTGTAAAGAATACACATCTAGGGACATCTCTTGATATTACCAAAGCTCCACTGCAATGCAATGTCTGGAAACTGTTGTATTTGTATGACAGAGAGTAGAAAATTTATTGATCTCAACTGATCTGCCCAAAGTCAACTGATCAATGAAGTCTCACCTGCAAGTGCATATATGCCTTTAGAACAATCTTGGTTCTTTCCCGAAAAGTCACCTCCCATAGTCTAAATTAAAAAAAGAAAAAAAAAATAGCTAAGAAAAAAAAAGCACCATAAAAAATCACTGAACTGTAGTTTATATATTCCTTATTTATTAGAACTCATCTAAGTGTGTCACATCAAAAAATTGTATTGCTTACTTGTAGAAGAACTACTTACATGGGTTTTCCCACTGCCTGTTTGTCCATAAGCAAAACAAGTAGCCATTCCCCTTTCAAATATGGTCTCCACTAATGGTCGAGCTGTAAACCTTAAATGAAAAAAACCTGTACTTAAAAAACTAAAGTACTTTAAGATGCCACTACCGCAAGGAAAATTAAAATGTTAAGGCCAGAAGTGACAAAATTGGTCCTGCACTTTGACAGATCAAAGGACATTTATACATCAATTTCTGAAGTAAGGAGACTATCAGGTACTAAAGGTACGAAAATTTTCCAAATCATCACAAGCTACGAAGTCTCCCTCATATGTTTTACAACAATATTATCCTCCTTTAAACCCTAAAACAATTATTTCCTTGTTTTAATGATCCAACATCTGACACTTTGCTAAACAGTCTGGAGCTCCCTCAAGATGCCAAAATAAGATGTTGAAGTAGGATAGTGTAGCAGATAGGAGTTTTGTAGATTCTAAAATTCTGCTGTAGTTTTTTTTTGCTTCCCAAATCAACTTCCAATATTAAATTTGAAAAACAAGAGGCCAAAACAACATTGCACATCTCAATTTTTGAGAACATGCATACATTAAGAAAAGGCTCAAGATAATGGCTACCCAAGCTCTTATGAATGAAAACAAATTTACTAATCCCTGAAGTACTATTTGCTGTATCAGTATTATCTGAAGTATCATTTCTTTTTTTAGATTATAATTCTATTTTAAGAAACACAGAGCAATTGTTCCTACTTCAGCTGCTTATCACCACTATTTCATTGTAAACTCCAAAAGCAAAGGGTAAACTCATGGAGAGTTACATATGGAGATGATTCTCCCTGCAAAACTTTCTAAACTTTTTTCAGTTGTTTACACATAAATAATCTATGTGACCAATAAAGGAAAAAACTAATTACAGAAATACTAAGATGATATAACTTTCTTTCCTTCTGCTTTCAAACACAAAATCACTTACAAAAACAATAAGGCAAGACTGAGCCATTCAGCAGCAAACCAGGGTTATGTAAAGAATCTATATCTAAATTAATCTAACAAATATATCTAATATATCTAATGAATTTTCATCAAGAATACACCAGACAATTCCTGAACAGCCTTAGTTTTTCCTTCTTTGCTTCTAAGTATATACCTTCTGTCTTCTCAAGAGGATACTCCCATATTTTGATGTTTGTTCTTTCTATACACAAAAATTGAAAAATTCATTATGTCTATCCACTTTAGAAGCACTCCATTACTTCTGTTTGATTGAATTTGAAACTGTTTATTTTTCTGATTTATTAAAAAGGGACTTAAATATATCTATTTTAAAGTAAGACAAAATACAAACATATCTTAAAACATTCTCATAAAGGATTACACTCCAAATGATACTGTGTTTAAAAACTCCAACTTTACTTTTACTAGAACTTTTATTTGCAATCTTAGTCTTTTAGAAATGTAAACTGGTTTTCCTTTAAAACTCTTAAGGCAAATCCCAACCAATGAATATTAATATTTTAATATTAACAAAGATTTGTTAAACTTTGTGTTGTGATTTGTGGATTAAAAATACTTAAAATACAGGTTAAGCAAAATAATAACAGTACTAATAATGGTACTAATAACGATAGTAGCCATAATAATAATAGAGTAGGTACTTTTCCATGTTGGACTGAACATTTTTTCAGTACAGAAATACAGTAAATTTAGCATATTGCAGCAAACAGAAGCATCTAGACACAATATTTTTTCCTCAGCATGACCCTGAGGTTCTGATGAGAGTACATGATGACACCTATCTGGCTCTACTTCTGTTATTACAGAAGACTTTAAAACAGATTGCCCTTCAAGTAATGATCATTATTGTACCATATGAGGGAGAAGGAGAACGACTAGAGATCTACCATTTCAGTATTAATACAATAATCTTAAAATTTATTCTGTATTGCCTTGTAATACATTGTAATACCTTGTAATGTATTACAAAAAAAACTAATAAAAACTCTGAAAATGCTCAGTACAAAATCATAACAACACTGTATACCAAAACCACCCCTTACATTAAACACTATGTTCACACAGATAAATAAAGGAAGGAGGGAGATAAGAAAAGTGGATTGCTAAGAAAGAGAATTAATTCATGCACCATCCACCAGCTGGTTCTCCCACAGCTCCTCAGTATCAAGGAAAGGAAAAGTGCTACCAGCAGACAAGCAGCAAAGATAGAAATCTCAAAGGACACAGCTTTGCTGTTTTACAACTCTTCTGTTAGTATTAGTTTTATAAGATTTTCCTTTCATCCCCTTCTCTAATTATAACAAGCATAAGATAGAAGTTTTTCTTTTCACCACCTTTAAAGAATTCTTTTACTATGATTTTTTGTTATCCACTATCAATTAGGGCGTGATCCTAACTTTCACTTCCTAGTTGCAGATTATAAATAAGAAATAAGATATTTCTCTGTCAATACTCTTTAAGACTATGGGAAGCACTTCCCAAGCATAAGAAAAATTATCTTCACCAAATTCCTTTTTCATATCAGCATTTCCTGCAAAAACCTTCACAGTATTTAGATGCATACTAAGATTCTGACTAAGATTATGTCACAATGTCTAACCCTGCCCACTACCGTATGCACTTCATTCAGAAACTTGTTCAAGGGAAATAGCTACTTCTAAACATGCTTTTAAAAATTGTGTGTGAATTGTTCTGTATGAACAGTGGAACTGAAACAGAAGAGCAAAGAACAAAATGGAGATACAAATACCTTGGGCCTAAAAGAGGATGTCTTTGTTGCTTTTTGTTTTAAATCAGAAAGATTTAGCATTTTCAGCAAGGTAACAGCTCCATATACTTCCACATTACATCAGCCAGATAATTTCCCAAAGATAAGTCAGCTCAGGTATCGTGGCAATACTCTCACTTTATTTGTACTCTTTTCTCACCCTCTACTGATTTGTTTCCATCTCTTAATTATCCTATTTTCAGACTGCAAGCTCTTTGGTGCTAGGGCTTTCCCTTTCCTCAAGGTTCCCTGATGACCAAAAGCCATAACTCAGGTTCCTCAGTAATAATAAGACAATAACCTGGAAGCAAATGGAGAACTGATTATGTGGCTCAAGTAATCAGCAGCTGAGGAGGCAAGCGATACTTGCTAGAGCCTGAAATGCAGCAGGACTTGGAGGAGGACTGGGGGTAGGACTCAGGTAAACAGAGGTGGAAATGACATTGTAAGTGAAGAATTAGGGATAAAGAGTTAAAACAAAAGTAAAACAGGTAAAAGAATGGAGGTTGCAATATACCATCTCGTAACAAAGAGCATAGGAATAAAGTCTAAGACCAACATAAATGTAACAGTTATTAGTATGGAAAAGACATGAGAAAAAAGATTCACCAAAAAGAAGCATATACACATACCTGTAAACCATTTCATTAGGAGCCGTGTCATCAAAGGCATAATCAAAACGAAAAGTTTGGTTTTCTAGGTACCTTGTTAAATCCACCTTTTGTTTTGGTTCATGTACCATCACAACATCTTTACTAGGAATTGTTATTACATCAAGGTCTTTCATTAAAGTTTCTATAAAATAAGTGAAATATATATTTAACTAACAACATATCATTATTTTTTACATTTTCCCATTGTTTACACTCTTATAACATCTCAGATAACACAGCTCCTCCAAGTAACAACACTGTAATGGATTTGGGCTTCTGATGCCTAGACAGTAATCTGCTAAGCACGAGATTTCATTTTGGAAGTCTAGTCATACTATCCAACCAATTGCTGGAAATTAAAACAGACGTACAAAACTGTTTAGAAATACTACGATTGTTAATTACAGCACTATCATTATAATTTGTTATGTCTTCTATAACACTTCTCTTGGATGTGAGGTCTTATTTCTCAGCAATTATATAGTCTTCTACAACTCACTGCCATATCCTTTGAGTTTTTAAAAGTACCTTCTCCAGTGGAGAAACTAGGTGTTAGTATTATACTGCTTAGACTGTCAAACTTGAAAACATAAAGAAATTAACATCCTTATGATAATACATTTCATTTTAAAACTTTATCTTGATATTTTCTTTAAATTTTGCTTTCACTCCTCACAGATATTTTCATTTGTGTATTCATCCCTCCTGAAACCTATAGTACAGTATCTTTAATATATAATTCCTCCAAAGTAAAATCCTTTCTAAACATTATCTTATAAGCAGAATAAGCTGAAAATTATAATGATCCTTCCTAACATGGTGACTTCAACAGTGAGATCCTAGATTATAATTACTATACAGCACTGCAATTTACTGCTAATTGTTGTATGGTATATGAGTCAGCAAAATAGAGAACCCAGTGATCCATAATATGCACAAAAATAAAGACCCTTTGTGTGTACAGTCAGGATTCACTAATGTGTCCTACTTGCATTTCTATGTAAAATTTCTTTCAAGACATGCAGTTCAAGAATTTGCTATGATTTTATACAACAAGATAGAAACCTTTTCATGATTAACATCCTGATCAAACAGTGCAATGGTTACCATTGCATTACATTACACGCCAATGGAAACATACATTCCAGTCAAAGTACAATCAATTCTTCAACTGCACTGCAATAAAAATGAAATGCAATTATTCTGCAGCAATCACAGATAAAAAGCAAGGAACAGTGACAAAAAGAAATTATGAAGGAAAATTCTTTGAAGCAAAAACTTCTTAGTTTAACCAGTCAAAAGAGGATTTGTCTTTAAAAAGAATTTGGAGTAAGATGTTTACATTCGTCCCAGCTGTTTGGTATAAGAACCTGCATTCTCTGCTGATGAAAATTAGGAATAATGTCTCTGAAATCCACCATACAATTATAAATACATGTCACTGAACTAAAATCTCAAAGTGTCACTGTGAACACCTACTTCCTGCAAAGTCAATCCACAAAGCAATTGATGCTGAGAACACCTAATGTTTTTGGTGCTAATTCTGCATTTTGATGACAAAACAAATTAATTTTACTTTCTCTAATCATAGGGTCAGAGTCTAGCATCTCTAATTACTTTATACTTTTCTATGATTTCATGAAAAATACTGTCTATTATGAACTGAGTGTTTTCAGGAGATTGTATCATGTGGATACAAGATTATCATTCCCTGCATAGATTATTTAGTTAGCACCTTTTATACTACAGTTTATTCTTAAAAATGCAAAAGAGCTTTAAGTATCAACCCCATTTCTACTTAGATATTCATCGTTCTACAAACACCTCTGATCTATTTTTTTTAATAGCTCCCAACCACTAATACCAAAGATACACAACTTTCACAAAATTGAATCCCACTTCTGAATCCCATCTCATGTCCCATAACAAATTGTTTTCATTTACTGCAATTTAACTTTGTCCACCTTCAGCAGAGGTAGAAAGCGATATTTTCCCCAGCAGAAAAAGTAAAAATTAAAAGTAAGAATAGAAGCAGCAATGTGAAGGAGAAAAATAAGAGAAAACTAACTATATGCTGGTATCAACGTATGTATGGAAAAGGGAAAATATTTCTCCCATTTTCCTCTGGGTATGCTTCAGATAATCCTAAATGTGTGCTTCTGACATTACAAAAACAATAAATGGCATCTCATGTTGCTTCAGCATCAGAGAGATGATCTTTTGAGTCCTTCAGCTGAACAGAATGTAACAGAAAGAGAAGGAAGGAAACATCTTGGAGTACTGGATTCAGACAGGCTGCAATCCTGTAGGTATTTGTGTTCCTAATTTCCCAGTGAAAGTAAAAGAACTTCCTAGGAAGATTTGGATTTAACTGGAATTGAAAGCTCAACAGTTTTTTGTTGTTTTGTTTTGTAATTCTTTTAATAAAGACTATAGTCTGACAAGCAGGCAGCAAAAAGACAGTTCAAACACTCATCACATGAAGTTGTTAGGGAGTTCTTTTAGTACCTAATAGTTTTTTAGTGGCATTTGATGATATACTCTAGGGTAACTTTGCCAGCCCTGAGCAACAACTCCAGGGCATACAAGTCTTCCATTTGCCTGTAATCCACTAGTCCTGTGAGGATGTCTTGGACATACTTAGGCACCAACCATGTCATATGATACTTCCTTGAAGTCTGATCCAAGACCGCTTGGAAGTATAAAAATATATGTACAAAAACATGAATGAAAGTTTTCACTGTGTAAGTCTCTGCTCAGGAGATCACTTCAAGGATACTCTAAAATAACAGTGATCCTAATACAATGTAAGAATACTGAAGTGATTACAGTAGAATTCATTCCCAGGTCAACTAAATACATCCTAGATGTCCTTGGGAAAAAACTGCACTCATCCTGTGCCTCAGCTCCTAATACATAAAATTGTGGCAGGTAAACTACTTCTTTCCCCTGAGTTATGACAAGTCTATAAATTTTATAGGCTTTTCACACATATTGTCTAATATAAGAGTTTCTCCTTTGATCAGTATTTCTAGAATAGTTTAACACAAATAATGTTACTATCAGAAGCAGATTTTCAGATAAATAAATTAACAGAATCTTCAACAATTACCTTTTTTATTGAGTGGTCGTTTTCGTACACAAACACAAATCCTGTGCTCATCAATCTGCAAAGGAAAGTTTCTCAGTGAACCATATCCCAGTTCCAGTTACAAAATATTTAACTTTATTTGACTTCTCTTTTCGAATTATATAACATTTAAACAAAGAGAAATTTCCAAGACAGTGAGTCATCTGGACATGTAACCCCTTGTGCCTGCACAGTAGCCAAGAACCCAAATGGGAGAACCATACATTAAAAAACTCCTTGCAGACAGTGATCTAATCCAACAGAGCAACAGGTACTACTGGACTAGGCAAAGAAATCCAACTTTATGCTATTGACAGAAATGGTCAAATTCTCTGATTCCCACAGAACCTGAGTCTTGATCATTTAAGGATTCCACTCCTCTGACTTGTCTGCAAACCAAAAGACCACATCACCTTCAAAGATCAAACAGTAATCATTATGCTGAAGATAATTTTTCAACTAATTTCATGGTTTTGTGTGCACATCCCTTAGCATCCCAGGAAGATTTACCATACAAAGACTAAGTGACTACTTAATACATACTGACATTATTTAATATTAAAAAGATATTTAAATGACTTAACAATAGTTTAGTAAACTACGACTTCCAAAACCTACTCATTTCAGTATTAACAAATTACTGGAAAAATAAACCCATGTTATATTGAATACTAATATATATTAAAATACCTATTTTTTGCATTAACAGACAGAAGTATACATTGAAAAAAAAATTAAAAACACAGAAAAACATAGAAGGACAACACATTTCTATGTTGCTTGCATACTTACTGGATCTGCAGTTGTCAGTGGTCTATAATCCAAACTTCCCCTGAAATCTCTTATCATACACATAATTTCATAATTTGGGTTTGTAGCATCAACATCCTAGAAAAGTATGCAACAGAACTTCTATTATACTTTTTGTTTCCAGAAAAGGCCTAAATTAATTATCTATTAAAAAAACACACATTAACTGAAGTCTCATTTTTTCTGCAAAACACCAGAAATGTCTCTTGAAAGTTTATTGTATGTTTATTGCCTTTTTCCACTCTGATGTAGCTAATTTACTGACCATAAAGGAAACAATTATATGCTTCCCAGGTCATTTTGGTTTACATATAATAGAAAATATATATTAATTGAGAACTCATTAATAGTCTACTCAAGAAAGAGAACTCCTGCCGTTGCCAGCACCCTCACACTGAAGAAACATATGCTCAACACTTCCTTATCTTAGGTACGACACTCTGACAGATGCCCAGATACTCCACTACACATACACCACAGAGGACATACATACACCACGGAGGACAGTGCAGGAACCCCAGCTGCTCTAAACACAATCCTGCTGGATACAAGCCAGTTAAAGTAGCTTGGTCCTAAGTACTGGTTCTGTGTGAATTTATACACATATTTGGATGCAATGCAAACTCTTCCAAGTGTTCCAGACCCCCAGCAAAGCAAGGATACTCAATAGGCTACATCCAGGCTGCGATGGTTTTGGTTGGAATAGTTCATTTTCTCCATAGAAGAATGTGGTATGCAGCTCTGTTTTGGATTTGTGCTGGAGACAGGGTTGATAATAAGTGGGTGTTTTAGCTACTCCTGAGAAGCACTTACACAGCAAAGTCCTTTTTTGGTCCTCACCCCATCCCATCAGCAAGGCAGTCAACACAATCAGGACACTTGACTCCACAACACAGACATGGAAGATAACTCATCCTTAAATCTGGAGCTGTCAGTACCAGAGTGAATGGTCGTGTAAGAGGCCATGCATGGAGCACCAATAAGCTAAGCCTGAGCCTACCTTATTTTCTGCAGAATTGATTAAACAACTTCCTGTCACTTCTTCCTGCAAATACTTGTTTTACAACACTTCAGGACATGCTGCTGATGCCAAACATAGCCAGCTTTGGTGCTCAGACCCTACCTACTAAGGTTTGCCTGGCTACCCCCATACCATATAAAATTTCTGAATCACAGCTGGCTGTGGACACAGTGTAGGCACTCTCAGAAAGCACTGGGTTGGGGTTACTAAGCTGAAAGGGAGCCAATCCTCACCTCAGAAGAAACCGTGTCCTGGAAGCTGACTGTATCTTGATGTCATTCACTCTGACTACACTGAACTAAAAGTTGCTGACAGTAAGTCTTCACAAACTACTTTCTTTATAATATTCAGAAAAAAGTATGGTTTATCATGGAGAAAGCATTTACCTAATATACTCCAAGCCCTGTTTAAAGGTTTTGCATACTAGAACTCAGTGCTTGGTAAATTATTGCTGCATTTCACAATTTCCTCATACAGAAGTTTAAGACTCAGATGCAAGAAAAAAAGGAAAAATAAAAATAAAATTTTACAAGTAACACCACTTCAAAATATTTTAATATATAAAGCCCAAAATGGTAATTCCACACACATAAAGACATATTAATGCTTTGTCTAAACCGATGTCAATTATAAAAGACAAATTTTACATAGGTGATTTTAGGTCAACCTGGAAACATCACTAAACCATGAAAAATAAACTGTATGAATGATTTACTTGATGGTGGTAATTCTCATGTCAGCAGCAGACCAATACTATCTCTTTAGAGACTAACACATACGCACATGGCTGCCAACAAGATTACACTCCTAGCTTTCCTAAAGCTTTTACCCCATTGTGACAAGAAGTCACTTAATATTAAGAGATTTTTCTCAAAGGATTAGCAACTTCATTTCTTTCACACAAGCTTTTTAACAACTGGCTGCCAAGCTGCTTGCACGATGAAATTACAAATGTACAGAGTAGTTTAAAGAAAGACACATTAGAAGTCCCTGTTAAAACTTGAGCCTCAAACAGATCTATAAAGCATCAAAAAACATAATAAACTATTTATCATAATGTTATATTACCTCCTGTAGAATAACAGACCTCTATAAAAGTCTAGAGTTGGTTATTATCAAAAAATACATTTTCCCTAAGAAATAGCTATCATCAGTATTGTTCTCTGAAGAACACGCAGAACAAGACAGCAATTGAAAGCAATGATTTCTGTTGAAAGAAAAAGAGGAGGAAAACCATCTAAAGTAGCAGTTATGAGAGCAATCCTACCAAACACCAATATATTTCTCAAATCTGTATACAGAATGAAAACACTTAATTTCAAGATTATCACAATTCATAAAATTGCTAAAGACTAAAAAAGTACAATTTTGCAAATGTCTCTTGCTGATAGATGAGTTGAGCTAAAAATACTAACCTGAGCTCTCTTTTCTCTAAGTTCCTGCTGTTGTAGCCTTCTTTTTTCTCGCTTCTCTTGCAATTTTTCAACCTCTTTTACACAGTTAGATTTTCTACGTGCTTAATGAAAAAGGTGCAATTTTAAAATACTTTCCACATTTACACTGTAAACTTCAATTAATGCATCAATATTTAGAAGGCATCAACTATCAAGTATATTTTCAAACAAATATGATTAGTATTCGATCATTGTGGCATTTAAATTTCTAAAATGCGTAAAATTTATTAGAAAAATGCCATGAGAACGGGACAATAATTACACAAACAAAAAATATATGATCTTGAAAAAAATATTTGGACAGATACATGTGATCTCTTGGTTTGAATTAAAAGTAAGCCCAGACAAATTTAAAAAAAAAAAAATGGAAAAAAAGAAGCTGAACAACACCACCATGGTTAAAAGAAAATAAAGGAAAAACAAATTCCAAACACTAGTACTATTATGACAAAAATGAACATACATTTAGCTACGGCCTTCTGAAAAGCTCCTCAAGGAAGCTCACAGACAACTGAGCATGTAGACCATTTGTAATTTATGGATAACAACATAATCCAAGAGAATGTACATGTAATGCCCAAAATGAATGAGTCCTTAATACACGGTTTACATACAAGGGGGTCCAAATTCCTTTTTTGCAGCTTGAACTGGAGATATATCTGAAACAGTACCATTCTGTTGAGAGGAGGAAGACTGCTCAGGAAGCTGAGTAGGTCGTGCACGTGCAGAACCAACCACTGCAAAGGAAAAGAATAAGCTCATCTGGAGATGAAGGAATAACCTTTCTACCCATTTCTGAAATGCTGTGTTAAGGTGAGATGAGGCCCCATTCTAAAGACAACAGTTTACTGGATGAGGAAAGTCTACTCATGGAAAGTCTATTTATAAAAACATCTGGTTTGCAGACTTTTTTATCCTAGTGCTGTATACTAACACAACATGATTATTAAGTCCCAGTGCTGCATGTGTATATTTTTAAATACTGCAGAATTAGTACAACTTACTGTGAGCACAGAATGAAGTGTTTACTCAGAGATACGCAGTCCTGAAGCATAAAGTGCTTCAATTTTACTTATATTGTAATTATATCCAAAAAACTAGTAAGAAAGGAAGCCCCACTGTTTCACATTCTCTGGATTCCACAAAATGCCCCAACCCCACTGAGTATATGATCACTGGAGAAGCAAAGCAATAGAAATTAAAGACAGTTAAGTGCAGCACAATCTGTAAGTGGAAGAAGCCTTTTTGCCTCCATACCAGAAGGGATACAGATACAGATACAGATACAGATACAGATACAGATACAGATACAGATACAGATACAGATACAGATACAATCAATATGTCTAAACTTATGCATTGATTCTTTAAGTGCAAAGAATGCCAGTTCCTGAAGATGCTGTGATGTCTTTTTCCAGTGAATGCAGTGGGAGTGGTGAGCATGCAAGCCTATGTGATTGAGCTGAATGCTTTAAATTGTTTTTCAAATAGTTGCTTTGATCAGCTCTGCTTCAGCTGACCCATTTCCTGCACACACTTCTAACAGAATGTGTCAGAACAGTACTAAAGTGAAGGTATCAATTTTGATCACTAGCCAGAGATGAGACTCCAAACGAAGGCCAGCTCACTGTACAATATGGAAACGACTACAGAAACAGGTTTTGAACAGGACACACAAGACAAATGCCCAGATCATTCCACATATCATATGAGATCTAGCTTACGGTACACATTGACACAAAATAAGACAACTGTGCTGAGAAAAGCTGAATTATAAGGTCAAAAAGCAAAATACTTAGGCCAACAGTAAATAGTAAGAGGCATGGCATTCATTAAAATACAAGTTACAGGGTTATTTCATATGAAACAGATAATATACTACAAATGACAAAATGTATGGATGTGAGGACAGCCCATCATTAAGACATCTCATATTTGAACCACAGTAGGTAGGAAGAACCCCATAACACTCTAGTGTTGTTCAATCCACTTGATACCCCCAGAGCCAAGGGCAAAAATGGTCCTAATCTGATCACTTGCAAAGATAAGCAAGCCCGCTCATTTTCTAAGTTTGGACTGGAATGCAGTCTGAAGAAATGTTCATAGATTAATGTTTGGAAGAAGAAGAATCATCATCATCATCATCACAATCATTGGTACAAGTTAATTAAGTTGAACATAGGAGAGGAAGTGAAAACAATAAGCAGTAACTATTCTTTCACACATTATAGATGCATTACATCTGTATTCATCCAATACACCTATTCTTCTGTGGTATTTCAGTAATTTTTTTCTGTTTTTTTCACTGTTAAACGTAGAGTGATAAAAAAACCTGTAGGACTTAAGTATTCTTATATTCTTACGACAGTTAACACACAGACTGTTAACAAAACAACAGCTGTTAAAAAAAAAGTTTTAAAATTGAAAATGTTAAGAATTCAAAGTGCGTCACTTAGTGTATATTCAAATAAGCTGATGATACTTTTATATGAAAAGTCCATGCATGATTTAACATTGCATAATTAATTATCTTCAAATTTCTGCACCATCACTTAATTCAGCTTAACTTTTGTAACAATATATTGCTTAAACTTGCATATAAATATTATTTGCACAGTATGAATTCCTAAGTATACATGGGAATAATTCTAGGAATTATATATCATATCTTTTACATGTCACAGGCATACATACCAAAAGAGAAACGCATATTAAGGAATACTAGATAAACAGGAGGTTAAAATGCTACCATATTTTTTACTTCATCAAAATGGAAAGAGATAACATTTACCTCTATTATCTCTGGCAGGATTCTCATTCTTAGAAGGTACCACAGTTCGTCGAGTCTATAAAGAAAGAATTCTCTCTTATTTGATCACCATACTATTGGAAGCATAAACTGCAGCCCCACCTCTGCTTCTCTCCAGTGAATGAAAATAACATTACATGAACAAAAGAGATTTTACAGCTGCCAAATCCCACCATGAAAAGTGAAGGGGTGAAGACTGACTGAACTGTATGTAATGCTTCAGAAAACTCCAAAACCTTTTTTTAATTCTTCATTAACATTTAGTTATACAAATACTAATTCTCAACTCCCTCTCTCCCAAATCTCTTCTTTAAAAAATTTAGAAATCCCTATTCACCACAGGAAAAAGAAAATAACAGAGTTATGAAATAGCACCACAGACACAAAAGTTTAGTTAAAAATTCAAGCATAACATCATGCATATAAAGCTGCTGTAAAGTTACTATGAACATGTTGCACAGAAATTACTAACCTTCACAATTTTGTTTACTTTGCCTGATGAAGCAGGTGGTGGTAGTGCCTCTGCGCTAGGTTCAGTATCTTCATCTGGTCCAAGATCCGGGTTAAGTGAAAATATGCTCTCTAAATCAATCTGTGAAAAAGAGCATAAAACACATTAATGACACTTGTCATAAATCCTCTCTTTATCTTCTGTTATGTTTGACAGTAAACAGCAAATATATTTAGTGGTTTTTTGAACACAGTTTTTTCATTTTAAGACCTGAATCATTTTATGTTCACTAAAAATAGACTAATCTTTGGTCTTTGTATTATTTAAAAACACATTCAATAAAAGGATGAATTAAAAATGACCAACAGATAGCATAATTTTGTAAGGTGATCAAACTTAAAGAGAAATACCTAGTATTATTATGGTAATTTGACAATTACTGCAAAATATGTAAGACATTCTGTAGAATAATAAGAAGGAGATCTCAGTTATCTTAAATTTCCCACACAGTGCAAAAAATCCGAATTGCCAAGACCCAAAAAAGTCAAATCATAGCTGAAATAATATTGAATTTATCATTTTTTTCCATTTAAAGTATTACTGAGTATCATTCAAACTGCTGTAAAATGTAAGGGAAGAGAGGCAGGATCTTAAAAATATGATTTTGTAAAAATGTTGAAGATCTTTGGTCTCTATAGACTTCTATTTCTCTTAGCTGAAGCTTTCAAAGACCTCAGTGCTGTATAAATTCTGTATGCTCTCCAGGAGTTTCTCATGGCTTTTTTTTTCTTTTTCTTGCGTTTTCACAAAACCAGTAAAGTTTAAAGTGCAGTTATTTCTGATATGCTTATCCAAACTGAAACTGGCTAACATGGTCCAAAACTTAAAGAAATATGCCATAGGAAAGTGATACACAAAAAGACACAGTTTCATGAGGAAAGCAAGGCTGGAAAATTGCTGCCAAGAATAAGTGAATATGCAAACAAACTGGCACTTAAATTCCTCAAGAATACAAACACAAGAAAATTTCTAGTTTAGGTGTTCTACTAATTTCCTACCTGAACTGTATGTCACTCTCCCTCTTAAAAATTTGATTTTTCTACTTGCAAAAATTGGATAACAAAGTCAGCCTTTGTAATCTCATTCAAAATCAATAGATGAAAACAACTGCCTAAAAGCTATGACACAGAGCTCAAGAATTCAAATTTGCAACAGAAAACAGAATTTGCTCAACACTTTCTGCACAAAACAGTCTGTAACCAAAGAATCATGAAGTAAATTATGATTTATGACTCATGTTTGTTTCCAGCGCAAATTCCAAGTAATATTCACATGGATTACATATGGGTTTTTTTAGGTTCCAAATAAACAAGCTCACCTCTTTCCCTTTAGTATCCCCATTTTCAATCCATTCAACAGTTACACTTTCATTATCGTCATTTAGGGATGTTACCATGGCTTGATGAATTCGGCCTAGAAAACAAACACAAATGATCACTTATTATTAACTGGTGGAAAAAAAATCCAGAATATATTTCTATCCCTGCACTGAGCCATAAGGAGAGAGGTAAGAAAAAGATGGTAGAAAAAATTGAGGTGATAAATAGAAGGTGATTGCAGGCCACACAGTGTGAAGTGGCTCAGATCTGACCCACCACTGGAGATTCTAATGGAACAATCAGCATCCAAGTGAAAAGCACAATGAACAGAAAATTGAATGGTAAGTAAACAGAACCTCTCAGGTAAGCCATGCCACTTAAGACTCTCTCCTTGAAAACAGAAAACACCAGCCCCAGAGGATTCCCACAGGTGCCAAAGGCCCCTTAGGTGCACTTCACAAAAGCTTGTTAGTGAAGTTTCAGTTTCAACACTGAAATTAAGCCCTTTGAAAGTGTTCAGAGACTCATTTTTTATAGGCACCAATCAATCAGTTGGTAGTTCAACTAAAATTAAACTGCCTGGAACAACACAAAACATTATTTTAGAAAGAGCTACTTACACAGACTGCTGAGCTTGAGTTAAGGTGCTTTTGCACTGACTGCTTCAGTGCAAGCCCCAAAGGAAGCACGCCCCATAGAGTAAGATAAAATAAGTAAATTTTCAGTAGAAATAAGGATTTTTTTTCTAAAATATGTAGTACACTGCATTTTTTTTATGTCCTCTTTCCTATGCACAGTATAGAAGAGCAACTGGGAGAGCAGGACAGCCATGCACTGACACGAAAGTATCAAGACCCAAGTGTCACACTTATTTCACATCCATGCTTTGCTTTAAAGTACCAAGAACTGAGGTTTCTAAAGAACACGAATCCAAAGCAACTGCTCCTTGCACACCCTCCTGTAATGAGGGTGCATACTATGAAGAAGCAATCCTTTGCTCCATGTGCCATGAGCCACCCCCTAGGACTATGTGCAGTTCCCAAAGCATGAGTGATCGTCCTGGAGCACTTGTGCACCTGCTTAGGTGCATAATCAGCACAGATGCTTCAGTCTGGGCTTCTCTGCCTTGCATTTTCTCTTCCTTTCTAAAGCTACTGGCTCCAAAAATCTCCTTTAGTTTTGTGCTTCATTGACTGTTTCAACTTTTTGTTTTAGCCACTTCAGTCACAATTTGCCAGTTTTCCAAAAACAAGAAAAAAAGGGTTTTTACTGTCTAAGCCTTCTTGGGCCTGCAGAGGGACAGAAAGAAAAACCTTGAATGATATCCCAAATTACCTCAGCTAATAGTCAGAGTACCAAACACATACCCTTAATATTTCTTTTATTACAAAGGCTGCCTAAACATTCACATCTAGTTAAGATTCATTAAGAAGGGAGAATATAGGGAAGATCATGAAAGGTAACAGCAAATCCCTGTCCTGTCACACAGTGTGTGGAGGAAGAGCCTAGCTGCGGCTCAGGTGAAATGTAGCTCTCAGGGAACTCGCAGGGCAGCCAGCAGCCCTAGGCAGCACAGCTTTCACATCTGCAGCACTCACCTCACCAGCAGCACACATTACACACGCATTTACAACGTCCACGCTTCTCGTGGCCCAAAGCATAACAGTCACTCCCACGCTAAAGCAAGTTAAGTAGTTTTTTAACATTCTAAATAAAAAGCCTCCGTCTTTCGCTTCACTTGGTTTATGTCCTCTGGCATTCTCTTCTTTTTATTTCTCAGACCCATGCTTTTTCTGAACAAACCCTTCTATTTGTCCTTCCTGAGCACCATTCTCACCATCCTGAATACACCTCTCCCTAAATATTTCAGTATTTAATAACCTCCAGGGACTTAATTTTGTGCAAGAATACTGTTGTCGAATTGTTTCAATGAGCTATGTGGTCCTTCAGCAAAGTAGCAACAGAAGCTGCTGTCCTCCAGTAGTAATGCCACTCTTACCTCTTCTGCAAAGTGTGCTGAGACGAGACTGCAAGGACACAAAAACTCTGAGAACTAGGAATTTAAGCATACATTGGTATAATCTTCTGCTGCTTTTTTAAGGCCTAACCCAGCTGCCAATTCAGAATCAAGAGAAAAAACAATGCATGAAAAATAACTGTTTAGTAAAATATATCCTATGCAATATTATAATAATACTTAGTACATTACCAAATTCGAAAAATTTTGAAGAAAGCCACTACTTGCAGCTGCAACCTGTGACAGTGTCACAGGCTGCAGCTGCAAATAGTCACAGTCCTACTATTTGTTTCTGTGCTCTGTTACTTTTGACAGAGAACACGTAATATTTAAAAAAAGGTTTTATCTTTGCCATAACAAATGAAAAGAGATCAAAGCAGGATGATGAATGAACAGAAAACACCCCACACTCTAACAAACACAGTAAGGCAGCATGCCGTAACAAAGAATCACAATAAATCTTCCTTCTCTGTGCCAGATTTCATCCCTTCCCTGGCCAAGAAAGTCAGGGCTGAAAAAAACCCACAAAAACCCACATTCTAACAAAAATAAATGTTATGTCCATCTTTCAAATACTCTGAGCTTAAACATAAAATGTTCATTGCAGTGTTTGAACTGACAATGTACTCATACAATCTGTTCCTAAAAATTCTGTGTTACTAAAAGTTTACATGTTATTGAAGTGCCAGATAAAGCATTTACATCTTTACAATTGCCTCTTGCTCTTTGGAAACAGTATTCCATTATATTTTTCTAGTACACAGCTGAATACAGCAGCTGGGAAATTCAGGAATGCCAGCAACCAATTAGACTGGCATAAACCTCGTCTAGCATATAAAGCAAGACCAAGCTACAAACACCAAAACACAAGAGCCAATCTGCAGAGAGTGAGTCAATGCAACGACCCTAATTTCTGGTGCACTTTCTAGAACTGGTATCAAAATTTGACTTGTAAGCATGTCCATGTAAAAATAAACCAGCATAATAAGCTGAAGAATAATAAGTAATTCAAGACACACATCTTAAAACCAAGAGAAGTAGAGCTGATACAGCAACTCTTCACTTGGCATTTCCTTAATTTCTAGTCCTTCTTCTCACATGATTAGAATTCAGATCACAAGCATCATTTTTTTTTTAATTGTTCCATTTCTGTAGGGCTCCCCATCACAGCACCAAGCCCGTCAGAGTTTAAGATGTGTTTGGACAACACCCTCAGGCATATGCTATGACTCTTGTCCTGTTCAGGGCCAGAAGATGGACTGATAATCCTGACAGGTCCTTTCTCAGAATATTCTATAATTCTGTGGGGCTCAAAACTAACGGAGAAGTTATTTGAAAAAGCAATTATTTGAGTCAGTATGTTCTGTTGTACAGCACGTGACATCTGGCTAATCTCTAGCGACCAAAAAATACTGCTGGTGTTGAAAAATACTGCTGCCAGTACAGCAGTACAACAGAAAAATGTGTGATGCCAACACTTTATCACTACATTAAATACACAGACAGTACAATATTCTCACGCCAATCAAGTGAAAAACATCAACTCCCCATTCCCATTCCTCCTAGCCATCTGATACACATTTGACAAACAAAAGCAAGCATACTGACCTGATCTGCAGACATACAATATAAATATCATATATTGTAGAAGTTTTTAAGGCAGCTAGTAGTGCACAAAAACGTTCAGGAAGAGCAGTGAAAGCCAATATCCGGGGCTAAATCAAACATTTTAATTAACCCTTAGCCTAGGTAGCAGTGGTAACTCACTGCAAATACCTCTAAGCAAAGAGAACATTTTCTACCTTGCAAGCTTCTCCAAACTACCACGATTTTACCAGAGATCAATCAGAGCCATAAACCCATGGCCCTTTCATATTCCTACTACTTTCCAGAAACATAAGCTATCAGTGTGAAATATGAGTTGCTGTTTAAATTACAGTCTGGACTACAGCAGTGGCTGACATGTGACAAACTCCTCTGTATTTTCCCAAGTGACTCAAGGAATAGAGCTGGACTACATTCTTCCCCACCCTTCCACATAATTGAAGAGCGTCTGCCCCAAAAAACATTGTACTCAAACATCTCATGCACAAGCTTTATGAAATCTTAGGAATAGCTTTGAGCCATACTAATTAAAAATTTACACTCAGGCTCTGCATTGGGCTATGGAGAAGAGAGGCTCATAATTTCTGTGATCCTCCATTCCACCCCCAAAACAGCAGGAGGACCCTACCCCGCAGTGTTACATTATGACCATCTTGGAAGCCCAAATACAGACAACTATTTTCAGCAGGACAGGGCTGTGACAGTGTTAACATTGGCTCATGGCTTGTCCACATTGCATCCCTTGCACTTGCCACATCTTCGGGAGCACAAATGTGTTACATTAGCTCTGGCAGTGGACCACCAGCCAAGCACTTAGCTTTTTTAAGGGCATCAGCAGATTAGGTGAATGTAAAAATATACTACAATTTCACACCTACTACAGTCTTGCTGAGGATGCTGCAACAGAAGCTACTCATGCCTGAAAAGATTATAATACATATTTATGAAATAGCCGTGATTTTCCTACTCATGTTCTTGAGTGACTAATGTGAATGTTACCTCAAGTAGAGACACCTGAACAAGACTGACCTTCACCCTCTGTCAACTGATAGTAAAAAATTACAATTGTGAAAAGTACAATTTTCTTCAATCTCTTTTAAGTAATACAAACTCCAACTTACAGGTATATATTTAAAAAAAAATACATTTAGGAGAAGCATGAGGCTGCAAATACAGAACCAGCACATACCAGACAGAATTCTGTAGTTCAGATAATTATCTTCTGTGCTACAAGTTCCAGTCCTGGCAACTCTGGTGGAAGAGCTTTCCTGCTCTCACAGAGCTCAAGGAGGGGAAAAAAAAAAATTACCAAATAATGCCTGTAGCAAACTTTAAGGAAAGACTCCCAAGGAAAAAAAGGATTCCTGGCTTGGTGTCTCCATCAGTGTCCTTGGGGAGACACCCCTATTCAACTATGGGGACATCCCTATTCACACAAATTGCAATACACAGTCCTGATGCTCATCCCTCAAGGAAAAACTAGCAGTTACTGCTGACCGATATTACTTTCTCCACAATACCAAATGTATTTGATTTTGTTTTGTTTCAAAGTTTAATTTATTCACAAACCAGTAGATACAGAATTTTATTTTCATTTTATCTGCTACTTTTACACTACTTTTGTTTTACTTAATCATACAAATTTATTTCAATAGAGAAGGCTTTGCCAGCCTAGCTTAGTTACAGTGTTACACAATATCAAATGAACATTAAACATGCACAGTCCCTACAATATTTCTAAAGCAAGTTCTTAAATACTAAAAAAAATAGAACCTAATTAAATATATATTTTAATATTTATTTTTATGAATGATGCCTAGCTGCTACCAACTCATTTTGTTGTATTACCTAAATCATCACAGCAGTACTCAAATCATTCATACAACACATATATTACAACCACATCCTATCATCTCTGTAAACATCTACAATGTAACAGACACAGATTTTCAGAACAGAGAGTAATATTACCCAAATCAGGTTTCCCGCTTTTGCCTGTATGTTTTAGCTTTAAATTAACATCCAACTTAATCTGCTCCTGCCTTTACATAAAAAGCTACCAAACTCAGAAATGTTCCAATCTAGATATGTAGGTAATTTCTGCAAGTATCAATCAAACAGATACTACTGACAGTCCACAAAGAAATGAGAAGGGTAAAAATAAACAACACACAGACATGCCACTGAGCTGTGTATAACATTTAGCTTCAAAATACAAACAGTACATTTAAAGTTCCTCATACAGCAAACAGGATGTAAGTGACTTTTTGGTTCCCCATCCATCCAATATCAACAAGCCCCTCCACTCTGAACAACTAAATCACAACTCACTGTGCTCAGCCTAGCAGAACTTGTTAGCTGTCCATACTGAAGCACCTTCATCCCCACATTCCTGTCATGGTTTTCTAATGGCCTCTCTAATAATTTTCCATCTCCAGTCTTGTCATGTTGTGATTTGGTGGGTTTTTTCTGCTGATGTTTCATTTTGCAGGCTGATCTCTAAAATTTCCCTTTACATTCAAAACAAGTTTTCTGTGGTTTCCCCAGTAAGAGGAACACATTGCTTTTTATTTCACTTCATAGCAGGTCCAGTCCCTTTTGGGGGTGGGGTGTTAATATCCTTTTAAACACATTTCAAGGGGCATTACTTTCATTAAAAAGCTCTGCTTAAAACATCTCGTCTTTATTTGCTTTCAGAACTTCAACTGCTGGTGAAATCAATGGCAGTCATACTAGTGGCTTCACAAAAGGTCTTCAATAGCATCTCACCATGGCAGCTTTAGGAAGTTTACACTACATATTACCTCTCGAGGTGCCAGTGTCAAGAGAGGAAGAGGATACATGTTACTAAAGCAGCTGAATTCATAACAAAGTGTCCCATTATGATGCCAACAGATGCACTGGTATCTTGATATTTACCATTAAGTTGTCTCAGCTGTACCATGCCAGTCATCCCATCATTCTTAAGAGTAGGTATGCTCTCAACTTACTAACTTATCCCCAGAAAAAGGTATTTGGAAGGAAGCAGCTTCAAGTCATATATAATACATGCTGTCCTAAGTCCCCTAGAAAATTTTCAATAAACTGAAAACATTTCATTTTCAAATGTTTGAAATCTAGCACTTTGATGTCAATATATACAAACTCTTTTTAAGATTTCATGTGTTCACAGTCATTTAGTACTCTATGCTCTCTTTTACGAGTAAAGAGCATCCGCTTTTCCAACACCATCAACCAAGAGATTAAATATCCCAGAGAAGCTCCAGATCACCTTCTACAGGAGCACTCATTGCCAAATAACAGTAATTCTGAAACGGCACTTACTCTTCCTCTTGGCACTTCACCCTATCCACACTTACTTTGTGACTAGCTAGAATATGAAGGGTTTACGCCTGTCATTTACAGTTTATGATTTCCTAATCTATAGCAATACCATGTTCACTTTGTGCCACTTTTACCCCAGTTGTTTTGCTCCACACCTCTTAATCTTCCATCACAACATACATCTCCCAATAGACAATAATCACACTCTAATGAAGTAATGAAGCTTCCCAAAAGCAGTGTTACTTTCTGTGTTATGATCAGGAATTAATAATTTTAATGAATAGGAAAAACTAGCCAGACAGTCCCAAAAATTAGTTTAAAATTACTAGGTATACCATCATCACCTGTCTTAAGCACATTACCTTTCTTGTGTTAAAACTTCATCTGAATAATTTTTTGTACCCTACTAAACAGTTTATTAAATCAGAGAAACTTATGGCTTACATTCACAAAATGGTCAATGCTGGCAGTGCTGCACAAAACCTCTCCTACCCTAATGTCCTGGCAGGGCCAATATCAGGTCACTCCACACTCAGGTTCAGGATTCAACATCATGTTAACCTGCTTCATCTCTATCACACTAGTTTGGGACACAGAGACTAAAACCACTTCAGTATTCTGTCCTCCACTGTTTACTACTATTTTCAGTCAAGGTACTGTACATTCCTAGAAAGATTCTATTAGATTTGTAATTTTTCCATTTATTTTAGTGCAGGATCAAGCAGGATGAGCTGTAATTTCCTCTGAAACTGATATTAATGCAATGGCCAGCTGCTTCATGGCCTAAAATCTTTTTATTCACTTATGCTGGTTTTGCTGTTGGATACCACAACAGTCTTTCTCTTTGTGATGGAGGGGAAGAACTCAGACAAGGATCCAGCATTTGCTGTAAAGGTAGACTGTGTCATGGTCTTACTGAACCATGGCATAACCCATGACCAACATCTTCATTCTCAAGCATCGGACAGTACCAGGATGTAAGAGAAAATGTCCTGAGAATCCCTTCTGTGCCCTTCTTTCAGACCGTGCTATGGACAGAAACCTTAAAACAACTGGTATGGGGTTGGATGATGTTCACAACTGCCCGGAATGTCATATTTCCTGTCATATTGCTCAGATGTACATCACTTTAGTGCTCAGCTCAGGTCCCTCAGCTGTGCCTCTGGTAGCAAGCAGCACACTGCTGCAACAGGCAGAGAGGTCTGCAGAGCAAAGCTGGCGGTGCTTGGCATCAGCCATTTGTACACGACTGCGTCTGGCACCACACTCTGGATACGCTTTGCCAGACTGCATCAACTTGAATGTACTCTCCAGTCACACTTCATCCAAAAGGAATTTTGCATCAACTAAAGGAAGTAACTTATGATCAGAAGATATGTGTCCAAAGTCCATTTTCTATATGAACTGAAATCTTGTTATAGATGCATATGTGGTCCCAAATGGCACATCTAGAGTATCAAGACCTTAATTCACCTTAACCTACACAAAAATGAGAAAACTGCATTGCAATCTCCCACTATGACACCTTTAAGAGGATGAATAGGTGCACATGCTGCATGCCCACCTACACACACAAGAATATGAAAGTATGATGATTACTAAAATAAAGGACTGCCCAAGCAGTGACAGACAAAACGATGCATTCAGGCCTCTCCTCAAGAGCCAGACACAGGAGTTCAGGCTTTCTGTATGAGGCAGATCATCTGGTTTACTCCAGATAGGAGCCTGGAAGTGAACTAGCATATGAGCACTGAGAATTATCACGGTACCAGGACACTAGACTAAAATGAGATGCAAGATAAACTCACAGTCAAAACAGTGCAAATTGTGAAATATTGTAATCCTCTGTACAAGAAGACTGCATGCAAGCAAGTACTAATGAATGGGGTTTAGGGAAAGAAAAGCATGTTTTCTTTTATTATACAGGTCTTTCAAAACTTTAGCTAAAAACTTACAGAACATTTTGAGCCTGGTGTTTAGTATCACTATATTACACTAAATTTGCCATCTGATCCTTTGACAAGACACCTTTTTGGGTACCTAGAGAGTCATCCCAAAAATATGGGAGTACAGAAAAAAGTGGCAGATGAGCTTCAATATTGCTGGGGTTTCTTCTTTTTGTTTTCTTTCTGTTAGGGACTTTTCTCCCATTTTTATTGTTAGGAAACAGTAACAATCGGTACTGAAGAGAAACAGAAGAAGAAACTACTCAGAAGCAGGAGGAGTGCAGCTGGCTTTACTGTAGGGGCTGAGAGGTTTCTCTCACAGGGGCAGAGATACACGAGTATTGGGCTGGGAAAAGGGGCCAGGCACAGCTCCTAGATCGATTTCCTCCTCTCTCGGCCCTGGACCAGGATGGTCGAGCTGCTGCTGCCGCCACTGGAGCCCAGCCCTGCCCTGCTTCTTGTTTGTGTGTGAGCCTTTGCTGGTGAGAGCAGCCACTGAACTGGGACCTTACTGGCACCCTGCCGCACTGAAAAAAAGGATCCTTTGCCATCTGCTGGGGTGCTTCAGGGCAAATCCCGGGATCCCCGAGCCCCTCTCCCCTGCCAGGGAGCCGCTCCGTGCCGTGTTCGGAGCCGGGCTGCCTCTGTCCAGTTCCCCGCCACTGCTCCGGTGTTTCAGTGCCCTGCAGCCACACGCCCCTCGCCTGCCGGGATGCCCCGTGGTTCCAGCTACGCTGGGGAGCTCGGCTGCCTCTTGCTCGCTGCCCGGGTGAGCCCGCCCTGCGGTTCCAGCAGCCGCTCCGACATTCCTGCTGCAGCTCCTTTCGCTATCGGAGGGCAGCGGGTCCGGCCGCACCGGGGGTTTGTGAAGGAATCCCCTTCCCGGCCGCGCCGCCGGCCGCGCCCGCCATGAGCCGTGAGGGAGCGCGCGGGCCGCGCACAGCGCCCCCTGCCGGCCGGGAGGCACGGCAGCCCCGCCTGGCCGGGAGCCGGCAGCGCCCCCGCCGGCCGGGAGCGGAACTGCAGCCGGGGCGGCGCCGGGCCCGGAGCCGCCGGAGCCGCTGCCGGGCGGGACGCGCTGGGCTCGGGTGTCTGCCTTGGGACACACACGGAAAGAACCGGGACTGCTTTCCTCATCTCTTCGCCTGAAAGACCTTCATTTCTAAGGTACAATAATTCGGAGGGAAAGGGTTCATCTTCTGCATTTCAAGTGATGTTCCTGCTTTCCTTACCAGACACCTGTCTTTCAATCCTAGACAAATGTTAAAAGAAAGATAACATATCCAGAGAAAACAAATCTTAATTACAATTTTATAATGCTGAATCATGAGCTAGAAGTTAGAGCTCTACAGATCCTTAAGTTGACACAGCTATCTCAAAATATTATTGCTAAACATGCACCTGCAATGACAAAAAAAAGCTGTTGAAACTTAGAAGCAAGTATCCTTTTCAAACTATAGATAAAACTTTGGTACATCCACATCTCAAGTACTATCAGACCCCTCAAAAAAGATGTAGTGGAATCAGAGGAGGTTAAGAGAAGGACAACTAAGGAAACAGAGAACGAGGATATTAAGCAGGTAAAGACTGCGCACTTTTAAGGAGAGCACTGAGGGTGGATATGGTTGCACTTTACAACCATAAAGGACAAAATGAGTGAAAACTATTATCGACAAAATTCTGCAACACTAAAGCTAGCAGTGGTCTTTTTAGGCGTAGGTTACAGACAGATGAAAGCAGCAATGTACTTCTGTATGCAGAAAGCAGGGAACTTCTCAATCCTGGGTGTGCAAGGGTGTAAGTCTGGTCACAAAGGTATTCAATAAATTCACAGGCAACAGGTCTACAAAAGGCTAGGACCAGGCAAAGTTGTACTTCTAACATTCTAGACAAAATTCTGGATAGTAGGAGAAGACAAAGGCTGATTTGCTTCCCCTAAATAGCCTCTAGCTGCTGGGCTAGATGAACCACACACCTGATTCACTAGTGTACTTCATATAGAAGTGGTGAGCTTACTGGAAGTATCGCAAGTAGTAAGGAGACTGATGAGTCCCTCCAAAAAGCAAAAATACTTCAGAAGATTTAAAAAAAAACCCCAACTTTCTCAAATTTAAGGAGAGAAGAAAAAAGTTTTCATTCACCTTTCATAAAGTAAAAATTTTCTCACATATTCGCATAGGAATATCCCCTCTAAAGTATAAAAAAACCCAAAAATTAAACAATAACAATCTACCCATTTCCAAAATTCCTGAGTGGTTTTCCAGCACCTGCTGGTCCCCTCCATAGCCCATACCAACCCCCTCCAGTTCCCAAATTTAAGAAAGATTAAGCAGTCAGAGATGCAAACTTCATTCAAATGAGAACAATACATCAATGTATAACAGGATCATATTTGCTCTCCTCTAGCAAATTTTTCTTTTACTGACAATGTGTGAAGGTTTCCATTCAATTCCTGGTAACAACACTTCTGCCCGTCCCATGAATTCATAACTTGTAAACACATTGCAGGAATAGTTTAGTATCCTTTTTTTCTTATATATAGTTTTGTAAAACTGAATATAATTTGACATATTTTTCTGTATTTAGTCAGCAGTTCTTTGGAGACCATTTGAACAATTTTTAAGGAAGCTTCTGTAAACTTCTAAAACTGCTTCTCAAAGTAACTCACAGAATATTTCTTTATATATTTGTGCAGATCCAGGTCCTTTGTGTTCAGTATAAATTTCATTACATTTCTGATGTGTACACAAACTTGAATTCAGCTCAAGTATGTCCTGGTACAGCACTGACTGGGATAGTTATCTTTCTTCCTAGCAGCCAGTGTTGCTGTGCTTTTGACACAGTAAGAGAAAAATGTTGATAATACACTTACACTTTGGTAGTTGCTAGTTAGTGTTTATCCCAAAAAAAGCACATTTTAGTGTTCCCTGCTCTGCCAGTGAGGAGGTGCACAAGAGCCTGGGAGGAAGCATAACCAGGAGAGTTGACCTCAACTAGCTAAAGGGATAGTTTATATTTTTATAATAGCATGTAGGGATAGGACTAGGGTAACAGCCTCCAACTCATAGGGAGTAAGTTTAGACTGGATATTCAGAAAAAAATCTTTGTTGTGAGGGTGGGCGCTGCAAATGGTTGTTGCGAGAAGCCATAGATGCCCCATCTTTGGAAGCTTTCAAGGGCAGACTGGACAGGCCTCTGAGCAACCAGATCTAGTGAAAGACCCATAGCAGGAGTGATGAGGTGGTGGTTGTGGATAATTTTTGGGTCCTTTTCAATCCGAATCATTCTATGATCCCGTCACTCCATATCTAAAATATCATGCCCAGTATATAAACTGGAGCAAGCTGGCTGGGAGGGCTCAATTCACTGCATGGGGACAGGTTGGATATTGGCCAGCAGTGGTGAGACCTTGTCCTGTGCATCACTTGCCTTTTTCGGCATTCATTTCTCTCTCTCCTATCGTCGTCTCTCTCTTCATTACAATTACGTTTCTGTTTTTACCACTACTACTACTACTACTACTATTCTTCAATCACTAAACTGCACCTTTTTCAACCTACAGGTCTTAATTCTTTTTTTACCTAATTCTCCTCCTCATCCCACCAAGGGTGGAGGTGTGTGTGTGGACTGAGCAAACAGCTCAGTGGTACATAGTTGCTGGCTGGTATTAAATCTAGATAGTCCTTCAAATAGCATTTGGGTTCAGTGGTTGCTGAAATTTGTTTAATAACAGGATTTAAGATTGTGGTGGATTAAAATAGTTTGGCATCATCTGAAAAAGGATAGATGTGACTTGTCCAGTTTTCCGTCTCTCCTTCTTTTTCATTTTGTTTGTTGTTTGAATAAATGGCAGAGATCTCCTTTTGATGATTTTCTGTACTTCCTCTGAAGCTGACCATACCTGCCTAAGAACAATAGTTTCTTGCATCACACAGAAAATTTTTAACAGCACCTTCTACAGATATTTTCAAATGGTACTCTTTGCTTTCCATGACGCATCCCATCAAACAGTTGTTTGTTGGACTTTTTTTTTCCCTCTTTACTTCACAAAATTATATCTAGTAAGAACAAGTACTGTTAGGTAATTCATTATAGAGCTGACAACTATTGCTCCACTTTAGAAGTGAGAAGACTTCATTCTCACACAAGTTTAAAACTTGTATTTTAGATTAACAAGATCTGAAAATTCAAACCAACAAGAAAACTTTAAGTAGTATTTTAATTCTTCTTAGATGAAAGCTTATCATAACTTAAAAATCATCTGGTTGTCATCAAAATATTGACATTATTCATCACCACCTGAACTCCTATTGTACTAAAATGCCAAAATTTACATTGAGGTTCAAATCATAAAAATACAGAAGAAAAAACAACCCACAGTAAAATTAGAAATGTTGAGTATTCAAAAACCTAAGTGTTCCTGAGATTTTCAAGCTGAATTTACTTCCACAGCCCTCTTCCTAGAGCCAAAGATCCTCCTTAGTACATCACTATGCATTCCTGCATCTCTACAGGTGAAACACTTCTACAGATCAGTTGTGCAAACATTTCTACAGATCAACTAGAAATACTCCTCGAACTCCACATGTAGTTTAGTCAGAGAATAAAAGTAATACATTTCAATGACACTAAAATGTGCAGCCCTGTGCAACAAAATTTCTAGAGCCAAACTGCAATGGCACAAGTATGCAGGACATCATCCTTCTAAAGACAAAGTTTTAGAGAAAGCCCACAGTCCACCTCCCTCCACCTACACATCCAGTGTACTGTCCACTGAAGGCAATTCCTAAATAATTCTGTAATTAACAGAAGTTCTGTAATTAACAAAAAAGACTAAAAATACACCTCTGATGCCTGGGATTACACAAATCTGTGAGTGCCTGATGAGATCCAAGAGAACATCAAACTTAGAAAATTCGGCAAAGCTTCAATAAAATTTTTGATAACTTGGAAGTAAGTAACATTCCACATAATCCTAAAAATGAAAACAAAGTAAAAGACTTCTTGTTATCCACAAGTCACTTTGTTACTGATTGGGATTGACCACTTAGTTTTACACCATGCTACTGTTACATCAGTGGCAGAAAATGCAGCAACTTTACAAGCCTGGGAAACCCAAAAGCAGCTTATGCCTGATGGAACAAGAACTGCCACTAAATAAAAACTAAGCTATTGTGAAAGCATATTTGTTTGAATAAAGCAAAATAAAAAACTCTACTACCACATTCAAGCCCTCAAAGCAACAAAATCCCTCATTCATCTTTCAAGAGTCAAAATCAGATCCAATGTTGCTAAACAAGATCTAATTAAAAAAAAAAAGACAAAAGGAAAAAACTGATCAAGTGGCATACTTAGATTAAATCAAATTGATAACTTACATTTTTGAAAACCATCATTAAAAGTTTTGGTTAGACACAGTTTTAGAGAGTTGTGTTTAAGAGCTACTACCTACTCCTTTTCAGCAATTCTAAAATTAACTCGGGTTCCTAGCAACAGGAAACAACTGAATTTAGACAGTAATAGTAGAGTTATCACTAGTCTTCCAGGCATGTGCTGTTCATGTAAATGGTTCTATGCACTACACACATTTAAAAAAAAAATTAAGTATAGCCCGATAAATTCATACTCTTATCTGAGAAAGATAAATCTAAAGCATTTTTACACACAGCTTTATTGCCTTTTGTCTAACAAATGTAAGACCTAGTTTTATATACTTCGCAATGACCAAATTCAAATGCAGCAAAACTAGCTTTGCAGAACATTTTTTAATGAGGAAATGGAAATGCCATGTTTGTAACACCCTCCCTGAGAACTACTACCCGCGGCTGCACCATTTCCCTGGAGCAATTACCAGGCACAGAGAAGAGCGGCACAAGAGACCAACATCAGGCTCCCTGCTCCATCTCCACAGGGGGCTTCACGTCAGGAAAGCTTTAACAATGGTAGATGAATTCACTGACTTCTACCAAATCAATGGTATGTGAATGTTCCAAGATCAGAATTGACCTTACCATGATACCTTTTGGGGATATGAACAAAGTGTGTTCCCAGGTTATCACACATAGGCAACAGCGTCTGATGGCTAAACACTTAATACAGAATTCAAAGGATCCTTTCATATAAGCCAAACGTGTAGGAAAATCATGCCAATCACCCAGATATATATATATATATATATATATATATATATATATATTTGGAATATTACAGAAAACACAGACAGTTTAATTCTTTAAATGAAAACTTTTAAAAATTGTACCCACAAGCAATATAAAAATGTAAACGTTTTTAAGAAAGGAACTAGGGCAGGAAAAGGAAACAGCACATGTACCCATACATATACAATATGAATGGGTTTGAGGATATAGCTAATAGCAGTTTTAAACAACCTCTACTTAAACGACATATTTAAATCATAGTTTTAGTTTTGTACCCTTCCTCATTTCCCTACAAGACATCTACCTAAAAGCTAACCCCAATGCAGCAGGCATAGAAAAGCAGTCTAAAGTTAAACATCCTAGTAGTCAAAACTAACTGTAGCAAATTTAATTATGAAATTGTCTAACAGTCACAAGGAAACGTCTGCCCAAACCCAAAAAAAAATTGTTCCAAACACTATAGCTAGGAATATCTGGTTTTATGTCTGTATTCAATCCATTATTGAGAACAATTTAAATAAAATAAAAATAAATAAAATAAAACCCCAAATACCAAGTTATAATAAAACCTAAAGGTTTGGAATATACAACTACAAGAAAATGTTTTAAAATGTTGTTAGAAGGATCTTCAAAAATAAAAAAAAGACTTCCAAAAAGACATGAGTCGTAAATCTGGGAAACACCCACACAAAGATTTCAAGCAAAGAAAAAGAGCTACTCATATATCTGAAAGCTTTTTTGTGTTTTTGAAATAGATGAAGAGATATAAGAGAGAATGTATTGCAAACATCTTCTTTCCTAGATCTGGAAATACACACTGAAAGCATATACACCTCCAAATATTATCTATGCTACAGAGACATAATGAGAAATTGACTCTTAAAATCCAATGTCATCTTAAAAACTCCTCTGTTTTAAATCAGAAACACCATCATACCTGACCATGTATTATATTTTGCATAAATGCTCACTATTGGACAATGTAAAGACTGTTTAGTAGTTCTTACTGTAAACTTCCACATCTTACTTCTTGTATCACATTAGAAATTTAACTTAATTCTGAAGCTAACATAAACCTTTAATGTATCAAAAATAACTAAATTCTTTTCCTCTATGGAATACACATAATGTGAACAACTGTAAGGAATACACTTTAGTGGTCACCATGGGTTGACTACAGCATTCTCCTCCTGATCCCAAATCCTGTCACACAGTATGGTGAGGAAGACAAGTTAACCCAAAAAAATAAAGAAGGAAGAAGAGCTGGGGGGAAAAAATCCCACTTCATGATATAAGAAGTAAATGTTTACAAAGGAAGAACCTAAACAGTAACACAGCAATGGAGTCATTTTACTGGTCGCTGCTACTTATTCCACAAGCACAAAAAAAAAACCCAAACCCAAAAAACCATAGCAGCACACTTTACAAGTCAACACAATAAATATGCTACAGATTTTATGCTCCAAGAAAAGAGCTCACCTGGTAAATACTTCACTCTCATTTCTTTACTTGTTCCAGAGTAAGTGGATGTATGAAAAAAAAAAAACCTCAAAAGGTTAGTTTATCTCCTATAGCAAACAGAGATACTTCCGCAAGACATTGCTCTTCAGTCAAGGATAACTTCTTCCCCATGATCTACTGTCCTGTCCCACCTTGACAAGGGGAAAAGTGATGCTCGGTGCCATAGCAGCACAGCGAAGTTTTCTGTTTATAAAGCAGTAAGAAGAAAAGATGAGCAACACTAGGCCCAGGCCACAGGCCATCACAGAGCATGGGTGGAAAGAACAGTAATTTTACCTATTAAATAGAAACAAAGAACAGATTCCCCCATAACAGATTACTGGGGAAAAACATGCAATGCAAGCTGTGTGATCTTAGTTGCCAGGTACAGCTCTGAAGACATTACTGCCAGCAAATAATGCTGTAATAAACACAATTATGGAACAAAGACAAGAAGATTCTCTAAAGAATAGGACTCAACTCTTGCTATTCATCTTGCAAAAAAGCTATTTCCACAAAATACAGAAAGCCTACATAAATATCTGAGAATCTGTGAGTAACAACGAAAATTCATGGCCTAATGAAAGCTGAATGCATAAAGAGTGATTCCAAAAGGAGACAGAAAATTTAACATATCCTCCTGGCCAATTTTTCTAGGGAACAATCTCCAGAAACTTCGGATGTTACAATGAGAACCTACATCGGATAACCCTAAATGTTGGACCTAATTAGCTGGACCAGCAACAGCAGACTTGAAACCATGGGTGTGTCCTGGCTATTATGGAAACACAAAGACACACTGTGTCTGTACAGCTTACATAGGGATTAGGTAATTGAGTCAAATGATTTAAATGTGGTAACAAAAACCATAATCATAGGGAACAAATAGATGTATGTCACCAAAGGAAAGAGTAAAAACACATTACCATTTGAATCTATCCTCAAGAGCTTGTAAAATAGGGTGAGTACCCAAACCTGAACAGAAATTTTATAGCATAATTAAATCTTCTCTCCTGCCATAAAATCATTCTTGCTACTGGGAGTTGTACATGAAGATACAAGATTACTCAACACAGAGGATGCTATTGACCTCTCAACTCTGAGAAACATTAGTTTCACAGAAGTTGGGTTTAAAAGAAGCAAAGTTTAGCCCTGACTGTTGCTAAAATGTAGTCTCATTTGAGTCTGAAGGTGAAAACAGTTACCAATATGTTTTAGCAAGACTAAGCACAGAGGAGCTCCCCAAAAGCTTTTGGACTGAATGGATTATCCTCTGCCATGACCAGGTCCAGCTGCTCGACACAAATGGAGAAGATTCTTAAGTAGGCAATTAAAAACATTACAGCCATGGGCAAGATTTCTTCCAACCTCACATCAGTAAAAGGTTATTTAAACTACAAACTCAGGAAGAACAGAAACTGTCTACAGTTGGTGGTGTATTTTTTCAGTTTTTATTGTAAAACTGGATATTCCTACCATCCTTCTTAAAATTCTGCTATGCTTCTAGATTCAATCTCTTCTGGTAACAAGCTCCATGTGACAACTGTACCCAGTCCTTTCTTCTTTTAGCAATTTCAAGTTTTCCTTTTCAAACACTGACAGCTCTCCTATTTTTGTATTACGAAAAACATGGGCATAAAGTCATGATCTTTCTTTTTTACACCATTTCATGGTTAATCCTTAAAAATTCAGCATTTTTCCTTTCCTGAAAGTTCAGACAAATCTTAAGTCAGTCTCCTAATTACAAGTGTCCCTTCTCCTCATGCCTGTACATTACTTCTGACACAGTGAGGTCAGAATTGTATTTGCCTCTCCATCGCTCCCACAGCACTTTCAAAATGAGCAAATATATAATTAATTTCTATGCCTTTCTAGGTAGCATTTTGGATATGCAGAGAGAACAAGAACAGTCTGAGGAGCAAATGGACAGAAAAAGAAAAAAATTAACCAACTTACTAAAGGACTGCAGGGCAGAAGTGATTTGTCTTGTTTCAGGAAAAGACTGCATTTGGAGAAAAAATGTGAAAGGTTCTTTCTACAACTTTCTACAACAAAGAACTTAAACAGTTCTTTGTCATCATTAATGGGATAATGCACAAGAAGTGTAGATCCAGGTGTAAGTTCACACATAAAACAGCAGGCTATAGCCATTTGTGTAAATGGAACTCATTAACAGAAAAATGCCTATCTTTAGACCTCAACAAGGGACATCTTCTGGATAGGACCATTACCCTGAGTCTGGCAGGTACCTTCTGATTTCCTACCAACTGCCCTAAGCTTCCATGTGATAAGGCACATTTTTCAAATGTGGAAATTCTTAGCAAATTCCATTCTTAGCAAACTGCAACCTAAAACAAAGTAGTTCTTTCCCATTTCCAAGACAGACTACCAGGTCATATTTCAAGCAATACACATAAATTAAACCAAGCAGTAAATTTCAGTATCAGAAATTATTCTAAAAACCTGAGCTAGGTGGCCACCTAGTACCTCTTTCGATACATAAACGTAACTAGTTATTCCAGTTGTAACTGGAAATACTATCTGCAGCTGAACATAACAGTTATAAGGATGTTTACCCACTGAGGAAAAACAGCAAGGTCTGCAATATCAGTCCTTGAAAATGCAGGAGTTTATACAAACAGGTTTTCACGTGTTTTTGGCCACGATATCTAACAATGCCTTTCTTTTGTACAACATTCATTTTCTATTCAGTCCTACAATAAATCTCTCACTTCAGGCTAATTAGAACTTGTCAAAATGACAGAATATGGGACTTATTTTTTCCAGAATGTTCTGGTCTTACTTGTAACAATCATGTTTCACCAAAAAAATGCATTTCTTTACTTAAAGAAAAACAGGTCTCTGGAATCAATAAAACTCTCTATTCAGAAAAAAAATAGATGGCAGATAGATGAAAAAACCCACACATTTTTTCACTGATCTCACTAATGATGTTAAACAATTCTTCTCTGGATTCAGCAAATAAATAGGTAAATAAGAAAAACTTAAAGAATTGCTATATCTACCCCTCAAAACAATATTTAGTTTAAAGAAACTACTCACTACAGACAAGACAGTATGCAAAAAGAAAAGCCCCTATGAACACACTCCTCTTTCCAAAAGTTTCCTAAACCATTTTAATGGTGCTTTCTCAGCCAACAGCAGCTGATTTGACAGACAGCCCTGATTCTTCCTAGGATACAGCTCTGGGGAGAGCGGATCCAGAAGATCACATGTAAAGACTTTCATGTCATCCCGACTATGACTATGTATATTTCCTACATACTGATACTGATGGGGTCATAGACCCCTCTGCAAGCTACTGGAACACACTAATTGTGCAGAAAACTAGCACATCCAGAAGTTTTCTACTATGTTTAGTTAATCAAATAATCAATTAATACATTAAATAATTAGAAGAAAAAAATCATTAGACACACTGGATGGGAGACAGTCTGTAGGAACAACTCAGCTGACAGAGGGACAAGCAGCAAAACCCTCGCCTTGTTAGCAGCAACATGACCAATTTTCACTGATGGAACCACAGCTAAGGTTAGAAAACTTCCTTCTATGAGGCAATCCAATCTTCTGGCTGTCCTTCCATATCTCCCTCAAAATGCCCACTTCCACATACCTATAGTTTCTCCTACAGTTTAATGGTAAGAGAAGGACAGTTAGCTGCAGGAGCCTGAACAGGACATCTCTTCCAGTCCCAAAGACAAACAAGGACACCTCACAATTATCACGACCTACCACTTAATTATGACACTGCAGTCTTGCTCACACATGGACCAACTTAACACAAATACTCAAAACCCTACAGTTTGAGAAACTAATGTGAAGACATCCCCCTAATACATAATACTGATGAGTAATATACTTAATGTGCTGCATGACCTTTTTCAGTGATACAGCAAAATACATAAGCCACTAATAGTAATGAAAATAAGTATTGTTATATTTGAGAGTTACCAAAATCTCTTCTGATATTAAGAAATGTGTAGAACCCTACAGAGTGGAAAACAAGAGCAGCAAAGCATTTTCATGCCTTATTTCCAAAGGCATACAAACCAAACAGTAATATTTCTTAGGAGCTCCCATAGATATCAGAAAAAGTTTTACAAGTTGCTACTGGGAAGCTTTCTGAAATCCCAGACAAGAGATCCACAGGAGTTATGCAAATCATCGCCAGACCGATCAGATTCTTCACGTGGCAGGCAAGGCATTTGGCACAAATTGAGGGTTTGGGTGCAATTGTGTTCAGCCAACACCAACCATTATTTTATTGTAGGGTTGAATTGCAGCAGGGAACACAAGAAAGAAAAGCTGCATAAGGCTTGTTGGTGGCTTTTTTCCTGTCTCATGACAGAACCATGACAGCTTCAGAGCTTTGGACCTCCACATCCCTTTTCCCTCTCTTGCCATCTGTTTACTCTTTAGCAACCCTCTGGATCCCAGGGGAGAGAAAAAAGAAAGAAACAAAACAAAACAAAACAAACAAACAAACAAAACAAAACAAAACAACAGCAGCAACAACAATAACAACAAAACCTTTCCGGAAAATCCCAGCAGAACCCCACCCCTGTTCAGAAGGCTTCAAAGACCTCAGAGAGGCTGAGAACAGATTACA
Organism: Oenanthe melanoleuca; assembly: GCF_029582105.1. NCBI lineage: Eukaryota > Metazoa > Chordata > Aves > Passeriformes > Muscicapidae > Oenanthe > Oenanthe melanoleuca. The sequence goes on from NC_079362.1 coordinate 57,092,186, forward strand.
TATTCCCACTCAAATCCAAGAGCTGAAGTAATGAGTGACCTGTCATTGATTCAGTCAACTTCCCATGTCAGTTGTCTCCTAACACACCAGTTGATACTGGAAGGGACCACTGAAGATCATCCAGCCCAGCCCTTCTAACAAGCAGGGTCACCTAGAGCAGGTTACACAAGAACACATCTTTGTGGGCTTTGAATATGTCCAGAGACAAATATGAAGAGTTAGCACCCTAAACCTGGCACACACGCCTTCTTGGTTCACATGTATTTTCAGACAGCATCACACATCCACCCACCAAGAGAAGCTGGGCAAGACGAGAAACACTGGATCCTCAACGGAGAAATTACAACTCACGGGCATATACAGCAAGCACTCTTCCTACATTTTAATCACAAAGAACATCTGAAATAATAACATCATGCTTTATGCCAAGTGATGGAAATGTCCAAAAGCGTTCCTGTCAGGGAACCGTTGTGTCATTTTTCAGAGCACACAAGAAGTTACCCTTTCAAAGGAAAGGCCTTTCCTCCCTCCCTCCCCCCCCCTCTCCATCACCTCATCCCCTCCCCGAAGGCCCTCCTCCCTCGCTACCGAAAGCTCCCCGGCTCCCTTCCCACCGACCCACGCCCGGAACGCCCCCCCGCCCCCCAGCCAGGGCCGCCCCGCCCGTCTCGGTGCCCGCCGCACCCCCGGGTCCCCCCGGGTCCCCCCGGGTCCCCGCCGGCCCCGCCCGCGCTCCCCTGACAACCGCAGCGCGCGCCGCGCGCGGCCCCGCCCCGGCCCCGCGCACACAATGGGCCCCGGCGCGCGCGGCCCCGCCCGACCCCCGCGCCCCGCGCGCGCGGCACCGCCCGCCCGGGATGCGGGGAACGGGGGGGAGGGTGTCTGCAGCCGCCGCCCCCCCCGGCCCGCTCACCATCGCTGCGCTTGATCTCCACGTAGATCCCTATCTGGATCTTGCCGAAGTTGGCCGCTGCCATCGCTTCATGGGGCGCGCCGGGGGGGATCGAAGGCGCAGCCGGCCGGGGACAGCGCGGGGAGGGAGGGGAGGCTGTGCACGGCAGAGGCGGCCGCGGCTCCGGGCGGGAGCGACGGACGGCCGGAGAGGGGGAGGCGGGGAGCGGAGAAAATGCGCCGGCCGGATACAACAGGCGCTGCGGGCGCTTCTGCGCCTGCGCGGCCGCCGCGGCGTCACGGCGACACCGGCGGGCGGGAGGGGGCGGGGGGCCCGCGCGGCCGCAGCCCGCGCGCCCCGCCCCGCGGCCCCGCCCCTCGCCGCGGGCGCGCGCAGGGGGCGCGGGCGGGGCCGGGCCCGGGCGCCCGCAGTGGCGGCGTCGCCCTGAGGCGCTGCCCCGGCCTCGCACACGGGCACACACACACGCTCCCTGCGGCACCAGATGGTGGCCGGCCTGCTCTGGAGCGTTAGTGTAATAGCTTTATCTACCTGCTGCCTGCTCATGCGGCTCCCATGTGCTCAACAGAGCAGTTTAGGAGCAGTCCTGCTCCCCAGCCTGCCTGCAGCTCTTGTTCCCCGGGAAGGCACATGGTGTGGTTCCTGGGGATGTGCTGTGCAGAGCTCACAGCTGGATAGATAATCCTTGTGGATCTCTCGAGAATATTTCATTAATCTATGAAGTTCATCCCATCACAGCATCCATCCATCTTGGGAGCCTGCTGGGAAGCCAGAGAAGGACTCTTTGTCACGAACTGTAGTGATAGGACAAAGAGTAATGGGTACAAATTGAAAGAGGGGAAATTTAGGTTACATGTTAGAATGAAATTCTGCGTGAGAATGGTGAGGCACTGCAACAGTTTCCCAGGGAGGCTGGGGTGATGTCCCAGCCCGGGTGGTGAACCAGGCCTGGTTGAAAACGGCCTTGAGCAGCTTGTCCTTGAGAGATGCGTCTCTGCCCCGCAGAAGAGGGTTTGGAACCAGATGTTCTTTAAGGTCCATTCCAACCCCTTAAGATCCTGTGATTCTATGACCTTTGCCTCGTGCCCAGTGTCTTTATACAGCTTAAATAAAAATAAAACACGATTTGTGTTCCACATTTCCCTGTTGTGGCTTCTTCATCCCAGGCAGGCCATTGTGTTGCACATTGCCCTTTGGGTTTCTCCTCTGAGGGTGGTTCCTGACATGATAAATCTACCACTGGTTTAAAATAGTCCTTCCTGCACAGCTTCTGGTAACCTAGAGCAGCATCACAGCAAACTCCCTAATTACTTGCCAAGCAAAAACTAGTCTAGTAAAAATAATCCCCCAATCCACACATCAACTGTGTATATGGAATGAAAGCTGAAACCTTGCCACAGCACTGAGAGCTATGCCTTCCCAGCCAGCCTGTCTCTCTCCTTCCCTCACCTCACTGCTTCCACTGTCAGTTTTGTACGGAAATCAGTGTGATGCCTGGAAAGTCAGAGTCAAGAAAGCCGGGCTCCCAGTTCCTACAACCTTCCTACATGTACAGTAGCAGCTGTGGTGGTACAGCTTTCCCCCACCACACTACAATCTCAGAAATACTTGTTAACACCTGAGCTAAGCTGCTCTGGAGCTTATCATAAAAACTGTCTGCTCTCAGCAACTCACCTTATCTAATGAGCTCCTGTGTTTTAATCAATAAGCTTAGAAACTTACTTTTATTGCCTGGGAAACAGCCCAAGTGAAACAATATTTTTGTCATTGAACCTTCAAGGAAAGTTACAGACCTGAGTTGTGGCCAGGATAGAAAATTGCTCTGAATAAAGCCCACTCTCTTGTGACCCACTGGACAGTGGTTGTGAGACCCTTTGTGCTCACCTGCATTGTTTTATTTATGATTAGTTTGTTCCAACCTTACCTGATGTCTTTGTATTGAAAATAAAAACATTCAGGTTCTCAGGTCAGATGCAGAGTAATGGAAAAGTGACTCATTTGAAATAGTTAAATAAGAAATTATTTTTCATATTATTTGCTCTGTGTTAACGGAAATGTCTCCATAACATATGAGTGGTAAACTATATAGGCTTTTCTGGAAAATTATTTGATTCCTGTCATTGCAGAAAGAGGTGACTACTTTTACTAAAAAAAACATCCCATTGAGGTAACAAAGGTGTATCTTAGAAAAATATACACAATCTTAAGTGTTTACAAAATCAAGTTCTACTCTAAAATAAAATGTGTGTTTAGGCACACACAGATCTGGAGGTAACCCTGATGGAGGTAACCCTGAAATCTTTGAAACAGTTTGACCTTAGTCCAGCAAATTATTTTAAAATATTCCAAACTTGAAACACATATTTGAAGTTGACTTATGAAAATAGGACCCACAATTATTTTATTGCTGTATATGCTGTTATAACTGAGATTTTTTTTTTTTTTTTTTTTTGTTATTGTCATGAAATACACATAGAAGCATTCACAGTGCAAGTTAGCCATCAAACTGCTTGTTTGTGCCTGGAAAATGAACAGTGCTGATAATAAATAAATTCAAAATATTAAAAATATATGACCATGCATTATAAGAAGTTTTCTTATGAAATTAAAGATCCTTAACTGGTTGGGATTTTGTAATAATATATTATTTTTTATTTTTTTCAAGAAAGCCCTTGCAAAACTTACTCTTAAAGACCAGGTCTTACCTAGTGTTCTAAACATATATCTCTTAAAATTTTTCATTTATTAATGTTAATATTAATATATATTCAATCCAGTTTTAAAGAGGAAAATAAAGTTTTGAGTTCCAAAATCTAGTCACACATTTTTCATTGAGGTACAGGAAAATTTTACTATATAGAATATAGCATTTTACTAGCTCCCAACATAGAATTATTCTGATCAATTTTTAGAAAGCGTATTCATGATTTTTAAAACAATATTTACAAAATTCCAAGAGCTGTGTCTACTTTTTATGCATCAAGAGCATCAGTACATATTGCTCTTGCCAATACAGAAAAATAATGCAATTGTTGAAGATCTGGCATTCATTTGAACACTTTGACTGCTGTTGGATTAGTCATCCAAAATACTGGAAAAAGATCATGCTCCAGTTATGTTTCAATTGTTAGGAGGAATTCTTCAGTCTTTAACTAGCACTAGCATATGCTTGCATTTTACACGGACACAATCATATTTATTAAAAAATTCAATTTACTGTATTTCAATATAAAAATTGAGTTATTATTAGGAGTCTACCTGCATGATAACTTAGAAGTCATTTTTTATTAAGTATTTTAACTATTTCACAGCCCTAGTGAGCATATACAATTAATCACAGTACACATTTACAATCATACTGATATGAAATAATTTCTTTTTAAAGCTCACATCTGAAAATATATTTATGTTTCTATGAATGAATCTGGTATCAAATGTGTAAACAGATCAGCCAAAAGTCAGGTTAAAGGAACATGTAGTCACTGGTAAGATTAAAAAAATTAAGTCGACTTATTTATTACGTAGAAACAAATTTTAACAGAAGACATTATACAACTATATCTTCTCAGGTCATCATGAGAACCTGTTACCAAAAAAATTGCAAATTTAATAATGATAGGTGATTTATTTTACTTAAGGGTAAGAAAATATGCAAGAAGAGCGTGAACTAGTTTGACATCCCTGTTTTCCACTTAGACTGATAGACTTGTCCACTTCAGTACATTGGTGAAAACAGTTTAGCTGAGCTCTCTCAGATCCCTTCCTGTCCTTTTTTCTGTTTAAGCTTCTCTTCATCTGTATTTTATCACTGTTTAAAGATACCCCCGATGGACACAGCACTTCCTGAGTAATTGCACTATACAAAAGTGTCAGAAAGTAATAATAAGAGAACTGCCTTACTTGAAGATAAAATACCTAAATGTATTTCCCACTGCATTACCATATATAAAAATCTGACTACCTCTGAATAATGAACTATTGTAATATTCATAATTTTGCATAGCTCCCTTATCTGAGAGTCAAAATGTTTTCTACTGGGCACTCAAAGTTTAATAACTAACCTTTTATCTTTCACACATGCAGTCTAGATTCCATTGTTTTAAATGTCTACAAATGTATTTATAATTCTCAACAAGTTAACAGATGACTCATTTGAGTAACAATGCTTTGGAGATTATAATTAACTAATTATATATTAGAAGCAACATAGATGATTAGATTTTCAGATTTAGACAGGTATGTCTAAGCATAATAGCTTTCCCTGTATAGAGAATGTAGGTGCTGAAACAGCTGCTGTAAAGCTCAAACATGCTTGTCATATCTCGAATTTAATAGAGTTGTCAGTGAGCTACCAGGACCGCTGGTCTCTGCTCTTGCAGGAACCATCACTCCACGTGTTAAAAGGCCAACACTCCAGAAGTTTTAGTACACTTCTACTGGTTTAAAAAGTTTGGAGAAAAGTTATCACTGAGCAAAGTTGTCCCCAAAGCAAATGCAACTGTAGAAATAAAATTGTTATTTCATTTACTGCATTATTATTCCAGGTTGAGCTGCACTCTAAAGAGCTTCTGCATGCATAAAATCAGAGCATTTCTGGGTAGATAAAGGAGTCAAGAAGTGAAAAGAATGTGAATGTATTTCAATCCTTTCAAACCAGGAGACATGAGAGAAACAAAGTGCTTCTGGGAAAAGCACACCTCCCTCTCTCACCATGCCCTTCACTCCACCTCTACATTTGTAGTAGTGATGGCAACATCTTTTGCTTTTCCCCGTATTCATAGCTATTTCTGTGCTTGGTGGAATTAGTTTTAATATGTCCTTAAGGTGAAAATGGCAATCCAAGAAAAACTACACTAGTTCAAAAGTCTCAGAATAGTGAGGGAAGCACTGAAGAATAAGAAAGCTGGGTGTGCTGATTGCAGTAGACAGTAATGTGGTCATTATAGCTCTGGCACACACATTACATATCCTCTTACTTACTCCATATGCTGCTGCTGAGTGAGTCTGGCCCAGGGCAGCTATGTGTCTGGGGTCATGTTTCATTATGCTTCCCTATTGATTGTACTAAAGACAGGCAGAATTCCTACTAGATAGCAAACTGCTTTGGAGTAAAACTGAGGAGAAGATGAACCTCTGTCTGAGCTTCTTGCTGCCTACAGGTTAGGCCAGATCACCTATACTGTGGATATTTGTATTTAACCTTCACTCTCCTCTTCCTTCTTTCTTTTCTCTCTTAGCCCTCCTATCCAAGTCTTCACAGAAAATCTCAGAGAGATTGTGGTAAAACATTGTTCCAGTCAGGCAATTTGACTGAGTGATAAACATACATTTCTTATATCCTTCTACTACCTAATTTCACTTTTCTGTCAGAAGGAAATTACCAGTGACATATTACCTGTGAAAGGAACTTTGGCATGCATGCATCTATTTTGGAGCTTAATCTAATATTTCCATCCCATCTTTGCACCACCAGAAAGACTTCTGCAACAAACAATGTAGAACTATTCCACCTTGTATAAACTGAGGGGTTTCTTTACTTGTCCTAAATCTTATTCTATAGCTATCTATAGGTTTCTGTACTAGTAGTACACAGCGTAAGCAAAACCAGGTATTCATATATAAGGTATTTTTGTGTTAACACGCAGCACTTTAGCTCATTTTTATGTTGAAATTTGAATTAATGTTGATTGTCAATGTGCTTGTTCTGTGGTTTCACCCCTTTTTTATATCCTTTGTAAGTCTAGTGTAACATTTGTGTAACTGACTGAACTGCATGGCATCATACTGTGTCAACATCTAGACAACAGACTTGGTAATGTGCATGGAGTACACAGAGCTCCATCCTGAAAATGCCTGCTCCTCAACATACAAGTGAAAAAAATGCAAAAATACCTATTTGCAGTTCCTCAGTCATGCAATAGTCAGGACCTAAATTCAAGCTAAACGGATATTTATTCTAAAGAAAGACAAGCAGTGGAATTGGTTACACAAATCCTGGAAGACAAAATCATGGAAATTAGTATGATGGCACAGCAATCCCAAAGTTTTTTCCAAGCACTAGCATAGACCTCTGATAGTAGAAAGCCCTCTATTAGTACCTCGATTGTGCAACTGAAGCCCACTTGTAACTATTATGAAGCATAATTTTATGAAGTAAAAATCGTGAGAGAAGTTTTTTAAAAATCAAAGTAATTAAAACGGCACTTTTCATCCATAGCCTACTACAAAATAATCAGATACATTTTTGTTCTGTGTTTTTTCCAAGACTAAACTTTCATCAAGTCTTCTAAAAAGGAAAAATAGTAGAAGTTTTCTTATAAAAAAATTACTGCTACATAAAATTATTTTCTTAAAATGCATTTGTTGTCTAATAATTTGACAGATTCACTGGAAAAATTAATAAATTTGCCTGCAAATGGATTCATGCATGTTTTTGTCTTCATTAATGTCAGAGGAAAAACAAATTTGAAAATATTTATCAACTTCTATATCATTGCATATCTCACTGCACTTCCTATTTATTCAACTTAGAAACTAGAGAGAAATGATACATGCAGACCATTCTGATCAATTTGTGTTTAGAGAGCTCTCATAATTTATAAGCACAGCAAGCATAATGTTTTTATTTTTAAAGTAACTATTTATTGTAACAATCACAATAGCTGAAAGTTATTAACACCCTACATTTTATTGTAAAACAACACATATGTTATTTTTTCGATGTCAAATTATTATGGTCAAATAGTGTTCCTTTTTCCTGGGTTTCAGAAATAATGAAACTTCTAACATTTTAAAAGCCTACTGCCTTGTAGTCCCTAGGCAAACGTCTTACCACTTCTTACTTTGCCAAAGCAATGAGAATGAAGGGTTGTGACTTGAAGGACTTACTGCAGTAACTTCCCAGTCAGAGCAGATGTTTACCTCAGTATAGTTGCAGCTGAACTGCTACTTTGAGATGATTTGAAATCAAGGATTCCTTTAGATTCAGTGTGTAGGAGTGCAACTCTGAAAGAACAGGCAGTGAAATCCTACCCATTTTCAAGAAATAAACTGTACCGGAATGGATTCTGTGGCACAGACATCTCTTAGGATCAAAGTATAAATGTGGAGAAGTTACACTTTTGTGTGGAAGGACTCCAGCAGGCATCAGTGTTTGAGCAAGTCTTTTTCTTGTGGAGGAGGTGGCGGGAGGTCTCCATCTCTCTCCAGCTGGAGGCATAGAATCTGTCATATTGACAGAGGCACCTTTGAAGAGGATCCAGTGGCTGGCTGAAAGGCCTGGCATGGCTACAGTCACAGACAGCTGCAGGTGGCACAGCAGAGAAGTTATTTGAAAATATCAGCGTGCCTCAATACCCTGTGAATATAGTGTAAAGTTTTTATATTCATAATTGTGTTCCAATCAACTTGTAGTTTCCAAGCTCACTACATAAAGTGCATGAAGGAAGAAACACTTAGAATATTTTTGGGTCCACCCAGTGAAATACATTTAAATACATTTAAGCTTTTTATACATGTACTAAGTAGTATACAGACAGTGAAAATATACTGGGGAGGAAACTGCTTTTTATGTTTTGCTCTGAAGGTAGGTAGGAAATGTTTTGAAGTTGTGCTCTTTTGTCAGTTTAAAGAAATATATTTGTATTAAGTTCTGGTTAATAAAATTTTGAGATATACTTGTAAAGTGCTATAAAGTACCAGCTGAGTCACAGAGCTTACCCTAAGAAAGATCCTTTCTTATTTTTATTATTTCCTCTGGTAAAGGTATAACTGATTTTCTTCCTTTTTAGGGCACCATTGCCATCCAGGAAAATGGCAGAAAAGCATCTGAAAAATAAGCAAGTTTCATTTTATCTCCTTTGGACTTTCTAATCTGTAGAGTGCTCTCAAAAGCTCATCTCTGGATTTTATGTTTTTTTCAAAGTTTCATTTTAAAAGAGACATTTTTCCTTCTTCCTAACATGCTGTTAAAAAACTATACTGGGCATGTAGAAGAAAGTTACAATTCCCAAAAGCTAATATATCAGCAATATTAAATGTCATAATTGAAATATTAAACTCACAAATGAGAATTAAAATATTGAAATGTGCGATAATAGTGCCTTGAAAATTCCCACAATAATTATGCTTAATACAACCTGGTGTCAAGCTGCTCTTGCAGAAATAGAAGTTCAGTTTAGGCTGGATGTGTTCTTGAAGAATAGCACAGGGTACACTGTAGATAAAAAAATATCCTTTCTGTTACATGTACTTAATCCCTGGATCAGATTATACGAAGTGTTTGTCATAATTCTCCAGTGAAGGTGATTCGAGAAGAGATTAAGTGTCTCTTAGAGATGGAATATACCTCTGAGCAGGAGGATGGGCTAGATGACCTCTTCCATATCCTTGTAACCTTACATTTCTATTGTAATCATGACAAATCCTTTTTCTCCTGCTTAAACCTTCTCCCCCACCTGGATTAACAGATTTCATTTGAACTTCATAGCTGTTATAATTTTAGCAACAAGTTTAATGCTGTGTGTTCAACCACTGCCCAAATGATTTACCTGGTAGCTTGAGCATGCAGCTAAGGAATTTGAAGAAAGAATCCCTGCATTCCATATTCTGGCAGAAGATGTGGAGAGGTTGTATTTCTATATAATTATATACAAAACCCTCTAAGTGCCCATCAATGACATTAAAATGAACTTAGTAATTACTGAGGTTGTTAGAGTTACTAGCATTTTTCATTTATAATTCTGAGGTTATAACCTTCTCTAAGGAAATCAGAAAAAACAGACAAATCTAGGCTAACCCAGTCAATTCTAGGATATGCAATACATGCATACCTGTATGAGAAATTCCCCAGAAAAGTTGTTTCTGTTGCTCAGATGTCAACAGCCATCAATACAAAGCAAATAGAAAAGTAACAAGATCTAGTTATGATGAGAATAAAATCCCTGTCCTATAATTTCCCTGTCTTCGTAACTTAAATATTTTTATATTAATCTCCTTCTGAAACAAAAAGAGGTTTATAAAAACAGGTGATTTTTACACAAATTGTTCATCCTTAGAGTAAAATAAATTATTGAAATAACCCAACATATTGAGAAACTTAAATGGGAGACATATGGGTTTCTATTCTACAGGTTATAATCTACCCATGAAGTTGCCACAGATTTTAGAGAATGATGTTTAATTCACAATGACTAATTTATAGAAACTGCAATTTTCCCCCCTCAGATGTAATTTCTTATTTTAATTTAAAATCTTTGAAGAATTTGATTTCATAGGTCTTGTGGAGACAATTGTGGGTACTAAACACTCTACAAATGAGGTACTGTAGTTAGAGATTAAACTTATGTGCCCCAGAGATAAAAGATCATCTCATAACTTCATTCTGTGACTATCTTACAGATTGTCACATATTTATTAAGCTGGCTTTCCATGATTTCCCAGTGTTCACCAAACAAAAGGTGAACAGAATGACTCTGGGTGGTGATGGCACATGGCAGACCCATAATAAACTACATACAGATTTTTTTGCCTGAAGTTTTACTGCTTTCACAGAAAACTCTTTAATTTGTCATAATCCTTAACGTTGATGGGTCACTACTCACACAAGTGTAAAGTATTCACATCAGAATAATTGGTAAAGAAAACTTGCATCGCTGCCAAATACCTACCACTCTGGAAGACTGATAATAATTGTGTAAGACTGTGGGAAAGGCTTACTTTGAATAAGCAACAAAATGGCATACTGAAGCAAATTGTGTCCAGAGGCTGGCTCAGTAATACCTTATCCAGGAAACTGCCAGGTAGATAAGTCTAAATATTGTTGCTATGTAGAAAAAGAGGTCTCCCTAGACCTGGCTAAAATATGTTATTAATACATTATTGGGATTAAGGCATCCTCTATAAATTATTTTTACTGAGACCAATGACATTTAGATACCCTTGCTTGTGCTAGAACACCAGGAATGAGCAGAGTTATGGTCCCCACAAACAAGACCATCAACATTCAGCAGACCTCCATGAAGGCAAACACAAAACCATGAACCCTAGTGGGTATCTCTGCTGTCCTATTTCTGCTACAAAAGCTTCCAACCTAATCTGGTACATAAGAAAGCAAAGCTAATTATTGAATATTTTTCTGTGGTCCAGATTTGATTCTTGTATCCCAGGAAACCGGAGGTCTGAGGAGTCCTCCAATCCAAATACACTGAGTAAGAAAAAATTACAAGTACATGCAGAAACATTTCATGTATTTCCTATTTTATGGGAATTTGTTCTAAGGGCTGAACAACCACAGCCATTCATCTAACAGTTGAGATGTCTTTTGGTGTGAAATTTGTGCTACATATGAAGCTGTATGTTAAAGACCAGTCAGCCTGCTGACAATATAGCCTATTATTGCTGCACAATCAATAATGCATGTGGTACTGTGCAGTATTATTTGCTGAGGTAAATATTTGCAGATCATAGTCTAGTGCTTTACTAAAGAATCACACTAGCTCAAGCGGACAAACATAGTACCTGTGTTGGCTCAAAGATCTGATTTATTACCTGAGAACTTTTCTACATTTTATCTCTTATTTTGCCATTTACAAAGCTCAGTAGTTTGCATTGAGTAATATTATATCACTTAGGTGAGATAAGATCCTGAAACTCCATCAATATTTCTCAGATTTCTCTGAAAAATACATTTCTGTTGGATTGCCATTTCTGACATGCTTTCTGAGCCCTTTTGTGGATATAAATCTTCAGTTAGGTTTTCATCTGAGCTTTTTCTTTGTGGCTTTAATTTTTCACTCTGCTTCTAGAGTACATCAACAGGAATGCATTTCCAAATGGTTGCACTTTTCTGCAAAAGACCTAGATTTCAACCAGACAGAAAAATAATGTGATTTCTCCCTTGTAAGAAACTCTCTGGTCTTGCATAAGATATATATGATTCTATGGCATGTTGCTCCCCAGCTTTTAGATCTGTACTTAGTATTTTTATAAAAGCACATCTATCCAAAGTAAAGTGCAAACATTTATCAACGCTTACAAAGCCGTTGGTATTGGACAGGACAATAAATGTTATATGTAATACAAATAATAAAATTATTATTAAAGATTAATTATATTCTTCTAACAGATGATAACATATGATCAGAAAATCAGCACATATGAACTCTCATATGTACTCATTCTTTCTTGTCTGCCACCTTACAAGGCCCTTGCAATGTGAAGTGCAACAGGCTCACCCTTATCCTGAAGTGTTCTGAAGTGCCCTGTCCAGATGTCTACCCAATCTTTTTCTATGATGCCCACCAGGAGCAACTCTGCATATTCATTTTAACCTCCTTATAGTGTGTAATTATTCCACATGCATTTAGAGCCTTCTTTCTCCCGGAAAACTGTAACTGAGATATGGCAACCTGCCCTTTTAATAACTTACTGTCACCTTATCACCTCTCCAGGCAATTTTGCCTTAATTAAAGAAATACAGCTACTTACCAAGCATGCATTATCCAGGACTCCACTGGAGTGACTAGTGTGCATTGTGTACATGCTGCTGTGGGCCAGCTCAGAGTTTTCCACCTCAGCCACAGAGCTTCCTTTTCCAGCACGTACCAGGTGTCTGAATCCCTCTTTGCACAATGGGCCTGTGCACAGTGAAGGTTGGTCTGGAAGAGCTGCACCACCGTGTATCTGCTGTCTTCAGAGAATCATGCAATATTTGAGTTGTGAGGGACCTTTAAAGGTCAGCTAGTCCATTCAATAAGCAGGGAGATCTTCAGCTGGATCAGGTTTCTCAGAGCCTGGTCCAGCCTGATGTTGAAAAAGCCCCAAGGACGGGGTGTCTTCCATCTGTCTGAGAAACCTGTTCCAGTGTCTCACAACACTCATGGTAAAAAATTCCTTTCTTATATCTAGTCTGAATCTGCCCATTTTAAATACGGAGAGGAAGGTCTCCCTAGAGCCTTCTATTCTTCAGGCTGAGCAAGCCCAGGTGTCTCAGCTTTTTTTCATAAGAGGTGTGCTCCATCCTTCTCATCATCCTTGTAGCACTCTTCTGTAACTACTGCAACAGGTCCACATCCTTCCTGTGCTGGGACCCCAGAGCTGGGTGCAGCACTGCAGGTGGGGTCTCAGCAGAGCAGAGCAGAGGGGCAGAACCCCTCCCTGCCCTGCTGCCCACTCTGCTCTGGATGCACCCAGCACACGTTTGGCTCTCTGGGCTGGCAGTGCCCATGGCTGGGGCATGTCCAGCCTCTCACCCACCAGCACCCCCAAATCCCTCTCCCAGCACTACTCTGGATCTGTCCATCCCCAGCCTGTGCTGATAATGGGTCTTGCCCCAGCCCAGGGGCAGCACCTTGCACATGGTCTCACTGGATCTCATGGGGTTCCCATGGCTCCACTTCTCAAGCTCTTCCAGGTCACTCTGAATGGGATGCATTGCATTTTCTGTGATGCGGCTCCAGCTGTTGCCCAGACAAGCCCCTTTGAAAATCCTGGTGATAGTGCTTGTCAAAATCTGTTGAAATTAATGTAATAAATGCTTTTTATTATGTCATATGTCATAATGTTCTTCAGTAATTTCATTTTTAAAGACCAGAACAATGATTTCTATTCCCTATAATTTCAGAATTTTTCCATCTCAAACCTAGCTATTCAAAATGAAAATTGGTTTTATTAGCTTCAGGTAGGCCACCATGAAAGATGCTTTTTTGGAATGAGTCTTCCAGGTTAATCACTAAAATGTTGATGAAAGTGATACGTCAGACATAAATCACATTCAAAATGGAGATGTCTAGTCCCCAGGATCAATAAAAACTTTAAAGTCTGATATCCTGTATGACTGCATGTTTCTGAAATATCCTAAATTGGTTCCTTACAATGCATGTGGAGAAACATGTTTCTAGTATTTCTCATAGATTCTCTTGAATTAGATTGGAAATTGCCCATGGCATAGGTAACCATACGTAGAAAGCGGTGCCAGGTTTGCAGCTGTGTGTGGAATTTTCCAGATAATATTTTTGAAACTGGGTCACTTTTTTATGCAAAGTGCTAAATATTTAAATTCAAACTTAATCCTTGAAGTGTGCTAATTCTGTCTTTTTAAGAATTTGATAGCACTTGCAAGGCAAACTCTAAGGACTATTAAAGCTAAAAACCACCAGAATTGAGGAAGAAAAAAGAGAAAATAAATCCCTAACATAAAAATAAGTGGAATTATGCCAAACTGAATACCATCTTTTTACTCCAGTATGGAATTACACTCAGTAATCAATAGTTTCATATTTGAAATCAACAGTGAATTCCATGCATAAGGAGAGATGAAGGATGAATTGTTGCTGTTCATTTGCTCAGGTTAAAACAGCAATATATTCATAAATAAGCATTCATTGATCATCATATTTTTACACTGAAAGTAATAGTTTAGGTTAGTTGGATTAGATTTGACTTCAAGATACTATAAAATCTGAAATCATAGTAATTGAAGACAATCTATCTCTTGTGTTACCTACAGTTTTTCTGTCACTGAAAGGCAAGGACCATGAAAAGAAGGTGATGGGCTGGAAGAGGAAGAGAAAGAAGGAATACAGCAGAATTAGGGTCCTTTTTCTTACAATCTGTGATCGTAATTTTATTCAGTAGAGAGGTGATAGAGTGATGACTTTTCTATGAAAGGCATAAATAGATGAAAGATGTAGAAGAGTTTACAGAATGTATTTCTAAACAGTTTTAGATTATAAATAAAAATTCATTGTCTTCAAAAATTATTTGTCTTTAATATTTTAGATGCAATATACTAATATTTTAAAATGCAGTATACTAGATTGACCAAAGTGATAACATTTACCATGGCAATGATAAATTTTGACAAAAAGTCACTCCTGACAGCGAATGCCAGTTCTCCTTTCACTTCGCAAAAATATTTGGCAGCAGTGTAACTTAGGAAGACAAAGCATCTCCCAAGAGATGAGTCAGAGAACCTTAAGACAATCCACTTACTAGTTAATATTTTAGAAGAGGACTAGAGAGGTTTATTCTTTTTGATAAGAAATAGCTGTTGAATTTTAAAGCTGAAAAGTAGGGTATGATCTTGGATACATGAAAAGAAATCCTCTTTTATAGATGATGAAGAAACTGTCATTGCCTTGTAGCTTAAAGTTATTCTGAACATTCTTGTGTCCTAGATTTTTTCTCAACACTCAGTATATGTTTTGAGATTTAAGTTGTTTTTTTTTGGTAAACAGAAATAATGAATGTATCTGCAGTAACCTTATACAATTCAATTATGTGAGTTTCAATGGTACTTTGACACTCCAAACACTAAAACTATTAAAAGACATAGGGAAAAAAAAAACATTAAAGGCGCAGACAAAATTCCTTTCTTCCCTTTCCATTTTGCCTGATAACTGGCTACATAGGCTTAGTTTTGTTTACTTCCTTATAGGAATGGTGTGTGTGTATACAAAGCATAATTATTGGTACTTGAGCATTACTCATTGCTATAAGAGTTTCTTGTTCAGCAGTGACACCCAGAATCCTGTGCTATTTCAACTTTGTTTATGAAAATTGTCATAAGGTTTTTCAGCTGAGGGTGGCACGGTGGTGATGCCAGCAGTGTTTCCAGCAGGCACATGGAAACACTGGAATCCTGGTGACCAGCCGGGAGAGCAGACCCCGTGCTCCAGGGTTTAGCAGTGAACCCGGCTCAGCCATCCTCTCTGAGACAGAGGGAATGTGCTTAGACATCTCCCTTGCTGCAGGGCAAGACTGATCTCAAGGCAAGCTGTTTCATGGAGACACTTATCCAGAGAGTCCCTCAGGGCATCCGCATTTTTGTGATGCTGTGGGCATCATGTTATATAAAATGATCACTGTACCAGAAGAGGTGTATTGACTTTTAATCCATGCAGACCAGCACTAACTAGCCTGTCCACTTCATGTATCAATGCTGTCTATTTTATTGGTATTTATGCTCACTAGTACCTAAAATCTATACCATTCATTTATGGATCTTATTTTTTAAATGTTTTATACAAATACAAACAAACTTGGTCAATGCATTACACATGCAAATTGCAGTCGTATGTTGCATGTCACTGTCACACCTTGCCAGATACAAGCCAAGTGCTGGTCACTATTATTTCAGCAAACTTGCATAAAAATATATAGCATGTTAAGCAAATGTTTAATTTGTTTAACACTGGATGTGATTCTCTAACCAAATTACAATTATATCACAATAATAAATGGATTACACAGAAGTGTTCATTAAAAGAAAAAGGTAATCTTTTCCTAAATTCCTTTTTTTTCTGACCTTTGACAGATTTGGAGCAAGTCTTTAGAGTACACATACCATTAACATTTTAGGAAAGCTTTTGATATTCTGTGGTGTTGAGAGCTTTCTTACTGCTTTGAGAACAGCCTAATGAAATGAAGATATGTCTTGTTCTAGCTGCCCTGTACATAGGTCATAGGTCTTTGTGTCTTCATGGTGACTACAGATAGGGCATGTCACATTCTTGACAATTTTTTTGCAGATATATCTTTCAACTGAGATACAATTCTACTGTGGCTGAAGTGGATTTCTAATTGTCTTCTCTAAGGAATGAATTGATGTCAACAGTAGGGCCTGTCAATATTGCCTAAATCAAGCACAGCATTAAGATTATTCTTTGCTAAAGATACACTCAAGGAAACTGTAATGCTTTCAGGAATTTTAAAAATGCAGGTTTGTGCTCTGTTCTCGTCAGTATAAATCCCACCCCGTTGTGTTGGTAGATTAACACTGTGAACATTACCTGTGTAACCAAGTACAGAATCTGACACAAAATCCATAGAACCATTGTATTGTTGAAGGTCTGTTGAAGGTCTGGTCAACTGTATGTGAAAGGAGAGTAGGAGAGATGCTTATGTGTCCAATATTGTGTTTCAATTTGGCATTTAAGCCACTATACAGGTTTTGAGATTAATTGGTCTGTATAAAAGACTAAAGGCTGCAACTTTGGCAAGAGAAACAAGAGGATTAACTAAAGGTCATTGGAATAGGGAAGCAGAAGCTGCAGAAACTGATTGGATATCTTCTAGCACTTCTGCAGACAGGATTTCCAGAAAACTCCAACCCAAAAGAGCCCTTGTTGAAGTCTGATGCTTTTTTATGGTAAACCACAAAAAGCATCTTTGATGTTTACAGTGAGAATCAAGATCAGAGTTGATCAGACAGCTGCTGACAGGCTCCCCTGAAAGCACAGCACAATGAGGTTGCTGTTGTCAAGAGGGTATTTTTTCTTCTGTTAGAATGAACTTATTTTGGTTTGTACAAAATAAGGAAAAAAAAATCTATAAAGTAGAGTCTGGAAAATTCCGTTTCCTGCTTTCTGCCCTTGGTTAGATATCCCATAATAATAAGTAACAGTATCTGTGAATAAAGAACTATCTCCCCAACATACCATTAATGTACTTTCCATGAATTATATCTTGTTGAAGTGTCGTAAAGAATTTTCTGAGAAGGTCACTTCTGTCACGTTCTTGTTTAGAGTAAATGAGGAAAATTAAACAAGGAGCCTAGAAAAGCAGCAAGAGAACACTTTGAAAGCTTCCCTTTCTTTTCTACAGCTCTGTAGATAATCTTTCAGTGGACACAATTTCACGACAAATTAGCAAAACACTCAAAACAAGTATCACTGTAATAAAACCATCACTGTGATTGACTTGACTTTCCTGTGTTACAATAGGTCTAATATTAGTCAAAACCCAGTCTTTTTGTAGGATATGAAGAAAAACCAAACATTTCCCCTTGCCAGAGCTAATCAGGAGTTACACGTCAGTCCATAGATTTTGAAATATCCAGGGATAATTGTCTAGAAAAAGATGGACTTGCTGCAAAATTCTGGAGCCTTTTAGGGCAAAAATGTTCTCTTTAGACCGTGGCAGGAATCCATGCAGTAGATGGTAGAGGCTACTAAGTTATTCCAATGCATTTTGATTCAAGTAACAACTTAGTGAAAGAAATTACAATGATAGATTAATGTCAGGAATGTATCACTTTTGATAATGCATTCAATTTTTGAAAAATGCTATTTTATCTCTTTCAACTTTGAAAAACATAATTTGTTATTCACAAATACCAGTTATAAAACTTTTAAATCTTATGCACAAAAGAAGTAAGAACACACTGTAGCTGCTGAAATACTGTTGGGGCAGGAAGGAAGGTGATTTAACTTCTGGGTGCACGAAGTATACAATTGGCCCTGGTTATAAAGATGGATCTTGCAATGACTTCTCTGTTTTGCATGGTCTCAGTTAGAATACTTAAACCTGGCAGACATTTTTTAGGCCAAGAATTACAAAACTATGCCCATGTGCTCATATCTCAATGGATTTTTGTTGACTGAGAATCTTTTAATTAAAAGGTCGTTATTTCCTACTGTGATTACAACTTTTTTTAAGTGTTCCACTTTTTTCACTCAGAAGTATGTAGTATTCTTGAAGCTTTGTAGCAATGAAGCATGACAGTATCTGTTTAAATATAGCCATATAAACATGTAAGCCAGCCTGTTGAAATGATGCTATTTCTTTTGAATTCTTGATAAAAACGTTGTCACAGAATAGAGCTATAGAAAGTGTTTTGGCAGCTGCAGCAGTAACATTTGAAACATCTTCATAATTAGTGCTATCTACAGCTTATTTACTATTCAGATTCATAGAAATTTGCTACCAAATTAACAACTTTTGCTCTCATGGGACTTTTAAATTAACACGATCCAGGACACAATTTTAGCCTCTCTTTTTTTTTTTTTTTTAATTTAAATGTATTTAATGAGGCTGATTATTTCCCTATGTCTTTCAGGCTTTTTTTTCTGTTTGTTTGTTGTTTTTATGTTTGTTTTTTTTTTTAATGAGAAATGTGGGCAGATTTGGTATTAATGTGGAAAAAGTCTACAGTCATGAATAAATATAAGGGAATGAAGAACAAATCTATGATGCTTAATCTATTTGAGTACTCTATTACCATTGCCTCTCTTGGGATGAGCTTTTACCTCATAGCTGAGGCAATCTGCTAGAAGAAGATATTAATGATGCAGAAAACATAATTTATTACCACAGCCACAGTCTTTTTTTTTTTTTTTTTTTTAAACAAAGATTTAATTTTTGAAGAGGGGGTAGAGCATAGCAATATCTTTTTGGTAAATGCCAAAAAATACAACTGCTGTTTCATAACAAAAGTAAAAGGACTCCAAAACTGTTGCTGATAGACTGGATTGTAGTAGAGAGGGGATTAAACTATGAGTTTACCAACTTACTTTTTAGTCCTATGTGGTTAAAAAGGTAGAAGTTATTTCCTCCCAGTTCATTCTGCATTTTCCTTCTGTTGGGTCCAACAGTATAGGTATGCTGCAGGTTTCTGTACTTTTGTTGGGAGAGAGCAAGTCATTAAAAAAGTTGTTGTTCAGCTTCTCTTTCCCAGTTTCACCCTAGCCAGAAGAGGTGAAGTCCTAGTGCCAGAGAACAGGCACCAGGTGCTGAACCACAGACTTGTCTGTGGTTCAGCACTCAGTCTAATTAGCAGAAGTGTTCTCCCTTAACTGAAGTGACTTTCCAAGGAGGAAAGCTTTACCTGATGGATTGTGCCTTCCTTGAAGGGTCCCAACCAGCCACAGGAAATGGCAGGACTTTCTGTTAGCACTGTCTCTTAGTGTACCTCTCTCCTTCCTAATGAAGGAAGATTTGAGAGCAGGGCCATACTTTGATTCCTGCTGGTCAGCACTGGAGTTAGGCAGCTGTGGGATGGATCACATACATCTTCCTTGAGCTGCCATCAGGAGCTGAGTGAGAAGGATGTTCCCCTACCTTACATTCTGCAGAGATTCCATGTGAGAAGCCATAGTGCAATCTGCTGTTATTTTGCAAATTGTAAATTGCCACATTGTAAAATATATGTCTTGTGGAGCCAGTGACTGGAATCAGTCTCCTTTTAATCCTTTGTACTGATGTCAAGCCTTGGTCTCACTGGTGTGTTGTGGAATACCACTTCAGAGATAGTCCATAAAAATAAAATGTGCATTACAGATCCTAGTAAGTTTTCCGATTTTTCAATGCTCTGAGTGGAATATTTTTGAAGTTTTCTAAGATTTTCTCACAGAGGTTTGTTTCTGTCTGAGCTTTGATAATGTAAGTCTGTGGAGTGCTTGGGTTTTCTTCTTGCAATTTGATAATAAAAACAAAGGAATGCAAAGGAATCCCCTGACTAACAAATCCATTTTTTATAGCATCCACAGAGTGCCATGTCAGAGTGCTAAAGCCATTAAAAACAGCGTTAAAAACCTGTGAATCTTTGAAGCCCTCTCCTTTCAGTGTGCTTTGCTTGATATCACCAAGCTGCACATGTGTCTTGGCATATCTCAGCTGATAGAAGGCTGGTGTGGAGATGCTGGACACAGATCAATGATGGACAGCTGCATTTCAGAAAGGTTTTCTTTCTTGTGCCCTATGCATGGTAGGGCACAGTAGGGGTTAGCAGCTTTCCAGGGCCAGCACCATGTGAATTTCTCAGGGCAGCAAGACAGGACTTCACAGCCAGGATTGTCTCACTCCTGTTGCATTAAGGGTGTAGGCTGAAAATAAACTGCCATATGTTCCAGCTGGTCTTCAGATATCAGAAGAGCTGTGTGTGTCTGGGATAAATTTCTGATTATAGTCATGTCTTGGCTTGCAAAGCAGAATGAAACCAAAAGTATGTATTCTATCACCATCTGTTAAAACCAGGTGGGACATTGCTTTTTATCTTTTCCACAACCCATCCTTCCTCCAGGAAGATATCTTCTGTTAATGGCCTATTGAGTCCCACTGAATGACTGATAAAATTGCATCATCCCATTGCGAGATGCTCAACCCAGGGGGAGGAGCCAAGCATTTCTTACCTGACTAAAATTTGAGATTTGGAACATTAAAGTGGCTATTTTCTGCTGTGTTCCAAAGGAAAACCAGACTCATCTACATCATCACTGAACTTTCAGAGGAAAACTGCACCCTTCTACAGGACCAGTGCTTCAGCTGAACCACATCTGCCACTGCAGGAGGATGCAGCCACCATTTAATGGGACTGCTACCAACACCCTGTCTGACAGGGTGTCACATTGTATTCTGACTCCGTCAGTGTTTTGGGTTTGATTCTTTTTTTCTGTGATACTGTATTTCTATTTTAATTTTTCCTAGTAAAGAACTGTTATTCTTATTCCCATATCTTTGCCCGAGACCTCCCTAATTCTGAAATTATAATAATTTGGACGGAGGTGGTTTACATTGTCCATTTCAAGAAAGGCTCCTGTCTTTCTTAACAAGCACCTATCTCTCAAACCAAGACAAGCTAGTTTAGCACTGTAAGTGTGGTTGAGCTCAAAAGAAAAAATTGCATGAGCACAGACGCACCAATAATCCAATTTACCAATTTAGTACTACAGATATATCACATTTATTATGGATTTGCCTGATCCAGATTCATGGATAGTGTGGTTTATTAAAGCAACAGGAAAGCAAAATTCAGGATTGCCACTGATACATGCTGATACACTAAAGATGTTAACATGAGGCACAACAGAAAGTATAGTGGGGAAGATTTGTTAGCACTGTATATGCATATGGACAAATGAATGTTCATGGATCTACATGAACACAGTTGGAGGCAAAAGGTTCATCTAGAACAGCCTCTTCAGGAGTGGAGGAGAGCCCACTGACAGATCCCAATCAGGCAGAGATGTTTTCTTCCTCCAGAGCTGTTCTCTCCCTCCAACATATCCTGCTCTCTCCTTTTACACCATAAATTCTGGCCTGTCCCACAGGAATGGAACCACACATTATAGGTGGGGTTTGGAGACATATGATGCCCATGCTTTACATGCCCCATGCTCTCTCTCCGTTGCATCCTGAGGGGTATGTTAATATCTAAATGTTAATTAGTTAATATCTAAATGGGGATTAATGAGCATCTCTGTTACTTCCTGTCAGGATTTATAGCTAACAAAAGAAGTAGAACAAACACTTTGGTCCTGCTCCACATTCTGAAGTGGCAATAAGGCTTTCTTATCAGAAGGTCATTGCACCTATCATTTTCTTCTTAATAAACTAGATTTCCAACAGGGCTTGTTTTTCATGGTGAAGGGAGTGTGGCCATTGTCTGGTCCAGAGGGGGAAGTGAAATGACCTTGAGCTCTGAGGCCTCAGCTGCAGTCCAGGCACCGTTCAGTTGATAGTCCTCACTTAAGCCGGGTGCAAGATAAACAAAGCCTCCAGCTCATATTTTCTCAATCAGTCTTATCAATTCTTCTATGTCTTAAAGTGACACTGTACAATTCTGACCCTTTACTACAGTTTCTCAGCTAAAGAGCTAGGCAGGATGAGGGGACAGCAAGGCAGCCCTCTCCCTTTGCCTTGAGCATCTTCCTGGGGATGGGTTGGTATCCACAGAGGGTTGCTGTGGCTTTATGTGTATAAAGCATGTGCTTCACATGCATTATTTGAAAGTAAAGAGACTCAGTTGACTTTTAGTTGTGCAACTTGCTCAGCTTTAATCACCACTATTGCTATAGGGAAAGAGGGACTCAGAAGCCCTACAGCAACACTTCTGTAGCTTTACTGAAAGTTAACTGCACCTTTTGAAAAATAACTTTCTCCAGGGATTGCCTGTGACTTCAGAGATTCTGTTATAGACCACCAGGCCACAGACAAAGCACACAGTACATTAATAAATCAAGTCTTTTCCCAGTCCTCGTGACCATCTATCCCCTCCCAAGCCCATCAGGAGCTCTGCAGTTAGTAAGAATTCAAACTTGTTCTCCCAAAGGTTCTGAAACCTCGGTGACGAAACTGCAACTCTCTGAAATGGAAAAATTATGCTTAAGGTGATAATAACAGAAGATACAAAAACTTGTAATTCCAAAAACCAAGCTCTGACTAACAGCAGTGTGTTAGTTTTACATGGCCTGGTTTTGGTAGCAGGGGAGCCACAGAGGTTCTGACAGAAGCTGCCAGAAGCTCCCACCATGTCAATCCCTGATGGCTCTGAGGATGGACAAGCCTGGCCAATTAGAGATGTTGGTAACATCTCTGTGATAACATATTTTAAAAGCCTCAAAACAAAGTGGGACACAGTTTTTCCTAGCCAGAGAAGAGGAGGAGGTGACAACATGTGAGGGAAACAATGTGGAGACACCAAGGTCAGTGGAGAAGGAGGGGAGGAACTGCTCCAGGTGCCAGAGCTGAGATTCCTCTGCAGGCTGTGGTGAGACCATGGTGAATCAGCTGTGCCCTGCAGCCCATGGGGATCCATGGGGATGCAGAGATTCACCCACAGCCCATGGGATCCATGGGGATGCAGAGATCCACCCACAGCCCAGAGGGATCCATGGGGATGCAGAGATCCACCCACAGCCCATGGGATCCAGGGGGATGCAGAGATCCACCCACAGCCCATGGGGATCCATGGGGGATGCAGAGATCCACCCACAGTCCATGGGGATCCAGGGGGATGCAGAGATCCACCCACAGCCCATAGGGATCCATGGGGATGCAGAGATCCACCCACAGCCCATAGGGATCCATGGGGATGCAGAGATCCACCCACAGCCCATGGGGATCCATGGGGGATGCAGAGATCCACCCACAGCCCATGGGGATCCATGGGCAATGCAGAGATCCACCCCAGCCCATGGGGATCCAGGGGGATGCAGAGATCCACCCACAGCCCATGGATCCATGGGGATGCAGAGATCCACCCCAGTCCATGGGGATCCAGGGGATGCAGAGATCCACCCAGCCCATGGGAAGGTGCCCATGGAGCAGGTGGGTGCCTGCAGGATGCTGTGACCCTGTGGCAGACCTGGGGGACAGAGGGCCCTGCTCCCAGGCTGGAGCAGCCTGTCCCTGTTGGGCTGCAGCCCATGGAACAGTGACCCACACCACAGCAGTTCTGGGAGGGCTGTGTGCCCGTGGCAGGGACTCAGGCTGCAGCAGGGTTGGCAGGAGTGCTGCTCCTGAGATTGGAGCCAGGCTGGGAAGTTCATGGAGAGCTGTGTCCCGTGGGAGGGACCCCCCCGTCTCACAGGGGAAGGGTGCTCTCCCTGGCAGTGAGAGAAATCCTCGGGTGATGCACTGGCCCTGTCTCCCTGAGCTGTCTGTGGGAAGGAGACAAGGACTGGGGGAAGAAATGATGTTTTTAAGGGCTTATTTTACTTCTCCTTATCCTCCTCTGATTTTGTTGTAATAAACTCACTTTGCACCCCTATGTTGAGCATGTTTTGCCCTTGAATTGTTTTCTTCTGGTCCTTATCTCAACTCGTGAAGCCTTTATTTAATTTTTCTCTCTTCTGCCCAGCTGTGGCAGGGGAGGGTGAGTGAGTGAGTGACTTTTGTGCATGCCTGGCATTTGGCCAGTAACAAACCACCACAAACGAGCAGCAGTGGCCCCATAGGGAACAGGCACCCAGGAGAGCACCCAGGTTTTAGCACTCATGTTTAGCAACCCAGCTGCAGAGTTAGTGGCAAAAAACAAGGTATGCAATGCTGACTACCTGAGATGGGACAGCAGCCCTGGCAGTGAGAAGAGAACAAAGGAGTGTTGAGCTGGGGATGCAGAGATCCACCCACAGCCCATGGGGATCCATGGGGATGCAGAGATCCACCCCAGCCCATGGGATCCATGGGGATGCAGAGATCCACCCACAGCCCATGGGATCCAGGGGGATGCAGAGATCCACCCACAGCCCAGAGGGATCCATGGGGATGCAGAGATCCACTCACAGCCCATAGGGATCCATGGGGATGCAGAGATCCACCCACAGCCCGTGGGGATCCAGGGGATGCAGAGATCCACCCACAGCCCATGGGGATCCATGGGGGATGCAGAGATCCACCCACAGCCCATGGGGATCCATGGGCAATGCAGAGATCCACCCCAGCCCATGGGGATCCAGGGGGATGCAGAGATCCACCCACAGCCCATGGGATCCATGGGGATGCAGAGATCCACCCACAGTCCATGGGGATCCAGGGGGATGCAGAGATCCACCCACAGCCCATGGGCATCCAGGGGATGCAGAGATCCACCCACAGTCCATGGGGATCCAGGGGGATGCAGAGATCCACCCACAGCCCGTGGGGATCCATGGGGGATGCAGAGATCCACCCACAGTCCATGGGGGATGCAGAGATCCACCCACAGCCCATGGGGATCCAGGGGGATGCAGAGATCCACTCACAGCCCATGGGATCCATGGGCAATGCAGAGATCCACCCACAGCCCATGGATCCATGGGGATGCAGAGATCCACTCACAGCCCATGGGATCCATGGGCAATGCAGAGATCCACCCACAGCCCATGGGGATCCATGGGGGATGCAGAGATCCACCCACAGTCCATGGGGGATGCAGAGATCCACCCACAGCCCATGGGCATCCAGGGGATGCAGAGATCCACCCACAGTCCATGGGGATCCAGGGGGATGCAGAGATCCACCCACAGCCCGTGGGGATCCATGGGGGATGCAGAGATCCACCCACAGTCCATGGGGGATGCAGAGATCCACCCACAGCCCATGGGGATCCAGGGGGATGCAGAGATCCACTCACAGCCCATGGGATCCATGGGCAATGCAGAGATCCACCCACAGCCCATGGATCCATGGGGATGCAGAGATCCACTCACAGCCCATGGGATCCATGGGCAATGCAGAGATCCACCCACAGCCCATGGGGATCCATGGGGGATGCAGAGATCCACCCACAGTCCATGGGGGATGCAGAGATCCACCCACAGCCCATGGGGATCCAGGGGGATGCAGAGATCCACTCACAGCCCATGGGATCCATGGGCAATGCAGAGATCCACCCACAGCCCATGGATCCATGGGGATGCAGAGATCCACCCACAGCCCATGGGGATCCATGGGGATGCAGAGATCCACCCCAGCCCATGGGATCCATGGGCAATGCAGAGATCCACCCACAGCCCATGGATCCATGGGGGATGCAGAGATCCACCCCAGTCCATGGGGATCCAGGGGATGCAGAGATCCACCCAGCCCATGGGAAGGTGCCCATGGAGCAGGTGGGTGCCTGCAGGATGCTGTGACCCTGTGGCAGACCTGGGGGACAGAGGGCCCTGCTCCCAGGCTGGAGCAGCCTGTCCCTGTTGGGCTGCAGCCCATGGAACAGTGACCCACACCACAGCAGTTCTGGGAGGGCTGTGTGCCCGTGGCAGGGACTCAGGCTGCAGCAGGGTTGGCAGGAGTGCTGCTCCTGAGATTGGAGCCAGGCTGGGAAGTTGATGGAGAGCTGTGTCCCGTGGGAGGGACCCCCCAGTCTCACAGGGGAAGGGTGCTCTCCCTGGCAGTGAGAGAAATCCTCGGGTGATGCACTGGCCCTGTCTCCCTGAGCTGTCTGTGGGAAGGAGACAAGGACTGGGGGAAGAAAAGATGTTTTTAAGGGCTTATTTTACTTCTCCTTATCCTCCTCTGATTTTGTTGTAATAAACTCACTTTGCACCCCTATGTTGAGCATGTTTTGCCCTTGAATTGTTTTCTTCTGGTCCTTATCTCAACTCGTGAAGCCTTTATTTAATTTTTCTCTCTTCTGCCCAGCTGTGGCAGGGGAGGGTGAGTGAGTGAGTGACTTTTGTGCATGCCTGGCATTTGGCCAGTAACAAACCACCACAAACGAGCAGCAGTGGCCCCATAGGGAACAGGCACCCAGGAGAGCACCCAGGTTTTAGCACTCATGTTTAGCAACCCAGCTGCAGAGTTAGTGGCAAAAAACAAGGTATGCAATGCTGACTACCCGAGATGGGACAGCAGCCCTGGCAGTGAGCAGAGAACAAAGGAGTGTTGAGCTGGATCCACAATACACGGGCTGTGTTGGTACAAATAGCCAATCATGACGTGAGTCACAGATAATAAAGAGCTGTCTGTAATCCCACGCAGCAGCAGCAAGGCCTGTGAGGAGCTGTGGCTCTACAGGCAGGATTCCTTAAAGAAGAATAACAGGGTCACTTGACATGTGCTTGGTATCTGTGTGGCCAAGCAAATAACTCAGCCAAACACCTGTAAACACCATGGGAACAGTAAAACAGATGTTTGGCTAACAGGAAAATCCTGCAAGCCCAGTTTGCTTTTCATTGCTTTCAAAAGTGCCCATCATTTTCCCAATGCACTCACTAGTGCAGATAGACCCATATAAATTATTTTTGTAATTAAGCTCATTTTCTTTAAAAAATTGCAATGTTGTGCTGCTGTCACTGAGGGCCAGATGTGTGTGGATAAATGTGAGTAAGAAGTTTATCAGAAAATATTATCTCAGCTTATCAGGGCTTCAGTCTCAGCCAGCATGTATTATCCTTTCATACATCCATGAGAATGCTTTTTTTGTTTAGCTGCATTCTTTGTTCTTTTGTGAATCCTTACAGAGACAGATGTAATTTTGGCTAGCTTGACAGAAAACTAGCAGTTCCCTCCTCTCTGCCCCTCCTATGATGGCTCAGTGGCTTGCTGCAGGGTGACAGACAGGAGGCCATGGCAAACAGAAAAACAGAATTTTAGTTTCAAGTCCAGGAGTCTGCTGCCAATATCTTGAAGCTCCCTGAGAGGTCTTGAGTGTTGGTAGTTCTTCTTAACTTGAAAGAGATTGGAAATCACTCAGCTAAAGGATTTAAATCCAGCAAAATCTAGAACCTAACCCTTTGTTCTCTTTCTACATCCTTGTGTAGATATCTTGGTTAGTTCATGCTCATAGTCTCTTTTGTAAAACCAGCTTGTGAAGGAGAGCATCATTCCTTCAGCACTCAGTGTTTTCAGTGGTGGTTGAAAGATTTCAGCCTAGTGTTTTCAAATTATCCTACTTCCAGCAAATAACTGACTCTATGACTAGGTTTATATTAATTCTCACAAGGAAACAATAGTTTTACTGAACTGTTAATTCAGCCATCATCCCTGCTGCCATTTGCCATTGTTTTTAAGTTGTTTTGGTGGGACCTGTAGTGGTGACTGCTGATATATAAAAATCCTGAACTCTCTTTTCTTTTGAATCATGCAAAGATTTTTAAATTAACAAGGAAAGGTCTTCCCATCAGAAAAACCCAAAGATATTGATGTGTATTAGGCTTATCACTCATTTTGTACTTGTCAGCTAATCTTATTTTATACGAATTTGCTTAAATAAAGAAGTTAATTCCTAGAAATATCCTGTGCTCAGCATCAAGAAAATATCTGTAAGTCTGGATAGGTCAAGCTAGAATTGCTATTGCTCAGTCTTACCAGATAGGGATTAGAAGAGGATTTGGAAAGAAATATTGTTTACATTTAAGCAGGCAGTACATAAGCTTCCCACATTGTTGCTGTGCCAGGCAAACACTACTCCCATCCCATGTGAGCAGAGAGCCTGACCTTGGGAGCTCTGTATTTTGCTGAAACTGTGGACATTTCCCAAAATATCTACATTCTGTATGAGACAAAACGTAAAGAATAAGATTTCTTCGAGACATTCACTTCAAAATAAAATGCACTATTCTGTTTTGATTTAAACTTTTTAATAATATGTATCTCATCCTTCAAATGTATTATTTTGCTTTGAATGGAAGCATTAGGGCTTTAAATCATAATGCTGCTGGGTAAAAATCATTTTTGAATTAGAGTGAATTGAGTGAGAAAGGAGGTAGGTCACTAATGGATACTTAAAAGCAACTCCACCATTTATAAATTGTGTCTGCTTGGAGAACCCATCATGTGATGTATCTCCTCTGACTATGACAAAAAAATCATTCATTTCTTTTCCTGCATGTCTATGGCTTATTAGTTAAATGGCAATACCCCATTTGTGGACTCAGTGTTGTCCCTTCCAGCCTTACTCATTCTGTGATTCTATGATTTACAGTGCTAGATATCTCCGAGAGAAATAAGCTAATTCTTTTCCTTCTGAACAAGAAAATAAAAGCTGTATCTTTTCCTATCCATGAGCCAGGGGTCCATGACTAGGCACTCAGAGCCCATGACAACACTTCTTCAATGCTCAGCTGTGTAATCACCTTCTTGGATTTGGGACATGCTCTTGGGGCTGAGTCTGACATGCAGAGCTGCTTTTAGAGGAGGTCACAGTTTTAGTGAGATTCTTCAATTGACACACCTTTACTTGCATCAAACTCCAGCTTTAGTCCATTATCAATGATAGTTTTACATGTCTGCAATTGTAGTTCATCCAGTGTGAGCCACTGACTCCCTCACCGTAGAAACTTGGCTTTTTAGACTTTTTTTCTTGTCCCATATGCCCCTATACTGACCATGCTTCAGGGCTCAAAACCTTTAAGTTATATATGGTATATATAAGAGGGAAATTCTGGCACCCTTCCTGGTGGAGTGGGAGTTCATTCAGCCATGCCTGTCTGTCTGTCTCTTGAAGGTCAGCTGCTTGGCTGACCAGGACACTAGGAAAGCATGAAATTACACATTTTGAGATGGAGAACAGGGTCAGCCCTCCAGGGCTACAGGCTGTTTATGATGTGTTGTGGGCATCTCTGATATCCAGGACAGAGGGAACTGGCTGATGGCACACCATCAAGGAAAAAGGGCCTTGCCCAACATCACACCAATCCACTGTGCCTTGCTCCAGCACTGGAAAAGTGAAATTTTGTGCCAGATGCAACTATTGTCATTTGAAGGAGAATCCTAGTCTAGAGACTCCTCTGTTTCATTTTCTGGACTTGAACAGAGATAAGACCCATCAACAACAAGGTCTCAGGGTAATTTTTGTAGGTCTTTGGCAGGTAAATGCTGTAGCCAGGCATCTTACATTGGCATACAGAGCCATGGGGAACTTGCAAACTGTAAGGGAAGGATCAGCAAACTGCAAAAGGCTGAAAACCTGTCCTGCTTAAGTCCTTTGGGTTTAAACAAGGGGCAAGAGCCCTCTATTTGATTTTGTTTGGTCTTGGGTAAAATGAAGAACCTCTATTGGATCTTACCTGACCTCTTAAAGGCAAGTTCACACTATTCATATAAGTTCCTGTTATTTACTTGTTCTGCTGTAGTAGGTAATATGTGGCCTCTCCAATCCTGACAACATACCATCTGTAACCTGGCTCCTCATGGAAAGGGATAGGGCTTATTGACCTAGAAAATGTTTGTTTCCTTGCTTCCTGAGGGGATGTCATTGCCATCTTCTGGCCTTGTTGCTAGTACTTTGGCATGATGGCTTGTAATGTGCACGTTACCTCAAAATTTCTTTATTGTTTGTCTCTTGGTGTAGACCAAAAATGGTCAGTTTTGTAACGTTCTTGAAGGAATTAATGGAATTGTCCTGTCAGAAACATCTGTGACCTCTTGGCCCTCAGACATTACTGGGGTCTTTTTCTCCACTGTCAGTTTTATCTCCTGAAGGACTCCAGAGGCGGGATGCACAGTAGGAAAGCACATGGGTAAGATGAAATATAGGAAAGGAGAGAAAATGCTGGGGAATTTGTGAAATTGTAGTTTTGAAGACAGTCTGTTGCAGGAGGAGTGATGCACTTCACTTGTGAGAGAGAAGACACAATATGCTTTGTTGATGTAGCCAATTTCAGCAGTAGATGTGACAGTTTCAACAAGATTCAGTGGCAAGGTACACTCAACCATTTACAGCAGAGAGGGCAGAGTCAGGCAAAGATGTCAGGAGGGGCCATTCATTGACCCATCAGTTTCAGACTTGCTTCTGAACCTCTCAGAGAGGAGTTTGGCTGGGGCTGGGTCCAACCCCAGCAGTGCAGACTTGGACAGTGGTTTGTGTCTGAAGGATTATGTACACAATGAAGCCTTTGTGTCCCTCAGCTGAGGTGTCAAAGCTCAGCATGCAGTTAATCAAGTCCTGAGAATGTGCTGCTGCAAGGGCTCGCTCACCCTGGAGGTGAAGTCTGGACAGACAGTCCTGCTCAGGAGATCCTGGGGTGCAGCCCAGCATCCCTGGCCTGGCCCCATGTTTGTGGGGAGCTGACTGCCTTACAGCCACAGCTGCACTGCAGCAAGAGGTGTGGGTCACTGGTCCAGACAGCCCTTGGCTGCTGGATTCCATCCGTGCCCCAGAGTCAGAGAAAGCTGGATATGGCCATCACAGCCCCACTGGTGAATGTGGCTTTGGCTGGGGCTGGGGAGCACAGCACCACATAAACCAGGCAAGAGGATGGCTTTTGAAAAAAATGCACATGGGGGCTTGAGCAGACCCATTCAGATGAGCAAGGTTAATGCCATGTAGGCTCAGAAACCATGCACTGGAAGTACAGCTAGTTCCAGGCATGGTCTTCCCTCACAGAAGCTCTGTTGTCTGTAGTGATGGTTTCAAGCTGGATTCACATGATCCTGGGTATGCTGTTGGTGACAGGGTTTCTCACCAGCATCAGATAGGTGACAGGCTGTGGTGGTGGTGCACACCGTGCTTGGGGGTGCTGACAGCAGGCAGGTGACTCCTGGCTCTGGTGTGTGCCTGGAGATGTGCTCCATACCACCCTGCAGAGGCTGGCTGGGGTCTGGTGAGGGCTGGTGGGCTGGTGAGCAGGAGCACGAGATGGACTGGGCTTGTAATGTCACCCACTGTGCAGACTCCTTTTGTGAGGAGACCTGTATGTCTAGTTTTTAACCTTATGGAAATACTTCCTTCTGGAATTTTTGTCTTAGTGAAATCACTATTTATTCTTAGAAAAAAATATACTCATATAAACCTTTTTCATTTCTATAATCCCATATTGCTTGCCAATTCAAACCCATCAACAAGTTCAAGCTTGATAAATTAAGTATTTTTGTGGCTTTTAAAATAAATTCTTCAGGAACTAATTGCATAAACCCTTCTGTCATTTTTTCCCCCCAGAAAGTATTTTCTCCCCAGTGCGTATATTCTAAGCCAAAGAATTATGGGGCCAAAATGACGCTGAATAATACCAATTAAATTCTAACTGTAACAACCTTATAAAAACTAGAGTATAAGACTTGGTTCAAAGGTTCTCCAAGTTATTTCCTCTTACAGGCTAGTACTTGCAATAAGAACTGAATTTAGGGGTGAGATCTATTTTTGGTTATGTTGGTGCCCAGCCATGGTGAGACAGTGAAAAGTGTGAGTGGAAATGGGTGTGCCATTTCAATTGCTTTGCACAGACCTGGTGTCAAAGCAACTGTCAGACCTCTCTGGCTTTGGCTTTACATTTGGAAAGAGGTGGCTGTTTTTGAGCATGTGCTTGCTTGTGATATTCTACACTGCAGCTGAGAAGGTACTGATTTCAGCTCTCCAAAACTCTTCCATCTTTCTTTTAGGATAAGCTGTTTTAAACTGAATTCAACATTTGGAAGGATAGATTTATAGACAGTTCAAAATATTTCTTTATTTATATTTCAGAAAAGCATTACAGTGGGAACTGAAATATTTCAGGATTATACAATTTGCTGAGTTTTAGAGTCGAGTTAAGTAATTCAGGTTTCTTTTCTTGATATATGACATAATTATAAATGTCCTTATTAAACTAAATTTGTTGAAGCCAGAAACATAATTTATGCGGGTCTATTTGTACAAAATTAATCTCATTTTCAGAGGTTCATTTCTCAAATTTATTAATTTTTCCTGAAATAAATTAAAAATATATTTTAAATGTTAATAGATCATGAGCACTACAATAATAAATCAGCCCTTTAGCAGGCTGCAGATGCTTACTTCAGCGAAGGAATAGATTTAAGCTTTGGGTCTCCAGCAGAACACATGGAAAAAAACCAAAAAACTGTCAGATTCAATGCTGATTTGGATATGTTTTCATGGCATTACCCTCACAGTATCTAAGCACTGATTTATACCACATGGAACTTCACAAGTTTTTTCTTTTTTCTGCACAAACCAAAGCTTTACCACCAGCCTTAGGCAGAACTTAATATCACAGGAAGGCAGTGGTCTTCCCTGGGGAGCAGGGCAGTGCAGGAAAGCTGCTGCATGCACATGAAGGCAAACAGTGGCTGAAAAAGAGACAGGCAAGCAATCCTGCCTGCATGCAGTGCAGGAGCTTGGCAGTGACTGTGGCTGTGCCCAGGTAAATCTGTGCCTGCCAGTGCAAAGTGCAGACAGCTTAAACTAAAGGACTCTGAGAATGATTAAACAGAGGTGGAAGTCTAACTGCGTGGGTGACTCAGAGCAGGTGGAAGCAGCCAAGGGCAGGGGGAGTGTGAGGAGGTGTGGGCACACCGAGCAACTTGTGAGTGTGGAG
Organism: Oenanthe melanoleuca; assembly: GCF_029582105.1. Lineage (NCBI taxonomy): Eukaryota > Metazoa > Chordata > Aves > Passeriformes > Muscicapidae > Oenanthe > Oenanthe melanoleuca. The sequence goes on from NC_079362.1 coordinate 57,125,333, forward strand.
AGGGTCCAGCCAGGCTGGGTTGGCATCCTCTGCACAAGGGACATTCAACCTTTGGTCCATGCTCAGCAATAAGCCAAGGCAGATGGCTCAGGTTTGTAAAAAAAGTGTGGCAGACATTGCTGTGATGTGAAAGGAAACATCTTTACAAATCAGTCAGGGTGGCAAGCCAGGGGACAAAACTGCTAAAAAAGTGAAATGCTATTTTGTATTATATGTATGAACTTCTTTAAGGAAAAAGTCTTTGTTTCCCTTTATGCAGCTTAAAAGGTCCCAGTTTAAAACAGACATCCACTTCACTGATGAGAATAATGTGGTAGTTAAGAGTTATTCTGTGTTTCCTGAGATGGGAACTTCTGTTGCTACATTAGAGAGCTCTCAGATCTGGATGAGATATAAATACTCAAATCTCCATGAAGACATCAAGTACAGAGTGCCAAAGTGATGAAGAAGGGTCTATAAAAAGTGACTCCCTAACTGGCCAGTACAGACCTTGTGATAATCCAGATCCTCTCTCTGGAAATGGGTGAGATTACGTCCAGCCTGACATTCTTGTTTCCAAGCTGCAAGAGCACTGCCATCACCAGGCTGATACCCAGCAGGGCTAATTACAGCAGGCTCTGCAAATTGGCCATTGAGTAGCCCCAGGAGACTGAAATCCTAGAAATTAATAATATCAGTAAGAAAAAAACCCCCCTTAAACCGAAAGTCAACAGATGCAAGCTAAGCATCTTTTAAAATACTAAAATTAAATTTTCATAAGGCTGAATAGGCTTTCACCTCATTCTAGACAAAATATGTGTCAGCATTCCTAATAAAAATATTCATGCTTCTTTTTTCTTTCCTTCACATTAAAAGGTCAAGACTAGCTCTTTCTCTGTGTATTTCTGAGGAACATTATCACATCATACTTCTTGATAAGAACACAATAATTAAAAGTATATTGGTCACAGAACCTTCAATTTTTACCAACATTTTTTCGTTAGAAATCCTTTTATTTCTATATAGTTCTTCATTCCATATTGTAAATTCAGAGATCAGGAATATGTATCAGTAGTACTTCTAAGAACATCCAAGAGTACTTTATATGCAATCCATTTATTAAATCAATGAGAGTTTATCTTGGTATGTTGTCTCTCTCTAAACCTTTTGGTGTCATATTTAGCAATTTGAGTCATTTTCTTTCATACTGTGAGCCTGTATGTGAGACACTGAAAAGTCTAACAGCTTGTGTAGTGTCCTGTGAAAAAAAACCTAGGCAGGATCAACTGTTAGAAACTCCACTGGAGACTCAAGGATAAAATAAATTCACATTAGTAAGGTAGGTGTATCTAAAACAACCAGGTTTCCTTTGCTGCAGAAAGTGCTGTAACAATTGCAGGTGATTGATGCTTCCATTTGTACCTACTGAGAAACACTATTTTCCATCACAGTTGAAATACCACATTCAGTGACATCCTTATGAATTTGGATAATAGTGATGTCATTACTTTGGGCTTTTCTATATTTAAGATTTATTTTATATTAAAAGAGGACATGGTATTTTCAGCCTTATAGATTAGTCTTCCTGTCAGTTGTTGCTAAACTAATGGAAGATGAAAAGAGGAAAATATTCCACTTCATAGCTAGTTCCCTGCCCCGGAGTTCAAATCCATCATTTCCATACCATATTGTGCTGTTTTTGGCTGTGCTAGAGTTAATTTTCCTCACAGTGGGTAGTATATGACTATGTTTTGATTTGTGCTTGTGGTGGTTTGACCCTGGCTGGAAGCCAGGTGTCCACCAAAGCCACTCTATCACTGCCTTGCTCACGTGGACAGGGTAGAGGAGCTATAATGAAAGTCTCATGAGTTGAGAAAAGGATAGGGAGAGGTCACTCACTGATCATTCTCATGTGGAAAACAGAACTTGGCAAAATTAATGGAATTTATTACCAATTAAATCAGAGTAGGATAATGCAAAGTGAAATAGATCTTAAAAGCACCTTCCCCGCTCCTTTCCGGGAGGTATGTGGGAAGCTGGGAGGTGACACAGCAGGGACAATGGTCCACAAGGGTATCCCATACCGTATGGTATTATTCTCAGCATATAAAGCTGGGAGAAGAAGGAAAAAGCAGACATTCAGAGGGATGTTGATTGTCTTCACTAGTAATCAATATATGTGATGGGGCCCTGCCTTCCAGCAAATGCTGAACACCTGCCTGCCCAAGCAAAATGCTGAATTTCCTGTTTTGCTTTGCTTGCATGCATGGCTTTTTTCTTTATCTAAATAGTCTTTATTCCAATACACAAGTTTTCTAGCTTTTACTCTCCTGATTCTCTTTACCTTCCACCAGGGGGACTAAACGTAGACTTTAGCTGCTGGCTGGGGTTAAACCATGACATATCCCTCTACAAATATCCTCTATTTAATCATCTTCGCTCTCTACTTGAGCTGTACAAGTACGAACTTGCAAAAGGCTGCATACTGTAATCCTCATTCTACAGATAAAGAAAATGCTGGCAAATAAATAAATTATCCCTCTGATGAAGCTGAGGAATTAAAAAAAAAAAAATCACTATTAAGAGCCTGCTCTCAGGATTACCCACCTTGGGCTGTTCTTTAGTGATCTGCCCATGAAGGCAGGCTGGCTTGCCTGATCCTGGCCCATGCCAGCTGAGACACCTCTCACAGTCTGGTAGAAGAGATGTGGGGCAGCAATGCCCAGACCAGGTGCAGGTGGGAGGGAGCAATTGAGATCCCCAGCAGGGTGTCAGTCAGGGCAGCTGAACCTACTCCAGGAGCCCTTTAGGAGGGTCTGGGCTGGTCCATGACAAAAGCACTGGAGGGGCTCTTGTAACAGCTAATAACTGCTGTGATTAACATGTTTTGTGGTACTTCTGAATCCAGAACCATGTAAGTTACTCTTCAGAATCATCCCATACACAGGCATTTGGACACTGTGATGGTATATGTCTGTCACTCTCAAGATTATTTAAACAACTAAAACCATAGAAGTTTATTTTCTTGATAAAGGGTTTAAAAGCTCCACCTAACTGGTCCTTGACAATTTTGGCTTATTAGAAAACAGAAAGCTCATGCATGTTAGTGGCTGTGGTGGTTTTGGAAGCAAAACCAGTGAGACACTCCAAGTCATAAATACAATTTAATAGGAAAAAAAAAGAGAAAAAATAAAATACATGCAATAGTACAAAAGAAAAACCACTGACAGAGTCAGAATACAACCTGACACCCTGTTAGTTAGGGCAGTGACAGCAGTCCAGATGAGTGGTCTTCTTGAAGCAATGACCCTGGTAACTCTTGTCCTCTGGAAACCAGTGGGCAAGGGCTGCTTTGGCATTCCAAATCTCAGTTTTTATTTAGGTGAGAAATGCTTGGCTCCACCCCCTGGCTGGAGCATCTTCCAATGAGATGATGTAATTTTATCAGTCATGCAGTGGGACTCAATGGCCCATTAACAGTTAATATCTTCCTGGAGGACGGATGGGTTGTGGGAAACATAAAGAACATTGTCCCATCTGGTTTTAACAGATGGCCCATTAGCAGAGGATATTTCCCACAGAGGTAAGGATCACTGCCCCTCCTGGTTTCAGCAGATGGTGACAGAATACATATCTTTGGGAACATCTTTACATTGTAACCCAGGACAGGGGCACAGTCTCCCAGAGGCATCCGGGGGAGGTCTGGGTGGCTGCATTGCTGTTTGTCAGCCTGTGCATAGGCAACTGCTGAAGGCTGTGGGGTTTAGACTTAATGGGTAATGGAGATATACAAAATAAGAACATGTACGGTTTGTTCAAGGAGGTTGAGCTTAAAATTTTGTTAACAGATTAAAGTCTATGCATCCTTGATACAATAGACCAATAAATTAGAGAAATTTGTTGTGGTTTTCCATTATGTACAAAAGCAGTAGGCTTCCTTTAGTGGATTAGTAAGAGCAGTCAACCTTGCATGGCATTGCTGTGCTAGGGTTGAAATGTTTGCAAACTATGAAATGGGACTGTTTAAACGTCAAGTGTACTTACGAGATACTAATGAAATTATGTTGTGCATTAGACTAATCAGTGTTGTCAGGCAGTCATTCCCCCCACATCTGGTGATCTTATAATAGGAGCATTGCAAGCAAAGTGATAAACAGGAGGATTAGCTGTAGGAAGTGCAGAGCAGTTATGACTAATACATATGTATGTAAATGCCACCAGTGGGAATAAAGGCAACATCTTGACAGATTTGGTTAGAGAACTGTTTTCCTCCAAAGATGTACCTCAAATTCACAGATGTACCTCTCATTCACTAAACTCCTGTTGTACAGCGCAGAGAAATTGTTTCCACTAGGTTTATACAATCCTTTTATGTTGTAAGAAATAGGATGAGGTACGACCACCAGGCATTTGGCCATCTGCAAGCTGAGTTATCTGCTGGGTGAAGGGTATGCAGGCTGTGTCTGGGCTGGTGAGGACAGATGGGCTTTTTCAGAAGGTAGTCTGTTGCATGAGGTTTAGGAAATTGTTGCAGGGTAAAGAATTCCAGCAGTGTCTCTCTGTCCCCAGTGATTAGGGAGGATCTTACCTGATGAGCTTAGACTCGATGCATATGTACCAGTGGCCTAGGTCAGACAGGACAATATTTGATATTGTGTTGCTTATTTCACAAACTCTTTCCTATAATAACTTGATGGCTTATATATGACAACTTAGGAGGAGGAAGCTAATGATCAACAGATATTTAACTCTTCTATCTTTAGCTCAGTTGAGGGGAAGTTAATGATCAACAGATATTTAACAGTCTTATCTTTATCTCTGGCTTACACTATACTGTACTTTACATCCAAATTGAGCAAGAAGAACAATTATAAATAAAAATGACATGCTGAACAGATGCAAGTCCTTCACATATAATGTAGGTTATAGCTGAAATTTACTCAGTTCCCTAAATGCATACCATAACTTCTATCTGGGTTTTCTTTTCAACCAATAAAAGCTAATAAAAGAATCTCATATAGAGAACTTGTAGAACTTGGCCAATGGTACAAAGTAATGTGGCTGTGGACATACATTCTACCTGTTACTTTTGGATTTCAGAGTAGATAATTGTTGTCATATGACCCGGAGATGAAGGTTGTAGGCCAGTCCTTATAATTTAAATAGAGTTTTTCCCCTAAGATTCAGCTGTAAATTCATGTGTTCAGTCCCAGCAACTCTCAGAAACTTTATCTACAGGAAAAATTGCTGCAGCTCTCCAGGTGGTGGCACCACAACCCTGCTTTTCTCTAAGGCAAAAGCATGCCCTGAAAAAGCTAAGGGAAGCAAAGATTTTGTTTCATAATATTTGTTCTCTTTTTAAATAAGCATTTAAACTTCATTTTAAGAGTCACACCTAAATCACAGTAAAATACAAAAAATGCTTCTAATCATTGTTAACTATGGTACTTAATTTCTTTTCTTCAAGCTTTTCAAAATTTTCTGTCATTCTGTGCATAAAGACTGTTTAATATTTCATGCACTATTTGCTCATGTTAAAAAATGAAGTGACAAAGAAGAAAGGCAAAGGTCTTCTACTTGCAACCAACAGTGGAGAAATCTATTTGTTTGTAGTATGGGACTGCTGTTCCACTAGAAGGAACACTTGACATTTTGATGAGTGTCTCCAGGGAAAATAGGTACTAACTTCAGAAAGTAACTTTAATTATACTAAGGAGATTAAATTATTCAAAAGCATCCCACTGGTAAGGTGCAGCATTTCCTGAAACAGTTTAGTGGAAAATGCCACATTAATCAGTTCAGTATTTCACACAAATGGCTTAATGATGGGAAGAAATGCAAAACACAAGGGGAAAAGGCAGTACTGGGTTTATTCTTGTTGGTGTGCTGGGTACTCCCAGTGGCTCTTGTTCTATGCATGGCTGGGCAAAAACAAGATGTAGCTGAGGAGCTCAGAACCCCAGAATCTGTGCCCATGGCTTTTCACTGACTAGAAGCAGAATAAATGGAATCCTCTGTTCACAAGTTGACATTTATGCTGGTGGGATTAGAATCTGTTTAATGGAGAAGACAGATCCACTTCCAGGCATCTCCAGACCCACTTTGGTTTGTCTGCCATTGCTGTTAAAGGACAAGACCACATGGATGCAGGTAGAGTATTTTCTCCTCTCTTCAGGAAGGTAAAAGCCAGACATTTGGGCACAACATTTTTCAAACCAACAAAGAAATGAGCAGAAGTATGAGCTATAGCTGTGTTCACTGCACTTCTGCCCTTCACACACAGATCTGGGCATTTTTGTCTCATCATGTGCTTGCCACAGGCATCAGTGATATCTCTCAATGACGCACATTACCCATGTGTTTTGCACACTGCTGTCCTAAACATCTTATTATCCTGTCCTTTCTCCTCATGCTCCCTCTTTCCCATCTTTATCCCCAGACCATCAGAAAAGAGTTTACACAGCTGGTTCAATGCCAACCAATATGACTTGAAATAAAGTTGTCAGTCAAACTATTAACCTTATAAAACATCAGAGTGGAGCTGGAATTTTTCTGAAGCAGTGACACACAAAGGTCTTTCTGCAGAGAATGTCCTTGTAGAGATGTCCTAGTGGTACAAGGACCCATGTGTGGGTGAGTATATTCACCTAAGAGATGTGAGGGGTCACACTAAAATTTTTTGGCCACATTGCTAAGTATGTTCTTCTTCAAACAGAGAGGAGGGAGTGCAGTCATGGGGATTTTTATGTCATGATTTTGGTAGAGATGACAATACAGAAAAACAGAAGGGTGTTGGAGGTCCTCTCTTGACTTTCTGCCATTTTGTTGTTTGATATACAACCAAACTGTGTTATCAGAATTTTCTAAAATACATATTCTGGGACAATGCCAAAAAGTTCATAAAATGGTAAGTAACTGGCAACATGGATTTGCCAAGAATAGATCGTGTCAGACCAGTCTAATTTTGTTCAATGACGCTGTAAATAGGTTTGTGGTAAAGGGATAAAGTAGAGATGTAATATTTCAGATTTAGTGTGTTTTTTTTGTGCTGCCCCCATGGCATGCTCACAGGCAGACTAGTGCAATGCTGCCCAGGGGAAACTACCAAAACCCATGACATAGGTCTTGAGAAAATCAGCCACAGGGAATAGCAATCACTGGTTCACTTCCATCTTGGTCACACATATTGAGTGGCATAGTATGGGGCTCAGTCTTGTGTTTCCTACCATTGAATAAAAACTTGGTTGAAAAATGAGAGAGGATGCCTGATGTATTTTCATAAAAGTCTGGGAAGAACTGAAAATGCTTTAGATAAGAGGGGTGGCATTCAAAAGGATCTCAATGAAAATAAGATCTAAATGAGTTTAAATGGACTGAAATAAATAAATAGGCTGTGATTCAATGGGGCTAAATGAAAATCTCTACCCACTGACTTAAAAAATGAACTGCAGTGTTGTGAGGGGGCTGGGACAATGAAACAGGCAGCAGTAGCACAGGTAAGACTCATCAGGTTCTAACAGGTCAAAAAGCCCCACAAATTAATCACCTTATGATGCTGGGGAGCACTTGAAGCAATCCTTCCTTTCTGCCAAAGCCTCAGCTGGACTTGCACTTCTACATGATTGACATAAAGATATTGATTGAGAAAAATATTTCTCAGTCTGCAAAACCAAATGCAAAAGCAGAAGCAGTGCAGAGATTTTACACTACTAGGACTCCCACAGTCAGAAACGTGTTGTAGGATATTACTGCCTGCTCCCAAATAGTTGAAAATATTAGGGCTGACTTGAGAAGAAGTGGAAGCAAAAGTGTTGGAGATTTTCAGGCAAGAATAGTGGAGGTATGGTTTGTTTAGGCAATGATTACAAACAAAAAATAACTGTGAAAAGTATGGTCTACAAGTCTGTTACTTCTACCCTTCAGTGTGTCAGTAGGGAACAATCCCATTTTCATAGTTTGTGAGAAAGATAACACCTATGTCCATCTCTCTCTAGCTTTTAAGATGTTATGAAAAAAATAACAAACAAACAAAAACCAGTCCCAACCCAAACCTGTTTGTTTCTCTTGTAATCATGTTATTTACAAAGTCTGTAATACTCAGTAGGTTTTTTACTTGTTTGTCTGAATTGATACATGCACCATTACATAGATATAAACTACCTAATTTCTGTGGTTTAGTCCCCACTCCTTTTTCCTAATTTCTGGCATTCCTAGTTCATTGCTGAAAAATAGTTTGGAGATCCTTTTTGAAGGGCAGAGACCCTACACACGAACACCACCAGTCAAAAAGCAAACTGTGCCCATGGGGTGTAGAAGCTGAGGGGATATGCTGCTGTCAGTATTAGACAATTCCTCCCATGACAGTGTAAGTGCTGTGGTTGCTGAGTCACCACTTGTCAGCCAGAACATCATTCCAGACATCTCTTTGGTGTCATGGGCACTTCTACCAAAAGCAGAATAGCCTTGGTGTCTCTGAACCCTGATAAAGATTGAGTCAAAAAGATTGAGGTGGGCCAGGAGGGTCTTGCACTGTGTGCTCAGTTATGCAACCACTGGTGCCTTTCCATTTGTTTTCTTCCCCTTTATTCCTGATTTTACTCTTTAGTTCTGCAGCTGAGAGTGTTGGAAGCTATTTCTTCCTTTGCCACTTGCTAACACCCAGGGCACACAACATGCTTGGTAGTGATTTGCTGTTGATGTTTAACCCTGTTTTACATGTGGGATATCTTATTTTCAAGAGTTTAATTTTTGAGGATAATACCTGGTTTGATCTGGTTTCTGCTCTCTTTATAACTCCAATTACTGTTGGCTTTAGTGTTGTAGCTACTTCTTCAGTGGCAGAGAAATATAAGAAAGATGTTTTGAAAGGACATTCCAGAATTGGAGAATTCAGGATATTGCCTATTTCTTCCTCTTCTCTTTTTTAACACCACCCTTCAAACATTTTCCTCAAACATTCTCTCAGTGTCTAGAAAAGAAGCCCTCACTTTTATCCTTAAAATTTTTTAAAAGGAACAAAAATCAACTTCCTGCCAGCTGTGGGCTGTTGCAGGTTTCTCTGGCATTGAGCTTTGTCTGAGCAGAGTCACACAGGCACTGGGTGTTCCTCTGTGATACTGTGGCTCCCTCCACAGCCAGAGCTGCTACTTCTTCATGCAGTTTTACTGCCTGGACACTCAGTTCACCTCAGGGATTATATGTCATCCTTCAACTTATTATCTGGGCACTTGAAGACGTAAGGTTTCATTTCTTTTTTATTTCAGCCCCTTTAATGTGCTCAAATGTACACTGTGATTATGAACCCTTCAGAGCACTAAAAATCTATTTTGTGGTAACAGAATTTTTTCTTAAGCTTTTCAACTACAACTCTGTACATGTCTCCCTAGTCTTGACTTTTAGCATTCCAATTTAATTATTCCTGTGGGTACCAATAGACAGCTACACAGTTGCCACCAATAGTGCATGGCTGCCACTGCTTTTTCTTGGTTATTAAATTTAAAAACTCACATGAGGAAAAGTAGTCATTCTTTCTTTTTAAAGTGTTGACAGTCAGAGGTTTAGCCACTGCAGCTACTTTGAAATGAATATGTCTGCCTCCTGTCACTTCAAATAGTGACCTAAACTCTCCTGACAGTTTTCTTTGGAAAACTCCCCAGATTTTTCCATCTGACATCTTTTTAGGAGAGAGCAGGCTTTCCTGCATGTTCTTGTTCATGAATCCTGGCTGGATAAAATCTGTGAGGGTACTGAAGACAGAATATTGACAGAACTGATGGAAAATGAAAGCAAAATAAGATCCAAGAGAGGATGCTTTACACAGCTCAGTCTCTCACTTTAGGATAATCTTGTAACACAATGCTTGTTGTGAAACTACTACAGAATCACACCATGAAACCTGAGGGCTTCACCTGGCCTCTGCAAGCAGACATCAACAGAACAAGAGATACACACGAAAGATATTTTTCTTTTTTTTTAATGCTGGATCTAAGTTATAATTATAGCTTTTGTTGATTCAGCTGCCATTAAGGATTGCAAGGAAGACAGGAGACAAAAAAATAGAAAGACAGAGGAAACAGTGGGGGGGAAAGAAAAAAAGAATAACAGAGAAACATATGAAGCTGAAAAATATCACAACTCTTTATAGATTCCAATAGCATCCTGTTGGCCCTCTTCCAGTCTTCTCAGTGACTGCAGTCTTGTCGAGATGGTGGTTGTGGACTGTATCCACCAGGTGGAGGGGGAAAAGCCTGCAAAAAACCATGTCCATGGGGTTTATTATGCTGAGGCTAGGTGGGAATGCTCCCTGTACCTCCCCTGGATGGGATCATACTGGATCACTGGACACTTCCCACATCTTTTATATCTTCCTATATCCTGCTTCTGCCTCTGAAGTTTGTGTAGTTGAATCAACCATGGCCCACCTGCCAAGGTGAATCCTTCATCCTTCCACTGAATGTCCCAGCACGTGGGAGGGGAATTTTCACAGCTGAGTCATGTGAGAGAGGACATTGGTATGATAGGAAGGATTTATCTCACCTGGAAGGATTTGCCTCTTATCAGCCCTTTCCCTTATCTGGACACCCATTTGCAGCCTCAGGCCCTTCTGCACCTGGGAGGCCACTCTGTGCATCACTAGCAGAGCACTCAGCTGGTTGTTTGAACCATTGGCACCAGTATTCCAGCCTCTTACAGCACCTGTGTGGTTACTGAGGGTGGTTGGATGTTTGAGTCGTTCATCACTGGCAGTCCAGTCTCCCACAGAACCTGAGCTCCCTCCCAGGCTATCCCACACTGGAAGAACAGTGTGTCCAGTCTGTCTGGCCGTGGGACTGCAGGTCTCTTAGCCTGAGCTTGCCAGTGAACTAGATAGAAAGCAAAACCACACAAATCCCCATGAATGAGCAAACCCAGCACTCTCACCTGCCAGCAATGTGCCTTTTCTGCAGTGCTACAGGACAGAATACACTTCTTCAGGTCAGAAACTTCCCTTGGTTTGTTCATTGTGCAGTTACTGAGGGTGATGTTGGAAGGCAAGCAATAATAAATATCTCCCTCATGTCAAGGAAAAAACCTTCAAGGACCACCTTGTGGGAGGTGCCACTGAAGAGACCACCAAGGCTCAAAAGCAGCTATTTCAGACAAGCTTTTATTTTAAAAGAGAATAGAGAGAAATAGCATAAGAAGGCTGATCCAGGCAGAGGCTTGTGTGATTTTTTCTTTTTTACTACTCCATTTTAATGTCTATGAAGCAAATGCTTAAACAAGCACTACTGCTTTGTCAGGAATACTGTAACATTTGCCTTGAGTTCCTTTGTTGTTCAGGGAACTCATCAGATTTTCAGTATATTTAGCCTCACCATTTCCTTCACAAATCACTGCTGCAGAATGATGCAACCACACTAGAAACACTAATTTTACTGGAAATGAAATGATGAGAAAATGAAAAAAAAGTGCCGTTTCCAGGTGTTCTGCAGTGCAATCTTTTCATTAATTTGGTTTAGCAAAAATCTAAACTATAAAAACATGATATTTCTGTAGGGTTGAATAATAAAGATCAGCAGTGAGATACAAAAAAACCCAGTATTTGTACTTTTGTGGATTCTAGTGCAAGGTTGTGTCAACGGAATATTTTTCAGAATTTAATCAAGGAGCATAACAGGAAATAAATGTAAGACAAAAAACACTGAAGCCCTCAGTAATTCACAAGCTGGTGTTTGAACTAAAATTAAATGCCCTGTGCTTGGTCAAGGTATTCTTACCATAAATATTTTATGTTGGATAGTAATGACCAGTTTTATTTTTAAGGCATCTGCAGCGACCTCCAAGGCAGAGAGTGGAAGGAAGCTGGTTGCCCTGATTGAAATGCTCTTGCTGAATTCCAGATGAGGCACACAGGCATCTCATGAAGTTGTCTCTGGCTAATCTAGCAACTAGAAATAATGCTATGAGAATATAGCATATTTTACCCAATGAGAATTTGATTCTATATGTTTATTTTCTAAAGAGCTCAAGGGAGAAGAAAATGAGAGAGGAAGCTTATTTTCTTCTTCATGTGTGAGAGCTGGAAGTCATTCTAGTAAACTTTACCAGGGACCTCACAGCAGAGCAGCAGTCATGGACTGAGTTCCTGAGTCACAGTGGTTCTGCAATGAGATTGAGTCATTTGGAGAAAAACACTTGACTTTTTTCTTGTCTTACTGAAATGGAGGTTCCTTTAGGTATTTCACTCTTGTTCAAAATTTGATTTGGAAGGCACTGGGAAACAAAGGTGGTGAGTGACAACTTAAATCCTTCAGGTAGCTAAACGTGTGTAGCAGAGGAAATAGCAGAGTTAAGGTACAGTGTTTTGTAAATCCATTTGAATTTTTCCAATGTCTTCTATGGAATAAGAATTTTGACCTCCCTCACAGGATGATTAAGCATCTTGGTAGTAGAAAAATCAATTCTTATTTGTGAGTATGATTTTGTGTGATTTTGATGCTGCATGAAACCTTGCACAACATTAGGCTTATTTTAAAATGCCTCATGTTTTGAAATGAAGTGTAGGTTACAGTATGAGAGAATCACTGTAGTGACTTGTCATAGTCTCTATTCTGTAAAATTCAAAGCTTGAATTCAGGTAAGTATACACAATGAAATTTGGCCAGCCATGCAACTACTTAAGCCAATTAGATACTGTCTCCCTGGTCATTATTCTATTAGTTGGCCTACAGTAATGGCTTTTATGTAACAGAGGAAGCAATTTTGAAGTAATAAATTTGTTATATGTCATCTGAATGCTCAGGTGTAGGGTCAATCCATATATGTCATTTTGATACTGTGGACCATGCTTTCCCATAGAAACAGAAACATATAAGAATTAAATTTGGAACAATATGTTAATAAATTACTTTTTTGTTTTACAAAATGTTTATATGATAATATCTGTTATTATAAAGAGCAATAATGTCTGTTGGCAAAATTTTGGTTTTTAAATATTTGGCTCTTCTCTTTTTTTTTCCTGTTTTTCCAATCTTATTCCACTGTGAGGCACATTTGCCTTTCTATTACCTATAGTGCTTCTTCAGCTTAATTTTTATCTCAAATACACTTTATCATTTTGCAACTTCTTTGTTGACTGAGCAGAAGGAGAAAATGCAGGAAAGAAGTAATTAAGAGTAAAACAAGTTCTGCTATATCCTCCTTTTTCCTGCTAATTTCTTTCAAGGTCACCACCTCTTTTAGTAAAGCAACACACAAGTGCTCCCATCCATAGAACAGAAAATTAGCAGAAAACCATTTCCAAGACATATATTTTCTCCCTTATGCTGCTGATGTCTGCAATAAGCGTGCCTGGAAATGCAGCTTCTTTTCTCTGTAAATGAACAGGTGTTTTGTTGTTGAGTTCAGCAAGATCCATTGCCTAGCTCAGCTTTTTCCACATCTCCTGCTCCAAATTATTACTCTGAACAGTGGACTACAGAAAGCAGAACCATGCATACATAACTGGAGAACCTGCTGCTTTAATGAGGCTCCTTCTGGAGTGTCAAAGCTCAAGCTCCCAGTGTCAGAGCATTTAGAAACTCTTCTTGGTCTGAGCTTAGCCTTAGTCCCTTTCATGGCTAGGCTGGATTTCATCACCAGCTTTAGCTCTTCACACACTGATTCTGTAGCCATGGATAAACACATCATCTTGCATATGAGGTGTTCTTTGCATCAGTGATCTGTTCACAAGTTGTTCAACTATTAAGTGACAAATCTTGGCAGTTCACTTGGCAGTTCTTTTTACAGCTGGGCAAATTTTGGGGAATGGAAGGAAGACCACTAGCTGATGACAAGGGCAGTAAGGAGAAAAAGGGCACTGTAAGGCAACAGGAAGAGCTTAAGGAAATTAACTACTTAACTTATAACCCCACAGCTCAGTAGAAGACCTTCTAAATGGTGAATGTGTTGGCATCTTCAGGTTGAATATCTGAAAAAAAAACTCTTTCATATGTAAATATGGTACTCAAAATTGTTCCACACTGTTGAAAATATATTACAGAAGCTGAAAGAATAAGGACACTCTCTGCCAAAGAGTGAATTTAGTAATATATAATACAATATTTCTTACTGAAGTTACCAAATTATGTACAGTGAATTAAGTGATATCAATGAGTGAGATTTCAAAATATGACCAAGCTACCAGTGAAACACATCAGTCTCAAACTGACTTTAACAGAAAGCAGTGGCAAAAATGGTAGACACTGCTATATGACCATGTTGGGCAATGGAGGATCCATCAGGACATAGGGGCTCTGACCCTGGCACATCCAATCTGCAATTCTGCCAGCAGGAACAGGAACAAGAAGTGTACAGGTAAAACAAATGCATTTATAAAGGCCTTTAGGAGCTGTGAGTGCAGCACCTGAATGCAGCACTTTGTGCTTGAAAATGGAAAGCAGAAAGTGTACAGTGTCAGCAGAAAGCAAACTTTACAAAGTGCTTCTTCAGTGCTTCACCATCTCCCTGCCACTAGCTGACACCTTACTGAAAGAGTGCATCCTGCCTAGAATTGAGAAGATTCTACTCTTTATATTCAGCTCTAGCCCTCATTCTGTCCTTCCTCCTCTGACTAAGGTCTGTATCAACCACCTCATCCCCTCATCCTCTACTTTTATCTCTACTCTTCCTGATGTTGCTGAGTACACTCCACACCTGAAGCTCTTGCTGACCTTCCTTGCTGTGCTGCTGTCTTCTCTTTTGTCTGTTCATCCTCACTAACACCAGTTCAAAATTTCTTTTAGGTAATTCCCCCCCTTTTCTCCTTTGAAGAACAGTTCTTGGTCCCTGTCTATTCTATGACCTTTCCTTTTATGATACCTCTGTCTAATATGCTTGAGCTACTATATTTAACCTTAAAAACCCAAGCAGCTATTTTAAACTATTCTGTTACCCATAAGTAATCTCCTTTGATCAAATAAAATATTTCTTCTTTTCTTCAGGTATCAGATGTTTAGCTTAAAATTAACTTGGCTTAAACTGAGCTCCTTTCAATCCTTTGTCAACTTCCACTCTTTTTTTCAGTGCCAGTCACACCAGTATTATTGTTTTCTGTTACTCTGGTTCATAGTTGAACTGCAATTTTTAACAATGCTTTCTCACTTCTTCTGCATACCTACCCTCAGCCATGTTTATTCTCCCAGCACTTTCTAGATTCTAGTCCTGCCTGTCTGCTCTTCTTCAACAGTCTCAGTCAGATCATTACCTGCATGGATCTTGGACATATTAACCTTCTTCTGGCCTTTCCCAAACCCATGGCATAATACTTCAGCACTCAAAGAACAGATGAATTAATTTTCCTCAGCTGCAGTGAATATTTTTGTTATCCTCCTACTCACATCATATGAAAGTTCCTTTTGAAAGTTCCTTTTTAAACTTCCTTATTTTTTTTTGACATCTGCCTTATATTAATTGTGTCCGTGATGATTTCTTTGAAAATCTAATTTCCCAATAGTACACAAATACCTTTACTTTCTTGCCTCCTACTGCTCCTTGCACTCAAACTGCTTCCTTAAATTAAAGAGGAAAGCATAGCAGATACATAGATCAAGATCTAGTTCAAGCAAATAAAAAAATCCAGAAAAAAGAACAAAATAATGGAGTGACCTGCAATGGCTGCACGGGGTTATAAGGTTTATTTTTTTTTGTTTACCAAGGGATATAAGGTTTATTTACTTTAGAGATTTCAAATTATTCAGAGTGATAAGTTTGAAGCCAAGGTTTTATTAATTCCTTTTAAAGGCTGTGTATTCTCCCACTGTCTGATGTGCCCTCACGTGTTTAACTTCCAAACTTCACAACACACCCAACTGTGTGACCATCTATTGATTAAATTAATTTTATTGGAAACGGGTTTTGAGTTAAAACAGGGTGGCACAATTTATGTTTGATTGTTAAAACTGTGATAATAATAAAGTTATAAGGGCTGAGGATGAAATGTTGCTGCTTTAGTTAGGTTTTGGGTTGCATCCCTTCCATTCCTGTACAGTTAAAAGTATGTCAAGAATATTACCACTGTTTTCTGAATAAACACATCCACATAAATAAGGATTCTCATTCTCATTAAAACAGTCTTTTCTAGTTTCTAATAGAGTCTATTCTGGTCTCTAATAAACTGAAACAGCAAGCAGGAAGAGAAAGGGAGAGATAACCCTTTCTTTGAAGGGTTTATACCCTTAAGGTAAGAAAAGATATGGCAGTTCAAGCAAACAAAAAGAGGCTCAGGAGGTAAGGGATAGCCAGAGGTCTTCAGTAGTCACACAGACAGTTTTTGAAAAGGCTGATGATTAAACCAGATAAAGGGCTTTTATGGTGTTGTTAGCAGAAAAAAAGGAACATGCTGAACATAGCTCTTTTAGTTTATCACTGCCCAATTCAGAATATGGAAGCTGTGTTTAAAGGTCATCATGCTGTGTGAATCATAGGGGAAGATTTGAAGGAATATCACCATGGATTTGGGTAAAACTGCTCTTTGAAATGTTATCTCAGACCCTTTCTCCTCACATGCTTTTTATCACACTAGCACATCTTCCTTCCTCTGAGATTGTCATATTTGCCAATTTCTCATGAGCAGAGTCTTTCTTCATGTCTGCACAGTCCTTAATACAAGGCAGGCCTAAGTAAGGTACAGCCCATGATTACTAGGATAACTATCACCACACCTGTTCTGCATTTCTGCCCTTTGCTTTTCTTGCAAAGTTTAAGAAGAAATAAATACATCAACAGTCAGAGCACTGAGATCTTGAAACCCCTGTCTGTATAACCCTTGTGCATGATGAATGGGGCAGAAGCTGACGAAGATTTTATCTGGGCATACATGATGAACAAGACCAAGGTTCTTTAGTAACTCAAATAGGTTTAATACTTGTATCTTGACCCTCTAGGCCATGCCATCCAAACCTAATATTGGCACCACTGCGTCCTGTTGTGGCTTAGGAATGGTACTCCCCAGTTTAGTGCTCCCACTGAGATTCTCCAAACCATGTGCCGTTTGCTTGCCCCCTTATCCTCTCCCTCTCCCCTCTCTGTGGAGGGCTGGAGATGAGAATTGGAGGATCACAAAGCAAAGATCATGTGTTGGGATAAAATCGGTTCGCTGGAAAGGGCACTGCACACTGGACACCACACACCATGAGCCACACAGCTCACATCCATGCTGCACACACCATGTGCTGCTCCCAGCACACCTGTGCCATGCTCTCACCGTCTGCCCTCCCTGAAACACCTGTCTCAAAGGATAAAGCTGCATGACTGCCTTCAGTCAGGCATTCCGCAATGTTAAACCTCTTGACTTCACCAATCTGGATCATATTCACTTTGTCTGTGATTTCCTTTCTGTCTAAGAGGTTGGAAGTAAATTCTGTGAAGTGCACCAGGGCCACTGACACCTTCACTGTGTCTTGGACCACAAGCTCTCAGCAGAGAGGCCCTGGCACTCTACAGAACAAATAGATTTTGTTTCCAGCTGATGGCTGTTACCTTAAGAGGATGACTGGCTGCTGGGAGCATGTGCTTGGTCCATGGGCTGGTCATGGTAACCCAGCATCATTTCCTCTTATTCTACTGTGTTTCTTCTTCCATTTCATGTCAGCAGGCTGTCAAGATTTTTCTACAGCCAGATGAGCCAGAAGAGGGAAATTGTGGCTTCTGACAGTCTGTATTATATCAGAAATGAAACAGATTTCCTGGGGTGAAGTAGATGGTCTTTGTTACCTAGGCCTTTCTCCCCAGTCAATAATGTGATGCCTATAATGATGTAAGTGGCTCAGAAACAGGGAATTATTGAAGTTAATTAATAAATGAATTAAATTATATAGTCAGGGAGCTAGAACATAAGATTTAATCGAGACAATCACAACAGTAGATGGAACAACTCACCATTTGGCTAATTAACATCATCCCAGTCAAGAATGCAAGAATAACCCTTGAACTTTGAACAGTTAGCTCCATTCCTTCATCAGCTCCTAGATGGTGCACTGGCACTGCATTGAGAATAAAAATCTGAACAGAGCAGGATCCTTTACTAGATGTTTGCAAGCCATTTAAGCAGAAGCAATCGATATCTCTTTCCCAATATGAAACATGTGCTACTCCATCAAGTCATCATATTGCAGGGGAGTATGGCTAAATACCTCAACAAACAACCATTTAAGACAGAAAGAGTAAAAATATTTTAAATAGTCAGAAAATGATAATGTGGTTGGGTGCTAAAAGCAAAAAACTATTACATCACTATGAGAGTATGTATCCTGTTTTCTTTTAAATTACTAATGTAGAGGAAAGAACACATAGAGAGAAAGGGAGAGTCTATTTCAAAGGATAAGAGATTCTAAATGTTAAAGGGAGTAATCCCATTTCAGACCAGCATTCTGCAGATGAGTGCTAATGCTAAGTAAAAGGAAAAAATTTAGAGGTGACTGTACTCACATAGAAGTTATGCAATAAACACTGGGATGAAGATCAGTCTATAGGACATTCCAGATGGACTGAATGGCTTACTGAAAGGGCCTAATTTCTCTTTCAACATCATCACTGTTTTTGAAATTTCTTTTTATGTATTGTGCTGCTTTTGTGCTTACAGAAATGCACTTTTCCTTGTAGCTTGCCCTTATCAAATATGCTTTTTAATGGAAGTCTCTTTAACAGAAGGCACATACAATTTCAATCCTCTAAGGTCATGCTGCACTTCTCAAAGGTTAAGATATATGCTGAAGTTAGGCTGCTTTTCTTCACTTAGTTCCATTTTTGCCTTTTAAGAAAAACTTGTAGTGGGCAACAGGTTCCTACAGAAGTACAACATATTATTAAAAAAATTCTGCAAAAAATTTTATTTTATAGGTAATTTATGAAGTATAATCAATCTCTGCTTAGAGATGGGCTTGAAAAAACTTTATCCTTTCTCACATTTGTAACAAGTGGCTTGTAGTAAACACACTCATACTAACAGATCAGCTTCACAGAATATACCTGGCTTTTCTGAAAGCTACAAAAACAGGGACTGGTGTGCAAACTGAGATTAAAGCCCTCAGCAAGAACAAAAACAAGTCTAGAGCTGTCTAAAGTGGAATTTGAGTGGCTGGAGAGGGCTCAGGAGCCAGCAGTACCAGCACAGCTCACACTCTTGGGGAAGTGACCTCCTGAGTCATGGCCTTTGCCAAGAAAATGAAGCCTTGAGAGCATTTCCTGTTTGTTTAGTTTTGGGTTGTTGATTTGTTTGATTTTACTGTACTTTGGGCAGGTTTTTTGTTTTTTAGGTTTTTATTATAATTATATCTCTTCCATTTCTTTATTCATTTTAATATAAGTCTTTATGGCCACCCCCAAAAGCTCAAGTGGAAAATAGAAATTTCATGTTCATTATTAAGTAATATAAGTAATCTTATAACAAAGATATAAGTAATTTCTAGTATTTAATACTGTTTCATGGAGGCTTTTATATCTCCCACTTGAGAAAGACCTAATAAATTCATATCCAGAATCTCTTTTAATGTGTCACAATTTGCTGTGATAGGATGTGGTTAGGGAAGTGGTCTTCTAGGATTTCAAATTTTAATTGGTCTGCAAGGCTAGATACAATCCCTCTTAGCAATTCCAGTAAATATGTAGACTAAAATGTATAGATAGAGAAGATTCCTTGGGATTTAAACTCTAGATCATGCCAAAGGGAATTTCTCAATTTTTTTTCCCTAGATCTTATTTCTAAGTAATATTCTCCTGAAGCCTAAAGAAGAGTACATTGAGTCTATCCAGAATGGAGGTCAAAAATACAGATAATTTCTAAGATATATATGTATGTGTGTGTGTGTATATATATATATATATATATATATATATATATATACTAGTTTAACACCAGCTTTGAAATATAGTTCTTTTCTTAAGGACATAGGTATTTCAGAAACAAGCCAATTTTTACAAGTTTCTGGATCTTCACATCATGGAATTTCCTGAAACAACTGATTTATTGAAGGTTTTTCTTGATCAGCTGTAGGTAAGTCTAGAATTAGACTGTCTAAAACAATCTAAAATCTGTGGAAGGCAAAATAAGAAACACTAAAACTGCAACCAGGACAGACGAAAAAAGAAATCTCTCACCCTGATCTATCCTTACATGTAAGCATAGAAGTATCAGATAGGAGAAAGAGGATTCACCAAACTGGCACTGTTGCTGGGGCTACTTGCATTCCTCTGGGAAGAACATTAGCAATCTGAGTACAGAAATAGGTCCAGCAAATGCACACAGGAAACACTGTAAAGAAGCAACTTCAGGAAATTGAGCTATTTATCTTACCAAAATCAATAATGAAAATTATTTGGTATATATAGGTGTCTACAGGGGAGAAAACACTAAACATTATAGGTCCCTTACATTTCCCAGAGAAAGATCCAGTTAAAAGATACAGTTATCTTGAAATCAACTGGATTCAAAGATTTCAGATTTTAGTTGTTAACAACAGAGTGGGATGGCTGCAAATTGTTGCTGCTCTTATTTTATAGAATCACGGAGTATTCTGGGTTGGAAGTGACCCATGAAGATCACCTAAGTCCAGCTGCTGACCCTGCACAGGACAGCCCCATAAATTGCACCATTTGACCAAGAGTGTTGTGCAGATGCTTGTTGCTGTTAGACTAGGAATGGTGAATATAGCAACACACAGACGACTTCTTCAAGGCAGCAAGAAGAAGCAGTTTATTGAAAGGCCACCATTCTTATATAGGATAGATCGTGCAATACAGAATAGAAGAGGTTGATTGGTTTAATCAGGCAACATCTGAAAACATGCTTTCTGCAAAACATCACGTAGCGCGCGCACGGCTCTGTGATCAACACCAGGTGTTATTCATTCATTCTTCCTTCTCTTGTTTATCTCTGAGAAAAGTTCTTAGCCTGGGAAAGATCCGAGCTGGAGATGAGAAAGCCAGCAGCCTGGGAAAAATCTGAGTTGGATTTTTCCTTGGGTCTTCAGCAGTGTCCACAGGTGCTTCTTGAGCTGTGTCAGGTTTGGTGCTGTGACTGCTTCCCTGGGGAGCCTGTGCCAGTGCCCAAGCACTGTCTGGGTGAGGAACCTTTTCCTGATACCGAACCTGATACCGAACCTGGCACACCTTCAGGCCACTCCCTCAGTCCTGTCACTGCTCACCAGAGAGCAGAGATCAGTGCCTGCCCCTCCACTTCCCCTCCCAAGGAAGGTGCAGCTGCAGAGAGGGGTCCCCTGAGTCTCCTCCAGCCTGAACAGACCAAAATGTCTGGGAGGAGGGATTTCACCACGGGCTGCCCACACCTCTGGAGATTGGGAAAGGTGATCCAGAAGCCTTGGGGAGGGTGAAAGGACCAGGCCTAGGTGCTGAGGAGAGAGCCAGGAGTCTGCTGAATCTGAGCTGAGTCCCTCCAGCCCTGAAAGGGTGCATCACTAATCCATGATCATAAATTTGAAAGCAGCACATATAAAAAGGTATTAAAAGTTTCTTATTTAAACAACTCTGTATGAAGATGTTTTCTATTCAGCAAAATAATTCAATATTCCAGGCTGAATTTTCTCAAACTTGGCTCATCTTGCTGCACACATCATAGTTTATTCCAATAAAAATTGGTATGTTTTTTTACTCAAAGAAAATTGAAGTAGAATATTGTAGACAATGTTATTTATTATTTTTGTCATAATTACAATTGGTATTGTTATAGTTATTATTATGATATTTCTATTATCCTTTGTTAAATGCTCACAATGTGCTCCACACTGTAGAAGATGCAGTAGACAGCACTCGCCCCTGTGTGCATATAATTTAATCTGGCAATTTAGAATGCGTGGCTGGGACCCACATTAAAGTTAATAGTGCTCCACTTGAGCACAGTGGTCTGCCTGAGCATTATAAACTGCGGGGTGAGGGCTGTGATTTGCATGTGGATAAAAAAATTCCCATTAGTCTCTTAATCAAAGATTATGGCTGGTACAGACAGTGATTTTCATACCTTGGAAGAATACTAGAACTGGCCTGAAACCAGGTGTGCAGCTTTATGGATTTGTAGTTGGTTTATGTATTTTGAACAGAAATCTTTCTGTGACCCAAATGTCACACGAACCAAAGGCTCCTTCAACCCAGCCATTGGAATGGCTGTGAATGCCAGCTTTGCCTTGGGCAGGGGCTCTGGAAATCAGCTGTGGCTCTGGGGCAAAGCTGGGAGCTGCTGCTGGGAGGCACTGGACACCCTGGGTGGGGAGGGGCAGGCAGCAGCAGCTGCTGCAGGGCTTGGAGCCTGGCCCCTGCCTGGGGACACCTACACTGCTCCAGGTTAGGAGCATCAAACCTGTTTCTGGGGCCAGCAAAAGGATCAAGCTGGGAGATTTGGTGGAAGTTATCTAGGTTCAGTTAACTGGCATTTTTAGTGGAAATTGTGTGCACCATCTGATTCATCCTTGGATCTTCAGTCATTTTAATTACAAGTCTGCATAAGTCCTAATTTACTTGTGTGCTTGAATTTGAAAAATACTTGAATGAAAAGGAAGAACATAGCTGGGGAAATTAATTCCCTCTTGCAATTTTGTTTCTCTATTAAAGGAGAAGAAACTGATGCAGCTGATGATGAGGAAGGCTGTAGACGTGATTTGCTCACAAGGCATTTGGGAAGGTCACTGCTCCCACACAGCAACGTCAGTCTGAACTGTGTGCAGCATCTACCACCAAACATGTACTGCTATATTTAGAGGACCCTAGCAAATACTGTTACGTATAGGATGTTGAACAGAAACAGTAATTTTCATCAGTGTATTATCTTCCCCCTTTTCACACGGATTCTTCAGGAGAAAACAGCCAGCTAAACTCTAGCTGAGATTAGCAAAAATAGCAGCAACCCAACTGGAAGTAATTTCACTGTTGACTGCATTGCAGTGTATACAACAGATTTCATTCCAGATTCACAGGAGAGCAATAGCATCATGGCTATGCTGTCTTTGACCTCTGTGAGCTGCAGTAAGTCAGAACAATAAAGAAATAATTTTTTCTCTCTCTGAAATAGTGAGCAGCTATTTTAACTTTCTTTCAGGCTACAAATGAATTTTCAAGCCAGCTTCAGAAGCTTAGAGGAACTGACCTAATTAATGGGGTGATCTTACCTCCCATGCCAGGCTGCCTCCCTTCTCTACTTCAATTTCCATCTTGGACAAGAAAATTTCCTTCGAAGTTGTTGAGCCACTTCTGTTAGACTTAAAGATCACGAAAGTTACAGCTGGAGAAGAGCACGCTGCCCTCTTAAATGTTAGGTGAGTACAGCACAGGGTCAGGTGCTGCCCTCAATTACACCAGTATTGATCTGGAGACATTTTGTTTTCTTCAATGACGTTAATCCTGTTAACTGAAAGTCAAGAACACTACCTTCACATTTCCATTTGTACCCCTTCCTCAACTCCACTTCAGTTTAGAAATTATTTCTGTCAAAAAGGATTGGGGATATTCTCTACAGCAGAAGGTTTATAAATGTCAATGGTATAATTGCCTGCATGATGTGGGATGCTAGTCAGGTAGCCTGCTTAGAAAGAGCTTGTTTATGCTCTGTGTCTCTGTTTATCCTCTTATTTAACCACAAGCATGACCAGTCTGAGACACCTTGAATTTATGAGGTGTAGAGATTTCAGGGAAACAGACCATCAGGTATCAATTTCTTCCTGCAAATCTACAACTGTACTGGTTCAACATAGTTCTTGGTGTCTCATGCTCTGTTCAAGGAAATATCTTCATCAGAATTTTTAAATATAATTAATAAATAAGTGCTTTAGCTCTTTCTTAGCTTCACTTCTTCCCTCTTGGTGTAGTTCCTGTTCTTCTGTGTTTTTCCCTTCTGGTCTCAGCGCCTTCTCCCTGTATCATTCCTCTCCTTGTTCTCCTAATTTACTCAGACCATTTCTTCATTCCATTCTCTCTCATTTCTCTGCACACTAAAGCAAATCCATGCCTTATACATGCTTTCAGGCTTTGGAGAGGAGAAATTTAGCTTAGATTGTTATGTAATTACTTCACCTCTTTTGGAATAGCTTGGAAAAATTAATTGGTGTAATTTTTTTTTTTTCTGGAATCATGCTAGCACAAAATTTGAATAATTGGATCATGCTTGTCAACTAAAAAGCTGTAACACAGGGTGTCTCTTTAACAGTTTCTGTTTACATTTGGATAATTACCATTATCTTTACACTTACCTCAATTCTTTTGTAGGTTGTTTTCTGATTAAAATTTCCATGGAAACTTTGTTTGAGTGTACAAATAGCTGCAGGATTCTGTCTGAATGCTCGATGCCTATGCAAGACCACTAATGATGCTCTTGTAAGGTGAATTCCTTCTTCATGGCAGCTGCCTCCCTTGCAGTCACAACATGTAACAGAAATTCAGCTGTGTGCCAATGCCATAAAAAAAAAAATGAAGGTACAGCTATAATTAATGTCTGTAGTCTTCAGCAGAGCTGATCCTGGATGGGAAAAGGAGGAAGTTATCTCCCATCCCTAATAAACCAGCATTAAACACAAAGTTTCTGGAATATCACTCTGAGGCTTTGGTGACAGCCTGGCACCCATGAGTGCACAAAAATAAAGATAACTCTTTCTAAGACTTTTCTTTTTCTCAAAAAAAAAAAAAAAAAAAAAACTCTATCCTCAATCTGCAAATACTTTTTATCCATATTTTGTCTCTCCTCATGTTATTTTTAATGCATACACAGTTTCTTCTTGGAGAGATAAAATTCTGTTCATTAGAGCAGGAGACAAGGGTCAATATTTCTCAGAGGACTGAAGTCTACCACTTCCTAGCTCAAAACAAGTCACCTTAGAGTAAGCACTAAAATACCCAGATAAAGCCCAGAACTCCTTGATCTCTAGATTTTATGCTTGATCAGCTGTGTTTTCCCTAAAAATTAATACTGATATGTTTTAATAACCCAACTTAACTCCAGTTTTTCTCATCTAAACCAGGGACGTTCAATTTCATGTTAAAAACTCTCCTGAAACCTGGTCCATGGCAAGGTGAACATGAGCCAGGAGTGCCCAGGCAGCCAGGAGGGGCATCAGGGAGAGCATCACCAGCCAGGCAGGGGAGGGGATTGTCCTGCTCTGCTCTGCACTGGGGCAGCCTCACCTCCAGTGCTGGGGGCAGCTTTGGGTATAAGTTATGGCTGCAGTACAAGAAGGACAAAACTCTGATTGAAAGTGTCTAAAGGAGAGCATGAAGCTGGTGAAGGATCTTGAGGTGAAGCCTCACAAGGAACTTCTGGCTGTTCAATGTGGGGAAGGGGAGATGAGGGGAGACCTCCTTGCTGTGGGCACTTCCTCACAAGGGAAAGAGAAGGGGCTCTCTTCTCTGCCATCACCAGTGACAGAACCCAAGGAAAGAGCACAGAGCTGTGTCAGGGCAGGTGTGTGTGGGATGTTAGGAAAATGTTCTTCTTGCAGAGCGTGGCTGGGCACTGGAACAGGCTCCCCAGGGAAGTGGTCACAGCACCATCCTGGCAGAGCTCAAGGAGCATTTGAACAATGCTCCCAGGAACATGCTGTGATTTCTGGGACTGTGCTGTGTAGTGCCAGGAGCTGGACTTTATGATCCTTGCAGGTCCCTTTCAAGTCAGGATATTCCATGATTAAACCTCTCTTTCAGTTTCTGACTTTTTGCCAGGTGATGCAGATATTGAAGGGAGGTGGGGTTGCCTGTGCAGGAGAACCTCATTGGAGGAATAGCTGGACATTATTTGATTCATCTGACTCTTCTGAAAGGCTGGAAACAACTCACACGAGGAGTAACAGTTGTCACAGTACAAAAAGTGTAGAATTGCACTCACCCACCCTAGAATTTAAGGAGCACATTAGTGTGTTTTACTCCAAATAAATACATTTGTATTCTGGTAAGGACTTTGCAAAAAAGAATACAACTGACAGTTGGATAGCATTTTCCTTCTGCATTGAGATTCCAGGCACATCCTTGAGAATGACAGGGCTTTTCACAGTGGCTGGGTGGTAGACACAGATGAAATCTGCATAACACATCAGGAGAAACAACAAATTTGATTTAAAGATCAATGTTGTTTTTTAAAAACAAAGATACCCTAAAAGTATTTTAAGACTAGTGCATCCATTAACTTTCTCACTTAATTCAGTAAGACAATTCCTGAAAATTATGGACACTAATTAGATTTATGTTGTATTT
The DNA here is from genome assembly GCF_029582105.1 of Oenanthe melanoleuca. Taxonomy (NCBI): domain Eukaryota; kingdom Metazoa; phylum Chordata; class Aves; order Passeriformes; family Muscicapidae; genus Oenanthe; species Oenanthe melanoleuca. The sequence goes on from NC_079362.1 coordinate 57,151,511, forward strand.
TAGTAATTAAAGGAAATATCTCTATCCATTTGAAAATTACTCTGGAGATACTGAGAAATTTAGTACCTCAGATCAACAGTTCTCTAGGAACTTCTCTCATGTCTATTGCATAAAAGGCAACTGCTTTGTTGACTCTGTACATATTTATGTATAGTGTGTTTTATTTTAAATATAAACCAATGTGATAGGGGGTTTTTTAGTTCTTGTTTGCTTTGAGCTAACAGAACACACACTAGCTTTCTATTAGAAATCAGATGTTCATTTAGAGAAAGTAGTTCTTTCAGTAAGTGAAAGACTTAAAAATAAGTGAGGGACAAAGCCTTCTACAGCTTTGATGTCATTTACTATTTCATTTAAAGTTTCAATAATTTCATCACTAATGAAGCCATTTGTGCATCAGTTTATATTTCAGTTTATATGTTTGAAAGATACAATCTGATTTACCAATAGATGCCTTTCTGCTTTGCTTCCCCATAAATTAAAGAGTCCTTGAGTGTCATTCGTGCACATAAAAAATAAAAAGAAGAAGTTTTGTCTTCATGCTCAGGCAATTACAAGAACTATACCATGAAATGACTCAGGTAGAATGTTTTAGACTGATCAACCTTGGGAGAAATATTCAGATAGCACTTAAGTAATGCAAATTCAGTGAAATTCCCAACTGTTTGACATAAAAAAACAAATAGTTTTAAAATAAACATTGTGATATCTCCACTGATCTGCTTCTGCTTAGAGGACACTCAAAATCCAACAAAGCACCAGAATAAAATCACTGCCATACAGTGGCATGGTATGCATCCAGAAGATGGTGGTCTGGACAATGCAAGGTAAAATTATTAACAAGGTGGATGCTAATTGAATACTCAGCTGTCTGCAGATTGGTCAGATAGGTTCTGCCTTAATATTTCTCAAAGGTTTTTTACTGTCTTGTCAGATACTTTTCAGTCCCGTCTCTGAAATCAATACTGCTGCTCCTGATCCCTCTACCAACCATCCTAGGGCCTGAAGTCTCTTCTGATTGTCCTGAGACTTCTCTTTGTTATTGAATTGCTGGCAGTTTAAACAGCCAGTAGCAGGTAGCAATCAGAAGGCCTTACTAGACTGGAAGGTTTTCCATTAGTGTCCCTTACCCCTCCTCCTGGGGACATAAGACTTTTGTGAGTTGGGTCTGGCCTCCATTCCCCTTAGTAGGGATATTCCTATTGCAGCTACCCCTCTTTTCTTTTTAGCAAAGGAGGCCTTGATGCAGGGTACAGCTGGTGCTGTTGTGGGACACCCCACTGTCTCAGGGTTGCAGCAGAATTCTCTGTGGATGCTGTGAGAGAAATGAGACTGGGTGCTGCTCACATGGGAAATTTGGAGTAAAGGGAGCTCCTGGATTTTTTTTATGCTTCTTCCTAGAGTTTTAGACAGTCCTTGCTTTGGCAAAGGGAGTCAGCACAACCTCAGCTCCTGCTGTTCCTGCATAGCAGGAGGCCAGCAGGAGCAATGATGCTGGAATGTGACAGCAGTGGGAGCATTCAGAGGAGACTCAGCCTGAACTGCAGCGTAAAGCCCCCCAGCAGTCCATGGTAATGGGCTGTCACAGTGCTGAATTTTCTTGAGTCTGCATCTGCTCCTCAAAACAAAGACTCTGGGCTTATTTCTATAGTATATAAATATGGAGTAACTCCATGCCTCTCAGTGGAGTTGTTCCTCACTTACCCTTCTTCCATAGAAAAAAAGAGTTTGACCCAGATAAACGGGTGAAAAAGCAGAAAGATTGGCAATAGGTTGTCAAACTCCATCATTCCATATGGAACGTGGCCTTCTCGTTAATTAAAAAATGCAACAGTTTATTAGCTCTAATTTGATTCCATGCTTAACTCCCTCCTGTGGGAAACAGAATTTGGGTAGGAAAAAGTGAGAGTAAAGCAGATTTTGCTCTGCATGGAAGTTCCATCTGTTATGGATGTTCTGTGTTCTATATTTAACTGTATAAGGACAAACCTGCCCAGGAAGTGACATAAGTGACATCTGCCCCAGGATGTTAAATTTTTAAAATACAGAATAAAAACCATAAAACATTAAGAAGGAAGATACAATGTACCTCAAAGAGGTTCTTCCATTTAATCTACATGAAGAAATTAATTTTCTCCCTAGGCAATCTATTTTTGTACAGTTCTCAAACTAGAGGAAATCATGTCTCTAGTTTTGCCATATTATTATCATCAGGCTGAAACAATCTTCAAAATCCTCAACAATATGCCAGTGAAAAATATATTATTCTCACTTGCACCACACTGTTTTTATGGCAGGTGACTGATGCCAGAATTGAGACACATTGTTTTTTGAGTGGCATAACTCAGACTTTGTATATTTATTACAAAGAGTTTAATAAGTCCCATATGGTCTAGGGTGTGGGAGTACAGTGAACTTTGCAGAAGACTGTGAAAAACCACATCTGAAAACTGTTTCACAGCTAGGAATTGGGTGCTTGGGAGATGTTGATCCAGCCTGTTGCTGGATGTGAAGGAACCCAGTCACAAGCCAGGCCCTTCCTACTCCCCAAAGTCTTATTTTCCCTTCCCTGGATGTCATCACAATTACCCAAATATTCCAAGGTGAGGGAAAGGATCCCAAGCTGCTTGAATTATGGAAAATTCCTGTTAAATTTTCTTATGCACACTCTCATGCAGCCACAGGTCATTTTCTCAGCATCTTCCATTCCAGCCCATAAGAAGGAGGAGCTGGAAACCAAACTAAGCCTGCTTTCTTGGGTTACATTTGCAGAGATTCTTACACAAATGTCCTTCATTCCTAGGCATGTGAGCAGCCTCAGTGACATAAATGGGGTGAAGCACAAAAGGTCTGAGAGTTGTTTGTGTGTAAACAAATGCAGCAAAAGAGAGAGAGGAATTTTTTCCACCAAGAATGTTCCAGATTTTTAAAATACCCAAAACACAACTTACCTCATCTCAGTCCATTGGGATTTGTTGTGCAGATATATTTGTATACAGCTCATGTAATCACAGTAAAATTTGGAGCTATGTTGCTCTATATCATTAGTTGCTGACTTCCTAAGGGGCTTTTCCTTTCCATGAAAAATTTGAACTTCAGATCTGCACTGCCCACTGCGATGAAGAACATTTGAAAATTAATGGAAAGCTTACAGCCAGGCTGTTAACTTGGCAGCACTATCTCTTCTGGATAAAAGCTGGTAAAGCATAGCTCTGTGTCTAGTTTAGAAAAGCAAGCACAAGCTACAAGGACTGGCATTTTATGTATAAAAACTTTCTATGGTGATGGCACATAGACTTGTAAATATGGGAAGCTATTTGGGCCTAAGATATGAAACTGTAATTATATGTAATGACTCTTCCCAGTCTCATCCCAGGACAAGGAAGGAGAAAGTCTGATACAATTTAAAATTCTATGTTAGAGTGAAACTTTCCTAAGATCTTCCTATCATCTTCAAGGAAAGTATAGCCCTTTCCAGCAAAAAAATTTGCATTTTTTATATTTGTCATCCTCTGTAAAAAAATATGCTTATAATAAGGGCCCAATTCTGTTTTTGTGCAGCAACATCAACTCAGAATAGAGAGATGTAATTTAACCTTGAAAGCTGGCTCAACTGGACTTGTTGCAGACCTAGTAAGTGGTAACAGTGTAAAGAATTTGGCCTTCAAGATAGGTGTTATGCAAGTGCCCCTGCATCTCTTTGCCTTGTTTCTAGGAGCAATAGATGCCTGGGATAACCTAACTAGACAGGATTTATCCCTGCAGCCTTCCCACAGTGTGACAAGGCTCTGAATAAAGCCCTGGAAGCATCCCTGTTCTGAATCCCTACCCATCACCACAAGCATCAGGAGACTCCCTTGCTTCAGTAGCTGCAGGGTGAGCAGTAAGTGTTGGAGTCAGTGAGCCAGGAGTCTCTCTTTATTCTTCAGAGAGAAATCAGAGTGCAGTGATTGAATTAAAGCCTTTGGATGGATGAAGTATGTTAAGCATCTCACAAGGTGGAGGTATAAGTTTAAATTTTAGGATAAGTAAGTGAGTCAGTAAGTTTTAGAATGAGCTTTAATGTTTTTAGTAAGTGCAAGGTTCAGATGCCAGAGTAGAAGTGCATAGAAGGAAAAACATACTAGTGTTTTCAGTGGAGTCTCCAGTTGTTTTAGGCATAATAGAGCTATAGTAAGAATATTGCTTATAATTTTCAGGTAGAACAAAATAGGTCATATATGTAGTTTATACGTAACCTGGTGTGTTATAGGAACTAGAATTCTAACAGGTTAAGAAGTGGTGGTCCAAGTTTGTGTCTCAGCTTGTTGGGAAGTTTCTATACAGAGCGTGCATTGGGGAGAGCTGGTGCTTTTTGCCACTGCTTTTTGCTTTGCTTTGCTTTGCTCTCTTGCCCCCATCATCAACACCCAAGAAGAAGACAGAAGCTGCCACAGCAACATCAGCTTCCCAGGACATTGACAGGAGCAGCTTCTGCTTCTGTTTGGGACTCTACACCAAAACTTAGCATGGACTTTAATGTCTGTGACTTTGCTTTTTTGAGACTGGTGTGCCTTTGCAACAAACACCTTCATAGCAACTATTAGCTGCTTTGCTCATTTAAGAAGATAACCCAATGAAGCTGGTGATTAAGAGCATGTGAGGTCTAACCTCACAAGTAAACATGAAAAGGATGGGTGGCAGAAGACACCTTGGATGGATCCCTTTGGACAACAGAACATGTAACTTATGCAAATGTAACCTCAGAGATATTCTGCAAAATGTCTCCTCTTCCAAAGAAACCAAAAAAATAAAAACTGCTGTTTTGCCTGTTGAAGGCTGTTTTGGTAGCTAAGAAAAATTTGCTGCCTTATCTATATGATATTATGTTATTCTTAGAAGAGGTAGCTCACCACTTTACGAATTGTTTAGTAAAAACTTAGTCAAATATGCACAATTTGTGGTTAGAGCAGCTTTTTCCATATGGCAGTACTGAAGTGACAATGAAATGTGTGGGTTAGAGGTGAACATCCCAGCCCATTCCAGGACATGAAAGGTTTGCACTGCTAAATGCATTGGAGAATGTAGGTGAAAGCGTGTTAAAGGAAGCACCACCTTTTTTTCCTTTGTAGTAAGAGGGTAACAAGTGTAAGAAGCCATCTGCACATTTGTTTCCAGTTTTCAGTCCACCAGGGACAGCCTGGAGAGAGCCACGACAGCTGCTCAGCTGCATGAGCACTTAAGGAAGAACCATTCCTTAGTTTCCCCTCTGGTCTCCAGTGCTGCTCTTTGGCCAAGGACAACCTTCCCAGCCAGGGCATCACTGTGGGAGGGATGGCTCCCGACTGAGAGGTGCTGTGCCCTGCTGCAGCACACTGCACACACCCTGCACGGTCTGCAGAGATGGCAGCTAACTCAGGAACTGTGCCAATTAGCTGCAGCTGGTCTCTGAGTCAGAGCAGATTACTGAGTGTGTTTCACAGCCCAGCTCTAGTGCATCATTTGCTGTAAGAAGTGGCTTTCTGTTTAATCCCTTCTGTTTCACCTTGACTGGCCTCAGATGCACAAGTGGATAGAGGAACAGACAGCAAAGCAGCTTTTTTCTCCATTTCTCCTGATTTGTACCTGGCTTCTTTGAGACATTTGTGTTTCTACCTCCCTCACAGGCTCTGACCTGTCCCAGGCATCATTAAAAGGCAGACTGCATTTGTTGATATCACTGCCACAACCAAGGAAAACAACTTGCTTCTTATTTAAAATGTGCAGAAGTCTGGTCTCTAAGCTGCATGAGTGGCAGAGGACCCTGGCACTCAGCATCTGCAAAATAAATTTGATTAAGTTTGTTTTCTTTCCTGCAGGCGTTTAGCAGTGTTTTTGCTGAGTAGTAGCTAAATGGTAAAGAAATATATTTGGGGAATGGAAAAAGGAAATAACATTGTTGCTAGTGTTATCTCATAAGGCTAAGTTGTTCTAGTGGTGGTGCTAAATAATACTCTGTGATGAAATTATGCTAATGACATTGAGACTTCTTGCAATGATAGACAAGGCACTTTCAGGTCTTGGTCTTTGAGGAGGGAGAGAATAGATTTAGAAAGTTAAAAACATATAAATATACGTGTACATACAGATAACATTGTGAAAGGATATGTTACCTATTTATAAATATGTTATACAAAGAAAAACTCATGCTGAAATTCCTGGCATGTGACATGGTTTAGACAAATCCTTAGGCATTCAGGCTTTTAAAGTCTGTATAGAAGTGATGTGGGCACTGGGATTCACAAAGATCTTTTTTTTAGTAAGGATGTGTCAGAGAAACTATTTTCTTTCCTAGAAAACCTATCAGGTTTCCTTATGTTCAAGCCAATGTGGAAATCTTTTCATTCAGAGCTCAGAAACACATTTAGAGGTTATGGCTGATACCTTCATTGAGCTCTTGATCCACCATTATAAATATAGGCTTCCCTCCCATAAAACTTGATATCTTCTGGGCTGTATTTTCTGTCTGGGGTTAGACCAAGCAGCTGAGACCACAGCTGCCTTTTTCACTGTTCCCATCCAGCCAGTTTGCACTGAGTCTGTCTCCCAAAAGGGGATTTATTCCCAGTACTGCAGCAGGCTTCCAGTGACAAAATCCCTTCAGGCAGGCTGAGAACTCGGGGGCTGAAAGTTCTGCTAAGAGCTGTGGTGGCTGAGACACAGAGAATGTGTCCAGGCACTGGCTTTTCAGCAGTGCCCTGGGAGTGGGAGCACCTGAGCTGGCTTGGCATTGGAGGTGGAAGGATGCAGGCTGCCAGGGTGGGGCTAAGGGTAGAAGAGAAAACAGCTGGGAAACTTTGTCAGGATCTCAACCTCAGCTTAAGTGCAAGGCAGCAGACTACCAGCTGTGGGGGTTAGTAGTCCTCCTCAGGTTTAGCCATTCAAGAGCACAAAATTTTCTCCTAACTGGTGTTATAAGGGAATGAATGTGATGTTTCTCTCAAATAAGGACTGTGATCCTCTAAAGATAATTTCAGTTCACTGCAGGCATTTATTTTAACCACTACAGAGGAAAGGCATGAGTCTCACCCTGGCCTATTTCTGAAGAGGGAGGATCTTACATAGTCTATTAGGGGCTTCAGGATTATTTAGAGATGTGAATAGTTAGACAGATTTCATCTGCACTGCTAAATCATGCATTCAGTATTTATCTGACAGACCAGCAGTGCATGGACTGCATCAGAAAATCTCCTTCTAGCCCTGGGATGATTTTGTCAAGGTACAGGTGAGTCAATGTGGCAAGGTCATTGCAGATATAGCTGTCACTGCCTTGCTCTAGGACTGGAGGGTCCCACCTCCAGTGCTGTCAGTCAGGAGCCTTTAAATATACAAAGTGATCGTAAGAAAAAAATAATTTAAAAAATGTAATTCCACCTAAAATCAATTTCCCTGCTGTGAGTTGAATAATTCTTTTTTAATATACTAAACCATAAAAAAATTAAGCTTCTTTCTTTAACATCAAAGTAAGGCAACTGTACTTTATCTGGAGAACATGAATGCCTAAAGCTGCAGTTTCTTTTTCACCAGCTCTCAGCAAGTGGCCATTTAGTCTTAATTGCTACTCACAGTGTAGTCCAATTAAGAATGGCATTAGCAGGCCAAGAACTATTTATTAATCAGTAAAAGGTATGACAGACATCTCTTGTTTTGCCAGGGGTTTCAATTCACCTCTTTGTGTGAAAATCTAACCAGCTGGAGCACTCTTCAAGAAATGCAAGAGTATCATCATGCTATCAATCATTAAAAAAAAAAAAAAAATACATGTACTTATGTAATTGAGAAGTGCAAAATTTTATAAAACACTCATTTATATTTGGAAAGGCCCATGCTGCTAAACTGACAGAGCCAAGTGACAGTGTTGACATTTGATTTGAGAAATGCTTCCAAGATTCCTTGAACTGGAGGTGACTTGTAGGAAGACACCTTATGGTCTGACACTTTGTGCTTGTCCAGACAAAACAGGTAGTCCTTTTCTGCTGGAAGACTATTTTTTCCCAGGACAGGAATATGAGGTGAATTGTGGAATTCCCATGGCAACTTTCTCCTATGCTTGAAGGGAGCAGTTTGGAAGTCACACTCATCAATCCAACGATTTCCTGTCATTACTGATACTTGCAGTGGCAGTTCAGTAAAGTATATTTTTGTGGTATTTTTTTCTCAGAAAAAACTACACTCTGCATGGCTGCTTTGTGGTTGTGCCTCTTTACATGAAGGGAATACCTGGTGCTGTTTTTCAGTCTGACATTAAGATTTATATGCAATTTTGTCTGAAGTCACCATATTTGTAATACCAGAAACGGGAGATAACAAAGTGGGCATGTAGAAAAGTGCAGAGACCTGAATGCAGTTTATTTCAGGATGTGGAGGGATGAGGCACAGAAGCCTGCAGTGGGATCACTTTTGTGGGCCTGCACAAATGTTAACCAAGCCCATTTCCCCAGCAAACTCAATCCACTCTCCTTGGTGGGAGGTGGCAGGGCTAAGCAGGAAGTTCTGCCTAGAAAACAGAAATTTTTGTACAGGGACCCAACTTAGGAAAATCAGCTTGGACAAAAACAGTGCAGAAATATCTCTTATCACATGGTTGAAATTACCCATTGAATTTTATAAAACTTGACAGAATTCAGTAATTCTGAGTCTCAGGCAAAACTCATGTTTTCTTGATACATTGCAAATGAAGATTGACTCTTTATTTCTACAAGAAAAGTGTTCAATTTTATCCAATCTCTATTCTTAAGAGAAAACAAGATGGGTATATTTTTATATCACAAGCATATATTCTCTCAACCAAGAGTTTTGCAGTTTCCATATCTGTGCCCTTGTTATTTCACCTGCTTTCTTTCTCTCTGAGAGCTTCACTTATGTGTGGGGATCCACAGGATAGGCCCCAGGTGCTTGTGAGGGATCTGATGGATGGGCTTGTCCCCTTCTCTAAGTGATGCATCCAGCTCATTTTCCAAAGGACTTTTATTATCTGCTTAACAGATAGATCTGAAATTCAGTGTTACAGTAGAAAATATACTGTGTTCTTGTTCTACAGTACATATGTAACTAGTGGACCTGTGATGACCTTATGCAGGTCATTATTTTTGTCATTAAATGACAGATCATTTTCAGCAGGCTCTCAATAGAGAGCTTGACTCTTGTCAAACTAAGGTGAAACTCATGGGTCCTTCCTAAATCTGAAGTTAAATTTATTACATTTCTGCTCTCTTTGGTGCAAGAACTATTTGCAGTGATGCCCTCACCCAGGATGTTAAAATGCCAGCTGCATCTGTCCTGGGTTTTTCCACCCCTATTGGTGTGTAGGTCTTTAAAAAGTAATTAGATATAGAATTAGCTGACAACTTGTCATGAATCACGACTATTAGCACCTTTGCAAAGCTGAAGTTAATAATATTCACAAGATACTCAACAATAGGATTGAAATGTTGAAACAGGCATGGAATCCCCCCACAGTGGGTGCTGCAGTCCCATCAAGCAGCCTCACTTTGTAAGCTGCTTTGAGAGGTTAAAAACCATATCAGTCCAGAATCCAGTTCAGGAGTGCTGTAAATCACTGGAAGCACCAGGTGAAATTGTGCCACAAGTGCAGCTAACAGAGGTTTTGGTGCAAACTTCACCATGGCCAGGACTTCATGCCTGTTCTCAGGAGGAACTTTTTACTGACTTACCTCAAGTAAGAAACTGGTGCTGAGCAGACCCAGGAGTTCCTCACTGCCTGGACTGCCTGAAGGTTTCCTCATCCTGTCTAGAGATAACTGCTGTGTTTCTGCCCATTTCCAAACCTGCTTAGTTGATGGTACTGAAAGTGCCATCACACAAAGTGTGGGCATGGGATTACCTGCTCAGAATAGACTGACTGGATGGTTGTGAAGAATAAGCATAATTTTTATGCTTCTTATAATTGAAAAGTTTATTGTACAGCTTATAAAAATTAATGATTAATAATTTTCCAGTGGAACATTTTTTCAATTAAAATGTTTACAATATGATAGGATTTATTTTCTCTTGAGTTGTGATCTCACTGTCCGAGTAATGATTTGCATGTCTGGAGACATCTCCATCCAGAGATTTTTCTTTTGTGCACTTTCCAGTTGAAAGCCCAATAACATTTCATGGCAGAGGATGCAAAAGAACATGGTATTCACCCTTGAGTTCTAAGGAGAACACATGAATCAAACAGTTGCAGGGTTACCACACTGAAAACAGGATTCTCTTACTACATTATCAGCTCTCCTGATCCAGTGGAAAACACAGTTATGGTTTTTCCCTTAATTTCATTCCATTTCATGTGAGCTGCTGGACACCCAGAAATTGTGTCTAATGAACACAGGTGTGCAGTGGCACTGACTTTAAAACCACCAGTCTTGTTGTATATACCTGATTGCAATATTTTGTATGTCCCTCTCTGATTCCATCACATTTATTATCTAATTTCCTTCCCTGAATATATCAGCATCATACTCAGGGGGTCCAGAACCCTTGAAACTTTTTTAGAAACTCTTCACCATTTGAATATGGGTTTTAGGCATACAGCACAAAAAAGGCTAATGGATTTAAATATTCATTATGAGAAATCCACAATAGTAGCACGCCTGGTTAAGAGGATCTTCCTCCCAGAATGTGCATTTTATTTCAATCAGAAATAATACATTGAAATCCCAGATCTTTGCCACTAGGTGGTACACACATTATGTCTGTTAGTTGTATATGCTCTTGTTTGCAGATAAGGTTTGGTCTGAATTCACTAATGACAGTTTATGTAAATGCTGAAGTCTCCAGGTTTTCCCTGGTAAAGAGTTTTGATAAGCTTGTTAAACTTCTGACCTAATTGCTGGATACTTAGTTGTCAGATAATCGCTCCAGGGGTTTAGCATGGGGTTTATTTCCTTGTTTCAAGGAAATAAAGGTGGTGCTGTGGTTATGTGAGCCTTTCAAACTAGAACACTGCAGTTCTGCTGGCCACCTGCCACCACCCCCAGCACCTGCCTCTGCTGCTGCCCGCCCAGCCATGTGCAGGCAACAGGTCCAACACTGCACAGCCCTGTGCAGCCCCAATGCCACGACTGCAGGTCCCACTGCCAGGGTCGTGGTCAAGGGCATCTTCTAGGAAAGAGGGAGGCGACATTCCTTCTGCTGGCAGCAGGGACTTCTGCTGAATTCAAGTGACTCTGCAGTGGGGACCGTAAGATCAAATATGGTCCAAATCTCAGAGGATCCCACCTTCATTAACTATGTTCATTAAGGCCTCAATTCAACAAAATTCTTGAGAACACAACTCATTTTAAGTATCTGAACTGTACCATTGACTTCAATCAATCTGCTAATGTGCTCAAAATGAGGAGAGTGCTAAAGCAATTGAGGGATGGAACCACACAGCCTATCGCAGCTACCCAGAAATTATCTGCTAAATGTTCATTGATTTAACCAGGCAGAGCTGGGCTGCCAGTCTGCACTGAAATCACAGCACCCTAGAGTGTTTCTCTGGCCATGGCCCCCTGATCAAACTGAGGGCACGTGTTCCTCTCCCTCTGCTTTCCCTTCTCGTCCTGGCACCTGGGCAGTGGTGCTGCATAGGTGCCTGGGGGGCTTGTCCTGAGATGAAGCATGCTGGCCCTGAATTTAAGAGTTAGTTTCTGTATCTGGCCCAAATCTTCCACGTCAGCAAGACTTCTCTAAAACCATGAGTTTTCAGCTGTGAAAACATTTAGGGTCAAGCCCAGAGCAGTGCTCAGGGTTTAGAGGTCTTCATTCCCCTGCTGAAATGCTAGCAGAGATTGATTATTTAATCTATTCTCTAAGTATGAAATCTTGTAAGTAACACATCCGAAATAATTATTGAACCAAAACCTACTTGTATCCCTGCAGAATACGCAGAGCTATTGAAAATTGCAACAGTCCTGAATTTCTAGCAGGAGAGCTGAGTAGTGTGTTTCAGTAGAAGGTGCACTGTGAGATCAAATCACTCACCTGCACTCACACTAGGTGTGTGGAACCATCACTGCAAACATCAGCAATGACAGCTGCTTCTCAAGTGGGAAGAGTTTTTAAAACACATTTTTTATGCTATTGTGCTATGAGATTTAGATTTTGATGGTAAGCCTGACTTCAGTTGATTTGATATAAAGCCAAACTCAGGTCATGGCTAAAGGATCTTTATGCTGATATTCAAAATCAGATATTGTCATATTCAGCTATATTTTCAAGGGAGAAAAATAATTGTGTCCTCTAAAAAAGAAGTTAGTCAGGCAGTTCTCCTGCCTGGCCTTCTACCTGGTATGTACAAATCTCCTTTCTTAGACTTCTCTGAGTACATGGAAAAGTACCTCAAGTCAACCTAGATCTTCTCTCCATGGGAAAACTTTGACTAAAAATGAATGAGGCAGTGATTCAATTACATTGTTCTCATGCTTCAAGTTTGAGTCAATATTTTTTCACCTTATGGCTGAATATAACTGGTACCTTGTATTTTTGGAAGTCTTTTGTTAATGTTATGCTCCTGCAGAAATTTATTTTCCTCTCACCTCCAGGGATCCCCATCTCTATCTCCAGCTTTTCCTTTGGTCTGCCTACAGTGGGCTTTGACCTACAAGAATTGCCAGTTCTATCCTTTTTCTGAAGTGGGAGGCTGTGTACCCTATCTGAGTTTTATGAACATTGCAAAGCAAAAAGGAGTGCAAGAGTACAAAGAGTGGAGATGCTGGTCCCCACCTGGCTGTGAGCTGCCATGTGCTTTTCAGGGAAAGTTAGCATGGAGCTGAACTTGGGCTTTAAATCTCCTTAGATAGCATGCTGAACTCTTCTGTAGCTGCAATGAAGGTGTTGACAGCAAGACTTCATCCTTACCTCTCACTCATGCAAATTTGTTACTACCTGTTCTGTGCCAAATAAAATTTTTTAGGAAACAATACTGTAATAAATCTTCCATATCTGTTGATGTAAAATGAGATGCTAATGGAATACAAAAGTGTGCTGTATTTGATAGCTCTCTCTCTCTCTCTATATATATATATATGTACAGATATACATGTCTTCCATATTTCTGCAAAAATTCATAGGTGTTATAGAATGCAAAGATCCACATGACCTGCTCCATTGCTAATAGTTCCTTAAGTATTATCGTTAAAAGTTGTCAGATGTGTTCTAGAATGTAATTTATATATAGAAATACAATATGACAATGCTTAATTCAGTGTCATTCAACAATATATTTCATGCCAAAGCTTCACAATCTATTAAGCCAAAGACATTTACTGAGAATTTACTTCAATCCTTAGGAGGGTGAATGTAGCTTTGGTGGGATTAATGGCTTAAAGTTAATTGTTTTTGCTAATGTTTTATTTGAAATGTCCTGCTCAGGTAGGTAATGTGACATTTTGCTCACTAGGGATGTCGAGCCAAGCTCTCTGCTGACATGGGCAGGTGTAACTCCTTGATTTAATTAGAAGCTGCACCTACTTACGTCAGTGAGTTTGGTATCTTGCCCTTTTGCAGAGAAGGGGAAAATGTAAAGGTTGGTGCTTAGAAACCTGGAGGTAGAGCACAGAGGAAAAAAGAAAGAGGAAACATCAGTGTCTGAAATAAGCTGGCTAGTTACTCAAGAAAATAACTAGTAAAAGCAGCCAAAGCTGACTTTGCCCCCTCTAGGAAGGACTGTGTGTGAAATCCTGCTGAATAAATGGTGTGGAAATAATCTGAGGCTTTAATGACTACTTGAAAGAATCAAACATATAATTGTTTCTGGAGCAAAGACTAATCATTGCCCTTTTGTGAGGAAGAAACTTGCTCATGAGAAAGAAAATAGAGACAGTGAAAAAATGCTGATGACCTGGAGCAGGAGGGAGTGGCTCACATTTGTAAGTGTATATTAGCCCTGAAAGGGTGGAAGAGATAATGGGGAAGTGGAAGTCAATTAAGGAGGTGCCTGGCCACTTGTGTCTACAAGACAAAGACAGTGTCCCCAGGAGGTGGCAGGTGGTCTCAGCCACTGCAGTAGGAGTTCTCTTGTGCAGAACAGAGCTACAGGCCTGATTGCTTCCAGTGGAAAGTTTACTAGCCTTGCATTTGTAGGACTCAGACTCTTGAGGATAGACTTGATTTGTATTTTTTATGCTATAGTTATTTCCTTGAGGGGACTTTGAGGTCTCTCATTACAACATCATAACGGCATTCAGGAAAGGAAATCTGATGGGTGGATGCATGGTCACTCTGAGTCCTCATTATATGCACAACCAGGGAAAGAGAGAGATAATCCTTTGAACAGAAACAGATGAATCATATCAATTTCATTTGATGATGGAGACCATACCTTCCCTGGCAAAATCTAGAGACCTTACCAAAGCTGTGGATGTGGAGTGTAGCTAGTGCAGCCTCACCTCAAGTCCTGTGTGTGGTTTTGGTCACCTCAATGTAAAAAGGATTTAAAACTATGAGAGAGTGCCCAAAGAAGGGCCAAAAAATGGCGAGGTGGTGAAGCTGTATGAGAAGTGTCTGAGGTCTGTTCAGCCTGGAGGAGACTGAGGTTATCATTGCAGTTACAACTTCCTTGTGAGGGGAAGAAGAGAGGCAGGCACTGATCACTCTTGGGACCGGTGGCAGGACCCAAAGAAATGGCATGAAACTCAGTCAGGGGAGGCTCAGGTTGCATATCAGGAAAGGATTCTTCCCCCAGAGGGTGGTTAGGCCCTGGAACAGGCTCCCCAGGGAAGTGGTCACAGCACAGCGATCCTCTAGCCTTGGTTTTCCTGAGCCAGTTTATTTCAGACAACATGGAGAGCATCAGCAAACCCCATGGGAATCCAGCAAGAAGATCAGGATGGATGATAGGGATTGTTCTGGAAGAACTGGAGCACTGTGCTGCAAGCAGTCTGTGGCTATGTGGTTTCTTGATCCTGACTCCACTCCTGGCCCAACCACAGGCTGGCAGAGCTAATCTTGCAAGTAGTGCTGTTGGAAGCATTGATGCCAACTGGTCTGAAACTTATCACTTGTCATGGGATGTCTGAAATGTTTCTTGAAATTTTGACCACTCACAGCAGGTGAAAAACTCAGGTAGAAAAGGTGAAAAAAACCCTTGAGAATGCAGAAACTGAAGTAAATCCCACAGACTCTTTAAAAAAAAAAATGAACTTGTGGGTATTTGGGAGAGATTAGTCAAAGGATAATTGCCCTCATGTCTGGTCCTTTAAAGGATATTCACAATATTTGAAAAAATGTGAAGAAGCTTCTCATCTGCAGCCCACCACATCCCCCTTCCCCACAATCTGTGAGCAGAAAATGGAAGCATGGAGAGTTACCATGTGCCAGGGGTGAGGCTTGCCCTGCCATGAGCAGAGCATGCTGCTGGGTAAGGTAACACTCCAAGGTTTTCAATCCATGAAAAAGAGCTCCTGAAACATGGGGTACTGCACACAATTCAGGAACTAGATATTGACTCCAGTCCAGGAATGCTATTGCCAATGCAATTGGCTCTGAATTTAATTTCAAATCTTGCTAGCTGGCTTTGTTTTCAGTCCACAAGCATTCTTGCTGATAATTAAGGCACTGTGCTCAAAAGTTACATATAAAAATATATTTTCTTGAAAGGATTAGGCAATTCATTAAGATGAAATCCATGTAAGCTGAGAATCCTGTTCCAGTAGTTCATATAGCTGGGAAGAAGAGGTTGAAGTGGCAGATTATATAAAAATAATTAGATTTTGAAGCATTTTCTGAATGGGAAATAATTTTTCTTATCCAGCAAGAAACATCCCAGTTCAATGTCTTTTCCTTTAGTCTTGGTCATGTTGACATTCATATGTCATCATTGTAACCCTTTCAAATGCCTTTCTGCATCAAGAGTTCTGCATTTAGGATACATGTATGATTTTTATTCGTGACTCCTCTGCTTACATTTTCAAAGTGCTCTGAGCTTTGCTCCAGCATAAATGCCTTTACAAAAAATAAGCAACAAGATAAGATGGTCTGATGTAGTATTCTCCAGTCAGAAATGTCACTTCCTGATTTATATAAAACCAGAAAATAAACATTTCTATATCTATATATAGATATTTTATAGGTTGTTAGAGTATTGAAAATTTTATGAACAGAGGAAATCTGCAAATTAATTATTCTTCTAAACTATCCAGAAGTGTATATTACTGGTCAGATTCTTATCTCAGACATGGTATACAGGAACAATCAAATTTAGGTGTTAGATGCCTAGTAATGTACTCAATACAGAGGGAACTCAATTTGAGCATGAAAACAGCAAGTTACTTGAAGTAAATAATAATGTTTGACCATTGGATTTGAAATCTAGTGACCTGCATGTGCAGGATAAAGGTGAAGTGGTTAATATTCTGGTTTGTAAAATGTATTAATGTGTCACATTATGATTATTATGTTAGTATTCCAGGGAGACATTACAAGAGTTACCAGAAGAGAAGGAGAGATTGTCACAGTCATGTAACCTTATAATTCTATAAAGCTGCACAGGGAACTGAGTGATGTTCTCCTAAGAGCTTAATATAAAGGCTTTGTTGTGTGAAGAACAAGAAGTAGAGGGTTTTCTTTATTTGCAATTTACCTGAGTTTTATCAATACTGCCAGATGTATTTGGGTGAGAGTCAAGGCAAGTTCAGCCATAAAAAAAAAAAAAAAAAACATTTAAAAACTAAGCCTAGAGATGTGTATGACTGAAGAAAAGAGGTATAGCAGTGAAGATCAGAGATGCAGGAGAAGCTGGCAAGGGGGAAAAGAGGGTATTTTTTGTGCAGTAAAAAATGCCTGCTAGTTATCTTACAGCTGCGTCACAAAGGTGTGCATTTTTTTAGAAACTCACTTTATAATTTTAGAAGCAGGTTTAAAGATCTTACTCAACAAGGAAGCTTCTAAAATGGGTTTTAGGATCTCCTGTACCACCTCTCACCACAGCAAGTCTTGGCAAGGGAGACAGAAAAGATGTGAAAAGTGAAGGATTGTTTATCATCCCAGACTAGTAATTTATGTAGGAAGTCCTTTCTATCCCTTTTATCCACAAATATGCCCCCCATTCAACACAACTGGAACTTTCGCTGTCTTCACAGAGTGCCTCTGATCCCCCCAACACTGTTTTTGGTTTGCTGAGACAGATGCCATCCCATGAGGTCAGCTCAGCATCTCCCCTGGTCCCCACCTGCAGCAGGGGCTGGGTCAGGCAGCAGCATCATCTCCCTGCCAGCTGCTGCCAGGGCACAGCACTGCAGATGGGAGGGGTGTGTATCTGAATATGGCCTAAGTGTTTATAGATCTGTGCTTTCTAAGAGGCTCCTTTGGGTGTGCTGACTAAATGGAGGCTTTAACAGCCACATGCATTGTGGTGTGAGAGAGACTGTCACAGTGATATTCATCTGTGAGCTGTCATTTCAGAAGGAAGAAGTGCTATCTTGCATGATAGGCTTTGCAACAGGGCATTATTTATTAATTAATAACTGGTATGTTATTTATTAGAATTGAGTTCTGTCACTGTTTGTTCAAAAGCTTTAATTTAGACTGTGGGTTTTGGTTTACTAATTTCCCAACACCAGTAAAATTCCGAGTTTTTAAATTTGGAAATAATTGTGTTGGAAATTGTGAGCTCTGTGCAGAGAGAAAGCTGGAGTGCACAACCAAATTATATTGAAGCCTGAAACTGGAATATGCAGCCACACCAACTCCCAAAACTGAGAACAGAAGCCCATAGTATCCCCCACTGAATTACAGAGGACAGGACCATGGTCAGTGAAAACCCTAAATCAGATCCTAGAAGCAGAAGTACAGAGGCATTAATACTCTAATTTACTAATTAGCTCTGCCCTGCCACGTTGATGGTTTTATGTTTCTTCTGGAGGCAGCTCAGATGTTGCTGGCTGAAGGTTTTCTCCTGCAACCCTTATGCAGGACAGGCCCCATGGCTCAGCACAGCATGGCAGTGGAGCCTGGAGTGACCGTGAAAATATTCTTCTTACAATAACCAGATGTAACCAAATCACTGTACATAACAGGTGTGTTCATGTGTGCACTGAGGCCAAAAAAATTTTTGCTTTTTATTCAATTTTCATATATTCGTAGCTCTGTAAACTACTATTATATAATTATATATCTCCTTAATTAATTCTGATATGTTTCCTATCCTTTCTCTAAGATTTTAGAACAATAAGCTGACCTTCTAAACACATTCCTCGAATATTGTATAGTCTAATTGTCAGGAAGAGAACCTACAATACGATTTTTTTTTCCAAACAGAATCTGAGAAGTCATAACAAAAAGTGGGGTAAAGAGGTACTTGGACCAACTCCAAGGGTTTGACCCAGGGTTGGGTTACTGGGGCAACTGAATCTCCTATTGGTTTACCTCTTACATATCCAAATTAATCAACTTTAAAAATTGTGGAAATCGGGTGCTAGGTGTGCCCCATCACCACCAGGACCCCTGGAAATTTCCAATAAAAGGTCTTCTTTTTGCTTTACTACTCTAACACTGTTGCAAGGGTTTTTTTCTCTTTTAGTTAAAGGTAACAGCACAGCAGAGCAAACATTCTTCTAGACCACCAGCACCTTGTCCCCTCAGCACCACAGGTACGGTTAAAGGAATTTCATCTTTAAAGGCAATTTTGGAATGTTTTGCTGGGAGTAAGCTGAAGTTCTGCTTTCCAGAATCCAAGAGGATTCTCCCTGCACACCAGGGATCCCTGCAGATCCCTGGTGAAAAGTCTGTGGCTGTGAGCATAGCAGCAATTCCAGCTGTAAGCCAGCCTGGGAAGCCACATCCACATCCACATTCACAGTCCACATACAAATCCCTCTTCAGGGGATATTGTGTTTGCATTCAAGGCCTTAACAGGACAGGGAATAAGGAAGAGTGGAAAATTGGATTGGAGTTGCCCCAAATGGTTTGTTTCTGGTGTTCCAGAGACATTTTAATCATTATTTTACATTCAAATCTCTTTGCTTCAGCAATCCCATTTTTGGTGGTCTCTTGGCACTCCTATTCTCTTCAAGATACGGGATTCCAAAAAAAAAAAGACAAATGTCTGCTTCACTCTTATTAACAAGCTACCAGCCATCTGTTGGAGTGATTAACTTCTGGAGCACCATAATTTGCATGCATTTTTAATTGTTTTGAGACTTGGATGTAATTTGTTTCCAGATTTTTATTTTTTTTTTACTATTCACTCCCCAAGCAGTGAACAGTGGTGATGGTGATGTATTGGGAATATAAATACTGTAAATACAGTTTATCAACTTATAAAAGCAATAAAATACTTAAAGTTAGATCTGCATCAGCCCTCAGCAGTCAAGTGGTGTGGGATGGCCATCTGTGTCCTGGGGCATCAGGCACAGTGTTGCCAGTCAGGCAAGGGAGAGGATTGCCCTGCTCTGCTTGCACTCAGATGGCTTCAGCATGGGTCCTGGGGGCATTTTTGGATGCCACAATACAAAAAAGACATTGGAAAGTGTCCCAAGAAGGGCATGAGGATGGTGAAGGGCCTTGACAGGAGGATGTATGAGGAGTGACTGAGGTCACTTGGTCTGTTCAGCCTGGGGGAGACGGGGAAGAGCTCACTGGGCTCTTTGACACCCTCCTGAGGGGAAGCAGAGGGGCAGGTACTGATCTCTTCACTCTCATTCTCCACTCAGGCCAGTGGCATGACCTGAGGACATGGCCTGAATGACCAGGAGAGGTTTAGCTTGGATATCAAGGAAAAAGTTTCTTGCCCAGAGGGTGGCTGGATGCTGGTATAGGCTCCCTAGGGAAGTGGACACAGCAGTAAGGCTGACAGAGTTCAAGAAGCATTTGGACAATGCTTTCAGGTGTGACTTTGGGGTGTACTTCACAGGGACAGGAGCTGGATTTTGAAGATCCTTGTGAATCCCTTCCAGTTCAGCATATTTTGTGGTTCTATGATTCTACAATTCTATGAATTGTTGCTCTCTAGTGCTTAATGTCTATTTTTGTGCAAAGAATTAATTTAGAATGCCTGCCTAGATTATTTAATGTAATATTCATTATAAATTATTTGTTTTCTAGAGTTTTACTAGTATTTCATACATTTAAAAGAATATTTCAGAGCATAATGAAAAAAAGGAAAACAGTATATGGCTTAAAAAACCACCAGTCTAATCTCAGTTAGATGCTGCCATTCATAAAGTTCCAACACTGTTCATGTGAGTTGCAATAAATCACAATGGAAATTGTAGCTGCATTTGTTTCCCATGATTCATCATGTAAAAACACATACTTCTGTGCTGCATGAGAGAAAATAGCAGGTACAGAAAGATGTACAAAGTCATAAAAAAAACTAAGATGAAAACTCTACATGGGCTTTTTGTATTAACACAAAGTCTGGGTCAAAAAGGGCAAGGTTAATTAACATTTTAATTTTTATCCCAGTCATTTGGATTCTTACTTACTAATGTAGGCTGCTGTTTGGAGTTTAGCTGTGCTGCTGAAATTTTAGAATCAGTTGGCAGAAGATCTCAGGTTTTCTTCTCATTCATGAATGGGGAGAATCAGGTTGCAAGAGGCTCACTTGGTTTGGTTTAGATTATGCAGACTAAAGAAAAGAAAATTGACCTAATTTTGTATGCACCAGGCTTGGCAGGATCTGTGTATCACTATATGATATTGGCTCATCTCTAACTGTGGAGAACTGGCTCTTATTTAGAGCAGACAGTTTTTCAGGCTTTTTTCTCCCTCTTTTTCTCTAGGTGATTATTAGAGCCTTAAATGGGAACCCCGTGCATTTTCAAAATCAGATCACTTCAGTGCTTCTTTGATATACAGTAAAACAGACTACTTCAGTTGAAAGTGACATAAAACATTCATCCAGTCCAATTGCTCGACCACTTCAGGGCTGACCAAAAGCTACAGCATTTTATTAGGGGCATTGTCCAAATGCCTCTTAAACATTGACAAGCTGTGAGCACCTGTCTCCTCTCCAGGAAACTGCTGCAGTGTTTGACAACTCTCTTGGTAAAGAAACACTTCCTAAACCTCCCATGGCACATTGCTATGTGTCTCATCACTGGATATCCAGAGAGATCAGTGTGTCCCTCTTCACTCCTCCTCATGAAGCCACGGAGAGCAATGAGATCACCCCTCACCCTCCTTCTCTCCAAACTAGACATGATCAACGTCATCAGACACTTCCCATAGGACATTCCTTCCACCCCTCTCACCAGTTTTGCTCCTGCATTTCTCCAGCTCTCTCACCAGTTTTGCTCCCCTCCTCTGGATATTTTCACTTCATTGGAGTCCTTGAACTGCAGTTGAACATAGGACTATATGCTGGAGTTACATCAATTTAGTGCAAAGGAAGACTGGAGGGCTTAGTCCCTCATTTTAGGGGATGCAGATTACGAAAGTGAGATATATTGATCCCCATCCCCACGTCATGATAAATGTCAAGAATTGAATTCTGACAGAAGCTGCCAATAGCTGTGGATTTTGCTCTTCTCTCTTTGTCTTCTGACTTATACTCTGGGTATGGAAAAAGCCAGTAAAGGCACTTAATGTCTCTGGGCACCATCACATGTACAAGAAATGCTGTACAGGTGATATGTGACTCAAGAACTCCAAAGGATGCTGATGGACAGAAGCCTTGGTGGCTGATGTCAAATGGGATGGCCAGCAGCCACTGCAGAACAAGCTGGAGCTCAGTGTTGCTAAGGGTAGGATGTTCAGCCCTTGGCTGGGGAGGGAGTTTGCATGAACCTGATTCTATCATATTTCTGAGGAAAAGCTGAAGTAATTTCTGTGCCTCCAGTGTATCACCTCTTCAGAGAGCCCCTCGGGGGTGACTCACTCCTTCCTTGGCATCAGAGGTTATTGTTTGAAGTAATGACATGCCTGTAGAAAGGGAAGCAAAGTTATAGCCAGGGTCATTCTACCCTAACCTGCTTAATAAGAATCTAATTGAGACCGAGCACTTTCTATAGTATCAATTTGCCCAACCTCTTATTCAAGGACTGCACTGGGTACTTTTGGTTCTTCCTGCATTTAAAAGGTCTGTGATCTGCCAGTGTGGCTCTGAGAAAATATTGAAAGGGAAAGAACATGAGTTCATATAGTCATCAATATATCCAGACATGGAAGAAACCCACAAGTATCATTGATATTCAACATCTGGCCCTGCACAGGAGAGCCCTGAAAATCATGGCATGTGCCTGAGAGCATTGTTCAAAACTTTGAACTCGGGCAAGTTTGGTGCTGTGACCACCCCACTCCCTGGGGAGCCTGTTCCAGGGCTCAGTCACCTTCTGGGTGCAAAACCTTTTCCTGATGTCCAGCCTAAACCTCCCCTGATACAACTTTAGGCTATTCCCTCAGTCCTACCACTGGTCACCACACAGCAGAGATCACTGCCTGCCCCTCCTCTTCCCCTCATGAGGAAGCTGTGATTGCAATGAGGTCTCCCCTCAGTCTCCTCCAGGCTGAACAGACCATGGCTCCTCACATGGCTCCCCTCCAGGCCCTTCACCATCTTCATGCCCTCCACTGGACACTCTCTAGTCCTGTCCTTCTTACACTGCAGCAGTGACAGTCCCCTCCCGTGCCCCCAGGACATGGGTGGCCCTCCTGGCTGCCAGGGCACTGCTGGCCCATGTTCACCTTGCCATGGACCAGACCCCCAGGTCCTTCCCATGGCACTGCTCTCCAGCCTCCCCTTCCTGTCTGTCTGTACATCCAGGGCTGTCCCATCCCAGGTGCAGAGCCTGGCACTTTCCCTTACTCCTGAACTTCACATGGCTGGTGATTGCCCAGCCCTCTCTGCAGAACCTCCCAGCCTGCAGGGAGTCAACAGCTCCTCCCAGTTTTGTACCATCTGTGAGCTTTGTATCCCTCCCAGTCCTGCACCCAATCATTTATGAAGATGCTGAAGAGCACAGAGCCTGAGGTGGAGCCCCATGAACCTCCCTAGTGACAGGTCCCCATGCTGATGTCACCCCATTCACTGTCACCCATTGTGTCTGACCCATGAGCCAGCTGTTCTCCTATCACACAATGTGTTTATTCAGCTGTGTGCTGGACATTTGTCCAGCAGGACACCGTGAGAGACAGCACCAAAACCTTACTGAAATCCAAAAAGATCACATCAACTGCCTTCCCTTGATGATTACTTGTCATAAGATTAAATTAGGTTTGACAAGAAGGACTTCCTCTCATGAAGCTGGGCTGACTGTGAGCCATGACTTTGTTGCTCTTTAGGTGCTTTTTCAACAGCTCCCAGAATAATTGTCCCCATAATTTTACCTGTCACTGAAGCAAGGCTGACAGGCCTGTAGTTTCCAAGGAATGCACTTTAAAAAGGCAGTGAGATTTCTGAGTATCAAAGTCATGTTTTCAGTCACTGCATGGAGCAGGTGCAGTCTTCTCCAGCAGACTGTCAATATAACTTCAGGAACCTGATGACAATCCATGCACATCTAGTGCCATAGGGCTGAAGCCCTAGGGGATAGCCATGTGAAATTAACATAGCAGGGCACAGTGACCCATGGCCAGGCCCTGGAACAGAGGGCAGTGAGTTTCTGGGGCAGCCCAGCAAATCCCAACTCAAGAAACTGATCTTGTGTAATAGAAGGATGCTGCTGCATCAGCATGTCCTGCATTGTGTCTCTGCCTCCATCTCTCTAGTGGTATGACAGGAAGATATTCTTGTACCTGTTCCAGCAGAGAAAGAGACACAGAAGACCTGCCTGTGCACATCAGTCTTGCCATTGGGAAGACATCTGAGTGTCATATCCCAGAGAGCCCTGTCTTGCCATATGTGTTTCTGATCTATCAATGCTGACAGGTTTTGTCCGTCCCTGGTCTGTCACAGCCTATCCCAGACTGTATCCCAGCTTTCAGCAGCCCTAGATGGATGCCATGTCAGATACTGGAGATGTTGCATGGTTGGGCTAGGTATGGTATTTGGCAGGAGAATGCACTCAGGAACAGCTGAGTAGTTGGGAAAAAGGATGAGTTTTGGCATCAAGTGTCAAGCTGAGCAATGATTGCAAGATCAGGCCCTCAACAGGCAAAGTGAAGCCATGAGGCTTCCATGAGACTGGAAAAACCAGGTGTAGTGCAGTACAATTATTGTAGTTAATAATCAAACTCAGCTGCACAGGAACTGCAAGCATTAATTCCTTCTTTTGCTTTAGGGGCTGTGTTTCTTCATTGCTCTGACCCTCGCTGTCCAGCCAGAGAGACTTTGAGACCCACATCTTCCCAGATGCCCCTTGGGAGATATTATTCTGCAGGGATCAGCAGGGGAGGCCATTTCTCACAGCCCCTTGCCCGTATTCTACATTCCACTGAGCTTCTTTGGTTCATTTTTTAAGACCTGCTGACATCACATTTAACCTCCTGTCAGCCTACAGCAAGGTTGTGGCTGTGAACTTGTTCAGCAAGGTCAGGAACCCAGTGCCCTTCCCCCCAGTTAGCACATGCTATCCTTTAATTTCTATTCTTGCACTGAGATGGGTCCCATATTTATGTAATTTCTCTCCAGAATAATGTGCTTGTTCTGGTGCATGCAGGAGGGAAGGGCTGGAGCTCTGTTCCATGTGACTTCTATGGACGTAGTGCTAATGACAGCTCTTGAGCTATGCAAGAGCAGGGAAGAGGCAACTTGTAAGAGAAACAATCTTCTTTAAAGATGTCAGCTCTCTGAAGAAATATCTGAAATTCTTGAATGGTTTAATTTTAATATCTGTGTTTACCAAAACTTGATTCAGTTAGGGGATCCAGAGATATTTTCTAATGACTTCTCTAGCTTTAAAAAGAAGACTTCAGGGATAGCCATGCAATTAACTGTGGCTTACATGTGTTCGTATAGCAACAAAAACCTGCTATGGCAAAATTTAAATTTCTACCTGAAGGAGAGTGTTTGTGTAGATGACTTATTCAAATGTGCATATAAATTGTTTT
This sequence comes from Oenanthe melanoleuca, assembly GCF_029582105.1. Classification (NCBI taxonomy): domain Eukaryota; kingdom Metazoa; phylum Chordata; class Aves; order Passeriformes; family Muscicapidae; genus Oenanthe; species Oenanthe melanoleuca. Next base: position 57,176,447 of record NC_079362.1, read on the forward strand.
GACATGTTTTGCAGGGAGGAATAGAGGTACACCACTATTGAAATAGCTCTGGGTACCACAAATCTATTCACATGTAATTGGATTACCTCATGTGTCTGGGACCAAAAAAAAAAGTCTGACAAAAACGAGCCTTAAGTGATGGAACAGATTTACACTGAATTTCATCTCTCCACATTCAGTAGTGCTGAATTCACCATGCTGCACAAAAGAAAATCTCAGATATCACAGGAAGTGGACCAAGAACAATGCAGGAGCTGCTTTTCCAGCAAAGCCATGCCTTCCTCTGTCCAGGCCATTCCACAGTGCAGGAGCACAGGGGATTTTTCCCATTTAGGCCAAAGTGTAAATCTCCTAAAAGCTGCTCTGCTTTGCACTGAAATAGTTTCAGTGTCAAAGGCTGGTGTAGGTGACATCTCCCATCCACCACCACGACAGCTGTGGGGACCTTCAGCGTGTTGCAGGGGTTATCTCTTGTGGTTCAGGGGAGCACACCATGGGTGCCTGGAGGCTTCAAAACCTCAGCTCATGACTCTGAATTTTCACTGTGGTCAAGAGCACTTCTGACTACAATTTTTAGTTACCAGTGCTTATCCCTACCTTGCTGCTAAAGGCTACTCTGATATTTTAATCTACTTTTTTGTATTTCATTTACTCTGCTACTATAGACCTGGGATCTGGCACAACTGGATGAGGAGCTGCCTTATTCAGTCAGACTCAAGGTTTACCTTGTCTCGGACTCCACTTTTAATTATGGCTAATACCAAGTTTTCAAGAGAGGTAATAGGAGACTTTTGCCTGTGGGATCTGTATTTGAGACAGGAGATCCTGCTCACTGGCAGTCAGGCTTGGAAGGCATGGTTTAAAAACAGACTTGTCAGCAGTAGTTTTAGCCACTCTGGGTAGTCTAATGTCCATATGCTAGCAAATCTCTCTTTGAACTGTATTTCTTGAGACTTCATTTTCTCTCTGTCACTGACATAGGAGTCTGCAAGTGTTGCCCTTACTGTTGTCTCCCTTTCTCCGTTCCTGCATTTACCAGGACTGGTAGGAGCTGAAAATGTACTGGGTTTTTCAGAAGAGATCCAAAGCCAGCAAGTGTATATGTGTGTGTCTGGTTACGAAATTCAGTTCCAATTAAAAAAAAAACAAACCCAAATGCTGTTCACATGGTTGTGGACTGTCAGTGACTCACCACACTGCTCAGAGCAAAAGAAGCAGAAGAACAGTCCTTGTTCCCTTCTGCTGGCAAGTCTGTACCTTTGCCCATGGCAGAAGCCTACTTGACTGCTGACACCAGCCCTTAGATGAAGCAAACCACTTTGCTAGGTGTGGAAAAAACCATGGAGATACCTCGTTGCTTGTTTGTGTTTGCACAGGAGGAAGGCTTGCACTCCTTGTCTTCCCAGCCTTGCTTCCAAGCAGGGAGGAGAGAGGGAAAAGGAAGGCAGAGGAGATATAGGAAGCAATTACATGTGTTCAGCTGAAGCATATAATTTACTCATCTTCCAATTCAGTGCTAGAGGCCTGTTGTGCAGTTTTCTCCTCCTTTCCATTAATAGAGGGCTAAAACCTGGACTTCTGTTTCAATGAGCAAATCACTGACTTGCTTGCATGTGACAAGCCTTTCCCTGCTTCCTGTTTTCCCTGCCAGAGCTCCTGCTGCAGCACATACCCCTGGGACATCTTGTTGGTGCTGCACCTGCTCAAGTGCCTGAGGACCATGCTGCACCTACTATTATTTCATAACTTGCAGTGAAAATTGTGAATTTTCCCTCTGAAAGTGCATGCATGGCATGCCACACAGAAAATCAAATTTCTGAAAGAGTGCAAGTGGCACTGTGAGCCTGGGTATTCCCACCCGAGGGGAAGGAAAGGTATCATCCTTTGCAGCCATAATTTGGAACAAGGTCATACATTTTGGCTTGATCTGTGTGTCTCAAGGCACTTTAAGCATCAGGTTCTGGTGGTAAAGTTAATTAATTTGGGCTTTGACTGATCTACTGGCTCCAACAGTGGCATCAGTTGTGGTTAAGGTCTTCCATAGTGAGACCCCTCCCTCTTCTGCTCCTTCTCTCTTGTACAAAACCAAAACAGTTGCACCTTTTTGTACTGCAGCCAAGAAAAATAACTACAAATCTGGTGTGGTCCAGAGCTCAAAGTGACTGTTGTGCAAGATTTGACATGGCTGCACCTTCATCCTCACTGGGCTGCTCTCAGCTGCCTCACAGCTCCTTCCTGAAACCAGGATGAGCACACAGGGAAAACACAGACATCATTTTATTCATAGGCTGCATTCAGGTAGCATGGTAAATGTTTTAAGACTGAAAGATGGAGCATTTCAATACAGAGAGAGTGAGTGTGAGAAATGGTTTCATGGGCTGCCAAGTGCTGAATCACAGCTGTACCTGTACCTGTATCTGCTGAGAGCTGCTGGAGATGTCCTGTGAGCAGCCTGGGAGTGCCCAGTGCAAACACAGGGGCACTTGCAGACACTCTCACGTGCACACAGACACAGCCCATCCATGGACACAGCCCATCCATGACTGCCTGATGTGCCTTTCACGGCTGGCAGCATGGGAAGACAGAGGGATGGCTGTGCTCTAGAGCAAAGGCCAGAGATAAGGGTTTCCCTGTAGGAGCACCAGAGAACCATCTCCCAAAGTAAGCTTCTCACTGCACAATGTGTAAAGGAATTTGGAAAAAGACAGTTCTGCACTCTGCAGTCTTCTCAGTGCCCTTACCAGGTGCTTTCACCAGGGGAACTGGTCCCTGTGTGCTTGCCCTAATGTCATTTCTCCCTCAGTCATGCAGCGTGTGGTGCAGCAGCAGCCACTCTTCAAGCCCAAGAAGGTGGCATTTCAGTGCTCTTTCACTATCTTGCTTTGGTTTGACAGGTGCCCTGGAAAGGCAAGCTCCTCTAGTAATGATAATAATGGTAGATATTAACTTTGCATGGAATTTTAAAATGAGCTGCAATCTGAGGCAGTTAGCAATTGACTGCTAGCAGTGAAGTCACAAGAAGACATTAGGCTGGGAAAAGGCTAGAAATTACTTATCAAAGTTAGAGAAACGCCTCTCCCCCACGCAGAGATGGAGAAAACAAACAGGACAGGTGTTGGTCACATTGCCTGATGTGTGACCAGAAGGTGCTCAGTAACTTTGCTGATGTTTGAGGCAGAGGAGGCTGTGTAGACCAGGCTCATGCTCTGTACAGTCTCAAGACTGGATTAAATGTCTTTTTCTTTGTAGTTAGGGACTTCACTGTATTTCAAACAATCATCATAGATAAATGAAAAGCTAATAAGTGAGCTCAGGCTGCATTCTGCTTTGCAATAGCTGAGCTGTGGATAATTACAGGATTGCCTGAGGGGGAGCTGCCTCTTTACTCAGATAGATTTGAAAGCCAAAGCTTTGTGACAGGGTATGATAACTTCTTTAAGGACACAGTTAGCCTGTCTTGCTATCACCCATAGTTTGGGCATATGAGGCTGTTAGCTGGAAGAAGGGAGCACAGCAAGAACACCGTCAAGTGTTACTCACAGATAAGTTTCTGCTAGATCAGGTTTCTGAAGTAAGTCTTATAAGGATGACTATAAATAACACAATAATTTATTCACACTGAAAGAACACATGGCAAGATAATTCAAATCTCGGAAGAGGGAGCCTGAGATCATGATGAAAGGGAAAAAAACCAGGAAGTATTCAAGGACGACATCTCAAACAGTCAAAAAAGTCAGATGAAAAGGAATTTTTCCGGTTTCAGCTGTTATTAGCAGGCTGCCTGGCAGCACAGCAGCCTCGAGGTTGGGAGTGTGGCTGGAGCAGCCTCTGGCCCGGTGGTCCTGCAGGGGCTCGGTGGCTCTTGGTGGCCACCAGCATCACCAGCATCACATCACCATCACCATCACCAGCATCACCAGCATCACCAGCATCATTACCAGCATCACCAACATTATCAGCATCACCAGCATCACCACCAGCATCACCACCAGCATCACCATCACTATCACCATCACCAGCATCACCATCACCATAACATCACCATCACCATCACCATCACCAGCATCACCAGCAACACCATCATCAGCATCAGCATCACCATCACCATCACTAGCATCACCACCAGCATCACCAGCATCACCATCACCAGCATCACCACTGTCATTACCATCACCATCACCATCAGCATCACCAGCATCACACCAGCATCACCATCACCAGCATCACCATCACCAGCATCACCAGCATCACCACCGTCATTACCATCACCATCACCATCACCAGCATCACCAGCATCACCAGCATCACCATCACCAGCATCACCACTGTCATTACCATCACCATCACCATCAGCATCACCACCATCACCATCACCATCACCAGCATCACCAGCATCACCAGCATCATCACCATCACCAGCATCACCACTGTCATTACCATCACCATCACCATCACCGTCAGCATCACCAGCATCACCACCAGCAGCCTGGCTCCAGGGGAGGGCACTCTTGCTCTGCACAATCTGAGCTGCTGGAGCATTTGTCTTTGCTTTAAACAGGCAGCTCAGCTGTGACAGGTAATTTGGCACATTTCTCCCTCAGATGTGCCAAGTGATTTGGCAGATATTTCATGTATGCCTGAAAACAGGAGCACCTGCTGCTGGCCTGTGGGGAGGCCGGGCAGGAGGGGGATTTCATTAGCTGTGAATCACAGACCCTGTATCAAAACTCGCTCTGGGTGTGCCAGCCAGGCCCTGATAAGAGAGACTGCCCAGAGAGGTACACAGGCACTCACTCAAAAACACCCTTCCTCCCAGGTGCCAGCATCTTTCCAGCTGTCTTGGGTGATTCCATCACCTCGTAGTGATGAGGAGTGTGATTGATCCGGTTTGTCAATCACACCACGACTGCACTTGCACAGCAGACACAGGTGGATCTGATGTTCTGGGGGTAGGGAAACTTGTGAAAACCCCACCTCCTCTTCCAGGAACATGGTTTTCCTTTTTATGGGCTCCTAAAGGGTCTCCTGAAGTTTAAGCTGAAGACAGAGAAGAATCACTAACAAAAACTTTATTAAAATACGTGTACAGAGAATACAAAGAAATTTATAAAAGGACTTAATTGTGAGTGTACCAGACTTCTGCAATCAAACCAATTGATTGCCCCGAATTCATCTTAGCCAAGATTTTTAGACTAGGAAAAGAATTAGAGAGCTTTCAGGGGTTGAACTAAATAATAATAACCTGAAACATATGTAAAATGCTATGAAAATTATGCATTGAAATGTCCTTTTACATGCCCCTTTTCCTGATGAAGTAATTTTTGGTTTAAAATACTAATTAAAAATAGACCTTAATGCAGACAACAGTCTAGTCTATGTGTGAATAAGCATTTTGGCAACCCTAATCACATAAATTGGCAGAAAACTGTACTGATGTCAGTCCAAATACTATGCAGAATATGAATGCTATAGCAGTTGACAAAATATGGCAGATTTTGCTCCTTTCTTCCTGTCTGAAAATCTACAGGACAGACAGATGGCCAAAGTTGGGCTATGTTTTTAACTAACTGACCTTTAGTACTCCCCACTTTGAGTCATAGTTTTGGTCCTGTATTAGTATCCTATTAACTTCACAAGCGGTTGGGAGGAACATTTGATTTTCTCATAATTGCTACCCAGTAAAGTCTAATGTCTTTATTTAATTATAAATATTTATTAAAAGCCAAACCAAAGCTAAGAATCAGCTGTACAGAGCACCAGGGAAAAGGCAAGCAGGGAGAGGAAGACCTATGCTGGTGTGTGAGGTTACAGGATGGAGAGAGTCCCTGGGTGCAGCAGACTCTGCAGGGGCCAGACCCTGCAGGACCAAGCTGGAGTGTTATTCATGCTCATGGTTCAGACAGAATCACTTCCAGCAGAATTCCTCATGTTTTCATGCCACATCTGTTCTTTATAAATTGCCTGCTCACCCAAAATGCCTTCTGAGAACATCCACAGAAAAAAAAAAATTAAAATTAAGGTTTTCATCAGAGCAAGCAAGCATGCAAGATCAAATGAAGCATCTTTGCTCATTTAGAACACTTTCCTGCCCACTGCCAGTGATGCAGTCCTTTTCCAGCAGACTCAGGCTCATATTTGCATCTCAGCCCAGCACAACGAGCACTTTGAACACTGAAGGGCTGCAGTGGACATCTTTGTCTGCTCTGAGTGTCTCTTGGGGTGCCAGAGCTGGGGGTCCCTACAGCCCTAGGCACTGGGCCTCTTTTGGGGATTGTCTGGATTAAGGATGGGGTGGGCAGGCATGGTAAGGATTGGCAGTGCACTGCTGGCCCTGAGAGTCCCTTTTATTTTCTCTGGAGGTTTCCCCTGTCTGTTCTCCTTTTATCCAGACAGCATGGAATATCCAGAGCTATAAATCTTTAAAATCTTATAGTGGTAAGCCAGGTGCAATTTCAGGCTGTAACAATTTAAACTAGTAAATATTATTCATTAGAAACACTGTAATTCTTTTTAGTAGTTTAAAAAGTTAATGATTAGGGATTTGTGGAAAGACACATTAGTTTCATTAATTTTACTGGATTTAGAGTTTATGTAGTCCCAAGCCAGACAAATGCCTTGAGCCAGTCACTGAAGAGATTAAGGGTGGCCCTGGTCACAGGAGTTAGATCTCCAGTCTGTCCAAACTCCTGGAGCAAAAGGGAATCTTGGAGGAGTACACCAAATGAAGTTCACTTTTAGTTCAATAATAGGCTTCTAAGAAGATGCCAGCTAAGTATCTCCAGTCATTCTTACGATCACTGGCTTATTTAAAGCAGCACATTAAAAGAAGTAGTCGGCAGGCAGAAAAAATTCCCCCTTGCTCTACTTTATTCATATCACAGTTGGTGTTTTGAGGAGACAGAACTAATTTCCAAAGGCCAGAGCAACAAATCTCGAATCTCTTGTCCAGTTTTATCTTGGACACAACATGGCACTGACTCCTCATGCTCTGCTTCTCCCATAGGTTAGGTAGGTAAGGCAAGGCTGGTACCCTGTACTTGTAGTAGACAGAATGTGGCAAGAAAAGACAGAAGTGTGTCTTCCTGGTAGTTTGAGATGAGGTTATATACATCAGTTACTAATACAATCTGTTGCTCTTTGAATATACTCCGTATATCTTGTTTATGTTTTTATTTCATGTTTTCATGATGAGCAGAAACATTTGTGAGGAATCTGAATAGCAGAGATTTAATTTTTTCAAATATTAATTTTTAAATAACTGTTTTCACTTCATTTGGGAAACAGTGATTAAATGAAAATTACATCTTTTAATTAAGATGTTAAGCTGAACAGGATTTGAGATTTTGACCTTGAGACTGTCACAAGGACTGGGTCACCTACACCATTTTACTAATTTCCTTTGTGTCCCATCTCAAGCAGAATTATACGTTTTCTTACAATTTTTCTTCTTGATAAAATCTCTAGACTCATACCAAAATAGCCAGAGAATACTGCCTGCTGAAGTTGCATAACTATGTTAATTTTTTTTTTCTCAGGATAAATTGTGAAAAGTGACATTGAATTAATCCATTCTTGAGAACATCATTAAACTATAATGAGGACAAAGTGGTACAAAATATATTCATTCTCACGAATTCTTCATGATTGTAACCAGAATAGCAAATGGCAGAACGTGTTACTTCTTACAATAAAAATGTAATAATGGCAGAAGACCATTCAAGTTGTAATTTGAATTGACTGTTGCAGCAAACTTATAAATCACAAGGCCTTATTTAAATAACAGACTGTGTTTTTGTGGAAAACAAGAATGGTATGAAAACTCCTGTAGAGGTACTAGAAAGAAACTGATCTGATCAAGTTGTTGTAGTGTAGTAGTTCCCTTTTAAGAGACAGGGTGAATTAACAGATATTAAAGAAATATTAATTTGGTCCAATGTTTGGTGATTTAAACACTTTATAGTCTTGTTAAAGCTGAAACAATAGTATGTCTGAAGAGGAAAGAAAATATGTAAGGATGGATGCTAATAAAGAAAACACTCAGCCTGGGGAATTGGTGCAGGGAAATGCTCAGTTTGTCCATCCTTCCAAAAACTGTTTTCCTAGCTCCCCTGTGGAAGAAATGGTTGTGATCACTCACATCTTGCTTCCACTCTCATGGCATCCCCAGTCAGAGCAGCTCCTGGCAGCAGCCTTCAAGCTATTTCAGCTGTGCTTCAGCACAGCACAGCTCCAGGCTCAGCCCTGCCTGGCTGTGCCAGACAGCTCTGCTTGTCCCTCTGTGCCTTGGGGCACCTGTGCAGGGACTGAAGCAGCACAGGAGGATCTGCTGGGAGCTGCCTGGCTTCCCCATGGGACAGCCCCTAAGCACACCTCTCCCTGGATTAAACCATAGTCATGTTACCCTGATGCCTGTGTGCATGCATCTTCCAGCCTCAGAGCTGGTTTGCAATCAGGACCATGACCCAACAGTCTGTGCCAAAGAATCTCTGCTGGGGACAGTAATTCACAGCTCCTAGTTTCCATTGTCATGTTTTATTGCAGGAGTGAGGAAAACATCACTGTGATGAGGAAGGGGCCACATGGAGACAGAAGGAACTGGCAGTTGCCTGTTGATATTGGGAGAGAGATCCTAGAATCATAATGAATATAGGAACAAATCCCCATATTATCTAATTTCATGGCAGTTTATTACCCTGCACAGTCTTAAACCCCCTCACTGAGGGGTGGGGGTTTAACAGAAATTAGTCCACAAAGAGAAAAGAACCTAAAATTGTTGTCAGTGTCTTGTTCTAAGAGTTTGGAAGATAAGAAGCACTTCTCATCCCAAACCATGTAAGTGGAATTCATATATGTGTTCATATATGTGTGTGGCTTACAACTAGAAGGGGAAGGTGATAACCACTTTATGGCAAAGGTAACTATTCTCTTACCATTGCTAAGTGGAAAGAAAACCACTTGGTAAAAACCAAGTTATTCCTGCCTTTAATGCTGTTTTGAGCAAAATCCTTAATGTTCAGCTACTTAAAATGAAGCAGGGAGCTCAGTTGATAAAGATGGTTTAATGATAAGAGAGTGACAAACTGGCTTTCAGTGGATCCTGCAGGGGTCCCATAATGCCAGCCTGGTAATAATAATTTTTCAAAGAGCTGGCCACCTCTAGCATTTGGCTATGCTGCAAAAATGCCAGCTGTAATTAAACAAGTTAAAAATACTTTTTCACAGCTTATTCAGGGTGACAAATACTTCCTGTTCTGTAAACCTGTGAAAACTAAATCAGCTCTTCTCCCTGAAATACTGTTCCAAAGTACTGGTTTCATTTTAATGAGCTGGAAGGATTTTGCACAGTTTTCTTCAAACCTTTTCCACCAAAAAGGTTGCCCTTGTTGTCCATGCTCTGCAGCAGGGACTCACTCTGCTGAGTCACTGCAGCCTTCTGACAGAGCCCACTCCTGCTCTCAACTACAGAGACAGCAGAGCCAGCTGGTTCACAAAAACAACTTTATCTAATTAGCCATCTCTATTGACAGGTAGAGGACAGCTCTGTTGTGAGAATGATGCTAGACTAGGAAGGGTCAAGTAAAACAGGAATAAAATAGGAATAAAACAGTTAAGTAATGGTAAAAAAAAGAAAGCACACTCATCACAGGCTGTGAGTAAAGCCTAATTTCCCTAGTGTGCATTTTGTCAGAGGAAATACAAGCAGTAGTAACCCCAGCTCAGCAGCAGGGTGGGCACACATGCAGTGAAGGAACCCTCACCCTGCCTTCAGTCACAAATGAGAAGCACATCTGGGATGTATGAAGATGGGACTTGCAATGGGCCACATCACTCTGCTGGCAAGGTGCCCCCAAGATATTTACCTGATCTGCTCTGCCAGGATGACCAGGCAGAGAAAATCACATCTGACCGACCATGAAACCCTAAACTTGCTGTTTCATGTGAAAATTTCATGGCTCTCAAAACAGCTTTCTGAGGGTGGTGTTCCTTGTGTACCTCTTAAACACAGTTTTATGGCACTGATGTGTAAGTAGCTGGGAGACAGGCATAACATTCCTGAGAGATCTGTTGGACTCATGCATTGTATGACAATATCATGACCATAAAAGCTGCTCTGTTTCTGTTCCACTGTACATATGTGAGTTTTTATTTTGCCCTCATTCTCTTCATTCACCAGTAAATTTTCTCAGTTAGTGAAGTTCCTGTGTTCTCTGTACTCTAAGTTAATGAGATGAATTTGATGATGTGACTGCCTGTGATAGCATCAGGCTGGCCAGGATGGCTGGTACTGCTGTCTCCCATCTTGTGTTCTGAGGCTCAGGAAAAAATTCAGCATGCTTTATTACAGCCCATTGAGAAATACAATTTTTCAATAACCCAAAGGAAAACAAAAGAATTCTTTATTTAGATTTTGTATTTTGTTTTGGTTTTGTGTGTGTGTGAGAGAGAGAAAGAATTTATATTAAGGCTGTAATCTGTGAACATGAGTTAACTTCAAAAATGAGGTTTGATATTTGGAAACTTAAGGAGTTCCTCCTCACCATTGCCCTCAGAAATCACAGAGAACATGAACTGATGCCATACAGCATTACATTTGAGGAGACTCATTAAAGCTAACAGAAGCTGATGGTGATGTATAAAGGTGAATACTGTTGCAATCTGCTCACACAGTGATTCTACAATCCCCTGCCCATGTCCCCAGTGACTGCAGATTATACTGTAGAGCAAGGTCTCAGGCCCTTCACACCTAGGGTGCAGAACTGTGCTTTGTCAGCATGTTTACAAAGTTCCCCAGTTTTCTGAGACTCATCACAACCGGTTTTTAATTACCTGTGATACTTCATTTACAGTGCCAGTGTAGCTATGAGAGAATTAATTTTATGCCCATGGTATTTGTTAGTGTAATTATTGCCTTGCTTTTAGTTGCTGAATCAAATTACTTAGTGCATTTTTTCATGTGTCACCCTATGGCAGAGAAGCCCAGAAAGGTACGCCTGAATTCTCCAAAAAGAAAGATGACTCAAAGACAATTTGCTAAAAAAAAATTTTTTCTGTCCTGAAACCGTAAAGAAGCAGAGGGCCCAATAAGGATGGTGGGTTTGTGGATGCAAAATGGGTAAAAAGGAATTGATTTTGCTCTTTTACTTCCAGAATGATTGGCCATCTTGGGTCTGATAAATAAAGAGACACTGTCTTTATTAATTAACACTGCTGTTAACATTGAAAGTAAAAATATTGGGAAGTAATAGAGGAGTTGGCAATTAGCCATCATACAGGACAGAGAATAAAGGACAGGATCTGCTATCCTCTCACTCTGGTCTCTGTTTCGTGCCAGTCTGGGCTCACTCCCCACAGCTCGCTTGTCCAGGCAAGCACAAAGGTGAGCTTCAAACTGCCCCTGAGCAAAGCCTCCCACAAATGTCCTTGTTTCTGCTGCCATCTCCCATGCAGGCTGGAAAGATCTGCCCTGCCACTTGCTCCTGAGGATGAGGCTGCCTCGCTGCTGGCTTCAGAGCTGCTGCAGGAGATGGAAATCACAGGATGAGACAGGAAAATGAGGGCAAAAGGAAAAGGAGTGTGGCACAGACAGAGCAGGATTGGATGCTAATTTTACCATGGGAGACCCCTGGATATCTCTGTGTGCTGCTCCCTGAGCTAAAGAACAGGACTCCAGGGATTCCCATACAAGAAAAAAGGCAAGAAGCTGCCAGACAGCTGTCCTGTCATGTGGGAGCTGCAGAGCATGTAGGAAGAGGTGGGAGGAAAGAAGTACATAGAGCCCACGTCTGTTTTCAGGCTGTGAATTGGGAAGTAGTGCACAGAGCTGGAAGATCAACAGGGTGCTTTGTCAGAGAGCTGACTGCTGCACCTGCATTAGCCAGAAGTGCCAGCTCACCTTGTTTAGACCCACATCCACGCACAACTGTGCCCGTGGTGAAGGAACAATGTTCTCAGGACATCCTGAGATGGATGCAGAAATCAGGATGTGAATAGGTTTGTTTCTCTTTACACTGTTGCACCCCTGCCATGTTTCTGGCCTGACCTGCCCATGCTGTCAAGACACAACAGCCTGACACCACAGCAAGGACCAGGAGAAGGCTGCTGATCCTCTCTGCCAGCCCTGGCCCTCCCTCCCTGCTCTGCCAGACTGGGTGCTGGGTGGCATTTACAGTGTTTACAGGTCCTGTGTGCCCCTTGGAGAAGCTTGCTGAGTTGGTTAGCCCAGGCAGCTCACAATGTGCTGCTGTCCCAAGGTCCCAAAGCTCTTGTGCCAAAAGCTGGCAGGACATGCCAGCCTGAAACTGGCCCTGCAATGACAACCTTGACAATCCTTGAGCACTGAAAACTGCAGCTTCCATCACATGGAGAATCATCCTGACCCCGCTCTTATATTGTTGAGATGAAGCAGAAACCCTACCCTAAGAGACTCTAGTCCTTCAAGACAGCCCCTTAGATAAATACCTTGTACCTAAGCAGTTAATTAATTTTAGAATGACCTGTTAAAGATTATATAATGTTTCCACATTACAGCTAAGTAACATCTCCTGTAAAAACAAAGGTATTTAAGCAAATAAAAGTCTTGAAAAAATAGCACTTGGAAAAGTATTATTTTTTAACTAAATGTAATTCATGTGTTTAATAAATACCCTTCCCATATTGTAATTATCATTCACATCACAAAGGGTAGTTAGTTCTCTTCTGTTCTTTAGCAACATCAAAATTGCAAAGTCCATCCCTTCAGACACTGATGGCAGTGTGTCTCCCTGCAGGACAATGGGAGTGGAAAAGAGGAGAAATGCATGTCACATCACGGTTTGGAGAAGCTTGTGTCGTGCTGCCCGTTTCAATGTTGCAGCACACTGAGTTCAAAGCAAATGGTTTCATAACAAAGGGACATTTGTGATGAATTGTTGCCATAAGGTTTGCCAGGATTGGTGTGCCGTCAGTGGCAGTCATCCTACAAAATACCTTCCAATTCTAGTGCATATAAGAGCTGTCTGTGAGTGGTTAAATGGTGGCTATATGAATAGATAAAAATGTTGTTGCTGATATAGAGCATTTGGGTAGCAGTTAATAAAGCAATCCCTTTAATCCTTCTGCTTCCTAGGTAAATAATATGAAAACATGTATGCACACTGAAATCTCTCCATGGCACTCTCAGCAGAAAATTCAGTAGAGGGATGCAGAGCCCAACTCTGACTCACAAAAAACAAAAACCTGTTCAGAGGGTAAGGTCTGAATAGGAATAGGAGGGGAACAGGGACATGGAGAGTTGTGTTTGGTAAAGCTGGGCTCTGCCAGGTTTGTGCTGCCATTCTTCAGCCTCCAACATGGGTAACAGATTGAAATGTGGCCTCTTGAAGCCCAGCCATGTGAAGGGTCTAGTTTCTGTGATACTAAAACTGTAGAGTATTTTAGTCAGTAGCCTGCACATTGACAGAGAATCCTCCACTCCCAGCAAATCTGCAGGTGACACTAAATGAGGAAGATGAGCCTGGGCAGGGAAGAGCTGCACTTCAGTCTATAATCACCTTAAGGTAAGCTACCTGAGGGTGTGAATCCAGACAGCAGAGGTTCAAGCCAGCAGTAGCCCCACATGAGGCTTATCCATGAGATGCAGAGGGTTTGTCCACTGGGCAGGACAGCCAGAGGAACAGCACAGCTGGGCAGTGCCAGCCTATGCCACCACCCTGCTGAAGTGTGGAAGTGAAGGGCTTGGAGTGACTGCAGGTACAGGCACCTGCTGTGAGCAAGTGCATCAGATGGAGTAAGGCTTTTGATCAAGGGATGCTTCCATTCCCCTCTACTCAGTGATACTGCTCTCCCAGGACAGAGCCCAGCTAAGGAGGGATTTGGAAATGGGGTCTGGGAGATGACTACCAGGATAGATATGACTGCCAAGGAGAGGATTGAGGAGCTGATGCTCACTCACAAGAGATGGGGCAAAGGAGTGACCACCTGTCGCTACTCGCGATGTATTTCGCAAAAATAACGACACGGACTCCTTTAGCTAGGTGGCTAAAGAAGCGATTTATTGAACGACACGGAGCACTCTTATAGTGTGTTCCGCAAACTGCAAACAGAACAGCAGTCTATTGGATAATTGAAGAAAACAAAACTTTCTCACAAACCGTGAGAACTGTTTATCATTGAAGCCCAGGTGTTAATCTTGTTATTAATTCCTTTTTATTTTTCCCCAGTGTTATCATTCTGGGAAAGGCTCAGGCTGGAACTGAGAAACTGTCTCAGCCTGGGAAAGCTCTCTCTGCATGAGAGAGAAACTGTCCCAGGCTGGGAAAGCCTCATGAGAAAAGTTTCAAGCCCTGGCCATTTTCAGCCTGAGGCTTCAATGGCGTCCACAACCACCTACAACTCAAAGGATGTGTAGAAACATGGCAGAGCCAAACTCTTCCTGAAAGATGGCACAGAATGGCTGTAAGCTGTGCCTTGAGAAATCAGAGTAGACATCAGGAACGTTCCTTTGCTAGGAGTGGAGCTCAGCACAGAAGCAGGCTATTCAGGGAGGCTGGAAATCCTCCTTGAAGCTTTTCAGGACTGGAAGGAGTCAGAGAAAATGGGTGGGTTAAATGCTAAATTAAAACAACTCTACTGCCAATAAAGAGGAGTAAGAGTAACTTCTGAGTATTACTTTTTAAAATTCAGCAATGGAAAACAGCTGTACTCAAAATGACTCTGAAGAGCTGTGTGATTTCACAGCAGGGATGCTGTACTCTAAAAGGAGCATGTTGAGGCCACATCCAGCAAGGTGGGTATCTGTCACAGGTCCTTCCACTGTGCAGATGTGAATTGCCCAGCTCCCTGAGTGACTCTGTTCCTCCTGCTCAGGGGAAAGGGTAAAAGGGTGCCTGAGGCAAGGAGGAAAGGGCATCTTTAATGAGATTAGGGCTTGACGGCTGTAAGCCTTTTAATGAGGCACTGAGCATATAGTTCCCTCCTCCCATTGAAAAACAAGAAAGACTTGATAATTCAGCATTGCTCCACATTTCTGCTACTGTGCTGCACCTGAGCAGAGGTTTGATTGCTGTGGGGCACGAGGTGGAGCAAACAAACCTTTGCCTGTTCCTCCTCGTGCCCTGCAGTGATCAAACCTCTGCCAGGGATGTAGCAAA
Source organism: Oenanthe melanoleuca (assembly GCF_029582105.1). NCBI lineage: Eukaryota > Metazoa > Chordata > Aves > Passeriformes > Muscicapidae > Oenanthe > Oenanthe melanoleuca. The sequence goes on from NC_079362.1 coordinate 57,191,575, forward strand.
GGTCTGGACCCACAGCAGACCCACAGCACATCAAGTCCCAGGTGTGTTTCCATCCTGCCAGGGACCCTCTACCAAGGTTTGGGAAAAACCACTGAGAGGTGTCCCAGCAACTAAGGGAGGACACTCCCTATGCCTCCTTTCTGAAACCTCTTATGTGTTCCACTGCAGAGTTTAAGGTGTAAAGACTAAGCCTTGAGCACCAGATTGTGTCATTTTGGTGTTTTTGCTGGGCAGATACACCATCCTACTGAAGGAAAGGACTGAAGCAAGCACTGCACCCTACCTGGGCCATGAGGAAGGAGCTCAGTTTCCATTTGACAAATACATTCACTGGTTTTTTGGGTTTTTTTTTATTTATTTTTCTAACTGGGGGAGAAAATCACCCATTACAGTGTATTCTCCCATATATAATTTCCAGCAGCTTTCCTCAGCATTCCACATTATGAAATCAATCTCTATTTAAGTAAGAGAGGGATATTTATTTTTCAGTTTTTAATGATGTATTTTGTGATTTGTTAGAGCCTTCAATGTTGTATTATTTATTTATTGTGCCTATATGGTGCCCTGCTACATGGTAATAGAGGAGCTACAGAAATTAGAGACCTAAGCAAAACCAAGTTCAATAATTTTGCTTCATCTAGGACTAGATCCAAAATTAACAAAGGAGCAAAACTGCAATGCAAAAGCAATACCATAATGTTTTTGCTCCTAAGTTTTAAAGGACCCAGTGGAAGCAAGCTACAATACTCAGAAAGATCAATCATCACTGGAAGAAAAATTAGGACTGGATCTTAACATATATCCCAAGGTATTTCAGAAATAAGTAATTTGCTCTGGAGTTCTTAAAGTTAATAATAAATTTGAACACTCAAATGAAACAAATAACAAGGTTTTTCTTCCACCCATTTCTTACATTCTCTGTGCAAAGGTGTTTCCCTTTCAAAATACACTCCAAAGTCTTCAGCTCAGGGAAAAAGAAGATCAATTTATCTCAAAAATGCCTGCATTCACCAGGTGATTTCTCAGCTCCATTCATTTGGTAGTGAAGTTTATCTTAAGCAGCTAAAGTATTTATCACTATACCTGAAAGCATGAAAAGCAGGGGTTCTGAGCCTTGCCTGCAAGTTGTGCTAGCTCTTGGGGAAGTCATGGTTCTACCTGCTCAGGAACAGCCACAGCATGCTGGTTCCTCAGAGCTCTGCTGCAAGGAGAGCAGCCCAGGGCAGCCCAGCTCCACAGCCCCTGCTTTCCACGGGAACAGTGCAGTGGCCACACCCTTGAGGGACAGGGGCTGGAGGAAAGCCAGACTTAGTGTATTTACTGACAATGACCAAATTAATCCCCATCCTTTGCAGTGCAGAGGAGGTGGAGCTGCCAGGAATCAGCAGTGAAATGACTTTCCCTTCAGGAAACCTTCACTGGATTAAACAAAACTGGTTCTGGTGAAGCTGGTTCAAATTTCTCATCCTTTGGTCACTCAGTTTACAAACTTCAGCACTTCTGACATCATTCTGCAAAGCTCCATGTCTCATTCACTTCCCTCAAGATTGCAATGAAGAAATTTTTGGCTGATGGGTCTTTGTCCTGGTTTGAAGGACAGGTGTCTGCCAAGACAGGCAGGAGCTTCTCTTTTAAATGGATAATGTAAACCCCCTCCCTCCAAATTATTATTTTGAAATTAAGGGGCTCTCAGGGAAAGATATGGGAATTAAGAATAACAGTTCTTTACTAGGAAAATTAAAATAGGCATGCAGTGTTACAAAGAACAATCCCAACCCTGACAGAGTCAGAATACAACCTGACACCCTGTCAGTCAGGGTGTTGGTAGCAGTCCCATTAAATGGTGGCTACAGTCCCCCTTTCCTCTGAAGGTCCAGGGATGATGTGGAAAGGTCTGGTTTTCCTCTGGAATCCAGTGGAAAGAACGTTGTCTTGCTGTCCAAAATCTCAGTTTGTATCTAGGTAGGAAAGGCTTGGCTCCTCCCCTTGGCTGGAGCATCTCCCAATGGGATGATGTAATTTTATCAGTCACGCAGTGGAACTAAATGGCCCATTAGCAGATGATATCTTCCTGGAGGGAGGATGGGTTGTGGAACAGATAAAGATGATTGCCCCACCTGGTTTTAAATATGGCCCATTACCAGAGAGTCTGTGCCACGGAGATAAGGGTCACTGCCCCACCAGGTTTTGACAGACGGTGATAGAACACACATTTCTGGTCACGTCTTGTATTGCAACCCAAGATACCAACTTCCATGTTGCTTCTTCCCCAGCTCCACAAGCACTCCTGTCCTGCAGAAATACACCTTTTTTCAGGGCTTTTTTCCTGTGGCTCTGATGCCTATCAGTGCCTCTGAGTGGTGTCCTAGCTGCCAGGCCAGTCTTTGATGAATGTCATATCATGGCACTGTGCCCTCCACCCAACTGCTGGGTGCCTGCCTGCTGGACTGCTCTAAGTCTTCTCAGATGACAACTTGTATCCTGACTATCAGGATATTTAGGGTGTTGGTTGAGCCAGCAGCAGACGAGATCATGTTGAGCCTTTCCCTGATTGCCTTTTGAGATGTTCTGCTTTCTCAGACACTAGAATGAGAGCAGGACAAATTACTTGGTTTAATTCCTGCTTTGTGTAGCTAATAAAATGGTAAGGGTCTAGACAGGAATTACAAACCCAGGAGTGAGAGACTCAGCAATCTCAAAGTCTACTTGAAATTGTTCCAGAGGGAAGAATGCCATCTTATTTACCCCAGGGCTGTCTGTCTCAATCATGCCTAAGAGGAAATTCCAAGAATGTAATCTTCACATCATAGGTTTCTGTGGATGGCACCTCCTTCATGCACTGTGTAATTGTCACTGGCCTTGGCATCAGAGTCAGGTTTTGCCTCATACAGAATAAAAACTCTCCAGTTTTAATTGAGAATGGCATACAGGCAGGGCAAAGCAATCCAAGTGAGCTTCCTAATTTGGTGACTCACTGACTGACCTCAGTCAGCCAAGGCTGGATAGAGCCAGCCACAGCTGGCTCCAAAACCTTTTCAGCTCATCAGTGTCAGATGTGAGTCTTTGGTGGGGAGAACCTGAGCCTGGCTCCCTTCAGAGGCAGCCCTTACTGTGTCCAGACTATGTGAGCAAGGTGCAGTGGATCTCCCACCGAGGCAGAGCATCACTGCTGTTATATGCTCTGACACATGAATTTGGGCTGGAAGCTGAGAGCCAGTTTTGTTTTGTGGTGAGAGCCTAGCTGCAGACCCAGAGGGTGATGAGTGCTGCAGCACTCAGGAGCAGTGCCCGTGCTGCTCCCCAGACAGTGCAGCTTGCCTCCTGACACTGCAGCCCTCTCACCAAATTCTGCCCCTGAAAGAGGGGCTGTAGCACACCAGCCAGACACAGCTGCTTCCTCCTTGCAGGAGGGTGTGCTGGTGCTTCCTCTGCAGACCTGCCTTCACCAAGGCACAGGGCCATAAGAAGTGTCCTGCAGGACCCAAGATCCATTCACCCTCCCTGCATGGTGTGAGCCTGCCCAGTCCCTGCCCCTGTGTGCAGATTTACACACAGAAGAGAGAGCTGTGGTGGAAGGGGCTCCAGAGGGTACAGTTCCCTGCACAGCTTTTCTAGCAGCACTTTTAGGATCTTCCACCCTCTAATTTGCCCAACCCCACATGGGCCCCCCAGGCACTGTCCACTTCTGCCATCTCTTCTGGCAACAAATTCCTACACCCACCTTGCAGAGAAATGTTTTCCTTCACTTGCTTTAAACTGATCTCTGTCTAGTGCTCCCTGTTTCTGGTTTTATGGGATTTGAGATTCAGTGAATCACAACACTGAAAGTACCTTATTGCTGCCTTCATGGTTTTGTAAAGAGCATTGCTTATTTCTATGGCTGTGAACTAAACAATATTGGAGATTTCCGTTCCCTTTGCTGCTTAGGAGAGCTGGAAGTCACAGAACTGACTGCTCATTTAAGGCAGCAGCAGGTGCTTTAGACCTGGCTTTTGGTAGCAAATGGTGTTTTCAGAGGATTCTTTTCTGTGTTTCACACAAGTCCTTTCCACAATTAACAGCTCTGCCTGAGGGAAAGGAATTAGCTACTTCCTTGTCTCACGTGCTTGCAAAAATACTGCCAGGTATTTTTTGCAGTATTTTGCAGGTACACACATGCAATTTTAGTTGAAATGCCTTTGAAGAATCATAGGTCAGTTTTGAAAACTACCTATGATTATTTTAGCTACATAAATACTTTACTTCTAGAGATGTCTTGATGTGGTTTTAAACTAATCACTCAGACACTATTCTCATTAGTGCCCCCCTGTGAGTTAGCCCTGAAAACTGTGGGGCACAACTTGCTGAAAAGTACAAAACATCTTGATGACAATATTCAGAAAGTCTTGCTATAGTTACAAAGGCTTCCCTAATTATTCTATACTAGCACACTCTAAAGAAGAGTGGGAATCTTCATCAATCTCCCCAGAAATCTGCATACCAGTTTGTCCCTCTGGAAACCAGACCAAATAAAGCAGGCTGACCATAAAGGGACTGCCTGCATATAAATTGGCCCAAATTTGTAAGGTGCCTTGAGATAAAAGGTGTTATGAGGACTTTGGGAATGGAGCCAAAGTATTTCTCTCTCATGTAGCCCTGAATAATTCTGTGCAGCTCTATCATAGGAATGATCTTTCTATTCTCTTAAATCTTCTGGCTGCGTGTGTTGTTCTATTTCATCTTAGAAAACAACTAGCTCAAGAACTTGAATCAGCAATAAATGAACTTTTTTAAACAAAAAGGAATAGCACACCCAGTAGATGAACTGACTTTTAGCCCTGAGTGTAAAATCTAAGTAAAACTCTAAGTGCATTACTGTTTGTTTTGTGGACACACCAGGCAACTCTCTACTCCTTTGCATCCTCATGTGGTGCTCCTAGTGTTACTCTTGGCTACACTTTCACAAGACCACAATGATTCAGACTCTGAATAACCTGTAGGGTTCTACTCCTGAAGCATGTTAATAGGTTAAGCTCACAGTTGCTAATTTTACAATATTTCTAAAGATGATTTTATATTTATGTATTATTTATTTCACAAATCTAGCATGATATATTATTTACAGCAGTACTAAGAGTATTTATTATTTATTATGTTCCTATGTTAATATATATTATTTCAAGCAAGACTTTTGCAGTGCTTGTTTGTTGATTTCAGTGACTGGAGTTAATATTCTGCAGAGTAGACAGTACTGTCCTGTGGTCTGAGACTGCTGAAATCTAATTACCTTGGCCAAGAAATGCTACTTCACTTTTGCTTGAGAGATATTTTATGTCTTGGGGATGGATTGTGGTCAGCTCTGTCCAGGTATAAATGATTGTGAAGAGGGATGCAAGGTATCTGCTCCTCTCATCTGTGTGGTGTGCTAGTGCAGAGTCCCATAGACCAAACTTATGTTCCTCTGCCTGAGAACCTGGGCAGACCCACAGCCTGCTGCTTCCTGCTACAGACATCCAGTGAGATGTGGATACACCTGTCGCCCCCATTTTTCTCTCTTTGAGGGAAACCAGAATCATTGTAAGTAGAAAATTGCACAAGCCTCAGCTGATGCAGACACTGGCTGGTTAGGGAGGTGATTTCTTGGAAATGACATTGGTGTTGCAGCAAAAGCTCTAGCTTAGAGTTATTAGACCTTCACATAAAGGCCTTGATGAAATAAATTATTTTTGCTAGGGAATAGAACTATACAACAAAGACATGTCCAGTCCTCTGTGGTTTAATCTCAGCAACTGAACTCTTGTCTTGTAAGAAGAGAGCCTGAGTGGTCTGTCTCTGATAAGAGCTACTCTTGGGCAAATCAGAAAAAATTGTTGAAGATTGAAAAGGTGGTGGGAAGCCACCTCATAGCAGAAAAAGGAGCCCAGCTTGAATACAAGTTTCAGAACAAGTGGAGACCACAGCCCCATCCCTCCTCAGGAGTGCTGGCAAGCTTCTCCCTTGAAGCATGGGTAGAGGGTGTTCAGCTTTGACTGGTCTTCAAGACCCACCTTCCATTCCCCCCCTGTCAAATGCACTGCCAGTCCACCTCTACATACCTAGAACCACCTCCAGAGGTCTGATGTGCATGCATGGAGTTGGGCTTGCTCAGGAAGGACCTGTCCTGCAGTTGGCCTCTCTCCTTTCAGCTCCACCACCTTGGACCTCATTTTTCCAGCCTGGTATGCTTTACTGGCATCATCTTCCATCACTTGTCATTGCAAGAGATCTGGAGATAACTCACACACTTTTCACTAAGTGGTGCCTATTTGCCATCCACCCCTTACTTCTGTTAGGTGATAAGGACATCTAAATCTTGAAGAGAGTAGGTTAGGAGAGTCTTAATCTAACTAATGTTTAATGGGAACACTGTGTTAGGTGTGTTTGAGATACTGTCTGAAGCTTCAATGTCTTTTGTGGCCTAAACTCTTTGGTTGTCACTATGTCAAACCTCCCTGAGTCACCCACCCAGCTCCCTTTATGTCTGTGGGTGTATTATTTGTGTCCTGACTTTTCCAGTTACTCTGTCTTTTTATCTTTGATCCCTCATACTCTCTTCAGCAGACTCTCTGAACCAAGGCCTCTCCATTGTGCCTTTCCTCTTCTGGTCTTCCCAGCTTGCCTCACTATTCTCTCTCCTTTGGCTTTTCTGTCTGCACCAAAAACACTAAAACTGCCTCACTTCATCTCTGTTGACAAAACTGTTGTGCACACTCATTGATCTTCACACTTATCATGTGACTCATTCCTACTAGCAGTAGAAAAACAGCTGTTTATCTCAATTAAATTTTGATTGGCAATTAGCATCTACCTGTCACTATTATTCAGTTTTCTCCAGTGTCCCCTTCAGCTACATTCTATGCTATTTTTTCACCTGGTTTCCATGAGAACCATCTCAGTATATCTAGCCTGCCAGACCTATATTTGGTTGCTGTCAGGAAAGAACAAATAGCTTATTCTCAGGCAAGATTTGAGGCTTCAGCAACATTTAGAATATGGTGAGATGGTGAGAGTCACCTCATCAAAATGCATCCAGGACACTCCACAAGCTCCATATCCTGCTATACCATGACAAAGGGAAGTCTATCACATAGCACACTGTTGGTCTACACTCAACTTCAGGGGACAGAAGCTTTACAGATGTACCTCAAAACTCCAAGTGTAGCAAGGAACAGGAACAAAGAGGATGCTCTTTCCCTTGAGAAAACAGCTGGCTTCCTTTCAGTTCTCACCAAACAGCCTGTGTGATGGGCAGCTGAACTTCAGATGTGGTCCCTTCCTTCTGTTTTGTTGATTGGCCTTCTGAGAGCTCCTTTTGGAAGTTCACTGAGCCACTCTCTTGCAGTTTCAGCTGAGAGAATGAGAGGGAAGGGATGGGGCTGCTCTTCTCCAATGGGACATGTAGCTCCCTGGCATAGAGAAGCAAAGACCAAGCTTTGCAGAGGTGCCAGCTGAGTCAGCCAGGTGACTGGCAGCCCTGTAGGAGTCAGGGCAGGACATAAACCCTCATGAGTGGCAATAAACCACAACACAGGGATCTCTTGGTGCCCTCAAGGCAAAGAAACTGTAACAAATTAAAGATGATGCAATTTGTGTGAAAGACATTGCCGAATAATGCCATGCTATATACAGGCTCTGAGAAAACTATACTAAGGACTATTTACTTCACAAAGCTGTCCCTCACAACCCAGTAAGAGTATTTTTAAAGCCATTATTTGGGCTTGGCATATGTGAGAGCTCTTAAATAGTAATGGTTCATTTTTTGTCAATGAGTGCATCAAGTCTTGTCCACTTACAGCCTTATGACAGCATCAGTTATTATGTCTTTAAAACATGGTGGTTCAGATGATTGAGTATGGAGGAGCTGGCTTCAGTTCAGCACCTGCTCCAGCTTGGGGAGATAGTCCTTACACTGTGGAGAGTAAAAAAACAGCTGGCAGTCACTATGTAATACTGGTCTATGCAGGTTTGTGAGAGTATACCCTAATTTCATTTTGTATCTAGCCTGAATGGGAGTGTATGACACAAGGGCCAGTGCTTTGCATCAGCTAAATTGTCTCAGTGTAACCTTGTAAAAATCCAGAGTTCAAGATATATCCATGAAGACTTTGACATGCTTAATGAGAAGCTCATGTAGCATAGCTTGTAATTACTTATTCCATGTATGACAGCAGTGGGAAAAAAGAATAGTCAAACTCCAGTTCTTGAGGAAGACAGTGGATACATCAACTTCAGCTACCATGAACAGTAGATAAGACAAATGTGAAGTACCAAGTAAGAAAAAACATCATGTATTGCAATATTTTAACAAGTATTTCAATAAATTCCCAACTTATCTACCATTTCTTACCCCACCTGGATCCAGGGAAAAGGCCTCTGAGATAAACTCTCAAAATGCTTTATGACAATAAGGAAAAAGATGGCCTGTGCTGTCTTTGCTCATCTTTCTTTCTCTCACTTGCATGTGAGTCTGCTGGGAAGGAGCAGAGGTGGAAGAATGAATAAAATAGGCAAAGGTACTGAGAAGACAGAAGAAGCTGACTGATAGCCAGGACAGAGAGATTGGCAGTTCCCAGTACAGAGAGTTAAACAAATCTTTTGCATCTGCAGAGCTGAGGAGGTCTAAGAGTGGATGGGAAATGAGGATAACTGAATCACTGCCTGGTGGAGTCTGACTTGTTTTGAAATTTCTTACTGCTTGGTTGGATCAGGTGAAGGAAAAGTATGTCCTAAAACTTGTCCACTCTCTCTGTTATGTTGCCTAAGAAGAGATACTACTTCTCTCTGGAAAAGTGTTCATATTCCATCTTTAGCACCACTGTTCCATCATTCCATCACTGCTAGCACTGCTGTTGAATTTTCTGCATCTTTTGCTGCGCTATGTTCTTGGTGTTTTTTCAAAAGCTGTCAGCTAGTTGGCCTGGGTGGAATTTCACCTGTAGTCTGAAGATAAGAAGATCTGTCTCCCACACAGAGCCCATTAAACTTCCTAGAAAAACTCCATATACAAGAATCTGGTGAAGCAGACTTCTTAAATAACTTGGTACTGTGGATGAGAAACCATGACTCATAACAGAGGGTATGACACTTGTGCAAACTTTAGGGGTTTTATTTCCAGATTGTTACATCACTGGATTTTCTTTGAATTTCATCTGTTCTTTGCTCAGTAACTTCCTG